>NC_137967.1:4767273-5497273 GCF_963924665.1 Micromys minutus | reverse complement strand
TTACCTTGCTTGGGTACGTACTCCACTTTGATTTCTGGAAGGACAAAGAGATGGAAGGGTTAGAGGTAAACTCTCAGGTCCCTGCCTCATCTTTCCCTCATAATCCAGAGACAGAGAAAGCACTGAGTCTGGGGTCCTGGGGAAGGGAAAGATGCCCCAGCCGTGCTCTAAACATCTCATCTGACTCTCTCCATCCATGGGCCCCACAAACACTTGTGATGACCTCCACTGTAAAATTATCAATCCAGCGGGGAGACATTCGGGGATCCTAAAGGTCTGAGAGGGTGGGTTCCCCATCCCTAGTAGAAAAGGAAAGCTGTCTTTACCCAAAAAGTTGAGCTTGGCTGAGAGCGATAGGGCATAGCCATCAGGCACGAATGTGTAGTCTCCCTCATCCTCAGGGCGGACATCATCAATCACCAGCTTGTGGATTCTATAAAGCAGAATGGAGGTGGGTGGGGCCAGGCCAGAGGTGGGTGGGGCCAGGTCAGAGGTGGGTGGGGCAAGGCCAGAAGTGGGTGGGGCCAGGTCAGAGGTGGGTGGGGCCGGGCCAGAAGTGGGTGGGGCCAGGCCGGTCACCCTGTATGCCAATATGAGATTCATGTGGAGCCCAGAGATCTACCTTCTGTGTCATTCCTTAGGCACCATCTACTTTTCTTCCCCCTAAGATTTATATGAGTGCATGTTTGCCTTCACATCTGTATGTGCACAATGTGTGTGCAGTACCTGCAAAGGACAGAAGAGGGCACTAGACCCTCCCGGAGTTACAGATGGTTGTGAGTCATCATGTGTGTACTGAAAATTGAACCTGAGTCCTCTGCAAGAGCAGCCAGTGCTCCTGGTCATTATGACAGCTCTCCAGCTCGTCTTCATTTGGAGACAGGGCCTCTCAGTGGGACCTGAGTCTCATCAATTAAGCTAGGCTGTGTGGCCAGCAAACTCCAGGAATCCTCCTCTGTCTACCGTGTTTCAAACATGTGTGGGGATCTGAACTCAAGTCCTTGTGTTTGCACACCCACTGTTCTTTTTTTTTTTTTTTAAGATTTATTTATTTATTCTATATACACAGTAGCTGTCCTCAGACATACCAGAAGAGGGCATCAGGTCTCATTACAGATGGTTGTGAGCCACCATGTGGTTGCTGGGATTTGAACTCAGGACCTCTGGAAGAGCATCCAGTGCTTTTAACCACTGAGCCATCTCTCCAGCCCACAGCCACCGTTCTTATTTGAGGTTCTGTCATGTACCGGCCTCTGAGCTTGAGCCCCACTTCTTAGCTGTGTGACTTTGGGCAAGCTACCAAACCTCTCTGTGCCTCCATTTCTTCGCCCATTAACAGAGGCAATGACACTCTCTCGGAGTTGTGAAACATCTGGGGGGAGGCTGTAACTCAGGAAGTACCCCATCAGCATCAAGACTGTCACCGTTGTTACCAATGTCACCAGCAGCTACAGTTACTCATGAAAAATGAACAGCTCTCACGAAAGAACCAAGGAGGGTGTGACTCTGGGCTGCAGCCACGGCTCTCCAGCATTCAGCGGATGGGCAGGTATCTGTCCTGGGGTCCACACATTACCTACTGAATTCTAACCTCTTGCTCTCCTGTGTGTCTCAAATATGGTCCTAACTGACCTCTCCCCACACCGTGCCTTGGCAGCGAGATTCTGATGGATCAGGCAGCTCCCGACCGACCCACAGACTCGGATTAAAGCAACGCTTCTTCTAAACCGGTGAGTCCATTACTCAGCCATAGCTAACTGATACGCGTGTCCCACTCAACCAATCCAAGGACTCACACACCGCAGTCTCTCCTGCCCGTGCCTCACCTGCCCACGTGGGAGATGGTGATCCTCTTGCTGGGTCGTACCTCCACCCCGTTCTTGTACCACTTGCCGGTCACCTTCTCGTCAGACACCTCACACTTGAACACAGCCTGCTCCGCGGCCTTCACGGTCAGATCCGCGATGTCCTGCAGGACCTCCAGTTGCTTCTCTGGGTAAAAAGGAAGAAAGGGCGGGAACCTGACCACTCCAAGCAGGACCACAAGGACTACTGAGCACCCACTATGTGCTGAATGCTGTGCTGGAGAAATAATGATGAGTGAGCTTCAAACTACCTACTGAGTGAGCACGGAGGGCCACGTTCTAGTGGGAGACAGTGAACAAGGAAATGCCATGAATTAAGATTGAGGTGACCTAAGAAGGGCAAGGGAAATGCCACAAAGATGGCTGAAAGCCTCCTGGAGTATATGCAAAGGTCCTGAGGCAGGCTGGGCCATGCCCAGAGCCTCTGCCTAGAATCCCCCATAGAGAAGCCGGGGTGTAGCTAAGTGGTAGAAGTCTTGGCTAGTGTGCCCTGATAAGATGCAATTTAATTTTCCTAATATTTTACTTAGAAATGAGAACCCATCTTATCAGTCCACTCCTGGGACTCAGCTCAGTGTACACTTTTCCTTGGTTTAATGGCCACATATGGAAAAACATTTATTTGACTGGAAATGAAGTAGGTTTTTGTCTTACTTTACTTCTTTCTTCCTTCCTTTCTTTCTTTTTTCTTTCTTTTTTGAGAAATATAGACTCATAGGGCATGAGATCCTATGGAATGCACGTCAGCCAGAATACAGACCTCATTCAGCTGTGTGTGGTGAGGTGGGGGAGAAATAGTAGTGTAGCAGGAAGGTCACGATGCCCACAGCACCACTCTGGGCACAAGATGGAGGGTCTGGGCACAAGATGGAGGGTCTGGCCACATTGGGGTAGAAGAGGACTCTGGTCTGGAGCCCTAGGGCTTTCACCCAGCCCTCTGAGAGGAAGCCATACCTTCCACAATGAGTTCAGCCTCACACTGGCCGCCATTGGTTATGACCTGAAAGCGCCCCCCATCCTCCTGGGTCACGTCAGAGTAGATGAGGATGTGCCGTTTCCCATCCTTCTTGAAGCGGTAGCGTGCCTTGTAGGAGTCCTCCCGTGTCATCTCCACACCGTCTTTCATCCTGAGTGGAGGGAAGACAGATCAGTAGTCTCAGGGTCGAAGGGTAGACTGTGGGTAGAGCTGTGATAGGTAGGCATGTGGCTGGTTTATATGGGGGATGAATGGATGAAGGGGTAGAGATTGGGTGGGTGAATAAATGAATGAAAATGAATGATGATTTGACAATGATGGGTTGAAAGATGATAGGTAGAGATAGAGAGATAGCTCAGTGGTTAAGAGCACTGACTGCTCTTCCAGAGGTCCTGAGTTCAATTCCCAGTAACCACATACATGGTGGCTCACAACCATCTGCAATGGGATCTGATGCCCTTTTCTGGTGTGTCTGAAGACAACGACAGTGTGCTCACATAAATAAAATAAATACATCTTTTTTAAAAAGATAATAGGTGAATGGCTGAATGAGTTAATGAAGAGGTTGGGTAGAGGGATGGATGGAGACATGAATAGATGAAGACTGAACAGACAGATTGATTGATGGTGATGGAGACATGAATAGATGAAGACTGAACAGATAGATGGATGGTGATGGAGACATGACTAGATGAAGAATGAATATATAGATTGATGGTGATGGAGACATGACTAGATGAAGACTGAATATATAGATTGATGGTGATGGAGACATGAATAGATGAAGACTGAACAAATAGATGGATGGTGATGGAGACATGAATAGATGAAGACTGAACAGATAGATTAATAGTGATGGAGACATGAATATATGAAGAACAAACTGATTGATTGATGGTGATGGATGAAAGAGGAGAAAAGGAATAGAAGGATGGTGTTTGGGTAGATAACGACAGGTGGAGGGATGATGGGTAGACAGGTGAATGTGATGGTGGAAAGAAGGGCTGACTGTGTCTGGGAGGAAGGATGAGAGGTGAATGGATTCCACAAGGATACATGGCTAATTCATGGATGGAGGGATGTGGGTAGGATGGTGGTGTGTGTATAATAGAAAAATGGATGCCTGCAGGCATGACAGGTGGGTAACAGATGTATAGATGGATACATCTAAGGACAAATGACTGACTGATGGATGAATTCATGTTTAATTCATCAGGTCCTGAAGAGGACAAACTGAGGTCAGCTCTAGAATTGAGGTTGAGAGTAAAGGGGGAGTTGGTTAGCGGAGGTCTCAGGTGCCTCCTGAGTGGGAACAGAGTCTCCCGGGGAGTTTGGGGTCTGCCAGAGACCATGGCTGAGGTGAAGAACCTAAAACCCCCTGTCTGCGCTCGGCTCAGAAACCAAAGCTCAACTCACCACATGACCTGTGCACCCTCTTCAGACACCTCTACCGACATTTCCACTCGGTCACCCACAAACACCTGCTGGTCCTCCAGCGGGGTGACAATCAGGACTGGAGGCTCTATGTGGGAGAGAGGAAGCCAGCAATTTCAGGACCCATTCAGTTCCCTCCCTCCCCGGGTTCAGGCTGGAGCCAGCCCCACCTTTGACAAAGAGTTCGGTGAAACACTTCTCATCTTTGACCGCCACCTCGTATGCAGCGTCATCCGCCAGCGTGCACTTGTTGATCGTAAGGATCCGTTTCTTCCCCACGTTCTCAAACACATACCTGGTGTGAGAGCAGCCATTATAGAGAACACAACCAAAGGGAAAGGTTGGAACCCACTCTTATTTCTGGGCATTCACTCCAAATCGCCCTCTATGGCAACTGCACTGTGCACTGTACATACTTGCTGCTTGGCTTAATCTCCTGGCCATTCTTAAACCACTTGAGAGGAAGGTCTGGGTCACTGATCTCCACCACCAACTTGATCTTGTTGCCCCTGTCTACTTGGTAGGCTGGGTCCAACTTCTTAGTGAAGGCTAGGGATATAGAGAGGATCACAAGGTAGAGGACAGACCAAGGGATATGAAGATGACCAGCATTGAGGTCAGGAGACCAGGGGCAGAGAGGAGCATTAGCCCTGATCATCTCTAGAAGACAGGTCTTCCCCCCAGACCTTAGTCTCTGCGAGGTCAAGTCTGGAGGCTCCTGTGGGCTTACAGACCCTTGAGAGTGAGGTCAACCACTTGCCAGGTGAGGACTACCAGAAGCTGGGTCCGTGGTATACATCCCCTGTGTTGGAGGACATGCCCATCTCCCTTGGGTCAGTGCTGACCTGCACTCTTCTTGACCTCCACCTTGGCCTTCTTGAGCCGTTTCAGCATGCCACGGAGGTCCGTGATGCCGTACTGGAAGGCAATCTTCTCGTACTCGCTCTTCTTGGCCCCTTTCAGGAGCTCCCAAATCTCCGGAGGAATGCCCAGGTCATCATCATCTTTCTTCTTCTTCCTCTCCTCCTCAACTACTTCCCTGGGGGAGCAGGGATGCCAGTATGGAGATTAGGATACCTCTCCACCCCCATGGTGAACTTTGTTATGTGACCATCCATCCATGGGTCCTTTCATTTTCTACCCATCCACTCACCCATCCATCCACTCATCCACCCACCCACCCATCCATCCACCCATCTATCTACCCATCTATCCACCCACCCATCCACTCACCCATCCATCCACTCACCCACCCACCCACCCATCCATCCACCCATCTATCTACCCATCTATCCACCCACCCATCCATCCACCCACCCACCCATTCACCCACCCACCCATCCATTCATCCATCCATTCCTTCACCTCTCTGCCCATCTCCCCATCCACTCATGCATCCATCACTTATCCAGCAAATATCCATCAGTCACCTTCCTTTCTAGGTTTTTCCACTCATGGTCCCCACAGAACATTGCCAACATCCACATCAGAAGCCTCCGGGTTCTCAATATTGCTATGGCTTCTCCCTGCCTTCACTAACCTTTCCATCACCACCATGCCAGCAGCTTTACGCCCCGCCCTTAGCACTCCAGGCCTTCTCTGCTTCCCAGAGCTTTTCACTGCCTCCAGACTCTTATGCCCCTGATTTTGTGTCCCTTTCTATCCCACAAACCCTAACCCCTGTGCTTTCTTCTCTGAGAAGTGTCTGTGATCCTCCAAGGCCACTTGACCCACTTCCCTTCAGGTCTCAGACCCTTGCAGACACCTCCTCCGACCACACCAAACTGCCTCGTGTGTGTCTCTGTCTTTGGACCTGTCTCGTCTTCCCAAGGCATTGAAGGAGTCAGGCCAGGATCAAGTGGGACTTTTCTGTGCCTCACAGCCCAGTGCCTAGTGGACAGAAGGACTCACACGAGGGGCATGAAGGAAGGAACGCATGCAGGGATCTTCAAGAAGGAGAAGGAAGGGACAGAGAGTGGGTGTGTGAATGAACCTGGGACATGAATATTGTATTGGTATCGAGAGCAAGGGTGAGAGGACAGATAAACGGACGGATGAGTGGGTGGAGAACAGCAGGGGACACGCATACCTAGCTAGGAGGATTGAACAAGTATTGGGTCATTGTTGGATATAAGACGGCCAAGCCTGTGACCAACTAAGAAGGAACGAGTCAGTAAGCAGAGCTGTCAGTGGGATTAATGAATCCATGAAGGGTGGACACATGGCCAGTAATATAGTGGATACCTGAGAGAAAGAGAGAGAGAGAAACAGAGACAGAGGCAGAGAGACAGAGAGACAGAGAGACAGAAACAGAGACAGAGAGAGACAGAGACAGAGGCAGAGACAGAGACAGAGAGACAGAGACAGAGAGAGACAGAGACAGAGACAGAGAAGCCATGAAAGGTGGACACATGGCCAGTAATATAGTGGATACCTGAGAGAAAGAGAGAGACAGAGAGAGAAAGACAGAGACAGAGAGTGTGTTCTAAAGAACAACAATAAATTTTCACAATCTATCCATTCCGCTGTGTGCACATGTGTGTGTGCACGTGTGTGTGCACGTGTGTGTGCGTGTGTATATGCACGTGTGTGTGTGCACGTGTGTGTGTATACATGTGTGCCTCTCTGTGTGTAGCCAGAAGCTGATATCAACTGCCTTTCTTCAATAACTTCTCCACCTTATGTCTAAATGTTTCCATGTCTGTATTGTGTGTGCATGTGTGTCTGCACACATGTGTTGGGTTCGTTCACGTATACATGTGCTTGTGTGTGTGCACGTGTACACTCACACACCATAGCATGAATGGCTTTCAGGAGTCTGTTTTCTCCCTTCTCATGTGGTTCCCAGCGAGCGCTTTACTGATTGAGCCATCTTCACGGCCCCGATGCGATTTCTTTTTCACCTACAGAATACACTACTAAGTTTAACAGGAAGCTCTAAGGGGCCGGCTCAAAGGGTGAGGGTTCATGTCAGTGAGGGGTAAAGAAGAGAAAGAAAAAGGCTGATGGGCTGGGTTGTGCGGGAGCTGACGGGAGAAGAGTAGCGATGGGGCAGATGGGCGGATGGATTGCTGGTGGGGACCAGTGATGGGCAGGTGTAGTTTGGAGAAATGCAGAGCTGGACCAGTAGGGGGCGGAAGACCCGGGAGCAGGGTGGATTCACAGCTTCAAGGGCTTGCTGGGCAGGGGGCTGACAGAACGCATACGGTGTGTGGCTGGGCTGATGGGAATGAAGATATAGACCAGACGGTTCTGGAATAAAGCGAAAACCTAGGGATGGAGGCCAGAGGGATGGCACAGTGGGCCAAGTGTTTGCCGAGCAAGCGTAAGGACCTAAGGCTGTAAAAGTCAGGTGTGGGCTGGGGATGGAGGACGGGGATCTGCAGGTAAAAGCACACACAGGATTCCCAGAGAACCCGGATTCAGTCCCTCAGTCAGGCGATTCACAACCACCTGTAGCTCCTGGGAATCCAGCGCCCTCTTCTGGCCTCCACAGGTATGGAGGCCAAACCCATGATGAAAATAAAACACTGGGGTAGGGGTGGGGCGGAGTGTTCTGGATGCCTGGAGCTCCTTAGCTTGCTCTAGCCCGACCTATAGAATTCCAGGCTCAGTGAAAAAGCCTATCTCAAAAAATAAAGTGGGAGCTGGAGAGATGGCTCAGTGGTTAAGAGCACCGACTGCTCTTCCAGAGATCCTGAGTTCAAATCCTAGTAACCACATGGTGACTCACAACCATCTGTAATGAGATCTGATGCCCTCTTCTGGTGTGTCTAAAGACAACTCCAGTGTACTAATATATAATAAATAAATAAATCTAAAAAAAAAATAAAATAAAGTGGAAGGCTAGGCTAGCCTTTAATTCCAGCTCTTGAGTGTTCAAGGCAAGTAGATCTCTATGAATTTGAGGCCAATCTGCCTAGCCAGTCAAAGCTATATAGTGAGACACTGTCTCAGAAACACACACACACACACACACACACACACACACACACACACTCACACAAAGTGGAGAGCGATGGAAAATACCAGAAATCAACCTCTGCCCCCTACACACACACTTATACACCACTTGAAAAGAAAAAGAAAAGAATGAAGCAAAGAAGGAAAGGGAGGGAGGGAGAGATAAAGGGAGGAAGAGAATGCCAGGAAAGGAGGAAGGGGAGGTGGATAGAAAAGGAGAAAAGTCAGGGAGGTTCGTAAGAAGTGAGGTGTTGGCACTTTGGCTATTGTCCCTCTCCTGTGACCCCACCTGTCCCCTCTGCCAGCTAGGCCAACTCACCTCTTCTTCAACAAGCCGCTGAAATCCAGCTCGCCTGCATCCTCTGACTTCCCGTCACCGCTGGAAACATTAAGAGGAGGTGGGAACTCACTAAGATCTACCCCAGGGCCCCCACTCCTTGCCCCCCATCTCCACCTCCCAAGAAAACTCTCCCTTGATTCTCAGTGACAGTAAGACAGCTCTCCCCAGGACTCAGAGGCACTCACGAACGCTTGAAGCTCTCAAGACTCTGACCGGAGGAGTCCTGACGGGGTGCTGGGGGCAGATGATGGGGAAAAGTGAGGCAAATGAAGACCAGGATGTCCTGTCATGGCATTCACGATTCACAACCTCTTTGGGTACATTTTCCTCCATCTTTTGGGCTAACACACTGTCTCTGTGCTCTCTGTATCTATCCATCTCTCTTGTCTGTCTGTCTGTCTGGAACAGAGAACTTTCTGCTGCGTCTTCTTCCCGTTTTTTAAAAAATATTATTTTTATTTCTTTATTTTGAGACAGGATTTTGCTGTACAACCCAGGCGCACTTGGGGCTGGCACCAACCACCCTGCCTCGTCTTCGGTGCTGGACGGAAAGCGTGTTAACGGGACGATTTCTCTACTCTCTGGAGTGCCGCTGGTCGCCACGCCCACCCTCCAGCCTGCAGATCTTTACTCCAGGCCAGGGCAATCTCATCCCTGCAGCTCCTGCTTTCAAGCCCCACACACTGTGAGCTGCAGAACTCCGGAGGCTGCAGGATCCCTGCTTGCTCCTAAACCTACCTGGACTCTGCACCCCTTCTTGAACACATACACCCAAATTCTATGAGGCAGGAGGCCCCGTCCACCCAAGCCTTCAGCTCACTTACACAAACCTGGAAGCCTCCTAAGCTTTTGCATGGGCATCCCAATTGCTAAACACTTGTACCCCTCATCCTATGCAAAGCCTGGAGACCTTGTCTGCCCCTTTCCCATTACTGGGTCTGGACCCTCTCCTCCAAGAGACTATGACCACCTCATCTCCACACCTGCATCCACCCCAGGTGTCTAGAACCTCCCACCCGAGCAGCGCCCCCGGCCCCGCCTGCGCCCCCGCCAGCGCCCCTGCTAGCGCACCCTCCACATCCACGTTGAACGGGCAGCTGTCGCAGACATCCTTGGCTTTGACCTCTAGACGGTAATCCCCGCGGTCCCCTAGGACCACCTTCCCAATGTGGAGTTCCACGGTGTACACCTGGGGGCCAGGGTGGCGGGTGCTTGAGACTCACAGTCCCCAAGTTCCCGCACCGGCCCCAAAGCACTTCGCACACCCCCCCCCCCCCCGCCCGCATTGTTAGTCCACCCAGTCGACCTCAGCCACCCTCTAGGGGGCGCCAGAGCTCCATGAGCACCGGCCCGGTAGCCAGCCCCGCCTCTGGTTCCGTCGGGGTCTCACATTGCTGGCAGAGTCGTGGGATTCCTTGAAGCTGAACCTGGCTCCGCTCTTGCTACCCAGCTCCTGCCATTTCCCCTTGAACCACTTGATGGTGGGCTTGCCTGGGAGCTCCTTCCCGTTCACCTTGGCCAGAATCACCGCGTCCTTATCTGGAGGAGAGAGGTAGTAAGGACCCTGAGTTCGAGACCCAGCTCTCTCCTTCCTCAGACCCAGGGGTCCTCCTTAGCCCTCCTTCAGATGCAGGAGGTCCAGTCTGAACGCTACTCCCTCAGACTCAGGTTCTAGACTCTCCTTCCTAAATGCTCACCAGTCTCCACCGACACAGAGTCCGGCTTTTTCAGGAAGATGCCTGTGGGCTCCTCCACGGTTGGAGATTGGTCCTCAGGTGGGGCCTCTGTTCAGGAGAAAGGATTAGGGGGATCAGCAGTGATCTGGAGGGGTCAGAAAGCAGAGATCATAGGGATGTCTTGGATCTTAATCCAGAGGACATGAGCTTCGCTAGGCTCTCTCAGACCCTGGGGCTTCAATTTTCCCATCTGAGGGCCAGCAGGTTATGGCCGGGATTGTCTTGAATGGGTTAAGGGCATGTAAAAATGGACCCAGGCTTTGGGAACTGGGCAAGGATTGCTTGAGACATCACTCAGAGTGAGGTGCCGGCCTAGGACACTGGGACGTCAGGAAGGACGGTGGCTCTGACCCTGTACAGCTATAGGAAAGAGACAAGAAAGGTCTAAAACAGTGTGAAGGGCTGGGGGGTGGGGGAGCTGGCAGAGTCCTGGGCACCTCACCTTTGGGGGGCTCTGCAGCAGGGGTCTGCTTGGCAGGGGCTTCCTTTGGGGCATCCTTGCCTTTGGGGGCCTTTTTGGCCGCTGTAACATAGAAGTTGAAACTTCAGCATAAAATGGTTCTCTCCCCCAGAATCTAGAGGCCTGACCCAGGCCTTCTTCCTCAGAACCAGGGGTCCAGGCCTCGAACCTTCTCGCCCGGACCCTGCTCCCTCAGATGGAGGTAGGAACAGTGGGGTACAGATGCCCTGTTCCAGGCATAAGTTGATCCCAACCCCGAGTGTGGAGTCAGGTTCCCCCTTCCCTTGTAGCCTCACCCCAGCCTCTGGCCATCAGCCTGACCTTTCAGGTTTGGGGTATAATTAGCCCTTCCCTTGGGATGGAAATTAGACACTGGTGCTGACCACAGCAGTCTCCCCATGTGGTGCGGGTCACTGACCCATGGGCCAGTCTACGCAAAGGAGCTGGTCTCTACCTCAGATGGGCTGACCCCAGGAGACCAGCTATTGGGGAAGGTGACACCAGGGCTGTGTGCAGTGCCCGCTTGCACAAAAAAAAGAAAGCCCAGCCAACATATGGACTGTCCCTGTCCCTGCCCCCAAGGAGTATGGCTAACTGCAAATGTAGAGACTGGGGTGCTGAGACACAGCCAATATTTGCCAGGCAGGTAGGAGGCTCTGGATTCCATCTCCAGCATATCAGGAAGAAGAGGGCTCCACCCGTGGGAGAGAAACACATAATTCCTTCACAGAAACCCACGCCAAGGGGGGTCTCATCTTCACAGAGCATATCATTCCCTGCACACGGAGTCCTATTGTGTCCTTAGAAGCGCCCCATGGTCCCCAATCTTCACTCAGTGAGGGGACTCCACTACCTCGAGGGTGCTCTCCAGCTGGAGAGGACCCTATCCTCAAACTGAGCCCCGGCAGCACACAAGCAAGATTCCATCAGCCTCAAGAAAAAGACACACACAGAGACAGAGAGAGAGAGAGAGAGAGAGAGAGAGAGAGAGAGAGAGAGAGAGAGAGTTATATTGTCAGGTGGTGGTGGTGGTGTGTGTCTTTAATCCCAGCACGTGGGAGGCAAAGACAGGTGGATCTCTTGTGAGTTTGAGACCAACCTGGTCTACAGAGTTAGTTCCAGGTCAGCCAGAGCCAGGGATACACAGAGAAACCCTGTCTTGAAAAACCAAAAGGAGAGAGAGAGAGACACAGAGAGAGACACAAAGACAGAGGAGACACACCACACACACACACACACACACACAGAGAGAGAGAGAGAGAGAGAGAGAGAGAGAGAGAGAGAGAGAGAGAACAAAAGGAGGCCCCTAGCAGGGTGTGGTAGCACATGCCTGCCACCCAGTCTTAGTAGACTGAGGCAGTAAGATTAGGACTTCCCAGCCAGCCTTAGCCCAGAGTGAGTTTGGGGCCAGCCTGGGCCAGCCTGGAGAGTTGGGGGGGGGGGCGGTGAGGGAGCAAGGAGAGAGGGAAGGAGAGAAAGAAAACCAACCGAGGCCAAGTTATAATTGCACAACCAAGATTTCAACCCAAGATGGGTCTCCCAGTCCGGGAAGAGAAAGGGGGACTCCCGACCCTACACAGACTATAGACCTCACCCATCCTGCACTAGGAAGGAACCCATCTGTGCACACAGAAAAAGTCCTTCTTCCCCAAGAGGAGAAGGAACCCACACTCTACTTAGATGTAGGAACAAGCAAAGGACCCCCTCCTCCCATAGTAGAGACATCCCCTCATCGGCACCCTATCCCCCACCCCCCCACCCCTACCCCTAAGAAGGTTTAGAGCCAGCCACCTGGTTTAGCCTCAGGCATGTCAGCGACCTTCTCCCGCTCCTAGGACCTGGGACCGCAGTGGCTCTAGCCAGACCCTACAAGGGACAGGTGGGTCTCCAGGAGGAGCCCTTTATGGAGTCTTGAGACTCCCAGGAGGCAGCGCAGGGCCGCCCCGCATTCCTCTTGCATGCTCTAAAGGGTGAGAAATAGCGAGTAGACAGGAGTGGAGGGATGCCAGGGCCCTAGTGGGGATGGGGTGGGAGTGCTTGGACACCTGAATCTGTGGAGGTGCAAAGGTAAAGACTGCACCTCTCTGTAACCTCAGAGAGAAGGGAACTGGGACTCCAGAGTCTGGGGGCGCAGGGGTCCAGATCCTTAGGTCCTGGGTAAACAAGGAGGGGAAGGAGAAGGAACGAGAAGCGGGCAGCGCACAAGATGGGGGGGGAGCAGAGAGGACGCCTGTGTAGGGGCAAAGGAAGAGGAGGAAAAAAGAAAAGGAAGGAGGAGGGGAATACTGGGTCCTGGAGGGGGAGGGGGGCTGGGAGTCTCAGGTGCAGGGCGCGGGCGGGGCGGGTTCTTGAAGCCTTTCTTAGCCAGCCCCAGTCAGGAGTTTTCTAGAAACCAGAGCCGGGAAGGGGATAGTCCGATTTCCCCGCGTAGGCAGGACGGGTGCCTGCGTCGAGGAGGAGGTCTCGGTGTCCCTCCCGCCCTGTCCTGGTCTGGGTCCCCAAGGGAGCGGCCTGGCGGGCTGCCCGTCACCAGCGGAGTGCAGAGAGGCCGGGAAGGCCCTGGAGGGCTGCCCGGGCCCGGCTCCTTCCCAGCACCAGAAGGGAGGAGGGGGTAAGAAGAAGGAGCCGGACTTGGGGAACCACAGGTGTGGCTGGCCTAAGAGGGTGTCAGAGGAAGGGACTGGGTGAGGGCCCAGGGAATCAAAGACAAGCTGTCCCCCTCTCTTTTTACTTCTTGCGCTCCTCCTCCTTTCTGCTTTCCAAAAATCCCCTAACAGCCGGAAGCTTCCGGGCTTCTGGGGGGCACTAAGCCCTGTGACGCCATTGGTTGCTGTGCAAACACTTCCACCTCGCTCCCTAGGGAGCAGGCAAGTTACACACACGGCGACCCATTGCAGTGACACATCCCTGTATCCCGGAATTCCAGAGGCTGAGAGGAGACAGGGACATTGGCGTGACTTCAAGACCTGTCTGAACTACAATGTAAGGACGGTCCTATCTTCAAACACACACAAAAGCCAGAGGGTGAGCAGAAAGGAAAGGTGGGAAACACAGCGATCTCTGACATTCAAGCCCCAGCCTGGCCCACCAGCTTTCTCCCCATCTCCCCCCTCCCTGTCTCAGAAGAGCTCAGGTATTGAGCAGGGGGGCAGTTCCTGATAAAGGGTCCCAAGACGGCTTAATTTTGATGTAGGGCTTTATTTATTATGTATGCAGACTGATGATGTTGGGTTTTGAAGAAATAATTTTATTTGGTACCAGCTTAGCCTTGACCACATGGACAGCTGAATCTTCCATGATCTTTCCCCCTCCTGGCCACCCACGGAGGTAAGTCAGAGCCGGAAAGAGTTTTAAGGGCCTCTTCATCGTCTGTTTCTCAGAGGGTCGGAAGCTGGGTGGCCCAGCTCACTTAGACTTCAAAGCTCTGGGTTCTAATTCTGCCATGGAGACCCAAGAGAACCCCACAGTCTGAACCTGCTCCACCTAAGCACTTGTAAGGTAAAAGACTGGGCCCGAACAGGAGCAGGCAGTTGTGAGAAGTCTCACCAGCGTGAAACAGGCAGGCTCTGAGCAGGTCCTCGGCTGGACGCCTGCACAGATGTGGCCCCTGTAAAGCTGGCCAGAGGTCACCCGTTGTCCAAAGATTCACATTCGGATATCTGGATTGTGGGAATGCGCTCTAGTTTGAAAGATCACAATGAAAACTGCTTTCCTCTGCCTTGTGGGTGGGGGAGTGACCAGCTCTAGAAGTCTGTTTAGCCATGGCATGGGTAAGCACGTGTGATAAAACATGTTTGTGGATCTAGCACTCCAGACACGGAGGCAGGGAGTCTGAGCTACACAAATAGACCTTGACTTAAGAAAAAGGGAACAGGCGAGTGGTGCTGCCTGTCATCTGAGCAATCTGGCTGAGGCAGGGGCTCAAGGTCATCCTCAGCTACACAGTGAGTTCAAGGCCAGCCTGAGCTAATCTCGAAAACAAGAGGCACCAGGCTTGTCACAGGCAGGTGTACCTCTGTCACACATACCAAAGGTTAGTATGACCCTCAAGCACAACACACAGGTTGCACCTCAAACAGGACAGTCATCGCGTGAGTGCAGAGCTGCTAAGAGCCTAGAGAACTTCCCATATGATCAAAGGACCCCAGAAGGGAGGGCCTAGCCTATAAGATTCACTGAACACCCCACCCCTACCCAACAACTTATCTTGGACATATAGATCCTAGAGGGTCCTGAGGGTTGGCTGAGGCAAGAGGGTCACCACAAGCTTGAGGAAAGCCTGGGTTACAGAGTAAAAAGTAGTAAAAAGGGGTACCCTTGTAATCCCAGTACTCAGGAGGCCAAGTCAGGAGGATCCGTTACAGGTTGGGGGCCAGCCTGAACTACATAGTGAGACCCTGTCTCCAACAGACAAAAGCCATAAATGGACACGGAGAAAAGTCACACACGGGTGGCAGTGTTCTCAGGGAGCTCCAAACATAACTAGATCTCAGATCTGACAAGGGTCTCGGGGGAGCACAGAGGGACCCAGCCAGCCAGCAGACACAGGGGTTTGGGAACTGTGGGCAGCGCCACCTGCTGATGTAATGGCGTGTGAGATCACTGGGCTCACAAGAAGTGTCTGTGGATTCTGGAACCGCAGACAAACACCAGGAGCCCTCACAGAGAAACTTGCCGTTCCGGGACCGTGTAGAATGTACCAGTGCGCCCTCAAACACGACCATCCTGGGTTGGAATCCCATACATGGCACAGGAGACTCTGGGGAGGCCCATGGGCACTGGGACTTAGGGGCTAGAAAGGGGTCCCAGCTGGGCGCTCAGGCACGCCGGGCGGCTGGCAGCAGCGCGCTATCAAACTGGTAGGTGAGCTTGCGTTTGACCTTGCGGATTTCGCCTGTCTTGGCATAGTTGCGCAGCGCCCGGGCCAGCTTCTGATACGTCATGCGCTTGCGGTTGCCCTTCTGCTGGCCCCAACGGCGAGCCAACAACTCCTTGTGCTTGGAGGAGAACTGGAAGACGCCGGCACCTGGCTCCACCCACCACACGCACTCGCGCATGTCCCCGCGCAGGAGCAACCCCAGCAAGAACTGGTACAGGCGCAGCTTCTTGCGAGCACCTGCAGGGTGTTGGATACCCGCGTTAAGAGGGGGAAGTCCGTTAAAGGAACCCCCAGCTCTACAACCCCCTTTGCCACACTTTAGTTTTCACAACTGAGTTGGGCCTGGTTGGCTCGGACCAATTATCCCAAAGACTCCAGAGGCTGACCGAAGATCACCAAGTCCAAGATAAGCCTCGGTGACTTCCTGAGACAGCCTTAAAAGTAAGAGGCTGAGCCCCTTGCCTAGAATCCCCCCAGTGAATGAGGGTTTATAAACAAGATGACTAGGTTTTGCAAACGGGCAACTGAGGTCCGACAGAGACTAATTTGACTGAAAGGCTGTCAGACACGGAGGTATAAGGAGAGGGGGACTGTGGGTATATATTGGGTTTCCTTTGGCTATTGCTGTGTCTTTGAGCACAGTGGAAACCAAGGTCCAGAAAGGCCGATGACCTTGACCAAGGTCACTCAGGCAAGTAGCATGGTTCTGGGAACTTCCTTGGAAAGTATTAATATTTAGGGAGCTCTGGTTCCTGAATCCTTTCCCCCACGCCCAGTCAGCATCCCCACTCAATCTCCACCCCCACATACCTGCCTCAGATCCCCTCCCCTCGGATCCAGCCAAGAGAGCCTCGTCTGACTCACTGTCCGAGACCTCCAGGGCGGGGCTGTCCAGCAGGATGTCTTCTTCCTCTGATAACACAGAGCTGGGGTACGGAGCATAAGCCAAGGAGCCCAGGGTCTGTGGAAGACCAGGGTCACCCGCACATCACTCCCTTTGTCCTTCCCACCTCTGCCCAGGGTCACCTGCGCACCACTCCCTTGGTCCTCCGAACCTCTGTGGCACTCACTACATGGGTCTCCATCTTCCTGTACAGTGTGGACACTGGCTTTGGTTCTTGTCTCAATACACAGAAAGGTTGAGGCAGTTGCCCCCAGCTATACAGCCAGTAGATGGCGTGGGTAGGAACTGCCCTCTGAACTGATGGATAGGGTAGGGAGCCTAGGGGACACTTGAGCTACCTTGGAAGGGTTTCTTCCCTACATCCCCCCAATCCAGAAGTTCATTTCAGGAGTTGTAGAAGAAATGTGAAGCAGGAACTCTCCCTCTAAGCGGTCCCTGCTCCTCACCTGGCTGGTGAAGTCCTCTGAGGGGTATAGCTGGAGGCCAGGCCCCAGAGCCTCCAAGCTGGGGGCTGGGTCGAGGGTTCCCACGGGGCTGTAGGTGGAGGGGCTAGGACCATGACCATAGCATAGCTGCACAGCCGGAGAGTGGGCAAAGGCAGCCGTGGTAGGATCAAAGTTTTCATAGGGAGCAATGGCAGGGACAGGCGGGGCCTCTGTCCAGCTCCATGTGGAATCTGAAGAAGGGTCACAGTTAGTAGCTGAAGAAGGTCAGAAGACCCGCACCCTCAAGGTCCCACACAGAGGGGCCTTTGTGAGCCTTGCAAATCTCTGACCCCAGAATTTGCATGGGAGAGCAGATAGGGGAGGTGGGGGAGGAGGTGGCTTGGGAGGGGCTGCCATGCTAGGGGAGAGCTCCCATGAGCCTCAGATCCCCCTCTGTGAACTGGGCCCAAGATGGTATGAAGCTGGGGTCACTCACCAGGGCCCCCATCTGAGTCAGGGTAACTGAAGGGCTTGCAGCTGTCCAGATCATAGAAGACACCTTCTGGGTACTGCTGGGGTGAGGACAGGGTCATCTCAGGCCTTGGAGACACTCCCTCCCCAACCTTTGGGAAGACTGATAGACAGGTAAGAGAAGGGGGTGGCCAATGGGGACAGAAACAAATAGAGACACAGAGACTGAATTCATGAAGAAGACACACCCAGAAGCTAGCATCTGCCACGGCTCTGACCTTCAAGGAAACCCAGTAGTTCCCAGTAAGCAACTGGTACCCAGAAACTCACTCTGTAGCTCAGGCTGGCCCAGCATTTGGAGCAACTGTTTAGCCTCATCCTCTGAGTATGGGGTGACAGGCATTCGCCACCTTCTTTAACAGAACACCAGTTTATCTCAACAACTGTATGTAGCTTCGGCCACAGCCATTGTCGTGGTAGCAGAGGCTAGACCTGAAGCAGATAACTACTACCCATGGACTCCCGCACACCCCTCCTGTTCATGCGGGGGAGATGGAGACCTTTATGCACACAGCATCCTGAGGTAGCTCTGCTCATCCCCCGGATCACAAGCATCTCAACAAGAGAGACAAACAAACTATGCCCAGCCGGTTCTGGTGAGCAGTGGACCATGTAGAAAAGGGGAAAAGCGGGTACCTAACACATCATGGAAGGAAAGAGGTCAGGTGCCCAAAAGACCTAAATATATGTCACTTTAAAAGTCCAAATGAGTCAGAACAAAATATTGAGGGCCTAAGAAAGGACTCCAGAAAGGTGGAGAATTTCTAGATCTGGGTCTGCCAGTGGCTACAGAGGTGTGTACAATGCACAATGAAGACACTCACCAATGCACACCTAAGGCATCAATTTCAAACAACCCACAAGTCAAGTAATCCTGTCTCAACTAAAACACAATAAAACCAACAAAGGCCCACAGAACTCAAAGCAGAAAGGCCTGCTCCACCATAGGAAGAGTCTCCTTGTTTGGCTTATGAGTTCAAAAATGTTAAAGAAAACAGTTGGTGTCCAAAATACTACAGTTAAGAGATATAAGGTGCAGAATCCCCAAGAAGGAGCTGTCCAGGGACAGCACGGGGTAGACAGTACGCAAGGTCACGGAAGTAGCTCCCGAGTCTGGGAAAAATAGCAGAGAGGTGTGTTGAGGATGGGATTAGGGGAGACAGAGAGAGACAGACTGGAATCGGAGGCCAGAAGTAGACGATCTTAGTAAGGTTAGTTCCCATGGGTCATGCTGGGCCGCTATATCCCCAGGGGCCTCCAACTCACCAAACAGCTTAAGTGTGGGCCATCCAGCCTGGTAGGAGAGAGACACAGGGGCATGTCAGGGCCGCCCTCAGCCACCTGAGTCTCAAAGTGGTTGTGGGGCCCAGAGGGGAGGTAGTGGCAGCTGTGATCACCACCACAGCTCTGCAGTGGCTGTCCCTGTGTGTGCCCAGCCTTCCCCCTCAGTCACCCCCACACCCCTATGGGGACAGGAAGTAGGGGGCGGGTGCCAGGCAAATGTCCCCCACTCTCCCTGGGATTTGCATGCAGACACTGGGGGAGGCAGGGAAAGTAGAGGAGAAAGTCCCCAGACAGCTGGGGACAGGGTGGCCAGAGAACTGGGCTGGAGTGTCTTAATAAGTCCAGCTGAGACTAGGAACAGCAATGATCTGAAGGGCTGGGTTAGAAAAGAACACAGTAAGTGGGGGGGGGGGGCAAAGCAGCATTTTCCTGTGCCTCAGGATGGGCAGCCAGGGCAGAACCAGGAACCAAAGGAATCAGCCAGACAGAAGAAACTAGAGACAGACAAAACTCAAGGTGCAGAGTGTCAGAGACGAGTCATGCAGTTCGATGTCAAGGACAGACGGCACACTTGGAAGGACCTAGGCAGGACAAGAGTGTCTCCAGAACATGCCATCCCTGGAACCCTCTTTAGCAAGACAGAACTGATGGAGAATTACCCCTTTATCACCTGCCCCTCTGGGTACCACAGAAGCTGAGGAGGCTGAGTGGGGTGGGGTGGGGTCCCAAGAACAGGTTTTGGGGGGGTTACCCACTTACTGTGTAGCCTCCAGAGCAAGCATGGTGGTTCAGAGCAGGCTAAGCTGGCTCTGGCCACCACCCCTATATATACTTTGGCCTAGCCCCCGCCTACCCACCCCCCAGTGGGCGGGCCATGGGGGCCCTCCTCAAAAATCCCCTCTGGGAGGGGTCTGGATTGCACAACCCTCTGGTCACATGGCAGGGAGGGTGGGCCTAGGAGCCATCTAGATTTGGGGATCCCCACCATTGGGGATGGAGGGCTGACACTGAGAAGTGGAGAGAATTGCTGAGAAGGGGGAAGAGATAAAGGACTTGCAGGCTCTGGGGATGCCAGAGGGACCAACGGTGACCAGGGTGGGATGGCAGGGGGCAGTGGGGGCCCAGGGACAGCTGTGAGGACCGACAGGGAATCTCAAGAGCTGAAGGGAAGCCCAGGGAGACAGACCACCAGGACCCTATGGTGGAAGCACCTCCGGGGCTGTGATGTGACAGGGAGGGTCCCGTGCTGCTGATGTGTGGAGACCTGTGTGCTAGGGGCTGCCCCAGGCCTGGAAGGAAACAGGGCGGCACCTGACGCCAGTTGAGCAACCCCCAGCGCCCCGGGGAGGGGTAAAACAGAGTAGTAGGGTCCCATTCTGGGGTTCAAAGGGAAAACGGAGAGATGCCCGTGTGTGAACACAGGCAGAGGCACTGGGGCTCCAGGGGGTTGTGCAGAGCCGGTATCATGAAACCCAGCCTGTTCCCAAAGACCACAACACACAGCCAGTAGCAAAAAGTCCGAACTTTATTCCCTGCCCCATGACAGGTCACCAGGCCTCAGGGCCGGGAGGTCCAAAGCGTTGCAGCAGCCGTTCCTGGTCCTCCAGGTCCTTGCGCACCTTCTTGCGCATGTAAAAGATGGGGCAGTCACGGCTGTGGAGGATGGTGGTCAGGGGCTGTTCCCAGGACTTTGACCCCTAGCTGCTGCCCACCCAGGGAAGCCGATAACAGCAGTACCATGAGAGGTAGCCAGCCGTATATCAGCTGTCACCTGGCGTGGGAACCCGCCCCGCCCGCCTGTTCCCTGGGGAAAGCCCAGCCCCACCCTGGGGGAGGCTAGGCGGGGGCCACAGACCCTGCCCATTCTGCAGTGAGGTCCCACAGCTGGGTCAGGAGTCTGGTAGCGGGAGGGGGGAGGGCACACCTGGTACAGATGACATCCTCATGCAAGCTGCCCTGACAGCGTTGGCACTGTGTCCAGAGGCGAGAGAAACGTTCCTCCAGGGCATTCAGGTGTGATACCTGGGGACGCAGTGGCTTGAGCAGGGCTGCGGAGATCGGGCGTGCTCCAGCCTCCACCCCGCCTCCTCACTCACCTCCTTCTGATAGAGCTCAGACTCCCGTGGCTGACAGAACTTACACACGGCTCCTGGGGGTGGGGCGTGGGGAAGGAGGTCAGCACAGAGGTGCTGGGACCAAGCCAGGTCCTAGCCTCCATCCCTGTATCTCGGCTCTTCTCCGCCCGCTGCCCATCCCGGCTTCTGAAAGTCCCCAAAGGCAAGAGAACAAGGGCCCAAGTGTGTGGGGAAAACTCCCCTGGGGAACCCCGGGGCGGGCGAGGACCCTCCGCTGGGGTGCAGGCAGAACCGAGTGCTGTGGCATGGTGCCACCGGTGGGTCTGCGGGCTGGAACCCGGGTCTTACCTTGATGCTCGATTACGGACCGGCAGCCAATGCAGCAGCTGCGGCGCTTGGCGAAGGCCATGAGGCCTCCCACCTTGCTGGTGAGCACCGTTTTGCAGCGTGTGTGGTCACCGCCTACAGGAGGGGAGCTGAATGGCCTTGTCCCTGCCTCTGCCCCTTTCCCGCCCACACTTCCTCCTGGGGAGGGGGGGGTCCACTTACGCAGCAGCACAGACTCTGCCCGGCCCTCACCCAGAATGGGCTCAAAGATGCGCAATAGCGGCTTGGCCAGCTGCTGCTCCAGGTAGTACTGAGTATCGATGGGCAGGCTGTGCTCCAGCACGAACAGGGGGTCCTGTGGGCAGGCCAGGCTCACTAAAGGTGCAGAGGGGCATGGGCTAGGGCCCAGGGAGCTAGAGAGCTGCAGGCGACACCTGCAGGCTGTGATAAGGGGGATGGGCCTGGAGCTGTGACTCTGGTCTGGGTGGTGGCGCTGTTTCCCCATGGGAGAGGGGCCATGGAAGGTGTGCAGGGGTCAGGAGTGGAGACTGGAGGTGGAGAACTGGGAGGCTCGGAGATGACAGAAACAAACAGAGCTGGCATCTAGGGTGGGGAGGGGTGGAGAGGGTATGGCAGCCAACTCTGCAAAGGGAGGTGCTACACTAAGTCTGCCCCCCCCCCCCCGCATGACCGCCTGGAGGAAAGCAGAAGTGAGATTCTGGGAGGGGCGCAGCCCAGGTGGGCCTGACCTCCGACTTCATGTAGGCAGCCACACCCTTGGCGGCACCGATGATCACATAGGGGACTCGGTCGCCCAGGCTGGGCGCGCTGCCGGGGTCGCGCTTCCTCATCCTGCGGATAGGGGAGTTGGATGAGGTTTGGGGGAGGGCTGAGCGGGCCCAGCTGCAGGAGGCTGTGGGGCTGCCCACCTCTCAGCCAGCTCCACGTGAGCCTGCTTGCCAGCATAGTCTGCCGCTGCACGAGTCAACTCTTTGGTGATGACCAGTTGGGAGATGTCGATACGGTTGCACAGTAGGTCCGAGATGACGTCCTTTGCATGGGCAACTGCACCATCAGGGTCCCTGAGAGAGAGAGAGAGAGAGAGAGAGAGAGAGAGAGAGAGAGAGAGAGAGAGAGAGAGAGAGGACTTCACCAGGTGCTGCTGAAAACGGGGCTGCAACTGCTACCAGCTAGGATCTAGGCATCGTGCCCCATGGGCTGATCATGGGGTTGGGGACCGCAGGCAGTGTCACAGCTGCCGGCCTGATTTACCACTGCCCCACCCCCACCCACCTGTGTCCCAAGGTAGGGTGCGAGGCCGCTGGGTATGAGGGAGGCTAACTTCTTGGTCTACGTGGGACGAACACACACATTTGCGCGTGCACACACACACCGATCCACGAGGATCCGGCGCAGAGACGATGTGACGAGGTTGGCCACCAGGGGACAGTTGTCCCTGCGCACAGCCTCTAGACCCTTGCAGTCCATTCGGTCATGGGCATCAGGGCTGGAGGAGAAGAGCAGGCCGGCATAGCGCTTCTTGCTGATGAGCAGGTAAGGGAAGTAAACCTGGGAAGGACCCGTGGGTGGTGAGCTGTGCACCTTCCTTCGCCCCAAATCCCAAGACCCATCAGAAGCAGAACAGGCAAGGGCGGGCCCTTGGCCTTGGTGAAATGAATCCTATCTTAGGCCCAACATTTTCCAGTACCCCAGAAACCCACTTGACATAATGCCACAGGCCTGGAGCTGGCCTATGAAACTGGACAGGTGACACTGCAGCCACCAGAGAAGACAGGATCAAGTGACCTGAGGTGGCCCCGGGTGTATGGTTGAGCCTCTGGTGAGGACTGGAGCCACACACATGCAGATCCAAAGTGTACCCCTGGTTTTCACAGCAGAGGCCTCAGTTCGAACCCAGAACACTGCAAGACTCCCAGCCTGGGGACCGTCACACCACTGTCAGCTTCTGCAGGGATGCAATAAGAGACAACCCCCCAATGTCCCCCAATGTCCCCACTGAGCGGAGTACAGGGGGTACACGCACCTTCTCGAACTCCAGCCGGATGGGTGATGGGAAGTGACTGGACACCCAGTTCGCAGCCTCACGCCCCAAAGACATTGCCTCGGCCACCGAGGAGACACCAAACCGGCACATCACTGAGTCGGTGTCACCGTAGACCACCTGCCGGGGTATATGCGTGAGGGGTGTCTCTTCTCAACCCAGGAGCTGCAGTGGTAGGAGCCCAGGGACCCTGGAGAGCGGGCAGGTGTGGCCAGGCCCTGACCTTGGCATTGGCATTGTAACCATTTTCCAGAGTGTACTTGGACTCCACTAGCTGCTTGGTTTTCTCAATCATCTGCCGCCCGAACCCGGTGACACTCTGTTAGGGACAGAACCAGGGAGGACAGGAACACAGAAGTTGTACACAGCAGACCCAGCTCAGGGAGCACACACCCTGCTGCCTTCCAGCATCATGGTAGGCAGGGGCTGTGCCACTGAGCTGTATGTATCCCGTCTTTTTAGACAGATGGAAGTACAGGCTAACAGCACCACACCCCAATGTCTGTTTTACAGATGGGGATGAGGCGCGCTGGACGCTGGGGCGTGACAAGCAGAATGCTCTGTCTGCCTGGGTTTCATGAGGTCATGGGGCATCTGAGGAACCCGAACTCAACTTGTCTGCCGTGCACCTGCTTTGTGTCCCCCCCCCCCTCCAACTCTGGAATGGCTCAGCAGCTTGTTATCCCACCGTAAGGGGCATGAGAGACAGGCAGGGTTATCAGAGGCTCCTTTCGCCTAAGGTCCCAACACCCACCCCATCTCTCTGAGATGCTAAGTGAGGACGGCAGGCAGGCGGGTAGGAGGCAACTGTAGCAGAGATGGGTCTGGCTAGGGGCCCAGCTCTGGGGAGACACCCTGAGTACCTGGGCATCGTTCCAGACACTCAGCTTTCCTGAGCCCTTGAGCCACACCAGAGATCTCTGCTCACAAGGTGAGGGAACAGGGACTCTGGGATCATGGGAGCTAGAGTAAACAGCGTCTTCTCTTAGGCACTTAGCCTCTATACCCTGTAACCCATCCTGTGAAAAGCCTGCCTCCTGACTCTGGACATTCCCTAGCTAAACTCCTGACGTGTTAGTCCTCACTGCTGAGGCAGCTAAGTGCCAGGCCTGTGACCAGACTGGGTAGCAAGACCTCAGGGCCCCTCACAATAGGATCACCCACAGACCATGCATGGTTGCACCTTAGGCCTCGCGTTCTCTCACTGTTAATGTTTCTGTCCGAACCCAGAGCTGCCATGTTGGCGGGGGAGGTGGGGGCGGTTCTTTCCTACTCCTGGTCTAGCTGGTACTAGCCAAGGTCCTCACTAGGGTCCTCATACTTGGGACAGAGATGAACATCAAGTGAGCCACCAAATCCAGCTTGGCCATGTCCGATTCACCCTCCATAGGGATGTGGGAGAGGAGAACAGAGGGGCAGCTGCTGGGGTTGGGGTGACCCAGTACCCTGAACACCTCCCTCACCTGAGCCATGGCAGAGCCCTGTAAGCTACTGTACCATAAACATTACCTGACCAGAGTCCCTGTCCCACTAGAGGAAGAAGTACCAAGGACAGGTACTTTAGCCTCTGAGGACTCTGTACATAAGATATATACAGAGCATGGTCTGACATCTGTGGCTCCTGCCACACTGGCACACCCCCTGACCCCCTGACCCCTCAGTGAAGGCGAACAGTGACTCAGTCGCCCATCAGAGTCCCAGAGGCTCACCTGGGAGATCTCCAAACATGGCAGCTTGCCCACCTGGGCGCCAGTGAAGCCATACACAGAGTTGGCACTCACTTTTAGTGCCAGCTGCCGTCCATCCAAGACCTGTCGCCGCAGGGGGTCCGTCTCCTGAGCCAGCTCAGCCTTGGCCCTGGGTGGAGGCAGGATGAAGGCTATTCAAGGGGACCATGGGTCTCTCCCTCTGGGAAGCACGCAGGCATGGACACTGGTCTGGGTGCCTGACTGAAAAGGGGGCCACATACAGCTGGGTGTGCTGTACGCTGCGGGCCTGCTAGACACGGGTGGTTCCCGGAAGGCGCCTCATTTAATGCAGACACGGTTACAGAATACCAGGGCTAAGTCAGCCACAGGGGATCTGAGCACAAAGCCAGGACAGAGTCCACAGCCCACCTCTTCCGGGCACTCAGCAGATTCTCCAGGATCTGGGGCAGGAGGCCCTTCCGCACAGACGACTTCACAAACTCATCCCCAGTGGGTGTCTTGATGAACTCATCTGGTTTAAGGCTGGGGAAGGAGGAGACACAGCAGGCTGGTCTTCTGAACTACCTAGCTCCCCAAGGCCTACCTCTTTCCGCAAGCCTCCCCCAAGCCGGCCTCTCCATTAGCTGCCATCCACAGCCTGTAGAATCCCTCAGTCCTTGTCTCCCTATCCCTGGACCTTTTCCTGCGCCTGATCTATCAAGCCGTGAAGCCAGGGCTCAGGGTGGTCTGGAGGGCATCCTGGACAAAGGCAGCATACCCCAACTTCTGGGCAGCCCCAGGCCGTAGCAATGTGGTGTAGCACAGATTATGGGCCATCATGATGGATGGGTACAGAGAGGAGAAGTCCAGGGTGGCAATGGGGACATCATAGTACCTGAGAGAGAATTTGGGGACGTCAGCCCGACCCGGCCCTCACCCTTGGGCCCTTACTTTTTAACATTCTTACATACAGGGTCTCAAGTAGTCCAGGCTGGCCCTGAAGTCCTCCCGAGTGCTGGGGTGACGAGTGCCCCACTGTGCCTAGCAGGGTCCTTACCCTTTGAGGGGCTCAATGACAGTGGCTCCTGTATAGTCCTCGCCCCCCTCTGTCTTCACCACAGGCATCAGCAGCCCCTGGCGCATGGCCTGGGGAAAGGGTGGAGTGAGAATCCGGGTACGGCGTGGGGGGTGTACACGTGGGCGGCCAATCAGGTGAAGCCACTCACCTGGCGCAGCAGCTGAGACACAACTTTGACCTGCTGGCCTCGGCTGAGCAGGTACCCAAGGGGCACGCCCGTGACGCGTGCCATCTCCACGTTGTTCACCAGCACCATAAGGCGCTCGAGGAGCCGGAGTGGCAGAAAGGCGTCCTTGAGACAGTACACGGCCAGGCGGCGGCGCGTCTGTTCGTTCCCATTCTGGGGATGGGCATGTGGGGTCAGGGGCTCAGCCAAGGGCTCAGGCGGGGGAGGGGCAGGGAGGGGCAGGGAGGGGCAGGGAGGGGCGGCGGTACCTGCAGGTCGGTGATGATGCTGTGCTGAACATCCTCCTTCTGCTCACCCAGGAAGTGGAAGCTCACAGCGTTGAGTGTGTACGAGCGGAGCTTGTATTCTCGAAGCAGCACCTAGGCAGGTCGGTGTGGGGCGTGGCCTCAGAGGGGTGGGTGTGGCCTCAGGGGGTGGGCGTGGCCTCAGAGGGGTCGGGGAGGGTCGCAGCCTCAAGAGTTGTGGGGTGGGGTCTGGGGGGTTTGGAGGGTCTGTGGTACTTAGGTAGGTGGAGCAGAGTTTAATGCAGAGTGTTGGGGGGGGGGGAGTGGGTTTCCTACATACATACCTGCAGCATATCCATCTGAACTCGGCCCACCATGCTGACCACCTTACTGTCCCGCCGGCCGACCTGCCTTGATTGGAAGGAGGAGTCACGGATGTTGGAGCGGAGACCAGTCACACGGCCCAGGAAAGGGAATCGGTCCACCTGAAGAGGGACATCAGGAAGAGCCTTGCTATAGTGCAGACCAGTCAGCCCAACTCTGAACCTAGCCTTGGAACCTCAGGACAGGTACAGAGACCAGCCACGACACTCCTGGGTCTGGCAGATCAGGGTACAGGTGAGAGCTATATCCCTGGGGGGACTGAGAGACTGGGGGTCTGATGGGCTATAGGTAGATAAGAACTATGCCTGGAGGGGGGGCAGAGGGAAGACAACTGGGGTACAGACCGGAAGAGAGAGAAAGTCTTAGGGGAGAGGGACTGAGGGTGAGGCACCCAGGGCATGAACTGAACCCCCAAATGATGCTGATTCTCCTCTGTACATCACGCATGACCCCACTTGTGACAGAACTTGTCCTAGAGGAAGGACCAAGCAGATGCAGGCCAGGAAGCATACAATCAGAACCAGGCTCAGGAAGGCCTGTCTGCCTGCCTTCAGGCTCGCAAGACACCACAGGTTCACCTCTGCAGCCTCCCTCCACCAGCTGAGTGTGCAGCTGGTTACGGCGGCTGGTGTGGAAAGGCTCACGTGCTCCCTTTCAACAGCACCCGGCCTTTGCCCCTTTCCTTCTTCCATGCCTTCATTTCCCTCTCATCCCGTACCAGTGACCTCTGAAGAAGGCCTAGCCAAGATGGCGGTGGCAGTGAGTCGGATTCTCAAGGCAGCCCTTGTCAACAGCAGCACACTTCTGCCTCCAGCCAGAGTGAGGTACGGTCTACCTGGGACTCTGGGGCAGCCAGGTGGCCCAGGGCAAGGATGGCCCCGGAGGGAGGGGGAAGGATCCAGGAGGAGGCTCTCGTTTCCCTCACCTTTAACGTTTGTGCCCGGGAAATGAGGTATGGGAGGTCAAAATTCTGGATGTTGTAGCCGGTGATCACATCAGGGTCCATGGCGAGGATGAAATTGGCCCAGGCCTGAGGATGGAACACAAAAGTCAACCATGTTGTCTTTGCCTCAGATGCCTACATTTCCAGAGTATTTTAGACAACCCTGGCACTTGCAAAGATATCACAGAACTCAGGAAAATATTTAACCCCAAATGCACAGCCCCCAGCCCCAAGTACATGGTGTCACTACAGAGAAGGGTCACAGGGCAAGCGGCGCCTGAGGAGGGACCCACCTGGAGCAGGTCTTCTTCCCGCTCATAGCTCTGTACTTTGGCACCCAGGATGGGGGCACAGGGTCGCAGTGTGAGCGCTAGGCGCAAGAATGGCTCTGGCTCGCCCCAGCGGAGCCCCAGAGAACAGATCTGGATCACAGGGTCACGCTCAGGCTCAGGGAAGATGCCTGCAGAGAGGACACAGGGACCTCGTTCCTGCTGTTCCCCTGCCCCGGTCCATCCAGCTCCCTGTTCCACCCAAACGGGTGGGACAGCCCCAGGCGCTGGTGGCTTTGCACTCAGAGCTCTGCTCCCACGCCCCCACCCCTCCACATCGACCTCGCACATCTCCTATGTCCAGACAGAGAGGACCCCAGGCTCTCTCGGGACAGACCTTTTCGGCCAGCACACTCGATGTCGAAGCTAAGCACACGCAGGGGTGCGATACGCTGCCACTGTCCTTCTGGTGGGTGACTGATCACGTCTGACCACAGCACATCTACCTCCAGCTGACACAGCGTAGCCTGGGGAAAGCCACATGGTAGGAGCGACATGGGCACTGAGTCCTGGTTCCCTGCCCCTGCCCGGGGAGCTCTTACCTTCTCTGTCCTCTGGACGTACTTTCCAGCTGGGAGCTCCAACCAGTTGCATCCCACAATGTCAGCATCCACCATGAACCTGGAAGAGCGGGCGTTGTCAGCTGGCGAGGGCCGCCCGAGTGGGCTGGGGTAGGAGTAGGGCAAAGGGGAGGCGGGGCAGCACCGGATCTCAAAGTCCACGTTGGCTTCATAGGCTGAGAAGCTTGGGGTGCCCAGGCCTGGTACTCGAACACCCTGTTCCAGGAGGCGGCGGGCCGGTGCCACAAGGCGAGGTAGCGCCAGGGTGATGCGGAGAAATGGAGACGGGCCGTGGCCGTGGTACCCAAACATGCCTGCGGAGAAAGATGGTTGGCACCTGCCAGTGCTCCCCACCCGCCACCCCTCGGGTCCTCAGGCCACACTCACTCTCTCGGGAACACAACTCTATAGCCAGCACCGCGGGCCCCGAGAGCTCCTTCCCACCGCGCTGGTCCCGGCTGATGGCTGTATTCAGTTCCCTCTGCAGCTCACTCAGGTGCTCAGCCCCAAAACCTGGTGTGGGAGGCCGGTCAGAGGAGCAAGAGAAGTTCCGGAGTCCAGGAACAAGCCCCACGGGTCAGGGACACTTACCCGGAGGTGCGGGGGTGTAGAAGTAGGGGGCAAATCCATGGATATGGCAGCAGACAGAGAAGCCCTCATCGGTGACCCCAAAGGCCCTCAGTATGGGCACAGAGTTCCGGGATGTCAGGGGCCCTTCTGGCAAGGGCACTGCTGAGCCTAGGGGACAGGCCAGAGAACACCCCTCAGGTCCGGAGGCTTCCACCTTCACTGAAGCTTCAGGACCCCGCCCTTCACAGTCCTTCCGGATGCTAGTATTACAGTGAAACCCAGTTTTCCCTTCGGTGGCTGTTTAGAGCCACACCCCAGCTCCCACGGAGGGACTCTAGGCAGGAGCTCCCCCACTGAGCTCTGTGTATGACCCCCCCATTCACACAGTAAATATTCTAATAACATCTGTTTGCTGGTCAGTGTGGTGTCAAACCTTCAAGAGCTGGTTCTCTCCTCTCGTGTGGGTTAAGAGGACTGAGATCAGGCTTGGTATCAAGTGCCTCTGCCTTAGCCCAGCTTACAGTACTCTGAGCCCGGCTCCCACACCAAGAAGAAATGAGGTGAACCACACCCTGGCTTGGTGCAGCCAAGGCAGAGATGACCTCGGGCACTATGGGTGCCGGTGCAGCCCCCTGCCTTCCCGGCCAACTCACCCACATAGTGGTCAATCTCCAGCTGCTGGAAGATGAGGGGCTCCGTGCTGGGGTCCAGGGCAGGTAGGGTGGGCCGCAGCCACCGCGGGTCAATGTCTGCCGTGGGAAACTGCCCTGGATTGGAATGAGAGGCTCCATGAGCGGGTCTCCCACAGAGGCAACTGTCCTCTGCTTACAGGGAAAGCTGGGTGGAGGTGGGGGTCTGGGTTAGGTGGCAGGAAAGACGAGGGGTCAAGGAGTAAAACTGACCAACCAGGAAGTGCAGCCTAGACACTGGAGAGAATGAACTAGAACTAGTCAGGTCTAGGAGATTGAAAACAACCTGGCAACAACCAGACCCCCCCTGAAAAACAAGCTGCCAGACAGGAGGGACCCCCACTGACAGAGACCCTTGGTAGACACAAGCCACCTCTCAGTATTTCTGTATGGGTGGGATGGATTGGGAAGCGGGGGTCCTACCACCCACAGCGCCCTCTGGGGGCAGCTGCAGCTGCTCCTCCGCCTCCTGGAGCCGATTCTCTTCCTCTATCTCCTCCAGCAGCGCAAGGTTCTCCTCAAACTGCAACGGCTCATCTTCATCCCAGAGGTCCCTGCGAGCCCGCTTTGGGGGCATCCCAGAGCCCGGTCCTTGTCGCCGCTTCCCATCCATCTGCGGGCAAGTAGGGGCTCGGTAAAGTCTAAGCGGAACCTCATTCCCGTTCGCTCCCTCTGACCTGGAGCTGGCCCGACTTAGAACCACACAGGTAACGAACCCAGTGTTTCTGGCAGTGGCTGCCTTGGCTGTGAACACGCGAGCAGCCCACTTTCCCACGGCGATGCCACCACCTCACGGTCTGAGTCAACACCTCTACTGTAGTCTTCGCAGAAATACTAAACAACGCTCGATTATCAAAAACGAAAACCACGTTTTCCTACTGTCCCCTCAGCATGCATTGACTAAGCATAGCTTTGGTTTGCAGTACCTTAGGGTGCTATAAAGAATGGCTGTCGGGCTGGAGAGATGGCTCAGTGGTTAGAGCACTGACTGCTCTTCCAGAGGTCCTGAGTTCAAATCCCAGCAACCACATGGTGGCTCACAACCAAATGTAATGGAATCAGATGCCTTCTTCTGAAGACAGGAACAGTGTACTCACATAAAATAAATAAATAAATTTTAAAAAAGAAAAAAAAAAGAATGGCTGTTAGCAGGGCGGCCACCCATGTTTCTGTAAACAGTCCCTCATACATGCGCAGCTTGAATAAAAGGGGACCTGTGCTCAGTAGTGCTTAGAGCCAGCCTGATCTACCGACGGGACAGCCAGGGTTAACCCTGTTGGAGCGGGGATGTGTATTTTGAGGCACCCAACATGGTCCAGCACTTGTAACACCATGTTGGTAGTCAACACAGCATCCCTAGTACCGAATCCCTTGTGCTGGGCTTGTGTACCTGCATTCCAAAACTGGCATGCGGTGTGTACCTGGGCCGACTTCACGGCGTTTGTGTTGAGACCTGAAGTTCTCCCGAGACTGAATAAAACAAAACACACAGCAGCAGAGCCTGCAAGGGTCCCACGTGTGCTGTGTCTGTGTTGGCATGGTTTTCTTATGAAGGGACAGTCACTGAACATGTGCCCAGTCAGAAGAAAGGAATATAGAACTTTCTGTTGTTGCTGAGACAGGGTTTCTCTGTGTAGCGCCAGCTGAACTGCAACTGTAGACCAGGCTGTCCTGGAACTCACAGAGATCTGCCTGCCACTGCCTCCCAAGTGATTAAAGGTGCACACCACCACAGCCCAGCTTATAAGCTTTTTTAAGTAATAAAAAGGCTTGGTCTGCCAAAAGAAAGAAGCTCCTCCTGTTCCCAGCACCCCACACAACTGTAAGGCCAGCTCCGCTTTGCTGCCCTCTTCTGGCCTCAGGGAGAACTGTACACACACAAACTACATTAAAATACATTTTAAAAGAAAATTCTTGGGGGCTGGGACCTAGGCTCAGTTCCCAGTGAGAGCTCATCAGTAACTCCAATTCCTGAGGATCTGACAAGGCTACTTCAGGTACTGCACATGCATCACGCACGCACGCACACACAAGCGAACACTCCATCTTAAAAAGCTCTTGGGTAAAACGGGACCTGAGTACCTGCCACAAGACTGCTAGCTTCTAGAAAGTGAGGAGGCTGTGGTATTTGAGGACGTATCAAGGAATGTTCTGGATGGTTGGATGGTGTTTGCCTCCCACACACTTGTGCAGCTGACTAAATATCAATCACACCTCAGTCAAAAAAAAAAAAAAAAAAAAAAAACCCAACAAAAAACGCAGGTATTAAAACCTGCAAGCAGTTCCATACCTGAGAGTTGACCCTGAGAGTTGACCCTAATAGGTCAGGGCACATGAAAAACCTGCTTTTACAAGGTTATTTCCGGGATCATTGTTTAAAATGGAAACCACCTAAATGTCCTCCTCAGGGGGACAGTTTCAAGAGTCCCTTAGTACCATTCAATGGAGTACTATGCAGCTGTATAAAGAAATGAGGAAGCCATACAGTAATAGGAAAGGTCTCAAAGGGGCTTTGTCTCTAGTAGGTAAATCAAGGTGTGGAATGGCCAGCTTCTAACTTAGCTTTATATTAAAAAAAAAAAAAAAAAAAGGCATCTAAAGAAAGGATTCTCCTACAGCTAGCTTGCTACCTGAGAATTTGGACGGGAGGATCATGAATTCAAGCTTAGCTCAGGCTGCACTTGCAAGATCAGATTTTTAAAAGCTGGGGGAAAAGGCTCTGGGGTTGGAGTAGGGACTGCATGTGCCATGTCAGGCCCCTAAGTATAGAAGAAGCTGCTGAAACAGCTAAGGAGAGGCAGGCAGGTGTGCCTGTGTACTGACTGTGTTAGGGACAGCCTGTACTGCCCCATGGTGTGCTGACAAATCAGGTCACTCAACTCGGCCGACCACAAGCGGATGCTGCTCTTTGGGAACTCTGGATAGGGTGCTGGTGAAGTATCACACCAGCTACAACTTCCAAACAGTTCAACCGAAAACACGGGTGCACACGCTGTGCAAATAAGGCCACTGGACACCACTGAGTCCAGAGAAGGGTCTGTGCACTGCACAGAAAATGAGCATCCCTCCCTCTCCAGGTCAGGAAGCACAGACACACCTCCTGAAAGGAGGCAGGGGAAACCGTGGAGCTGGCTCCCACAGAACAGAGTGGGAAGGCAGAATAGCTTTGCTACTAAGTCACCCACAACATACCTCCCAGACACAAGCCATCCCACACTGGGTCTGGCAGCACCCATAATCCAAGCTGTATACCTCAGGGCAAATTCAGTAGAGAGGTCTGAGAATTTAACTCAGCAGGGACCAACACCAAGTCACACCCCAGCCCCTCACTGAGGACTCTAGGCTGAACCACTAACTGCATCCCCAGACCTCCTCTTTTATTCATTTTGAGACAAGGTCTCAGGTTGCCCTAGCAGGCTTAGAACTTGCCATCCTCCAGCCTCCAAAAGCCGAACAATTGTTTCATGTCACCTCTCCCAGGACTGCCAGATGCAAGTACTCCTGTACTTCTCAAGCATCTCCCACCCCCACTGTTTCTGTCACCTCAGTCTCCCCTGATCCCGGACAGGGATGTTCCCAAGATAACTATCTTGGAGGCACAACTTTCCCTTTCTCCTCAGGCCAGTCAGACCGAGGTGCAAACCCCACTCACTAGAGGGATGCTCTCTGAAGCTACAGCATCCAGGAGGACAGGTGTCTCGACTCCCACTCACACTGTGGTGACAGTGGTACACTAACACAGTAACTATTCATTTCCCCCAGGGTATCTCACACACTGCCAGCTTCATGCTTAGTTCCTCCTCTGGGACCCTGCAGGGATGGCTGCTCTGGGACTGTCGGATATTGTCTCACCTCCCCCACCAAACACCAGGCTGGGCAAGCAGACTGCCCTATCTGATAAAAGTTTGCTTGTTTATTATATAAAACATCACATAGGGCCCGGTGTGTCAGAGAGATGGATAACTGAACTTGTTGGCCAAGCTGAAGAGCCTGAGTTAGATCATAGTGAACCCACATGGTGGAAAGAGAAGAGCAACGCCACAAAGTTGTCCTCAGGTCTCCACGTGTGCACCATGGCGCACGCGCGAAAACTAAGAAAAAAAGGAATGGCTGAGACATTGCTTTTCCTCCCATTCCTACTTTAAAAAAAAAACATTTGGGATTTTGAGGCAGGGTTTCTCTATGTATCCCTGGTTATCCTGGAACTCACTCTGTAGACTAAACTACTCTCAAATTCCAGCTTGCCTCTGCCTCCCGAGTGCAGGGGATAAAAGTGCGCCACTACTCCCGGCTCGTTCCTAGTTGTTACTGGACCTCCTGATACTGTCGCCTTGCCTCTTGCACAGCGAGCTGGCACAAGCGCCCTGCACCTCCCGCGCCTCCAGCCCGGCACGCCGTTGAGCCCACACCCGGATAGTCCAGCGCATCCCGGGTCCTCAGCTCCAGGGGTCCGTCCTTTGCACGGCCAGCCCTGCTCTATCCTGTCCCCAGCTGCGGATATTCCGCGAGCCCTCCGCTCGAGGTGTTAGCTGCGCGACCGAGCGCCCCATACTTTTTCCTTACTTACCCGCGTCAAACAGCTTTTCCCGCCACAAGGTACGCCGCCGTGACCCCTGAACCCTCTGCGCGCAGGCCCAGAGCGGTGGCGCGCCCGCTGGGCCCCGCCCCTGGCCGGCGAGGATGGTCAAACCAAGTCCTTCCCAGGGAGGATCCATAGCCACGCCTCTCGCAAGTGGCCCCGCCCCGCCGACGGCACGAGGACACACCCCGAGCTTCCTGGCTCGGCGAGCGGGCTTGGCTTGCAGTCCCCGAGCGCCCCCTACAGGAGCATGGAAACATGACCACAGTGGTTGCCAGCCTGATGCTTTTGCTTCCTTTCTCGGTTTTCCTCACTTCCTACACGCCCAGGTTCCTGTATAACTTCTGTTGCCCTACAGATCACCTCCTGACTTGCTCAAGGCACTCGTGGCCAGATGCGCAGCCCCCAACTTTGGAAACTTGGCCTTAGCTAAGTGTTCTTTTGAGACCGTCTGATGACACACCTCTCCTTTTCCCACCGGCCCCCACCTACCTTGCCCTCTAGTCTCCAGTGTCTCAAACTATGCTGTATACAGATACCCGTCTTCAGCGGCACACCCCCCACCCTCATGGTCTGAGTGGGCAGAGAGATTGGCCCACCCGCTGCTTGGTTGGGCTCAGGAATGGTTTGTACTCAAACTTTTATTTTATTTGTTTATTAAATAAAAAGGGCAGAAGAGGGGGCCTGTGGTCTCCCAACTGTGGGAAGTCACCTGCTCGAACCTCTCTCCACTCAAGGTGCATGGTGTGGTAGGCTGAGGTGGAAGCTTGGGAGGGAGGGCAGCGGTAAAGATCAGAGGCTAAGGCCTGTGACCCTCACCACTCCTGGAAGACTCAGTGGGTGGGGTGGGACCTTCTAGTGCCAACTGCCACTCAGCTTGAGGCTGAGCCTGTGGGACTGGGCCGTGACAATGTCCTCCCACCCCAGGAGGAAAGGTGAAGCGTCCGTCTGCAAGAAGACACCCCAAGGCTGGGGCACTTGTGGCGGCCCTACTCGTGCACGTCCCAGATCTCAGACAGCAAAGGAGGCAGCTTCTTGTCCTGGAGCCGCAACGCAAAGACCTGCTCCGAGTGCACAGAACTGAGGGTGCGAAGGCTCACCAGCTTCATAAGCATCCGTGGGAAGCGGAGCTGGTCCTGCCGGGGAGAGGAAGCAAGTAGATCCTGTTGTCTGGAAAGCCAGTGCCGTGAGTGGCCGGGTCAACCTTGAACCCAACCCAGGATCTGGGACATCTCTGCTGACCTCACTGACAGGATCTGGGAAGCAAGGCAGGCCCCAGGCTCAATGTGCCCCAACACGTGCCACCTGACCCCAATACCAAGCCTGCTCGGCTAGGGAGCGGGCAGCTCCCGCACCTGCGGCCGCTTGATCCTCGTATAGGAGAGGAGCGCCTCCACGTAGGGCTGCTGGAGGGCTTCCACGCGGCTGGGCTCCTGCACGTTGGGCCGGTCGGCCGAGAAGATGTTGATGGCAATGAGCAGGGCGTACTCGGCGTCGTCCAGACCCAGCCGGCGCATGGCCCGAGAGAACTCAAAGATGGGATTGATGAACTCCACCTGCAAGCCTGCAAGAATGGCCCCGGCCCAGCTTCACACCTGACCCTGGCCCCAGGGCACTCAAACGGGAACAGCCAGTGACAGTCACTCTAGCTTCTTCCCTACATGGCCCGGTGAGTGCCCTTCCTTCCCACATATCCTGAGGGCCACACATCCTCTCAGAGCCCAGCATCCGCCCTCCTGAAGGTGCAGAAGGGGCCAGGTGAAGCCACACTGTGGACCCTTAGGTAGCTCCCACTCCTCAGACTCAGATATGCTATGATTCACTCATGGACCGACCATTAAATGTACCTACTGTGTGCCAGGCCTTGGAGGAGGAGAGTGATTTACGACCGCCCCACCCCACCCCTTCTCCGTAAAGGATAACAAATTCTAGGCTACCCTGGCCTATACAGTGAGACCCTAAGACCAAAAACCAAACCATCTAGGCAGGCAAACTAGGAACTGCCACCCGGTTCTAAGCTAGGGACAGTGAGTGCTAGCCCGATGCTGGGCTGGGCTGGGCTGATGGGCACAAACTCAGAGCAAGGCAGCCAGTGCCTGGGGGAGAAGACGGACCAAGGCGGAGGAGAAGGGAGGCCAGGTCCTGCCCCAGAAGAAGAAATATGGGGACTGACAGGCTAGCACTGCACCCTGGACTGCTGTGGGGACATGTGGCAGGAGTGCTGCGATGACCCAAGCTGGAGTGCCTGAAGCCTGGGGCTCCGTGTGGTTCCTTCAAGCCTGGCTGCAGGGGCTTTGCCCAGGTTGGATCACAGGGCAAGTGCTTTGCTCCCCGACACCTGCCCTGCTAGTAAGCCACACTGGGAGAATCCCAGGACTCTCTTGTGTGGTAGAAGAATTGGGAGTGGATGCCTAAAAATACTGAGAGGTGCCCGAAGTGTCCTGGGAAGCCCAAAGCTGAGGGAGAAAGCCTCTGTTTGCATTGGCTGGCAGTGAGCAATGACCCTGTCCCATTATCAGGCAGATGGCCAGGTGAGTTCCCCAGGACAGATGCCCAGGAGACAATCGTAGGAGTGGGTGCTTCTTCCTCATCTCCTGCCAGATGCCAGGGGACAGCAAAGCCTCACCCATGCATGTGACTCTGCTAAACATCTTTTTTTTTTTTTAAACCAGTGCCTGACCTGGAGGTCCAACGGGGCAGAAACCCCAGGACTGAACCAGTGCCTTCTACAGACCTGCACGGTGGAAGTCATCCTTGCTGTAGGTGAAATCCTTCAGGAAAGTGATGCACTCAGTCTCGTGGTTGTAGCGTCGGGCTGTCTCTAGCAACATGATCTGGAGGTGACAAGGTACAGGGTTCTTCAGCTGCCCCAGGGTCCGATGTGCCAAGACCAACTGGCTGCCACCCCTCTGCCATACCAGACATTCTCAGCTTTCCTCCCTCCAATTTTACCACCCACTGCCGCATCTAAGGACACTCAACCCACATTATTGTGAGGTGCAGGCTAGAGTTTTGATTGTTTTGTTAGCACATAGAACTTTGCCCACAGTTGACTTTCAGACTCCTCATCATCCTTGATTTGGCTCAAATATCCGTTGCTTGGAAGTCTCTGGGGCACATTTCCTCTTTGACATTCCATAGGATATGTTCTGCTAGTTTCTGTCTCAGCCCATGTCCCTTGTCTCCCCGGCTGGCTCACTGGAACCTCCTGCTGACCACACCCCACAAGGGTCAGGACACGCCTGAACTACATTCAGCTCTGGTCTAGTCGTTACCTCAATGGTGGATGCCTTCAGGAGGGCGATCTGGTCCTCCCGGCCCAGCTGCAAGAACCCCGGCACCTGCTTGGCAAAGTCCACAATCTCCTGGACCGAGATGATGGCAAGCTCGGTGAAGTGGGCAAACCGCTGCTGACGAGCGTCTCGGGACTGAGGGTCTGCACCCAAGGGCCAGGGCTGCGACACAAAAGACCAGGGTCACGTGGGGACTCGCGTGCCCTAAGAAACCCTCCCTGGCCCACTGGGCTGGGCACGGTGATACCGTGACTTTGGGCTGGTCGGAGAAAGAGCGCTTGTTGCACTGCAGCTGCGCGGCAACTAACTGCTGGATCATCAGCTCTTGAGCCGCTGTCAGCTGGATGCCCTCTCCTTCCCCGGAGCCCTGGCTACTCGCTTCCGAAGTGCCAGGGGAGGCTGCAGGCCGGGCTGAGCTACTGGACGCTGGCTCAGCCTGGGGTGGTGGCTGCTGTTGTTGCTGCTTCTGAATCTTTTTCTTCCGAATCTGCTCCTCAGAAAGCACACCTGCAGGAACGACAGCCTCAGTGGTGGGCCCCACCCTCACTTAGCCCTCCCCTAGAAGGCACCTCCACTCCCTCTGGCCCCGCCCCTCCCCTAGCCCCGCCCCCACAGTGCCTCTAACCCCGCCCTACCCCTCTAGCCCCGCCCCTGCACTCACACTGCTCCCGCATGCCAGCCTCTTTGCACTTGCGCAGCCGGCAGAGCTGGCACTTGCGCCGCATGAAGGCATCCATCTGGCAGGCTCCACTGCCCCGACAGGCATAGCGCCCGGCCCCACCGTGGACCACACTGCGCCGAAAGAAGCCTTTGCAGCCTTCACAACTGAGCACATTGTAGTGGAAGCCCGAGGCCTTGTCCCCGCACACGCGGCACAGCTCGTGGCCCAGCATCTTCGGGGCCGGACCCTTCTTCCGCTTGCGCTCAGGTTCATCCTCTGGCTCTAAGATGACTTGGGGTGAGCAGATGCCATGAGAGATAGCGACAAAGAGAAACAGCAGCCTGGGAACAGGCCATGGGAAGTCCCGAAGCGAGGGTGAGAGGACAGGGCTGCAAAGCCAAGGGAAAGATCTGCAGGTCGGCGGGCTCCCAAGAATGAGTCGGAGGTGTCGAGGAAAGGGAAGGAAAAGCGAACCAAAAGACAGGGGCCACCATCTCCCCACCCTCCCTTCACAATGCCCCACACCCCTGTTGCAGTCTCCCTGTCTCACCCACGATGTAGGCAGAGCTGGACCCTTCAGAGCCTGGAGGGGGATCAGTCTCCTGCCCCTCCTCCTTAATGGTGGGAGAAGTGGAGGAGGTACTGGGCTGAGGAGAACCATTCCCTAGGAGAAGGAAGAGGGGACCGTGAGCTTCTCTAACACTGTGGGAGGGGGCCAGGTAGGGAAAGCCCGTCACTCACCAGGCACAGGAGTGTCCAGAGAACTTGTGGGGGAAGACATAGTGGGTCACGAAGCAGCCTGTTGAACATAGAGGTCCCAGCCAATTACAGAGCATATTAAGGGTGTCTCTCCTTCCAACGCTCAAGGACTCTTGAGACATGATCTCATGCATCCCGGGCTAACTGAACTATGTGGCTGAACATCTTGAACCTCCTCCAAAATCCTGGAACACACTACCCTAGGCTGTCCTGGAATATTCCCCACTCCTGCCTCGGCCTCTCAAGTGCTGGTATTACAGGACTGTGCCACCACACCTCCGTGTTTTTACTCCTATATTGAGCCCCCACTCCCAGCTCTAGTCCCTTATACATCACCTTCAACATGCCCAACCACTGCCACTCCAACCTGATCCACTACTCCGTCCACCTCTACTAATCATGACCTCCTATGACAGTTCCCACTGCTCTAACACTGAGAGCGCAACAACTCTAATTCCTCTTCTTTCCGGAGCACCTCCTAACTTTGTCCCGCCTCTCCCATCAGGGCGCAACCATTACCCTCCTACCATAGGCTTCTTCAAGACTTTAACCCACTTCAATACAGACCCCTGACCCCTCCTCCCCTTCTCACCCTGGGACAGATACCCAGATTTAGCTCCGCCCCCTAGGCTCCGCCCCTCCCATTCCCCAAAAGGCAATCATAGATCTTCACTGTGCCTCGCCCTTCAGGCCTCTTTCCCCGCCTCAACTCCCCCAACAAAGATGCAGGCCCCGCCCCAAGAATCAAGAGCCTTCAATCACAGGCTTTATCTACAGCATGCCTCCCGCCCATCTGCGTCCCGCCCCCGCCCTCCAACCATAGGCTTTCCCTACGCCACGCCCCCGTGGAGTAACACCCACCTCGCTCCAGGCCCCGCCCCTCTCCGTGCACCAGGGGGAGGCGAGGCTCATGACTGCACCGGCGACCGTGAAGGGGGTGCGGGGAGGGGGTCTCCTACTTTGTTGCCCAGGAAACAGCCGTGGGAGGCGGGAGCTGAGACGAAGTAAGGGAAGGAGGCGCATGCTGAGCGGGACCCGCGGCGAACCGCGTACCCGGCCCAGCCCCACCCGCCCGGCCGCCTGGTGCACTTACCTCTGTGTCCGCACCGGTGATTGCTCCTCCACAGCACTTTAGAAGTAACTTCAGAAGCCTGGGAGTAGCTCGGAGCAACAGCGCTTGCTGAGCGAAAAAGCAAAAGTAACTTCGCCACTTCTTCCGGCAACCCCGCCTCGCGTCACTTCCGGAAGTAGGCGGGCCGGGAAAGGTGACTAACTTCCGGTCTGCCTAGGCGCCACTGAATGAGAGGCCTTGGCCGGAAGTGGTACGCCGGAAGTTAATTTTTTCTGGTAGTTCCCCTCTGGGACTCAGAAAAAAGTTCCGGAAAGTTCTTTTGTTTCTTTGAACGCATGACTAACGGAGCAAGTTTTTCCCTTGTTGATTAGTTTGAAGTTCTCTACTTTTTTAGCAGTGCTGCACGGTTGGGTTTTATTTTTGTTTTGATTCTGAGACAGGGTCTCATATTCCAAGGGGTGGCCCCTGCTTCCACCTCCCCATTGTTGCAGAAACAGATCCACTTCCAGCCCCGTATATTGGTTCTGAATAAGTTAAATCTGGAGATGTCTTGATGGTTGCAGGATGAGTCTAAGCCTAAAATGAAGGCAAACCGGCTCTTCATACCTTAAACTTCTCCAGCTCAGGGATTGGGTTGCCCTTCCCTATACAATCCAGCCCTTTTGATTACTGGGTCCTTTTTTCACCTACTCTCCTGGTTCGCCTCTCCCCTTCTCCTCACATGTCTTGGCTGAAGATCATGTTCACTCTGGACTCTCATGATGTCCCTGCCTTTGGAACTTTGTATATACAAGAATTTGTTTTTTCATTCAGCTTCATAATAGGAAGAAGATATAAAAAGGCAAATTGGGTGCAGGTTCATGCCTGCAATAAGCAAATATACCAAGGCAAGAAGATTGCTTTTAGTTGGAGGCCAAGCTTAACTAGGTTGTGAGACCCGGTCATCAGCTCAATGTAAATAAACAAGTAGCCTAGACCCCTCTCCCATAAAAGTAATAATACCAGCTTTTTCACAAAAGTAATACTTGTGTGGATCTCAGATGGAAAAGATACTGCGATTTGTTTCTCCCCAATCCCCACTTTTGGACAGTTGAGAATCTTTATTAAGCATACTTGCTTCTACTTAACTTTTGTTGCTGTTGGTCTTGGTTTGTTTTTCAAAATAGAGTTTCTTTGTGTTGCCTTGGCTATCCTAGAACTACTTCTGTAGACCAGGCTGGCCTCCAACTCATAGAGAGTTGACCAAGGCCCTGGCCTCCCATGTGCTAGGATTAAAAGTGCATACCACCAGTACCTTGTTTACCCCCACCCCCTTCTGGAACTCTCAGTGCAGACCAGGTTGGCCTCCAATTCAGAGACCCTCCTGCCTCTTCCTCATGAGTACTGGGGTTAAAAGTGCCGTGCGGCTTTTCCCCTGCCGCTGCCAACTTGCACGGAGGCGGAAGCTCCGGTGCGTTCAAGATTCGGCGTCACCCGTGATCCACCGCCATGGCCGAGGAAGGCATAGCTGCTGGAGGAGTAATGGACGCCAACACTGCTCTATAAGAGGTGCTGGAGAGCGCTCTCATCCACGATGGCCTAACACGTGGCATACGCGAAGCTACCAAAGCCTCAGACAAGCGCCTAGCCCATCTCCGTATGTTGGCATCCAACTGCTGGTGGAGGCGCTGTGTGCCGAGCACCAAATCAGCCTGATAAACGTTGACAAGAAACTCAGGGGAAACCACGGAAAGTGGTCGGTTGCAGTTGTGTAGTGGTTAAGGACTATGGCAAAGAATCCCAGGCCAAGAATGTCATCGAGGAATACTTCAAATGCAAGAAATGAATAAATAAAATTTTGGCTCATTTTTCAAAAAAAGTGCCGTGCCGTGATTAGTTAATCTAGCGAACTCTTACAAAGTTGAGGCTAGAGCCCACACTACCTCAGCCATGCAGCAAAATCTTTCTACTTCTGAGATCCAGCCAACAGCCCATGCTCTTTCTTCCAGATAAGTGTTAGGTCTCAAAGAAACCCTGGGCAAATGGCTGAGGTGCACATTCATACATCAAGGTGGACTAGAATTTTGGTTTCTTTAAAAACACATAAATATTATACAAGAATACGTTATTGTTTTAATATTAGGTATGGGAACATGAGGCTGCTTTGAAACAGTTGACCGACTTGCCTCGTACCCTAGCAGCGGCATGGCTTTGCCAGCTGCAGAGAGTTTCTGCGATTGTGCAACGCTTGGAATTCTGGGAACTTCTCAGAGGGCAGATCAATACTAGGGCCCCCAGAGGTGGATTGTTGGTTGGCTGTTGTTAGTGGCGGGCCTATTAAGTAGTTCTGCACAAAGAAGAAATTCGATATTCTGAGTGCAAAGATCAAACTTGCCCCAAGGAACTCAACGCCCATAATCAGCAGGAAGTAGTCTAAGGATAACATTGTCCCTTTCTGAGCCCCGACTTTATTTAGGGATCTCTTTCCCTTCCCCTCTATATCCCCCATATCTAGTGTTAGGGGGTAGAAAGGGTGGAAGAAAAGGGGGTGAAGGGTAGAAGAAAGAAGATCCCACGAAGCAGCTGAAGCCAGCTTACACATGAGCCCGTGTTCCATGCTGTTCTGGAACCTATTTCATTCTTACCGTTGTGGGCGAGTGATTGCACGCATGAGGAATACTTCAGTGAGCTCCTATTGAGAAACCAGCAGGTACAGTGGCTGGAGAAACTCACTTCCCCATACCTATGGCAGCATGATAATAGGGACAAAGGAAGGCTCACACAGGGTGTTGGCCAGGCCGGGCTGGGAGCTGGTCTATCATTACCTAAGGTCTGGTTCGGCCAGCTCCCACTGGGGTCTTTGATACTCGAGTGGCATACATGTGTGTTTTGCAACAGCGTCTTGTTAGGCAGCCCCCCAACTCTCCTGCCTCAGTGTCCTGAGCGCTATGACTACAGATATTCATCTGCAGGCCAGGCCTTGGGGGGAGTTTGGGTTCTAAGCATGAGATGCTTGTCTGCAGGACTTGCTGATCCTGGATCTTTTTAAATGTATATGTATGAATGTGTTTGCCTGCATTTTTAAAAGATTTGTTTATTTATTATATGTAAGTACACTTTAGCTGTTCACAGACGCACCAGAAGAGGGCATCAGACCCCATTACAGATGGTTGTGAGGCACCATGTGGTTGCCAGGACTTGAACTCAGGACCTCTGGAAGAGCAGTCAGTGCTCTTAACCTCTGAGCCATCTCTCCAGCCCCTTGCCTGCATTTTCTTAAAAGATTGTTTACTTTATGTGCTGAGTGTTTTCTCCATAGGTAGTTCTGTGTACCACCTGCGGGCCTTGTGCCCATGAAAGCCAGAAAAAGGCGTCAGATTCTCTGCAACTGAAGTCATAAGACAGTTGTGAGCCACCGTATGGGCAGTGTTAATTAGGCCTTGGGTTCTCTGTAAGAACAGGCAGCAAGTGCCTGTAATCACTGAGACAGATCTCCAGTCTGTGTTCCTGGGATTTCATCCACACTGGGAAAGAGAAATAACAAGAGGCAACAGGCCAGAGGGACAGAAATGAAATCAGCCATGACAAGGACAAGATCCTCCCTCAGGACAGTTTCAAGGGACCCAGCCAGGCACCCATAACATATCCAATACACCCCTGCTTTGTTGTTGATGACTTTGTTGAGATTTAACTCACTGGACAGTTGACCAATTTTGGATTTTTACCAGAAATGCAACTTTTAAAATGAGTGTCCACACATTTTTTTCCCGACCTTCACTATAATGGATTTTAAGAACATGCTTGTCACCCCACAAAAACCCTGTGTCCATTAGCGATGGCACCCAATTCTGCCATCCCACAGTTGTCCCTGGCGTTTGCCCGTTCTTCACATGGAACCCTACAACTTATTGTTTTTGGACACTGGCAGCTTTCCGTTCCTTGTTCCCTGTTCAAGGTTCATCTGCGTTGCCGTATGTATCTGTAAAGATCCGTGTCCTGAGTGCTGGGATTAAGGGTGCCTGGCCATTTGGATAGTTTCTCTCAAAATGCTGCACTGAGCACAGATACACAGGGTTGTTTGTTTTATTTTTGTGCTGAGACAGGGTCTCGAAAGCCTACACTTGGAGCGATGGCTGAACAGTTAAAAGCACTGACTGCTTTTGCAGAGGAGCAGGGTTCAATTCCCAGCACCCCACACAGCAGTTTGGATCTGTGACTACCATACCAGCAATCCAGAGCCCTCTCTGACCTCTGCAGCACCGGGCACCTAAGCAAATGCACTTGGGGGGGGTGGTGGAGAGATGGCTTAGCAGTTAAGAGCACCGACTGCTCTTCCAGAGGTCCTGAGTTCAATTCCCAGCAACCACATGGTGACTCTCGTTAGCCTCCTCGGTGTGTTGGGATTAGAGGTGTGCACCACAATGCCCAGACCTTTTTTTTTTTCTTCAAGGTGACATCTTGCTATTTTGCATAAACTGGCCCTGCAATTTAAGAGACAAGCAATCCTTCTGCCTCACCCTCCCGAATAGTAGGACAACAGGTGGGTGCTGACATCCTGATTTCCCCACATCTGCCAGCACACACACCATCCTATCCCTTAACCTCAAGCTGGATGAGAAGTCAGATTTCACTGTGGCTCGTCCCCGTAAAGTGTGTCAAAGGGCAAACTACAGGAATCCAAATAGTTTTTAAGTGGGGTGTGGTGGCACAGCCTACTGTCCCAGCACACTGGAGGCGGAAGCAGAAAGGTCAGGAGTTCAGCTGCAATGTGAGTTATAGGACAGCCTGGGCTACAAGAGACCCCATGCGAAGAAAACAATAATGGTGTGTGTGTGTGTGTGTGTGTGTGTGTGTGTGTGTGTGTGTGTGTTTATACATCCCATGTGCTAGAAGGACCCATCTGCAGTTGGTCTTATTTTTGATCCTAGAACTGACCAAACTCCATTCTCTAGAAGAACAAGTATCCCAGCTGAGGAAGTTGCTTTCTATAGAAGAAGAGCAAAAGAAGAAGAAAAATCACCAAAAAAAAAGGGGGGGGGGGCGGAGAGATGGCTCAGTGGTTAAGAGCACTGGCTGCTCTTCCAGAGGTCCTGAGTTCAAGTCCCAGAAACCACATAGTGGCTCACAACCATCTGTAATGAGATCTGGCGCCCTCTTCTGGTGAGTCTGAAGACAGCCACAGTGTATTCCCCTACATACAAATAAATCTTTTTTTTTTTTTCAAATAAATCTTAAAAAAATAAATAAATAAAAGTCCCGGTATTGTTCAGGTGGCTGAAACATTCTTACCATGCTGACTTCTTTCCATCTCTGAGACCCAGAGGGTAGGAGGGAGCTGAACACTGTGTTGTCCTCTGACCTCTACACACATGCTGCGGCTCGTGGGTGCCCTATGTATACACACGTGGAGACAGAATAAATAAAGATGGAAAAAAAATAAACAGCAAAGCAACGCAGAAAAAGAGACATCAAGGGGGCGTCAGATAAGTTGGAGCTGAAGCTGCAGGCATTTTGGGGCGGGGCGGGGCGGATCATCTGAAGTAGATGCTGACGTCAGAACTCCAGTCCCAGGATCCAGCCGCTCATAAAAGTTTGTTTTACAAAACACAGCAGATGGTGACATTTGAAATTATGTGTCCACAGTCATGAGGCCGAAAGTCCACTGGGTGGCCTCATCTGTCCCTAGATATGTTCTAATAAAATGTTCCTCCCCCACATACCGTGTCCCGGAGGCTGGGGTGGAGCCAACTCTGTTCTTGTCGCAGGCCAGAGGCAGCACCAAAAAGTAAAGCCCACTAAAAAGATCTGAGGGGGGATGAGGTCGAGCCCTTGCGGGGAGGGGGAGGTGCCGCCTGGCAGAGGGAGCTTGGGGAGGAGCACCATCACACACCGGTACGGGTTGGGTGGGTGGAGGCTTTGAGTAAAAAAAGAATATGCAAAAGATCTGGGAAAGAAGTGGGAGGAGACTTAGGGCATCCTGAGTCCTTGCCAAAACATCCCAGTGACGGGCTTTGGGATGGTCCATTGATGGAACCCTAAGGGTAGCAATGCCCTTGCTTCTGGGTTCCATCCCCAGTCGCCAAAGAGGCGGTGATATGCTTCCACTTCCCCGGCTGTATGAGGAAGAGCATTTTCTCCCAGGTAGCTTGGGCGACACTGTCAGAGAGGAAGAAATTACCAGCGCTGGGTTTGGCTGGGGCCACGAAAGTGGAAGCTGCGCAGAGGTTGATACTAAGAGGCAACCTCGGGGATCGTTTGGAAACACAGCCCTATGCTGCCACCGTGTGGCCATGTCATGATTTGCAGACAACACTTTACAAAGTTCTATGATAAAACGTGACATGAGGGTCCCAGATGAGGGTGACAAGAAAAGGTGAGTGGTCAGGGTTATTTAATAAAAAACTGAGGACATGACTGCTCCCAGGTATGGTTGAGGAGAAGAGAACAGCCAGGCCTGAGGAGTCCAAACTGAACCAGGCCAGCGGACGGAACCTGGCCATGGGAAAGGGGAGCAAGAAGGAAAGGGGGCGGGGAAGGGGGCGCGAGAGAGGAACTGAGGACCGAGAGACCAGGAGACCCATAGAATGTCTCTTCCCAGTATTTAGTAGGTGGTGGCTGTTTCGAGGTGTTAGGGAAGTGTTCAGGAATCAACCCATTACATTTTAACTTTAATTATGTGTGTGAGTTCAGTGACCATGGGGGTTAGAAGAGGACGCCAGATGCCCCGGATCTGGGGTCACAGGCTTTTGTGAGCTGCCCAAAGTGGGTGTTGGGAGCTGGATCTAGGTCCTCTGCAAGGGCAGCCAGTGCTCTTAACCACCAAGCCCTCGCTCTGGTCCTATTTTATTTCAGGTTTTTGTTTTTGCCTTTTAAAGAGTCTTACGTAACACACATTGGTCTTGAACTCTCTATGTAGTGAGGATAACCTTGAAGTTTTGATCCAACTGCCTCCAACTCCCAAGGGCCAGAATGACAGGCTCATGCCACCACATCTTCCTAGAGCACCTTTCCATACTAAGTGACCGTGGCCCTTGGTCCCATCCTTTGTTGCCTCTCCTTCCTTATGCAGCACTAGTATGACACACCACTACAGTCACATTTTGACAAAAAATATTGTCACTTGTCTGGTGAAACATAAAGAAATATCTATTCACTCCATCTATGGAGGGCATGGATGGATCAAAGACAGGACCTCATCTTACTACCATCTTATATAGTCCAGAAACTCCTGCCTAGGGATTGGTGCCACCCACAGTAGGCTGGGCTCTGCAAATTCACTTAATATAATCAAAACAACGTCCTTACAAACAAGATGACAGGTCACTCTGATTTAGATACGTTCCTCAAAAAGACTCTTTTTCCTAGATGGTACCAATTTATGCCAAGTTCTCATTTAAAAACAACCATCAAAGCTACCATAACGTCTCGGTTCCCAACTCACTTTCTGCCATTTTTGTAGCCCCAGGGACAGAGCTGCGTGGCTCTTTTCCTCCTAGTCACTCATAATACCCCAACCTTGTTCGCCTTGCTGGCACACTGAAGTTTTTACCCACTTCAGATACCAAATCTTTGTACAGCTTTGAGGTCATTAAGAAATCCCATCTTACAAGGGACTGTCCCTGAGTCTTCCCAGAGTTTCTAACGGCTCCAACCAGTCCCGTTTCAGCCCCTCGTGTGTCAGCCTGCAGCAGGTCAACTCTGTTCAGGCTCTCCACGAGCTTACATTGGGTTTCATCATTTTCTGCGCAACCTGCAGCTCCTGGTGGATTGATTTCCTTCCTTCAAGCAGCTCCCCCCCCATGGTGCATTGGACCAAAGACCTAGAGGGCTGGGGTCACCTCCCTACCTTGTCAACCCCCCACCCCCACCCCTGCCACAACTTAGCACATGCTCAGTAACTGCCCTTGAAGACTTGGATCCACCTAGGCTTCTGATGTAGCTTTTCTTTCTTTCTTTTTCTGTTTTCTATTTAGACAGGGTCTCACTATGTAGTTCCTGGAAGTCACTCTATAGACCAAGCTGGCCTCGATTGGCTTGCCTGTCACCGGAGTGCTGGGATTAAAAGCATGTGTCACCATGCTAGGCTTGATGTAGCATTTCCAAGGGAAACACAATTCAATGTTCACACTTCCTCTCCCTCTCCCCTTTTCTCTCCCCATGTTATGCCTAGTTATGTTTTAAATTTAAATAGCTGTGCTTAAGGGAGCTATAGAACAAAACACGCCTCTAAGCTGTGAGCCCCACTCTCTCGAAGATAGATAACTTCTTGAAATGCTGAGACATTCCAAGACATGTAAGACAACAGGCCCGGTGTTTTTGCTTCTGTAAACAAGCACGGTTGTGTAACTGTAGTTCTTTGTGGGAGGGTCAATGTCCTCTTTTGCTCTCGAATAACTGCAGGTCGTTTCTAAGCTCTGTTCAGCACATTCTAGCTCCAAACAAATGACACAAAGACCTGGTATATTTATTAACAAGCTTCAGGCCAAAGCTGGGCAGGCTCTGAGCTCTTCTGGCCCTCAAAGACTGCAGATTTCCTGTCCACATGGTCCTCTGCCTTTCATCTGAGTCTTGCCCACATCTCAAAGCCAATCTTCCTGTTCTCCCCCTGTGGTTTCTTCACACTTTCTTCTCCTTGGGTTCTATACTCCCCGCCCTCTCTGGTCTCTTTCTGGAAACACCCCACCCCCACCCCAACTCCACCACAAATCGAAAGTTCCACCCTAGTCTCTTCTGCCCAGCTAACTGGCTGATGATCGCTTTTATTAACCAATCAGGGGTGATGGAAAACATTTTGTGTGTGTGTGTGTGTGTGTGTGTGTAACACAGGGACTAGAGAAAGTTGAGCATGCCTCATCTGGATGCAACCATATTTCTGGGCATAAAAATCAGCATCTGAGGGCTGGAGAGATGGCTCAGCAGTTAAGAGCACTGACTGTTCTTCCAGAAGTTCTGAGATCAATTCCCAGCAACCACATGGTGGCTCACAACCATCTGTGATGGGATCTGATGCCCTCTTCTGGTACAGCTGAAGACAGAGACAGTATACTCACATATATCATATAAATATTTTTTTTAAATCAGCATTTAAATACGCATAACTGCACCGATTTCATAGGATGTGCTTGACCACACACAGGCCAGAGGCACATAGGCTGGAAGTATGTCGGGATGTGTGCTTGCTCCTGACTGGACAAAAGAGGGGAGCACTTAGCCTTGTTGTTTTACCTTTATGAGCCAGGGAATGTTATTCATACGCTAGGAATCCTGAGTGTGCACCCGGCCAGTATTTAATAAAGCTTGCTTCACATTTGGCGGAAAAGCGTGGTAGGGGTTTATTCTCACCTCATGGGGTTAACACCTCTCCCTCTCTTCTCGTGTGTGTGTGTGTGTGTGTGTGTGTGTGTGTGTGTGCGTGTGTGTGTGTGTGTGTGTTTCTCAAGGATGAGCCTGGACTCTGGTGCTCCTTAAGCAAGCCCTCTACTGGTGCAGTTACCCGAGCTCCTCACTGGTAGATCTCAGGCAGGCGCTCTGGGGTTCAGCCATGCCTCCAAAACTCTCTTATTGTTTAATGCCTAATTTAAAGAATTATTTTTTTAATTTTATGTATACACACACACACACACACACACACACATACATATACATTTGCTTGTATGTATACGTGCACATTATGTGGCTGGAAGGGCCAGAAAAGGGAATTGGATCCCCTGGATCTAGCGTTAATCAAAGGCTGTGAGCACCGTGTGGATGCTGAGAAGTGACCCTAGTTCTCTGTGTCAGATCCAAAGGAAACGCCACTTTCCCAGATTCTGGTGGCTAGACCAAAGGCGGTATTCCTGGTAGACTTGAAGCCAGTTCTCTACCTCTACTGCTCTTATTCGGACCGCGGCTGAAGGGATGCAGCTATCTGGGGAGCTCCAACTGCTGAGCCATCTCTCCAGCCCTCAGATGCTCGCATAACAGAGTGCTCACTGGCCTCCAGCCTCCCTCAGTATCAAAGCACTGGTAACTGAATGGATGCTCACATCCTGACTCTTCTCAGCCCCTCTCCCCTCGCCCCTACCCTACGCTTCCTCCCGCTCAGGAACCTTCATTCCCGGAGCTACTCGTGTCTCCCTATAGCCCTGCTACTCTGGCTTCCTCAATCCCCACTCACGCTCTTCTCATTCCCCAACCCCCCAATTCTGCCCCTGCTTCTCTCCTGGCCAGGTCCTGTCTGGTAACCACTTAAGTCCACTATTTCTCTGTTCCGGACTCTTCCAGGTGCCCCTTGGCTGTTCTTTCTCTCATATCCACTGTTAGGGTCCAGGAGTCACCTCACAAACCACACAAATACCAATCTGTCAGACAAGGATATAAAAAAACTGCTGAATTTATTCCGGATAATTCAGAAATAATCAGCAATACCACGTGCACTGGCTGGTTTTGTGTCAACTTGACACAGCTGGAGTTATCACAGAGAAAAGAGCCTCAGTTGAGGAAATGTCTCCATGAGATCCAGCTGTAAGGCATTTTCTCAACTAGTGATCAAGGGGGGAGGGCCCAGCCCATTGTGGGTGGAGCTATCCCTGGCCTAGCCCATTGTGGGTGGAGCTATCCCTGGCCCGGCCCATTGTGGGTGGTGCCATCCCTGGCCCAGCCCATTGTGGGTGGAGCCATCCCTGGGCTGGTAGATCTGGGTTCTATAAGAAAGCAGTCTGAGCAAGCCAGGGGAAGCAAGCCAGTAAGTGATATTCCTCCATGGCCTCTGCATCAGCTCCTGCTTCCTGACCTGCTTGGGTTCCAGTCCTGACTTCCTTTGGTGGTGAACAGCAGTCTGGAAGTCACTGGGTCTAACCAGGTCTTAGGGTTCCAGGCTTACATTATAACACACAGCAAAAGACAAACCTCAACACATGGCTATTAAGGAGATATCAGTATAAATGAAGACCTACAGGGTTGAAGAGATGGCTCAGTGGTTAAGAGCACTGACTGCACTTCCAGAGGTTCTGAGTTCAATTCCCGCAACCACATGGTGGCTCACAACCATCTGTAATAGGATCTGATGCCTTCTTCTGGTGTGTCTGAAGACAGCTACAGTGTACTCATATACATTAAATACATAATATTTTTAAAAAAGACTTCCTATGCCCCCAAATATGTCTCCTGTAAAGTGAAGCGATTCTTTGCATATAATATAAAGCATATGACAGGTATACCACACAATCTTACAGGACAGTTATAAAAAGATCTACTCGAACCTTAAAGGAAATGCTTATGAAACAAAAAGGAAGAATAAAAACACTCACACTGGGAATAGACTAAACAACACCCTGTTAACTTTACATTTTCTGAGTGTAATTGCGGTGTGGTTCCGAGTCCTCCACTTCCTCCCTCTCAGGGTGTCCAGATGCTGCTATACACCGTCTGGACTGGCCAGTATCCCAGCACTGCTGGGAGCAAGTGTGGAGGAGGGGAAGGGAAGGAACTGAAAAGGGGTGAGAGGAAGGGAGTGGGGGGGAGGGAGGCAGGGAGAGAAAAGACCTTCTCCAAGGATCTTAGTGTGGCGGCTCTTTTAGGCAAAGGACTTCTCCAAAGCTCCCCGAGACGATCTTAGCTTGTACACATAATATTTTTTAATTTGGGAGGAGGGGCTTGTATGCATATACTTTATTCAGAGTGATCCACGAGTTATAGAGTTTGGGGGGAGGAGGTGGGGATTTCCAAGGAGGGTAAAGGTCATTGTCTGAAAGCAGGCTTAGGACTTTCCAAAATCTACTTCCATAAGAGTTCTCAAACACTTCAACCCCCACCCCTTCTAGCCCACCATCCAAAGGTAGGGAGAAAAGACGGTAAATAGGACAAGGGGATGTGGACCTGCTTAGAAGTGGTCCTCTGGGACAATTCCAGTCTTCGTTGTGGGGATACCAGTAGTCTAGCTCAGTCGTAATCAGGATACTAACAGTCTGGTTCAAAAGCATCACCAAACATGAAGTAGTAGCAGAAACAGCCAGGCCTCTGCCAAGGTGGCAGCAGGAGTGACCAGACCAGCTGGAAAGTCAGGAGAAGTTCGCTGCTACACAAGTGTGGCATCACTGTTGGGTCCTACTGATTCCTCTGTGAACGTCACACGTCCTCTCGTGCATGTGCATTTAACAGGCCAGGCGTCTGTGTCAGGTGTCTCCTGTGTCACTCTTTACTTTGTGAGTCAGAGTCCCTCACTGAACCTGGAGCTCATTGATTGGCTAGACTGGCTGGCCAGCAAGCCCCCTGGGATAGATCTAGCTGTGATCCCAGTGCCGGGGATGCCATATAATGAATAGGACCGCTTTTTCATGAACGTGGGAGCTGGAACTCAAGTCCTCACACTGGAGTTGCAAGTTCTTCTGGCCTCTCCCCAGCCCTGCTGGATGCCTTTAGTCCATATACTCTAGCCAGCCGGTCTCAACCTTTGCAATGCTGTGACCCTAAAGGATACAGTTCTTCATGCTGCCACCAACCATACAACTACATTGTTGCTACTTTATAACTGTAATTTTGCTACTGTTATGAATGACCCTAAGGCAGGAGGATCACTTGCGTTCAGTAAAGTCATGAGACCTTATTTCAAAAAAAAAAAAAAAAAAGAAAGAAAGAAAGAAAAAAGAAAAAAGAAAAAAAAAAAGAAAGAAAGAAAAGAAAAGAGGAAAAGAAAAAGGAAGGCCTGGGAGATGGCTCAGCAGGTAAAGGCATCTGCTGCCAAGCCTGTTGACCTGGGTTTGACTCCTGAGACCCACTGACCCCTGGAAGCTGTCCTTTGTCTTTTGAATTCCTGCCATGGACACACACAAATTAATGAATTAAAATGTATCAAGAGTGGGAAGTCCCTTCACCCTAAAGGAAAAAAAAAAAAAAAGGACAAGAACAAAAAGAGTGGGCATCCTGAGACTGCCAGAGCCACCCACATAGGACAGCACACCTGTTGTAACTAAGTGTCTCTGCCCAGACCCCTTGCAAACCTTTCCTGTCCCTCCCTCTTGCTCAAGGAAAAAAAAAAAAAAAAAAACTTGTGGTTAATGAGTCTCAGAAAAGTGAAGTGAAAGTCAAAAGTTTAAGTCATAGCTGGGCAGGGAAGGGGGTGCTGGGTCTGCCCGCACTACTCTCAAAGGTTCAAGCCAGAAACCAGTGAACACACTCAGCACGTATATTAAACAGTGTGGTTCTGGTCCCTGCAGCACCTGCTACGGAAGGAACACACACACACACACGCACACACACACACACACACACACACGTCACCTCTGTGTTCCAGTAGGTGGTGGGGCGTGAACAGGGTGGAGTCTCAAGGGGGAAGAAAGGGGCCACAGGACATTTTGGTCCAACCCTAATCCCCAGAGATGTTGCCACCACTGCTGCTGCTGTGCCTGCTGCTGCTTGGGAACTTGGAGCCTGTCGGGGCCGCACTGATCCGGTATGGGGAACCCCCACCTCACCCCTGACAGATTCCTACCTAGCTTGTCCTTTAAGACTGAGGCTGGACTTGGTGTCCCAAGAATCCAATTATTTTCAGGGTCCCCAGATTTTACTTGTGTGTATGTGTGTGTGTGTGTGTGTGAGAGAGAGAGAGAGAGAGAGAGAGAGAGAGAAAGAGAGAGAGAGAGAGAGACAGAGACAGAGACAGAGACAGAGACAGAGACAGAGACAGAGGGAAGGTTCTATGAATGTGAATCCAGCTCAGGTTCAGGAATTCAGGTTGTTTTGGCTACAAGCTTCCAAACCCTCTGAGCCATCTTAAAAGCCTGGGTCCCCACCTCTCAAACTGGGCTTTCCACCCTGAGAAATTCAGCATAATACCCAGTTAGGAAAAGTAAAGGTTCGGGACCCCCAAGACCAAGTTCTCAGCACAAAGGAGAATTATTTGTGACAGAGGGATGGAGGGCAGGAAATGAGAGACAAAGACAGGCGATAGAGGATGAGGAGAAGGGAAAGAACAAGGGGGAGGGAGGAGAGGAAGGGTATTTGTGCTGGAATGGAATGAAGGAATGCCTCTGGATAGAGAAGAGACAGACGGGGCCCACAGGCAAATGGAGGTTTATACAGGTACAAGGGGAAACCCTGTGTTCAGAGGAGGAGTTTAATTTCAATGGGGCATGTTATTTAGTGAGCCAAAGGGGGCTTTTGATTGCCCACTTCAATACTTTGATAGCGGAACCTTGGTAGTCAGCCTCAGGAGGAGGAAGTAGCCAAATAATGGGTTTTAGCAAAGCGGAAGGAATGGGAGAGATGAGCAAGGCCTGCCAGAACCACACTTGCCTCACCCTCTCGAGCGGGCCCAAGTCCCTTCATGTCCTAAGAACCCCACACTTTTTTGGTTGTTTAATTTTTCTTTGCTTGGTTTGGCTTTGTCCAGACTTGGTCTTGTGTAGCCCAGGCTAGCCTCAAATTCCCTATGTAGCCCAGGCTAACCTCAAACTCCCTATGTAGCCAAAAATGACCTCAAACGCCAAGGTTCTACTGTTCCCATCTCCTAAGTGCTGAAGTTCCTGAGAAGGGAACTGTGGGGTTTGTGCTATGTAAGTACCGTGCCTGCTGAGCCATATCCTTAGCCACAGCCCTTCAACATTTTTTAAAAAAAAAACATACTGTCTCTCTATGTAGCCCTGGCTGTATGTACTAGAACTCACTATACAGACCAGGCTGGCCTTGGACACATAGAGATCCTTCTGCCTCTGTCTCTCAAATGCTGAGATTAAAAGTGTTTACTACCAAATTAAGTCCAGGATACTCTTTTGGCTAAGTTGTGTGGAGTCCCATCATTCAGGGAGGCTGAGGCAGGAAGGCTGAGTTCAAGTGTATGGAGATTCTGTCTACAGAAACCAAGAGCTGGGGATACGTCTCAGAGGGAGAGCGTTTGTCTCCTGACACCTGGATCTCCATTGGATCCCCAGCACCACAAGGTGAAGCATCTCTGATTCTGAAGCCCAGGATTAAAGACCGTCCTTAGCCAACCAGCATACACTTTGTGAGGAGCTTCCTTGGACCCAAGGCGAGGCCTGGCAATTGGGCTCTGAGGCTCAAGTCCCCTGACTTTCCCTCCATTTCCTATAGACTCTGTGGTCTGGAAACTTTGCTATCCCCAGATCCTCAGCCTCTGAGCATACCTGTTTTAGGAAGGTTTCCCTATGAGTTACCTCAGTGCCTTGTCTCGGTTCCTTCTAGAAATTTCTTCCTTCTTTTCCTTTAGCATCTCCCAACTCTTGATGGGGCACCCACCCTTCCAGAAAGCATTTCCTGAAGCCAGCACCCTAGACACGCTCTGGCCTCTTCAGGCTGAGTCACAGGACTGGGTTAGGTTGTAAGGGTTGAACAGTGGCCAGAGGTCGTGGTTTCTGTTTGTTTGTTTTTGTTTTAAATCTACTTATTTTTGTGTTGTGGGTACGTGTGCTGACACAACACATGAGTGGGAGTCAGGAGCACCTTTTGGGAATAGTTCTCCCCTTCTGCCTAATGGATCCTAGGACTAAACTCAGGCCATGAGAATTGGTAGCAAGTCCCTTGCCTTTTAGGCCATTTTACCAGTGATGGTTTTCTTTTTTTCTTTTCTTCCTTCCTTCCTTCCCTCCCTCTTTTCTCTCTCTCTCTCTCTCTCTCTCTCTCTCTCTCTTTCTGACTCACGTAGTCCAGACTAACCATCACCATAACCATCAGCTAAGGATGAACTTCTGATTCTCCCGTTTCAACCATTATCGGTGTTTACCACCCTGCCTGACTTCCGTGGAAGCCGGGGTTTCCTGTATGCTATGTGAACTCTATCAACTGAGCCTCAACCCCAACCCCTTTAAAGCTGAATTCTGAACCCACTATATTGCTGACTCCCAAATCCACGCCAAGAGCAGTAGGCATAGGATGCCCAGGTCATGATACGCTACATCCCAACACACTCCATCCCCTGGAAGAGAGAACCAGGAGACCTACATTTGAACCAGCCTTTAGGTCAGGGCTTGGTAAACACTCAGTTCAAGGGCCAAGTTCAACAAATCCTCAAACAGCTTTTGCGATGGAATCTTAAAGAGACCCCGCCCACTCATTTGCACAGTGGCTTTTGCTGTTTTCCTGCCATGTAAATGAGCTGTTTTTTTATTAATTTATTTATTATATAATTTATTATCCTGATTACCGTTGCCACTTCCTGCTGCCTCCGCCCCTATGAGCTTGTTTTTTGTTGGTGGTGGTTTTGAATGTTTTTTTTTTTTTAAACTGGAAAAAAAATGTATGAGTATTTGCCTTGTCTTAGGATTTCTATTTATTTATTTATTTAAGGTATATGAGTGCTTTATCTTCATGTATACCTGTATGCCAGAAGAGGGCATCATTATCACAGATAGTTGTGAGCCACCATGTGGTAGCTGAGAATTGAACTCAGGACCTCTGGAAGAGCAGTCAATGCTCTTAACCGCCAAGCCCAAATAAATAAACCTTAAAGTGGAAAAAAAAGTTTTTTTTTAAAAAAGGATTAAAGTTCAAACTACTTTAAAATATTCATTTTGCTCTAAAATTCCAAAGTCTCTTTAAAAGTTCAAAGTCTCAACCTCAAGCATCTATAAAACCAGGACAAGAACTTTCTTATCTCCAGAGAGAAGATACAGAACACAGTCACAAGGGAGGCAAAGCGTAGCAAACTCACAGTGGTGAGCTCAGCCTGTCTCTGGGACACATAATCTAAACCCCAGAGGGTGTGTCCTGGCACTCACGGCTCATCTGAGGCTCAGGCAGGCTCCACTCCCTTGGTGGTCATCCAAGGCATTAGCATCTTCAAAATGCAGGATGGCTACATCTTCACCAATGGCTTCTCCCGGGTGCTCACAGTACCAAACCTCAGCTCCATGACCCGTCATACCTTCAGAACCAGCAGCACCTTGGAAACTCTTACACACTACCAAGTTTGGTTGCCAGCAAAAGGTCTAGCCTCAGCACCCTCTCAAGCATAGCGTCTGTGTGTTGAGCCTGAGGAAACAACTCCCAATTTCTCAAAGATTTCTCAATGATTCTGGTTCCTTCTCCTCTTCCTCCCCCTCCTCCTTCTCCTTTTTCTCCTCTTTCTCCTCTTCTCCTTCAACAGAGTCTCACTGTGTGGTCCTGGCTAGTCTGGAACTCTGTATAGACCAAGTTGGCATTGGATTCACAGACATTTGTCTACATGACACTCGATCTATGCTATGATTACATGGTGTGTGCCACCATGGCCAGACCCGGGTCTCTTTTGAAATAGTGCTAATTTCTCAGCTCCAACTAACCAGGATCAATCGTCCCAGCGAAGCAAAGTTTCACTTTGGTAGTTTTTAACTAAAAAAAAAAAAAAAAAATCACATAAGTGGCCTTGTTAGAGTGTTTAAAGCACTCTTTAAAAAAAAAAAAAGTGATGATGATGATGATGTATTGAGCGTTCTATCTGCATGTACACCTGCAGGCCAGAAGAGGGCACCAGATCCCATTACAAATGGTTGTGAGCCATTATGTGATTGCTGGGAATTGAACTCAGGACCCCTGGAAGAGCTCTTAACCTCTGAGTCATCTCTCCAACCCCCTCTCCAACTACATCTTGAAATTTTATTCTGTAAGCCAGGGTGGTTTGGAACTCATGGAAATTCTTCTGTGTCACGGATTGTATGTAGACTAGAGACTGAGGACAGGGGAAACCTTTACAGGATTCTTGGCTTACCAGTCATCTGACACCACTCAGTGGCAGAGGCAGGAGGATTGCTACAAGTTGGAAGCCAGCCAGGTCTATATAACAAGACCTAGTCTCCCTCCCCACACCACTCACAGAGAAAGAAGGGTCTGACCACCACCATGGATCTCATAGGTCAGATCAGGCTTTACGCTGAGGTTCCAGAGTCGGGTCTGTCTTTGCTCCACAGAGGAGCTGGTGACTTCATTTCTCCAGTCAGACCCACTCTTACTGAGCACATCTTCTGCCGAAGGCTAAGAGGCCCGAGCAGAGCTTTCTCTGCTCCTTTTGTTCCCCTTTAACTTCCCTTCTTCTTGTCCTGCCCTTGTGGTACCGAGACCAAACCCACAGTCTTGTACATGTTAGGCAGCTGCTGTACCTCTAAGTTGTGCCCAGCCCCACACTAGGGGATTCTAGGCAGGGGCTCTACCTCCAGGCCATTTCTTAAGACCTCTTTTCATTTTTATCTTTTAAATGACTTTTTTAAATCTAAATTCAGCCAAGCAGTGGTAGCACATGCCTTTAATCCCAGCCGCAGGTAGGCAGAGGCAGGACTATCTCTGTAAATTCAGGGCCAGCCTGGACTACGGCGTGAGGATCAAGCTAGCCAGGACTACTTAGTGAGACTCTTTCTCAAAACAAACAAACAATCAAACAAACAAGACCACCTATAAACCAACTTTTATTTACCTTTTTTTTCCCTGCATGTGAATTTTGCACGCCGCAGAGAATTTTATAATTTTATTTTTATTACATTTATTTATTGTCCATGTGGAGGGGTCTAAAGACAACTTGCAGAGATCAGTTCTTTCCTTCCGCCATGTACCTCAGGTCATCAGGCCTGGCAGCGCGCACCTTTACCTGCTGAGCAGGTTTTCCAGCTCTCGTGAAGGTTATAGTGTTACCTCTTCATCATCATCATCATCATCATCATCATCATCATCGAGAGGCTAGGCTCTGGTGTTTAGTCCCCCTCCCCCAAGCACAGGGACAAAGTTCTACCATCATGCTTGACGCCCCCAATGACCCCTGCGACAGTAAGCTTGTGGCCCTCCCTCCCCTGGACAAGGTCCATGTGAAGGATTGTCAGTGCCGGCTTCAGAGACGGACAGACAGACGGCTCAGTGGTTAAGAGCACTGGCTGCTCTCCCGGCACTCACGGGGCACCTCAGGACCGTCTGAAACTTCCGTTTGAAGGGATCGATCTCACATCCTCTCTGGGCTCTCTCTGCAGGCTCCAGACACTGTATAGTGCGCAGCTATGGAGACAAAACAGCCACACACATAAAATACAGTTATTTTTAAATCTCAAAAAAAATTGTTAATGTGGCATGAGATCAGAAGTTCTTTTTGTTTGTTTGTTTCTTCTGGCAGTAATGGAGATTGGATCTACATATGCTTCATATATATACAATGTTTATTTTTGATATTTTACATATAATATTGGTTTTTTTGTTTGTTTGTTTTGTTTTTTTTAAAGAAGGGTTTCTCCGTGTAGCCTTGGCAGACCTTGAACTTGCTCTGTAGACCAATCTGGCCTCCCAAGTACCGGGATTAAAGATTTGTGAGCCACCACTGCCTGGCCTGTTATATTTGATATGTACTTTTTTCATTAATTAATGTTATTTAATCACTTTACATCCAAATATCTGACCCTCTTTCCTTCCAGTCCCCCCCACACACAGCTATTTCCCATTCCCCTCCCCTTCTTTGAAGAGAGCCCTCCCCGTATTACCCCACTCTGGTACATCTTTTATATATACTTTTTATTTTTTTATTTAAAAATTAAAAATATATATGCGCTTTTAATTATTGTTTTCTAATTATATGCTTATGTGCGAGTCTATGTGCGGGTGAGTTCAGTGCTTATGAAGGTCAGAAGTGGGTGTTGGGTCTCTTGAGGCTGGAGTTACAGGTGGTTGTGAAACACTCAATATAGGTGTTAGAAACAGAGTTCAGGTTTTCTGCTGGATCCCCAAATGTCACTGAGCCATCTCCCCAGCTTCCCTTCCCATCAGCTTTGGGGGGGCATCTTTGGACCTCACAGAAAATGCTGGTTCCGGGGGAACAGCTTACCTCAAGGTATGTGGATACTGGCGGACCTTTGAGTCTGTACACTACGGATAAGTTTCTCCTGTGGGGCTGTGAAGCTGTCCTTCAGCAGCACTTCCGGGTCAGGAGCTGCAGTCGGAGATAGTTACCTTCAGGTCCTATGGAAGGCATCTATCACACGAGGTCTTCTGGATGTATGGGTTTGTCACTGTTCAAATCTCCCTCCCCCCCCTTCTCTAGAGTCCCTCTTCGCCGAATCCACCCTGAACACAGGATCTTAAGCCCACTGAACGGATGGGAAAAGCCAGCAGAGGTTTCTAGGGCCGCCACCTCTGATGGCAAGCCCTTCCTTGTGCCTCTCTCCAAGTTCATGAACGTGAGTCCCAGCGCCCCTGGTCCCACGCTTGCGTCAGAATATCCAGCTTTTCCTTTATCCCGTCTTCTCTTGTGCCACCAGGCCCAGTATTTTGGAGACATTGGTTTGGGAACGCCTCCTCAGAATTTCACTGTTGTCTTTGACACTGGTTCTTCCAACTTCTGGGTTCCGTCCACACGATGTCATTTCTTCAGTTTGGCCTGCTGTGAGTTCCCCTGAGGAAGAAGGCCAAAAGGGGTGGTGGGAGGAGGGCCTCGGCCTCAGTGCTCCCTAGGCTGTCCTCATAGGTGCTGAGTTTCCCATGCCCTAAGTGACTCCTATCTTATCTCCTGAATTAGGGTTTCACCATCGTTTTAATCCCAAGGCCTCCAGCTCCTTTCGGCCCAATGGGACCAAGTTTGCCATTCAGTATGGGACTGGACGGCTGAGCGGAATCCTGAGCTGGGAGAATCTGACTGTGGGTGACTTCGGCCACACAAGACTTCTGTTTAGAACCAGAATCCATCACCATCTGGTTCAGGGAGGGGCTTGAGAAGCCAGGCCCTGATGGGAGGAGGTGGATGGGAGTGGGGTGGGGATAAGAGAATTATGGGGGTGGGAGTCCCCTAGGGAAGGGAGGGAGCTTCTTAGAAAGAGTTAGAGTCGGCTGGGAAAGAAGGTAAGGTTTCTAGAGAAGAGACAGGGTCTCCTTAGCAAGAGGATGAGGCTTCCTGCGAAGGAGCGAAGGAGCAAAGGAGCGGGGGCCTCTTGAGAAAGAGGGTGTGGCTTCTAAAAAAAAAAAAAAAAGACAAGAGGCTTCCTTTGCCAATAATCGTTGCCTCCTCCGAAGTGGAGCTTCCTGGGTGGTGGAGTGAAACCTCCTGAGCACACGTGTGTGTCTTTTTAGGAAGGAGCGGGAAGTGTGCCATTTAAATCCCTTTCCCAATGATCCCAAGCAGGGTCTCAGCCATAGGGAGAATAATGTGTTTGTAGAAGTAACTGTTCCCACATTATTTTACCCCTAGATCGGGGGGATCCAGGGTGCTTCTGTGACGTTTGGAGAGGCTCTGTGGGAGCCCAGCCTGGTCTTTGCTTTGGCCCACTTTGATGGAATCCTGGGCCTCGGTTTCCCCACTCTGGCTGTGGGAGGAGTTCAGCCCCCACTGGACGCATTGGTGGAGCAGGGGCTACTGGAGAAACCTGTCTTCTCCTTTTACCTCAACAGGTATTTTGTGGGAGCTAACTCCACACCTAAGACCGTAGATAAGGCTAAAATCCCTTCTTAAGGGGCATATGCCCTCCTCCTAAGGTGATCTGTTACCTAGGCACCTTCCACCACAGTTCATTCTGGGGAACCAATGAGTTTATCCAGCTTCCCTCCCAGAGCACAGGGAAGGCCTTGCTCACCCTGGTGTGTGTGCTCCTCCCCTGAAAAGGCTGTCCCTGAAAAGTCTCCACCCAGCAGGAGCCCCATAGGTGGGGCTCCCCCAGTCTTCCCTGGCCTGTAGACTATCACCTCTCCCAGGCCACTAGCAATTGAAGCAGAGTGCCCAGGTGGGGGCATCTGCCTACTCAGGTGAGACTCTCATGGCCCCCCTCACCCTTCCATGAGGGGGTGTAAACAGTCAACAAGGCCAGCTGAGATGAACTTTTGCAACAGAGCACAGCTAAACTCCCAAGATGGTGGTTGTTTAACTTGGCACAAAGTCAACACCAGTCCCAAGAAACCTTCTTCAGGAAGTCCCATTTATCAGCACAGGTAGTCCGGTGGCCCTTGAAGGAAGTCAGCCTCCCAACACAAGAGCTTCTACTTACATTCAGGAAAGTGCTTACCCAATAAGAAAAATGAGAAAAAAAAGAAAAAAAAAAAAAAACCCACAACCTAAGTGGCAACTCCGGACATACCAACAAAGCTCACCATGAGTTCACAATGCCCCCAGATTTTGAAATCAAACGGGAAATTCCATGCCCATTCGACAAGTACTCCACTTAAGGACCCTTTCTTCACCCCAAAGCGAGCTCACACTTCACTGGAGAGCCCTTCCTAGAACTGGGGTCAGCCATGACTCACCAGCATTTATTTATTCTATATAAGTACCCTGTAGCTGTCTTCAGACTCACCAGAAGAGGGCGCCAGATCTCATTACAGATGGTTGTGAGCCACCCTGTGGTTGCTGGGATTTGAACTCAGGACCTCTGGAAGAGCAGTCTGTGCTCTAACCACTGAACCATCTCTCCAGCCTCCTCAGCTTTTAGTAGGCACAACCTTACACTCTCCTCAGTATAAGCACAGCGGTGCCTGGCTGTCAGCCCAGCACTGGGCAGGTGGAAACAGGAGGATCAGGAGTTCAAGGTCATCTTTGTCTTGCTTCCGGTCCCCATATCTAGGACCTGTCTGCACTCCTCTACCCCCACTGTCTTCATTAGGGTCATTACTGTTATGATAAAACATATGACCAAAACCAAGCTGCACAGGAAAGAGTTTATTTGGCTTATGCTTCCAAATGGTCATCAGTGAAGGAAACAAGGACAGGAATCCAAACAAGGCAATGTCTTAGTTAAGGTTCCTATCGCTATGAAGATGCACCGTGACCAAGACAACTCTTATAAAGGGAAAACACTTCATCGGAGCGGGCTTACAGGTTCAGAGGTTCAGTCCTTCACAGTCATGGCAGGAAGCAGGCAGCGTGCAGGCAGACATGGTGCTGGAGAAGGGACTGAAAGTTCTACTACATCTTGACCTGAAGGCAGCAGGAAATGACAGTGAGCCACCAGGCTTGCTTTGAGCTTCAGGTATCCCAAAACCCACCCCTAGTGACATAGGTCCTCCAACAAGGCCACACCTCAAAGTAGTACCACTCCCTATAGGGACAACTTCTTTCAAATCACCACAGGCATGGACCCAGAGGCAGAAGCAGAGGTCATGGAGAGGTGCTGCTGGCTGGCTTTCTCCCATGGCTTGCTCATGGAACCCAGGACCACCTGCTCAGGGGAGGCCCCACCCACAATAGGCTTCGCCCTCCCACATCGGTCACTAATTAAGAAAACGCCCCACAGGCCTATAGCCTGTTCTTATCGAGTTATTTTGTCAGTTGAGGTTCCCTTCAGTGACTCTAGCTGGTATCAAGTTGACGTCAAACTAGCCAGCACACCCACCTAGAACACAACTGGCAGGAAGTTCCATCCCTAGCCACCTCGGAAACCAATGGATGAAACACCAGTTTCCTAACTGCACTTTCCTTCCGCAGGGATTCTGAAGGCTCTGATGGGGGAGAGCTGGTCCTGGGGGGCTCAGACCCGGCTCACTACATACCTCCCCTCACCTTCATTCCGGTCACCATCCCCGCCTACTGGCAGATCCACATGGAGAGGTGAGGAGCCTGGCTGGTTTCATGGCGCTTGAGCTGAGAGTCTGGACACCCAGGTCGTGCCTCTGATGACAGCCCCTGCCCCATCCTTTCCTCGCAGTGTGAAGGTTGGCACAGGGCTGAATCTCTGCGCCCAGGGCTGTGGTGCCATCCTAGACACAGGCACATCCCTCATCACGGGACCTAGTGAGGAGATCCGGGCCTTGAATAAAGCCATTGGGGGATTTCCCCTCCTGACTGGGCAGGTGAGGACCACTCCCGGTGCTGATGCATGTAGTAGAGGATCTTGGGAATTTGGTGTGTAGGCTGGCAGGAATCGGATGCCTAAGGGACAGAACCAGGTAACTAGGAGGCTAAAAAAGAAGGCAGGTGAATCTGGTGGTCCGAGCGATGGGGCAGAGGCAGTGGGAGGAAGGCAACATGCTTTCCAGGTGGGTAGGGAAGAAACATGCAGAATTGGACTTAACAGGAGAAACCTGCATAACAAGACTTTTGTATAGGAGGCACTGAATACCTGACTGCCCAATATAAACTGTACTCCAGGGCACCAGGGAGTCTCACTGTTCCTCTTCTCCCGCAGTACCTCATTCAGTGTTCCAAGATCCCAGACCTTCCCCCCGTCTCCTTCCGCCTTGGTGGAGTCTGGTTTAACCTCACAGCCCAGGACTATGTCATGAAGGTAAGGTGGCCGCCACGGTGACCACAGGGTAACAAAACTGAGCTGGAGTGGGTGGAGCTGGGGTTCTGACCCACCAGGCCCAGGAACTTTGCCCTTAGAGGCTCTTACTGTGTAGCTTTGGCAGGCCCAGAATTGTTAATGTAGACCAGGCTGACTTCAAACTCAGAGATGAGCTCTCCTGTCTCTGCTTCTCAAGGGCTGGGATCAAAGGCCTGCTAGCACCCAGCCTAAATCTTACCTTTCCTTTTCTATTCTCCCTTTCAAAAAAACATTTTTTTTTTGTATTTGCTTTTTCTAAAAAACAAATTATGTATATGAGTACAGTGTCGCTGTCTTCAGAAACACCAGAAGAAGGCATCAGATCTCATTACAGATGGCTGTGAGCCACCATGTGGTTGTTGGGAACTGAACTCAGGACCTCTGGGAGAACAGTCAGTGCTCTTAACCTCTGAGCCATCTCTCCAGCCCTCAAGATTTTTTATTTATGTGGTGTGTGAGCCAAAAGACAATTTAAAGGAACCGATCTTCTCTTATTACGAAGGGGTCTGAGGATTGAACTCAGGTCGAAAGACTTAGCAAGAACCTTTACCAGCTAAGCCACACCATAGCTTCTCTTTCATTTCATTCCTTTTCTTTTTTCCTTTTAAATGGAGTTTATGGGTGTAGCCCAGGCTGGCCTTGAACTCCATACCCTCCTGCCTTTGTCTCTGGAGCACTGGGATCACTGGCTGATGCATCCTGCCCAGCTAGAAACATTTCTTGTCCTCTTCTGGGTGCAGAGGGGACAATCAAACCCGAGCCCCGTGATACAGTGTCCCCCGTGTCACATTACAGATTCTTCAGAGCGATGTTGGCCTCTGCCTCTTGGGTTTCCAGGCCTTGGACATCCCCGCGCCTGAAGGACCCCTCTGGATCCTCGGGGATGTCTTTTTGGGGTCCTATGTGGCCGTCTTTGACCGAGGGAACAACAACATCGGCCCGCGCGTGGGACTAGCGCGTGCTCAGTCTCGTGGAACAGGGCGGGCAGAAAAAAGCGCTACGCAGGCGCAGTTCCTCAGAAGACGCTCTGGTTAAGGTACATGCACCCAGGGCCACAGCGGCTATGCTTCTTTCCAATAAAAAAATAAATAAATAACTTTTCACGGAAGGATACCGTTGGGGTCACTTTCGGAGAGGGAAAATGAGTGTTTGACCTCTGGAATTAAGGAAGACAGGCGAGGGAAGAAAATTATCCCATTCTGCAGGGTGCGCGCCAGTGAGAGAGGTCCCGGAACAACAATCCCCATGAATCCTCTAGCCCCTACTGCCTGTAGTCAAAGGCCCGCACACCGCGGAGCATCACGGATATTGTAGTCCTCTCCCTTTTGGCGTCCTGTTGGAGGCGTCCACAGCCACAACAAGCGTGGGAGGCAACCGGTCGCGATGACAGCGACAGGTGGCAGTGGGGACTACATCGGTAAAGGGTTTTCCAGTCCTTGTTTTAAGGAAATAAGTCACCATCCCACGGACCTTGTGTGTCCTACCCTGTCCCTGGGGATTCCAAGGCTCCTGGGTCGGACATAAAGGCGGAGCTTGAAGACCCTGGGTTGTGGGGAGCAGGGGCTCTCCCTCCTCCGGTGATGATGTCACAGCTTCCACCCGCAAGTCTCTCGCTTCCCAGAGGTGTCAGGGGCATGGTCACTCTTCCCCCGTCACTCTTTCCCTGCCGCCAGATCCCTTCAGTCCCCTCCTCGCCTAAATTTGGGGTGAGTACGGGGAAGGGGCAGAGAGGCTCAAGCTCTGGGAGCCGGAAGACAGACTACATCTAGTCTTGGGAGACAGGGAGCAAAGATTGCAGCAGAAGGGTCCCCCTGGATTTTGAGCTTGGGGGTAGGGACAAGGTACTTGTGTGTGTATGTTGGGGGGGTTGTCTTTTTGTTTGTTTTGATTTTTGTTTTTCAAGACATAGTTTCTCTGTCTTGGAACTTGTTCTATGGAACAGACTGGCCTCGAACTCAGAGATACACCTGTCTCTGCCTCCTGAGTGCAGGATTGAAGGTGTGCACCACCACAGTCTGGCTGTGTGTGTGTGTTTGTATGTGTGTGCGCGCGCGTGTGTGTTGGGGGAGGGGGCAGGGATCTTATGCTGTGAGTCTCTACAGTTTCCGATTTTACTGAGACTCTTTTCCTGTATTTGGCACTGGTGAGATGGGGGAAGGGGGCCGAGCACAAAGGAATCTTCGAACTCTAAGAGGGAACTGGTCCCTAGTGACATGGCCTTGGGAATAGAAGAGGGGACAGTCAGAGGGTGTCCAGAGAAAGGATGAAGATAGACGTGTTGGACCAGGACTGAGGAGAGAGTCTCAAGGAAGGGCCAGATATCTTTCCTACTCCCTTCACTCAGCCTTTATTCTGTTGCCCTCTGGATACCCTGTAACTGAGCTTTATCCAGTCTCTAGTGGGAGGGAGGTGATACCCTAGGGACCAACCCCTGTCCCTGTACCCTGGTGAGGCCTTGGGATGACACCCAAGTTTCACACGCCTCCACGAGTTTCAAACTGCTGCCTGCCCCTAACCTCATAAGCCTTCTCTGTCCCCTCTCCCACCAGCCTCCACCCCACTCCCAACTTCTGACCTTTGCGCGGGGGTGGGGGGCAAAACACTAATTTATTTGGTAACTGGATCCTGTGCAGGGCTGCTGTTAAAAGCAGAAAGTCGGGCTGGAGCTGAGGTGTGAAAAGATTGTGATTTATGTCCTCCAGCTACTCCATACTTCTAGCCTCTAATGCATACCCCAACCCAGCCCTGTCCGTAGCTGACCCGGGACCCACACCCACTCCCTCACAGCAAGCCACTGCTTCTCTCTGTGACATGGCAGCATTACTGGTACACTTAGAAAGTTAAAAAAAAAAAAAAAATAGGAGCGCCTCTTTTTACTTTCCATCTTAGTATTGAAGTCTCCAGAGGAGAGGGGCTCTAGGGTCTGGAGAGGGTGAGGATGTTCTCCTGGGTCTACAGGACAGGTGCCATTTCTGCCACTCAACACAGACTCAACTACGGCCAGGATGGAGGGGAGGGTGGGGGGGGGACTAAACTGAGGTAGAGAACCCAGAAACAGACACTAAAAATCATGAGCAGGAGACAGAGACCAAGGCAAAACTAAGCCCAGAGACCCAGAGATAAGAGAGGAACCGAGAACCCAGGAAGAGAAGAAGGAGACCCTGAGAGAAACAGAGGTCCAGAGAGGGATGGAGAGAGGAAGCTGGGGACAGAGACTCAGAAAATGAGAGACAGAGACCCAGAGAGAGGCAGAGTCCCAGAGAGGGCGGGGAGAGGGGGGAGGCTTAGACTCTGATGGGGAAGATATGTGACCTAGTAAGAGAGGGAGTGAGACCTAGATGAGGGGGACAAAGACCCAAAGAGAAGGGAGAGAGTCACCTATAGAGACAGAGATGGAGGAACAGAGACTTAGGAAAGAGGAATCGGAGATCTAGAGTGGCGGGGACAGGTAGGAGGACACTCGGAGACAACGGAGAAAGGTGACAGAGCACCCGATTAGGGATCGGGGCTGGAGATGGGAATACGAACCCGTGTAGAGCCTGCAGAGGAAGGCAAGGAGCCAGCGACCGCCGCAGCCCGTGACCCGCCCTCTTCGTTCCCGCAGGCGCCTCCTCTTGCTGCAGCCCCCGCTGCAGCCGCCGCACTCGTGCACCGCCAGCCCTGCGCCTAGGACCGCCCAGAGGGCGGGGCCGACCCGCTCGGAGGTGTGCGGCGTCTCCTCCGGCTTCAGGCTTTTCCCTCCACAACCCCGCCCCTTCCCAAAGGTCCCTTCTGACCTCGTGGTTGAGAAGCTGTCGCCCGTGCTCCCGGTGGCGCTGTTCTCCGCAAGCCTGGTGCCTACTTCTTTCCCCATCTCCTGGCCTTCCTGTCTGCGGTCTTGGTTGGCTAGGCCTCATCCCCTTTTTACCGCCTCCCGGCAACTTTTGCCCCTCCCCTAAGACCTGATAGACCATCCTCTCTATTCCAGCCCACCCTCATTCCCCGTGTCCAGCAATGAGTGTCCTTCCCCTAACAGGTGTCTCATTTTCCGGTCCCCGTCTCACCAGCCTGGAGGCTTCTGGAACTCTAAAAGCTCACTTTTAGCGTCCTCTTTGCCATCCACGTGCTAGTCGCATCTTCCTCTGGACTATTGATGTTTCCTATAAGATAGAGACCCTACCCCATCTAACGAAGTCCAAGATTGCAACTTCCAGTTGGACCTGGAGGTGTCCATCTGTCATTGTCATTTCAGCTATTTGGGATTCTAAGGCTGAAGCAGAAAAAGCAAACCCGTCCACAACCTGCAGCCTCAGCCCCTCCCTAGCTTTCATCCAGAAGCTCCCAGGTCTCTCCTTCTATCTCTTACCATAGTGTCCCAGTATCTTCCCCTTAGACTGTCTCCTGTTAGTTTTTTATTTAATCAAGATCCAACTCCCCTTCCAGTTCCACAGTCCCGCCCTCACCCCGTAAGACCCTCCCCCTTATTGTCCCGGCCCAATAAGGACTGTTAATAATTTCCTGGGTTCGCTGCATCCAATCACTGTTACTTTTCTATTCATTTGCCTTCTCAGTGCAGGTCGTGCCTGCCAGAGCTATAGGCGAGTTACCAATTTGTCTTCTTTTTTATCAGCTTTTCTTGCTGTGATCTCCCCCACACCCACACCCCCGCCCAAGACTTAATAGGCCTTTTTTTTTTTTTTTTTTTTTTTTTGAGGCAGAGTCTCAGGCAGCCCAGGCTGGCCTCTATCTCGCGTTGTAGCATGACCTTGAACGCCTGATGCTCCTGCCTCCACCGCACCTGGCTCTTTCCCATACCTGGCTCTGAGGTCTCCATTTTCGCTGTGCTGCTGAGTTAGGCATTTTTAGGGTCCCCTTGACGCCCCGCCCTCTCTTAGGAAGGATCCAATCCTGAGCTTTCTGTGCAACCCCACCTCTTCTAGCTAGGCTTGGCCTGAGTTTGCCTAGCCGTGGCCCCGCCCAGTCCCTCAACCCAATCAGCTCGTGTCCTCCCTCCACCTGCCCAATCACACCCTCCCCATCCATTCATCGCCTCCTCCTGTCCAATCACATCTGCTTCTCTACCCAGGCCCCGCCCCCCAGGACCCTGCCCCCCTCAGCCCCGCCTCCCTGTCCAATGCTCAGCTCAGTGTGCGTCTGGTCGTTCCCCGGGCGCCAGGGGACCCGTAAGCAGCATCCTCAGCCGGCGCCAACGCCGCAGCCGCCTGAGTCCTCACCGCCGCCTCTGTCACCGCCGCCGCAGCAGCAGTGCGCTCAGCCCGGCACCGCCGCCTCCCCGGCGGGTGCCCCGCTTTCCTGCGGGCCTGGGGGCGGGCGCGCCGAGCCATGCCCCGGGCTGCCGGCGGTGGCCATGGGGCGGCACGGCGGCGGCGGCGGCGACAGCGGTAAGATCGTGATCAACGTGGGCGGCGTGCGCCATGAGACGTACCGCTCCACGTTGCGCACCCTGCCGGGGACCCGGCTGGCCGGGCTGACCGAGCCCGAGGCGGCTGCGCGCTTTGACTACGACCCGGGCACCGACGAGTTCTTCTTCGACCGTCACCCGGGCGTCTTCGCCTACGTGCTCAACTACTACCGCACCGGCAAGCTGCACTGTCCGGCCGACGTGTGCGGGCCGCTCTTCGAGGAGGAGCTGGGCTTCTGGGGCATAGACGAGACGGACGTGGAGGCCTGCTGCTGGATGACCTACCGCCAGCACCGTGACGCCGAGGAAGCACTGGACTCCTTCGAGGCTCCGGACTCCTCGGCCAACGCCAACGCCAACGCCGGAGGCGGCCACGATGCGGGCCTGGACGACGAGGCGGGAGCAGGAGGCGGCGGCCTGGACGGGGCAGGCGGCGAGCTCAAGCGTCTGTGTTTTCAGGACGCGGGCGGAGGTGCCGGAGGACCTGCCGGGGGCGCGGGCGGCGCGGGCGGCACGTGGTGGCGGCGCTGGCAGCCCCGTGTGTGGGCGCTTTTTGAGGACCCCTACTCGTCGCGGGCCGCCAGGGTGAGCGCGCTCTCCGAGCACTTCTAATTATTCCAACCGCTCAGTTTCCGGAGCACTCCATCCCAGCATCTGTCCCTCCACCTCCCGAGCCCCTCAGTTCTCTGGAAACCCTTCCTCCTTGCAGCTGGAGTTCCCTGCACCCTGTAAACACACCCCTCTCTTTAGGCCACCCTTCCAAGGACACCTCCCGAACCTTCAGAGTTTCTGGGACCTTCTAAACCCCAACTCGCTGCTCCAAGTCATCATAGATCCTGGGGATTCCTAGCCGAAAATCTGAATTTTCTTGACAGTCCCACCCCGTCTTTCCCACACAGCTCCTGAGACCTCCAAAACTCCCTTGAACACTCTGAAGCCATTCACTTATTCCCGATCCTCAGTGTCCCAGGCCCCACCCACTGCAGACCCCTCAGTTCCCTCCCCATCTCTCCCTCCTTGAGGCCTCCCTCGTTCTCCCTGGGTCCCACTCCTAGATCTGTTTTTCTGTCTAACTTTGGGTCTCCTGGCTGTTTGTAATTTTTCTGCTCTTAGCTCTAAAAGTTCTAGAAGATCCCTGCCTACAAGGAACCCTCAAAGCCTTCTGAACCTCCAAACTGTTGGTCCTAATCAGGACAGTTTTCCAACGACCTAGCTGGGGGGGGTTTCCTTTCTAAACCTTCAAATTCTTCATTCACCCTCTTTACCAACCTTCTGCAAAGGACTTCCTCCCTAGAGTCTGTTAGGTCCCACTCCTGTGTCCCCAGAAGAGCCTCATGTTATAGTTACCCTCTCCAGTACCCCGGTATGTGTCTCCCTGCCTTGCCCGGGAATTGTTCACAGTTAGCATGTCCTTCCCTCCAACCGAGCACCTGCCCTGTGCCTCTGGGCTTCACTTCATTTCCCTTCCTCCTTCCCCAGTCACTTTCTCTTTCTGCCGAGTGACTTTCAGAAGTTTGTGTCACCTCAAATCTAGAAATTTGTCTCCTGCTATCCACCCCCAAGTCATTAGCCCAGAAAGTTCTCAGTTCCTGCCCCACCCCCTCTTGGGATAGCTCAACCCCAGGGTTCTCCTCTCCCAGCCTTGTCCCCCCCAACCCCACTTCTCAACACCCCCTACCATCACTCTTCCGTTTGCTTCCCCTGATGTACACCCAGAACCCTCCCCGGATCCTCCGCTCTTATCCACCCCCTCTCCCCTTTCTTAGAAACCCCAGATTCCCTCAAAGATCTCTCCTGGAAAAGTTTGTAAGCCTCGGTAACTTCCCAGGCCTTATGAATACTCTCGTGGTAGCTCGGGCCATAGTTTTTCCCTCTTCCTAAACTTCCTTTGGGGCAGGAGACCCTGGAGCGAGGTGTGTAGTAATAGCTTGGGGGTAAGTTCTGGAAAAGAGGGGCACTAGCCAAACTGGGTAACGGAGAGCCATTCTCCACTCGCCCCCGTTCCCCCCCCCCCCCCCGCCGTGCCGCGTCCTGGGCCAGGAAGGACGCGGAGCCGCAGTGCCGCATTCGTACTGCGGGGGGAGGGGGGAGGGTGAGAGGGGGGAGCAAAGGGGGGGGAACGGAGGCTTCACATAAAGTTTAGTCCCTGAGAAGCGCTGAATTGGCGACATTTGGGGTTGAGTTGGGGAGAAGGGGAAACTAAGAGGGGCAGGGGGACATGGCCCCAGATGTTCCTTTGGCTTCCAAGCATCTTCTCCCCTACTCGATGGCCTGGGTAGTCCTTCCTTCCTTTGACCCCACTGAAGGGTGCTGAAACTGAGATAGAGTTTTTGGGTGACGGTCAGACTAGGGATCGAGAATGACTACGAAGGTTACGCGTGTATTTATTTATACAGATTTTTAAAAACTATTTATTTACTTTGAGTATCTGCTGTGTGCCGGTACTTTCCAACCTCCAGGTGGACCTTCTTGCAAGTTGGGACCGCAAACCATCTCCAAGCTCAGGATCCAGTCCTTCTGGCTCCGCTTCCTTTTCTTTTTTACAGACCCTTGGTGCCCCTCCATGACTTCTGCTTAAGAGTCACTCCAGGGGAAACCAACCTTGCACCTGTGAACTGCAGTGGGCGCCCACCCTTCCTCGGGCCTCTGGGAAGGAAGGGGTTACGCAAGTTGTAGGATAGGTGGCCTCTAGCCACAAAGCCTAAACCGTTGGCACTGCGGCTGCGCGCTGGCTTGCAGCGCTTTAGCCTGGAAATAGTTAAGGCGAACAGGGCACTGCGGCTGCGCACTGCGGCTGGGGAGCTGTCCGTGGTTCTGGCCGCCTCGCGCCCTCCTCCGGGCCGGGTCGGCCCGCCTCCACTGCAGTGCTGCAGCCTGAGGGTGGGGGAGGGGATGCTCCAGGCATGCGCTCTGCAGAAGCCTCTGGCCTCTTCTCCACTGCGGAGAAATCAAGTTAGTGGTCTACGTTACTGACCACTCTCCCAGCCTACCCTAAGGCCCAGGGCCTACTCACTTTCCATTAATTTGACTGTGGCTCCCTGTCTAGGCCCGTGAATTTACTTCTCCAGAACCATAACCTTTCTCCATCCACAAGGCTTCCCTCTCCTTAGCCTGAACCCAGTGAGGCCTTCCCTCTACAGCTTCCCCCACATCTTTGAACTGCCCCCCCAGGTCTCTCTGTTTTCACTGGGATACTGACAATGAGATCCTTAGATCCTAGCCATTCTCTGACCTCCTCATCCTCACCCCCCCCCCCCACTAACTGATCACCATACCCTAGTAACAGCTCGGATCTCACTGTGTTCTAGGCACTCAGCCAAGCACTGTTTTTGGAAGCAAGCCCTCTGTACACTCACCAAATCTTCATAACAATTCCATTAAAAAACAAAATCCAGATTCAGAAAGCTTAACCCTTGCTCCAAATTGGGTCTGACCAATTCAAACCCAGGTTTTTTTGTTTGTTTGTTTTGTTTTGTTTTTTTTGAGCGGGGCTTTAGTGGCCCTGTTGTCCCAGCTACTCAGAAGGCCAAGTCAAGGGGACTGCAGGTTCAAAGCCAATCTGGTTAGATCAGAGACCCTGTCTCATAATAGAGGAAAGAGGGCTGGGAATGGATCTGGGGGCCAAGTGCTTTTCCTCTTGCATGGGGTGTTGTGGCTAGTTTTCCCATGTCCTTACCTGCTCTCTCCCTGCCCCAGATCCAGGCTGAGTACCAAACCTTTCAGCCATGGGCAGTGTTGTATTCATTCTCATCCCTACCCCCAAGTAGAATATTTGCGTCCTTCTGGGGAACCCTGATACAGAGCCCAGAGAGGGCTCTTTTCCCGGTTCACTGTGGCAAGCCCCTACGCCGAGCCTCTGTCCCTTTCCCAGAACAGATTGTTAGAGTGGCAAAACCATTCAGTGGGAACACTTGGATTCTCATAGGACTTGGGTCCTGATGTGGGGAACGCGGAGCTACCAGAAAGTTCTTTAGACTCCAGTGATACAAACAAGCTAGTCACCCCCATTCTCTTTCCCATCCCCTGCAGTATGTGGCCTTCGCCTCCCTATTCTTTATCCTCATCTCCATCACCACCTTCTGCCTGGAGACGCATGAGGGCTTCATCCACATCAGCAACAAGACGGTGACGCAGGCGTCCCCAATCCCTGGGGCTCCCCCGGAGAATATTACCAATGTGGAGGTGGAGACGGAACCGTTTTTGACCTACGTGGAAGGTGTGTGCGTGGTCTGGTTCACCTTTGAGTTTCTCATGCGGGTCACCTTCTGCCCGGACAAGGTGGAGTTTCTCAAAAGCAGCCTGAACATTATTGACTGTGTCGCCATCTTGCCCTTCTACTTGGAAGTGGGCCTGTCAGGTCTTAGCTCCAAAGCTGCCAAGGACGTGTTGGGCTTCCTGCGTGTCGTCCGCTTTGTTCGCATCCTTCGTATATTCAAGCTGACCCGCCACTTCGTGGGGCTACGTGTGCTGGGCCACACGCTCCGGGCCAGCACCAACGAATTCTTGTTACTCATTATCTTCCTGGCTCTGGGGGTCCTCATCTTTGCCACCATGATCTACTACGCCGAGCGCATCGGGGCCGACCCTGACGACATCCTGGGCTCCAACCACACCTACTTCAAGAACATCCCCATCGGCTTCTGGTGGGCTGTGGTCACCATGACCACCCTGGGCTATGGTGACATGTATCCCAAGACGTGGTCTGGGATGCTGGTCGGGGCGCTGTGTGCCCTGGCTGGCGTGCTCACCATTGCCATGCCTGTCCCCGTCATTGTCAACAACTTCGGCATGTACTATTCACTGGCTATGGCCAAGCAGAAATTGCCAAAGAAGAAAAACAAACATATCCCCAGGCCCCCGCAGCCTGGCTCACCCAACTACTGCAAGCCCGACCCCCCGCCTCCACCCCCACCACACCCCCACCATGGCAGTGGTGGCATCAGCCCACCACCGCCCATCACCCCTCCTTCCATGGGGGTGACTGTGGCCGGGGCCTATCCACCTGGACCCCACACGCACCCTGGGCTGCTCAGGGGTGGTGCTGGGGGACTGGGAATTATGGGATTGCCCCCTCTGCCAGCCCCTGGTGAGCCCTGCCCACTGGCTCAAGAAGAAGTGATTGAAACCAACAGGGCAGGTGAGCTGGGGCCAGGACTGGAGGTGTGGGAAGACCTGGGGGGAAGGCGACAGGGTTGGAGGGGATGCAGAGGCAGGGTTTCTCTTAGGTTAAGGCAGAGTAGGGTGAAAGGCAACAGAGCAGACAGAAAGGACACATGGCTAGAAGGCCGGCCCAAGGAGCCACAGAAACTGACTTCTATGTAGGAGAGCTTAGACTTCAGCCCGGCTGCTCTGAAAGACCCTGGGTCAGAAGCAGCATAGAGAGGTATCTTTTGAGAAAGGGACGCAGACCCAAGTGTGATGGTGCATGCCTTCCTTCCTTTTGGTACTTGGTACCTCCCATACTTGGGAGATAGAGGGAGGAGGATGAGGAGTTCAAGGCTGGCATGAGGTAACATTTCCTGTCTCAAAAGTCATGGGGAAAAGAATAATAAAAAGAGAGAGAGAGAGAAGATAAAAGGGAGAGAGAGAAAAGGGCTTGCTGGCACTCCCCTATAGTTCCAACACTGGGGAGGTTGAGGGAGGAGGGTCAACACGTGTTTGAGGCTATCCTGGGCTACTAGTTCATGCCAGTTCTTAGGGATGCTCCTCCTTCTACTTGAGAAGGCAAGGGAAGAAAGGGAGAGATAGAAAGGAAGGAGAAAAGGGAATGAGAGCCAGGTGTGCTGCCTGTGATTCCAAGATTGGGAGGAACAGGCAAGAGGGTCAGGAGTTCAAGGCCAGTCTAAGCTACATGAGACCTTGTCTCAAAAAGAAAGGGGCTCAGTGTAAAACAGGAAGTCTCACATGACTCCTGGGAAGGCTAGAGCCAGGACAGGCTACAGTCACAGTGTGTGATGCGGCTGATGGTCCTGTGAGCCCGAGCTGGGGAAAGTAGCAGTCACTTTGGAAGAGAGGGACAAATGGAGTCAACTTGCAGGAGGGTGGAGCTCACGACCCACCTACAGGAGGGCAAAAGGGAGAAACAAAGGCCAACATACTCTGGCTCTGGCAGAAGTTGGTGCGGGGCTGCCGGGCAGGGTCTGAGGAGGGCAGCAGGAGACAGTAGGGTTCTCGGAGAGTTCCTGCAAGAACTCAATGTTATCCCAGGACTTGGGGAGCTGGGGGCAGGAGGACAGTAAGTTCAGAGCTAGCCTGGACTATACAGCGATTTTTAAGGAAGAAGACAGGCCAGGAAGAGGAGAAAACTAGCAGTTGTGCCTGATTTCTCGGGTTGTGTGTGTCCTGGGGGACTCTGTTTCTTGCAGGCAGTGACTTGGGTGTCCTGGAGGAAGGAGGTGAGTGCCCCCCCCGCCTTAAGTAGGTCAAGAAAATGAGCTAGTCTGCTTGGCCCCCCCATCTTGCTCCCTTAGCCACTGACCCAGTTTTCTATCCATTAAAAATAGCTCAAGTCAGAGCCTAGGGGACCCCCACCTTACCCTCCCTCACCTGTCACCTTCCCAGCCCGTCCCCTCTGCAGCACCCAAGACTTGTCCCTAAGCAACTGCCTCAAAACCCGTGACATTCTCTCTGCCCCGCCAATGCTCTGCACCAGAACACTGAGTATCCCTTGCGCCCACCCTTTTCTGGGGTTTTGTTGTCCCTTTTGGGGAGTAGAATGAGGTGTGTGGTGGGGGCTGGGATCTCACTCTGCAGCCCCGGCTGGCATCAGACTCAGAATCCTCCTGCCTCAGCTTCTTGAGTGGTACACGAGCATGCCTGGCCACAGCAGCCCAGCCACCCTCCGTGTACTCCAGTCTCCTCTTCTGGGCAGTCACGTAGTCACACCAACACCCCTGTACCCCACGTCCCTAAGATCACTCGAATCTCCCATCTCTCCATTGCTGTCACTGTCCGCTTTCAGTTTCTCTCCACTGTGGCCTCTCACCTTACAGTAGACCCCCGTCCCAATGGGGACCCTGCAGCAGCTGCACTGGCCCATGAGGACTGCCCCGCCATCGACCAGCCAGCCATGTCTCCAGAGGACAAGAGCCCCATCACTCCTGGAAGCCGGGGTCGCTACAGCCGAGACCGAGCTTGCTTCCTTGTCACAGACTATGCCCCTTCCCCCGATGGCTCCATCCGAAAAGGTGAGGTGCCCTCCTGGGGCTCCCCAGAGACCCTTCCTCTCTCCCAGCCCATGGGAGGGAAGAGAGGGGGTGGGGGAGGCGCTGGACTTCCTTCTATTCTCCCCCCCCCAGCCCCAAACTGCCTTCCTCCCGATCCTCCCTTACCGTGAGCCCCAAGGCTCCTCACCTGTCTTTATTTCATCTCCATCTCCCCCACCCACCCTGACTCTCTGGCCTCTTACCTCATCCCCAGCCACTGGTGCTCCCCCACTGCCCCCCCCATGCTGGCGTAAGCCAGGCCCCCCAAGCTTCTTGCCCGACCTCAACGCCAACGCAGCAGCCTGGATATCCCCCTAGTGGACGAGCCCCTTTACCCCCAGGGTAAGTAGTTCCTCACCATGGCCCCTCCTGACTCCCCTTCCTTCTGTACCTTCCACTAACCTCTCTGAGAACATGCTCTCCCACTGATCAAGACCCTCACCCACGGTGAACAGCTGCACCCAGTTCCTGACACTGACTTCCACTGTCAACCCAGGATTTGCCTGGTCCTTACACTGCAGAACTAACCCAGCCCCAACGTCCACCTCTGACTCGCTCACCCCATCCCCCACCCCCACCTCAGACCCTGCCCTCACCTGTCTGTGACCCTCTCTGGTTATTTCTTTTTTTAAATCTAGTCTCCAAGGTGGGTTACGCACCTGGACACTCCACTCGTAAAGCGCAGGATGGAGTATGGCCAGAGTTCTCCTTGATCCTAAAAGCTGGGCTTAACCTGAGCAGACTTGGTACCCTGGGGGTTTCTGATGGCCAAGTAGAAAGCAGACAGACATGTCAGAGGAGAGACGCACAACTGGGAACGCAGGGAGCTAGGAGATGGGATGAGGAGCTAGCTGGGACCAGGTCTACGGAGCCAAAAGGAAAGGGCAAAGACTCAGAGGTCAAGGGTCAATCAAGGACAGTCAAAGCCAGGCATGGTGGTACACATCAGTAATTCCATTTGGATGCTGGGGCAGGGGGATTGTGAGACTGAAGCTAGCTAGGGCTAGAAAACAAGACTCTGCCATTCCAAATCTTGTTTCAGTAACTACACTCGGGGTGATTTGTCGCATTACAAAAGGCAGTGGTTACATGGCCCCACCATGAGGAGTAAGGAATTTTACTAGCAGGCTCAGGCTCTCTCTGAGCTACTTCCAGCGGTGACCTGTCCTCTCAGTGTGGACAGGCCTGACTGTGGGTAGGCGCCACCACAGCCAACTCGAGAAAGGGATGTGATGGAAAGGATCGATTAGGAAGGACAGATGGACAAGTGCAGAGCTCAGAGTGCTGAGTCCAGGGAGGGGCTGGGAGGTGGCACCTGCCTAGCAAGTCCTGAGTTCTTCCTCTACCGGGGAGAGAGGGGGAGAGGTTGGCAAGACAGAACTGGGGTGGGGGGCTGCAGAGAGCATCGGCAGACGCAGATGGCTCAGTGCCGGGTGAGACCAGCTTCTCCCAACAAATGATAAGCTAGCTGACTGAAGGTGTGTGGTCTTTTTCTAGAAACATCACAGCACCTTCTTTCAAAATAGAAACACATGCAGAATCTCTGCTCTTGGCCTAAGGGCGTGCTATAGTCAGTCCCAGGACTTGGGAAGCCTCAGGAAAGGCCTAATGAAACCCCCAGAGCTCAGGGAAGCAGACAGGTGTGAGAACCTAGGGTCCTAGCCCAGAGTGTCCATGCCCTTCCTACATCCTCCCCCAACCCTCCATGCCCATCTCATCACTCCTCCCCTCCCTCCTCCCATCTCACCCCACCCCCTCGCTTGATCCTAGATCCCTATTCCTCACCCCTACCTTGAGGGCTCCCGGTGGGATGGACGGTAACGTGGATAAGTGGGGAAGGCCGGGGATCCCAGGAGGATGAATAAGGCCCTTGCTTTTCTTGCATATGATACCAAAATCCATTCATTGAACTCAAATGATGGCCGGAGCTGATGGGGCTGACTGAATTCTCTGCCCTAGTGTGATGTCCATCCTCTGTCCCCATGTCACGTCCCCCCTTCTTGTCCCAACCACTTCCCTCCCTCCTAGCCTGTTCCCACCGCCCCATAGACACTGACTCTTATTCCAATACCCAACCCCATTCCTCCCTCCCTTGGTCCTCCCCTTTCCTAGCCACCCCGGAAGCTCCTGCCATATTTGATGTCTCTGGCTGCCCCCATTTCACCGCTCCCATCACCCCCCGGAAAACACCAGAGAGGAGGAAGACATCCCGGCGTTTCTCCGTCCCCCCAACAGTGAGCCTGTGTTGGGGAGCCTCCCATCTGCCTCCCATCCCCAATCCTTGACTCTCTCTGTATTTCTGTCCCCAGCTCTTGTCACCGCCTGAGACCTCGCGAGACCCTCGGGTCCCCCTGTCCCTTCCCCCCAGGTTAGCAACTGGGAATGGTGGGAGGGAGTGTCCTAGAGACCCCGGGCTTCCATTCCCCTCCAGACACTCTCTCCTACAGTTTGAGTACCACTTCTCAACCTGAGATGCCAAGGAAAACCATTCCAGCCCCTGGTATTGGCAGAGCCAAAACCAAAAACAAAAACCCCCCAAAGTCCCCCCATACTGGTCTGGATATGGGGTCCCCCATGAGCTCTGTGACCTCACTGCTTCCTATCTATCACCAGCAAACCTCATCCAATTTTGGATCCTCCACTTCATCCCATGTCCTGGACCCTTGAAAGATGTACATGCCGAGTTAAATGATTCATGCCTCTCAGTCCAAGGCTATCTACTGAATGTGAAGTCAGCCTGGGCTAAATACTGAATTTGAGACCAGTTTGGGCGATATAGTGAGGTTGAGGCCAGTCTAGGCTACACAGTGAGCTCTTAGCACAAGGTCCCAAGGAATCCCTTCCCCATCCCTGCACCAGCCCCCCACCCAGCTCCTTTCTGCGCAGCCCCCTCCACCAGCTGCTGCCTCCACCCCAGCCCCTGCCACCCACCATCCCACCTCACCAATTGCTGCCTTTGGGCCTCAGACCAGGGGACCTTGGGGAGGGGGAGAAGAGGGGTGGGCATGGCTGGATGGGGAGGCTCAGTGTGTGCACCACCCGCCTCCTAATCCTGTCTCTCCCCTTCCCTGTGTCTGCACCTTTCTTGTGGATGCTGACTGACTCTCCGATTTCTTCACCTCTCTCCATCTCCTCGGCCCGCACCCATCCCGCCTACCTCTGTGTCTCTGGGCATCTCTCACCTCTCCATCCCTCTCTCTGCCTGTGTATCCCTGTTTGGGCTCTCTGTCACATCCTCACCCTGGCTCCCATCCCCACGTCCCCTCCCACCTTGTCTCTGCTCCTTCCCCAGGTTACGAGAAGTCCCGCAGCCTGAGCAGCATTGTGGGCCTGAGCGGGGTGTCCCTGCGCCTCGCGCCCCTCGCCACCCCTCCTGGCTCTCCCCGGGCTACGCGCCGAGCTCCCCCGACCCTGCCCTCCATCCTCTAGTGCTGTCCTTTCCCGCTGTGGGAGGACTGGGGGTGACGGGAAGGTGAAAAGGAGCTGGGAGTAAGGGTGGGGAAAGGGTTCTTTAAAAAAAAAAAAGTTAATAATATGCAAAAGAGATGATGAGCCAGCAGACACCCCCGGGGCCTCTCACTCCCCATATACTAGAGAACCCAGGATAGAGGGGGCGGGGCCGGAGCCTGTACCCCCACAACTCCCTCCCCTTTTCAAAAAAAAAAAAAAAGAAAGAAAGAAAGCAAACCTCAGGTCTCCATGAGCCATAGGACACCCCTCCCATCGACTCCTGTAAATAACTAAAAGCTGACTCCATCTTGGGGCACCCACTCCAATTTGCATGTCTCCTCGACCCCCTCTTCAGCAATAAGCCGCCAGGAGCTTCGTGCAGAGAGTTGGAGGGGAGGCTGCTGGGAGCCTCTGGGGTCGGGACTAGCATTTTAGGGGTCTTCCTGGTCCCACACACCCCCAAAGGGCAACCCACCCATCACTAATTGATTCAGGAAAAACAAAAAACCTCTAGGAACACATAGGAAAAGGAAGACAGGTTAATTAGCTGCAGCCCGGAGGAGCTCAGCTTGGGAGTGGGGAGGTTCTTTCTACCAGCTGCTCTCGGGCTTGGAGGATGCCAGCTGGTGCATTCCACCCACGCCCGCCTCCAGGGATCTGCTCCCTCTATTCGCTGCATGGACTTGGCCCTCCAGGCCCAGAAGCCTCTTCTCTACTCTATCCCAAGATGTGAGACTAGTACCCTAGACTTACGGAGATAGATAGAACCTGGCACTCTGCACTCCCATCCCCCACGGACTCCGGCGCCCCACACTCCCCACCTCCATTACTCCACCCCCCACTGGCCAGGACTACACCACAGAGTTCTTCCACCCTTCCCCTGTACCCCAGCTCACCTCCGGCCTTCGGGGTTCTGACAGTCCTCAAGACCCTGACATGCCTAGACACCCCCATATCCTCAAGCCTCCTCCAGCTCCCTGACATCACATTCCTCTGTCCCTTGGCACCTCAAACGCAAGACCTTCCCGACAAGCTCCGATTCCAGGGAGCTTCTCTGTCTAGGCAACCCCCTCCTCAAGCCCCTCCCCCTACCAGATGGTGCCAAAACACACTTTCTTCAAGGCCACCAGAGTTTCCCAGAGCGTGGGACTCCCGTTCCCTCTTCGTGTGCTGAAGTTTGCAGAGTGCACAGACGACCACGTGTTTTAAACTTGCGTGCTCTTTGCAGGCTCGCGCTCGGCTGGTGCGTCCTAGCAGCGCAGCAGTTGGGTGTTGCCATTGAAAGCAAGTCAGAGACAGGATGGGACCCAATGCTAAAAGCGCTTGCTTAATGTGCTAAGGTCCCAGGGTTCAATCTCCAGCAACCCCTCCTGCCCGACTGGTGGAAAAAAAGGACACGCCCACCTCGGCTAGGATTTCAGCCTGCCCTTCCCAGCTTTTTTGCCCACCACGTGCCACATTCGCGGGTGGAAAACTTTCTCAAATCTCGTCCTGGCTCCAGGATGCTACCTCCCCTAAGCCCAGAGACCACGCTGGTCCCAGAATCCTTAGCGAACTCCTCCTTTGGAGCTGGGTGGTCGGCAGCATTAGCAATCCCTTGTTCCCACCGCCTCAGGGAAACCTCCCGCTGTCACCAGAGTTGTCGGTGGGGGTGTCCTTGGGCCCAATTCTTGATGCAACAATTCCTATGCAAGGGACATTTTGAGTCCCTCCCGCACACCTTCCCCCCCCCCCCCCGCCTTCCCTCGGGACCTTAAACCCTGGTGAGACAGGGGGTGGGATCTGGTAGGGCAGGGCAAAGGGCTAGGGAATTTTAGACACCAGGGTGAGGACTCCTAATATTGCCAAAGGATTCAACTTATTTAAACAACCCCTATTATCCCCCCTGCCCCTCAAATGAGACAAATGGGGCAGGGAAAGGGGTAAGAGTCCTTTTTGAAGGGTACCGACCACTTCCCACTGTTTCCCCCTGCTCTCCAGTTCCCTACACATATTCAGCTTTTTAGTTAAGCATTTTTAAAAAAGCTACCGTCATTATGAACGTCCACAAAACGTGATTTTTGCCCCTCCACATCTCCCAATTTACCAAACAGTGTGGGATTCGGGGAGGGAGAGCCAGGTCCTGGTCTCCCTTTTCCCCACGGCCGCCAGGGTGCCTGCAACTGCACGCATGCGCTGCATGACGCGCCCCCACATACACACGCATGCGTCGCGCACCCCTCCTGCGCTGGGGGGGGCGCACGAACTTGGGGGCGGGGCGATGGGGAGGAATGATTGGCAGAGGGGAAGGGGGGTCTTTCTGAGCTCATGGCTCCTCTCCTTCCCCACACACAGCAATAAGTTTCTCTATTTCTAGTGGGCGGACGGGCCTAGCCTGACCTGGCGTGGGAGGGGCTGGCCAAGGGGCGCTCTCAGGGATGGGGGCGGGTCCTGAGTCTGGGGGAGGGGAGGTCTGCAACTCTGGTGCTAATGGCGGGTCTTCGTGGCCCACCCGCAGGCAGGGAGGAAGGAGTCGGCAGGCTCCTCCCCCAAGCCTCCCCCACGCCCACCCAGGGTGCATGAACCACCCACGCAGAAGCTGCCGCATGTCAACCCTCCCCCCCACAAAGAAACAGTGTCATGCCCCTCCCCACCTGCCCTCCCACTCCCCAGCCCAATAAATGATTCCTTTTCATTTACAAGTGGCTTTTCTCATTTGAGTTTGGGGTGCACAGAGGAAGTGGGTGGGAACTGGGCTAGATGATACCAGCCTATCCTATCATCCCTCTCAAGAGGTTAAGGCAGGGCAAGGGGAATGGCTAAAAAAGTAAAAAGGGACTGGAAACAAAGTTTCCCAGAATCCCCCAGTGAGACGCCAGGGTGCCATTCAGCTTAGCTTGAGGCAGACTCTGGGTTCAGTTTCCCAAAATACAAAAGTAAAACGACAAAAAGGTTACAAAGGTGGTGGAGGTCCTGTAAAGAGTTGGCTCGGTCGGTTAAGTACTAGCATGAGTTCAATCTTAGAACCCAGGTTCAGCAAAGCAGAGTACTGGGGAGGTGGACAATTGGCGAAATCGGTTTCAGTGACAGAACTTGTCTCAAAAACAGCGTGGAGGGGTCTGGAGAGATGGCTCAGCCAAGAGCCTTTGCGGATCTCGTAGAGGACCAGTGCCCAGTAACTCCAGCTCCTGGGGACCTCCTTTTGCCCTCCTTGGGCGATAACTATGAACAGCCCTCTTACCGGGAATATACCAGAATACGAGTTTGCGCCCTGGAGCCCTAGGACACGAAGAGAGTGGGTATGCAAGGTGGATGTAAAAACTGTGTCTTTACTTGTGGATTACCAACCCTGAAGCCAGACTGTGTGTGGCTTGGATCCTGGTTCAGACTTCCTGTGTCCGGAGGCTAGTCTCAGCCTGTCTGCGCCGGTTGCTACTCTGAAAGGGCTTAGGAAGTCGAGAGGCACTCTCTCAGCAATGCTCAAAGATGCTGAAGACAGGATGGTTTGCCTAGCGTAGAGTAAGACACCTCTGATTTCTATTGTACTGTAAATACCTATCCCTAGGGACGATCTCATGTATTAAAGAAGCCCGAGAAGTCCCTCAAGCTCTGGTTCCCAATTAGCCATTGTGAAGGGTCCGGCCAGTTTATTTCTTTAGTGTCTGGAGCATTAGGGACCATGGACACTACCTTATGAGCACACAGACGCTCCCACCCCCCCCCCCAAAAAAAGAGGGCAAGATACTGGGAGGGGATGGAAGCACACGGCCTGCCTTTTCCAGAGGACAGGCCTGCTGAAAAAGGAGCAGACAGGATGTCCTTGGCTCCATGTTCAGTTATGTTTCTCTTCAAGAGTGACCATCCTTGCCTCCCTCCTACCTAGCTCCTTGGTTGGCGGCCGTGATTTGGGGTCCCCAGTGAGCTGGGGTCCCAGTAGGGTTCATCCACGTCAGAAAGTGCCAGAGGACAGTGTCATTTCAAAGTGCAAACCAGGAGGGGCACTGGAAAGGGCTCTGTCCTTGGGGCGTCTAGGACAGACTGGATCATTGGGGGGTGGCAGGGGGCGGAGCCTCAGGCTCCTGGGTGGGGGCAGGGCCAGGCTCAGCCCCCTCAGCCTCTTCCTCGTCAGAAGCCACGCCCTCTTCCAGCCGGAACACCTGGCGCACAGTTCGAGTGGTGAAAGTAAGTGGGCCACGCCTGTGAGAGGAGAATGAAACAGTGAGGGAGGCAGGGACAAGGACGGGGACAGAGCACAGATGCAGAATGGGTAAAATGGGGACAGGTTAAAAACTGCGGTCCAGGGTTGGTGGTAAATGGGCAAGCAGGCAGATGGCACCTGAACAAGACTGCCCAGCACAGGTGGGAGAACAGGGAGGCCGCAGCCTCCTCCCCACCCTAGGGTCCTATCCCCATGCTGGCCCTCCAGGCCAGGTCCTGAGCTCCTCTCCAGGGTGGTGCCAGCAAGCTTACCGGAGCCTGTTCCTCAGCGTGGTCACCTCCCGGTTCATGGACTCTGCAGACTCAGTGACGTCCTCCAGCTCCCGCTGCAGCCGCCTCCTGCCAGCCTGCGCCCTCGACGCCTCCTCCTCCGCCTCCTCCAGCTGTCTCTTAAGCTGCTTCAGCCGCAGGTTGCTTTTCTCCAGCTGAGTGGAGAGAGACCGGGTGGGTCATCCCTATGGTGTCCCCAGTGCCTACTGCTACACACCAGCCTCCACCCTGCCTCAGTCTCTCCTTTGCCTGGCCAGGATCATCTTGAGGGTGGGACAGCTGTGGTGATCTACTGAGTCCTTCCGTCAATGGCAACAAAATATGCTGGAGACAGGTGGGCGTTGAGCAGCAGTGAAGGGGCTGACAGCAATCCCACCAGGCGCAGTGAGTACCAGACCTTCCCAGTGAGATCTCCTGCTACGCCCTACCCCAGATCATTTAGGAGGCAGCAGGAAGTTGACAGGGGTGGGCCTCTGGGGCTGCAGTGTTTGTGAGCTGTCATTCATGCTGGGGGGTGGGGAGGTTGGTGTCTGTAAGTGACCCTGATGAACTCACTGGCTCACCATGCTGCCTGGTGGAACTGTCTGATATAGCCTGTGGCATCTTGGAAGTCATGTGATTGCATTGGAGGGGTAATGGCACACTTAGAGCTACCCTACCCCTCACAGCTCTCCATCAGCTCTCTATGACTGTCCTAATTAAGGCCAGCCCTAATATACTCTTCCTCACGCCCATGTCTCTGAGTAATTCAGTGACCACACCATATTTATGCTGATCTGCCCAGACACTGCCACCTCTCTCCAGGGTAAGAACACATAGCATGTGACTTCATTTGTTTCCTGTGGCACAGACTAGCCTTGAACTCAATATATAGGTAAAGATGACCTTCAGAGATGAACTTCTGATGGTCCTGCCTTTATCTCCCAAGTGACTGCTGGGCATGTTACCAGGGTCTTTGGCATTTTAGGTAAGCACTCCACCACTTGAGCCATATCTCCAACCCCGACTTCATTTCTTATATTTCTCTCTCTAAATATATTGATTCATTCTGCTCGTTTCATTTACCCTAGGCCTTTGAACTTCCTGTTTTTTACATCTGGCTATATGACCCCTATAAGGTCTTAATTCAAATGTCACTTCCTTAGCCCTTCCCAACATCCAATCTGGACAAAGCTCTCCATTCCTGTATCTTCATTCTTTTTCTTCATAGCCCTCATCTGAGTCTGGCATTATCTTTGTCTGGTTGTATATATAATAGTTTTCCTAGGCCAGTAATATGAGTCCTGTGAGAGCCAGGATCTTCTGGGGCATACCAGCACCTTACTACAAATGCCTAGCAGTGTGCCTGGTACAAAGTCCATGCTCAATAATCATTTGTGTATTGAACAGCAAACAAGGCATAGCTGAGCTTTTAAGGACACAGAGATTCTGCCTGGGCATAGACGTCTAAGTTACATCTAAGCTCTGCCACCTACAGACTATGGGATATTTTTCATTGTTGCTGCTGGTTTGAGAAAGGGTCTTTCACTGTAGCATAGGCTATCCTAGAACTCATAGCGATTCCCCTGCCTCAGTTTCCACCATAACTGGGATGACCTACTGAGCCAACTGCCAGGCCAAGGTAGTTGTTATTTCCTGGTTTTGATCCCACTGTCTTCTACTTGTGGTAATATCATCTGCTCACCTGGTCCCGGAGCTGGTCAGCCACCCTGCGCTCTTCATCTACCTGAAGAACCACCTCCTTCAGCCTCTTCTCGGCTCTGCGAACCAGCTTGCCAGAAAGGATTTTCTCTCTAAAAAGAAGAAAAGATGGTGGCCCAGGGAACCCTCTGTCACCACAGCATTGTGGATGGCTGTCCCAGCCTTGGGTCTCTTCTCTCTTTCCTACCTTCCAGCTGTCTCCTGCTCAGCCAGACACTGGCTGCAAAGCAGCTAATGTTCTTAAAATAACTTCTGTGATGTTGATGGTTTTGAGCCAGGGTCTCATGTAGCCCAGGCTGGCCTCAAACTCACCATGTAGCCAAGGATGACCCTGAACTCCTGATCCTCCTGCCTACATTTCCCAAGTGCTGGGATAACGGATATGCACCATTATGCCCAGTTAGATTGTGCAGTGCCCAAGGATGAAGCTTAGGCCTTTGTGCATGCCAGGCAAGCATTCTACCCACTGAGCCCAGCCCCCAACCTGCCCCAGGCTACAGAAAAATTTGAATGCCCTCCATACTGAGAGGGAAATGCCAAGCTGGAAATCAGGAATCACAGACAGACAAGCCTGTCTGATCTGTTTTTCTATACATCACATAAGGACCATTGGCATCACATCTATTTAGATGGCAGCCAGGCATCAAAAGATGCAAACCGTTGGTGCTGCCACCCTGGCCATTCCTCATGTGTCAGACTTAGTGATGAATGTGATGAGTGCAGTGTTTTTGACAGGTATTATGGGTGGTTCACTGACAGGAAACTCAGCCTCTATTGCCACTGCTTCCTGCTTCGTTCATGTGTGTGTGTGTGTGTGTGTGTGTGTGTCTATGTGTGAGTCTGTGTGTGCATGCATGTGTATGTGTGTGTATGTGTCTGGGTGTGTGCATGTGTGTGTGCATGCATGTGTATGTGTGTGTATGTGTCTGGGTGTGTGCATGTGTGTGTGCATGCATGTGTGTGTGTGTATGTATGTTTCTGGGTATGTGCATGTGTGTGTGCATGTATGTGTGTGTATGTGTCTGGATGTGTACATGTGTGTGTGCATACATGTGTATGTGTGTGTGTGCATGTGTGTGTGCATGCATGTGTATGTGTGTGTATGTATGTGTCTGGGTGTGTGCATATATGTGTATGTGTGTGTATGTATGTGTCTGGGTGTGTGCATGTGTGTGTGCATGCATGTGTGTGTGTGTGTGTATGTATGTGTGTGGGTCAGGAGACAACTTCAGATACCAGTCCTCATCGTCCGCCTTGTTTGAAGCAGGGTCTCTTAGTTCACTGCTGTGCACACACTGTTAACTGGCCATCGAACTCCCTGGCAATCTCCTGCCTCTTCCTCCCATCTTGCTGTAGGTGTTCTGCACCACACACACACTATCATGTCCAGCTGTTCTGTGGGTGCTGGGGTTTCGAGCTCAGGCCCTCCCACTTCACGGCAAGTACTTTACCCCCTGAGCCATCTCTCTGGACTGGCTTCTTGGCTCTAATTATGAGGTGCTAAATACGAATGCAGCCAAACAGTCTGTGACCAGGCACTGACCCAGAGCCCAGCATCTTTTTATGTAAGAAAAACTGGGATGGGGGATGAGTTCTCGATCCTTCCTGTTCCCACACCCTTGGCGTGTGACTGAAGCTGCTCCCACGTGGTTGTAGACTTGAGCTATGACAAGACTCTTCTGCTTATAGCTAAAGTGCCACAGTGCAAGCTCCCAGACTCTAGAAGCTACTGACAGTGTCTCTTACTCTTCAGACCCCAGCTCTGCCATGAGTCAGTCCTGGGTTCGTCTGCTGGAGAATGAGAGGCCACATGGGACAGAACTAAGTTAGACTAGTCATCCTGGGCAAGGTCTCACATGTGCATGAGCCCAAGGAAGCAAAACCATGTAGTTAACCCTCCTGTCACAAAAGATACACCAGACAGGCCAACCAAGCAGCACAAAAGAATCTACAAGCTAGGGCCAAATGCAGAACAAGAAAGCGTCTTCTAAATTCAGTAGGTTTTAGGGTATTTTGTTACACAGAAGTAGCAATACTGTTGCCTGTTTGTTGCATAAACGCTACTCTCGAGCTAAAGCATCTGTGCTCCCCCCTTACCTGTTCTCCTGCTCCAGCTGCTCCTCTGCCTGGGCCAGTTTAGACTCGAGAGCAGCGATGAGCATCTTCTGCCTGGCTCGGGCTCCAGCGTCCTCTTCACCCAGGCGGGCCCGCAGTTCCTGGATCTGCCGTTCCAGCTGCTGCCTTCCGCTCTCGGCCTTGGCTGAGAAACTGCGTTCAGCAGACAGCTCTGTGGTCAGGGACTCTACCTACAGCAGGAAAGGAGATGGGACGCTGTGATTGAAGAAGCTGGTGGCAACACCAGGGACCTCCTGGGGTGGGCTGAGCTCATGGCTGTTAACTGGGGAGCACAGAGGTAGGGAGGACTCATCAACAGCAGTTCAAGGAGCCCAGGAAAACCAATCCTCACCCGACGGCACCCTTTACTTCTTAATGAACAAGAATGTTTTAAACTCACTTGAAATGATTTCAATCTATTTAAGTTTAGTCTAGACATTTTTATTTGCCATAGGGTCTCCTGTTACTCAGACTGACCTAAGACTCACACTATAGCTGAAGGTGACCTAGAACTCCTGACCCTCCCGCTCCCACCTCCTAAGTGCTGGGATGACAGGCATGCCCACCAGCACAGCCAGTTCAGCTTTGCTATTTTAGCGAGCCCCAGGGATGGTCACAAACTTGTTTAAATGCTCTAAATCTGTGGCTGTGAACTGGGCTATTTTAGGCCCCTTCACACGTTCCTCTGCACCAGGGTCACCTGCAGAGCCCAGGAGAAGGAGCCAGGCTCTGACCCCTCCTGCCAGAGAATCTGAGCCCTAGGTAGCACAGGAAGCAGAGACCCGAGGCCTCCATTCATGGCAGCTGGCAGATGTGCAGACTTGGCTCTGGCCCTAATAATAGCACCCTGACACCCTCAGCTTGCTCGGAAATCACAGGGCAGCGGAAGACACTTCAGCCCCAGCTGATTAAAGATTTTCCCATCTCGCCTCCCAGGGTACATTCAGGAGCCTGGCAGCCCTCCTTGAACCTTTAAAATTTTAATTGTATATGCGAATGGTGAAGAGGGCTGGCAAGAACTTAGTTGGGGGCTGGAGAGATGGCTCAGCAGCTAAGAGCACTGACTGCTCTTCCAGAGGTCCTGAGTTCAATTCCCAGCAACCACACGGTGGCTCACAACCATCTGTAATGGGATCTGATGCCCTCTTCTGGTGTGTCTGAAGACAGAGACAGTGTACCTATATTTAATAAATAAATAAATCTTAAAAAAAAAAAAAAAAAAAAAAACTCAGTTGGTAGAGAGCTTCCCTGGTATACAAGGAGCCCTGGTTTCCTTGTATAGCATAATCTGGTTTAGTGGCACATGCCTGTCATCCTTAGGTTACATAGAGAATCCCTGCCTACAGAAGATCCTGCCTGAAACACTGAAAAAGAGAAAAGAGAAAAAGAGAGAGAAGTCCCACATAACTAAACACTGAACAAACTTGGGCTTTGTCAGTTTTGCAAACACACGGAAGTCTATGGCAGGATTGCTGTGACTTCAAGGCCAGTTTGAAGTTACTGTTGGGAGGCTGGTAATGAGGTTTTCTCTCCTGGCTGGGCTGCTGAGGGTAGACGAGGTCGCCTTTTGTTAACGTGTGAAGCCGTCCACTCATTCACATGGCAACGTTAGCTTTTCTGTGGCCCTGGCTGGCACTGAACCTGTGACGATTTCCCTGGCTGTGGGAACCTCTGAGGTGACAGCTTCGAGCTGCCCCACTTTGATAGTTCACCTAATTACTGCTTCAAGTCTGCCCGAGAAACCTCGGAATGGCTGATGAATCAGACTCAAGCCTTCCTGACTTAGGAACTCCTCTTCTTCCTTCAAAACCCACACCAAAAGTCCTCAAAGCAAAGGAATAAGGGAGAGCCCTGAGGACTAGGGTGGGGGTGGATCAGGCCGGCCGGGGCTGCCTGCAGCGCCCACCTGTAGCACCAGCTTCCGGTAATGGTCCTTGAGCAGCTCCGAGTTGTTCTGTTCTTCCTCCAGCTCCTCTTCCAACTGGCTCAGTCGCCCCTCCAGCTGCCGTTTCTCCTCCAGGGTGGCTGCTCTAGAGGGTAAGGTGTGGCTTGAGAGAGGAGCATGCCCGGCCCACGGCCCACAGCCCATGGCCCACAGCCCACGGCCCACAGCCCACGGCCCACAGGACACTCACTTGCTAAGGTTGCCACTGGCCACTTCCTCTGCCATTTCATCTCTGTCCTGCTGGGCCTGCCTCCGGGCTCGGTCCGAGGCAGCCAGTTCCTATGTGGACCAGTCAAGAGCAGAGGGGTAAGGGTCAAGAGACTGGTATTAACCTTTCTCTGTCCTTTGGCCTTTTCCTGCGGACTGTGAACGAGCGATCCTTACTCCTATGGGAGGATTTTTCTTAGCGCAGGCCACCGATGTTCCTCCACCTTGTCTCCCTCATCACTGGGTCTCCTCCTACCCCCACTCTATCCACACGTCCTCCCTCCTACCTGGCTGTGCCTTCTCTTTTTCTATGTCACCCCTGGGCCCCACTTTTCTTCACTTCAGCCTCCTGCTCCTGACTTCTTGGCTCCAAATAGCTTCCAAGGACAAGATTCCCAACTCCAGGGAGCCACGCCCACTCCCAAAGTCTTCCCTCCCATGACCTCCAGAAAAGCCCCGCCCATCCTCCAGGAACTCCAGTTAAGCCACACCCACGCCGGGGCCTCCCACTAGTTCCCTGTCCACATCTTACCTCCTGCAGCCGCAGCACCTCAGCTTCCAACCCCTTGAGCTTCTTCTCACTCTCTCTGTTCATGGTGAACATCTCCTCGCGAGAGCTTCGCGTCTCCTCCACCTCCCGCCACAGCTCCTTCATCTGGGTCTGTGTGGATGCGGGCTTAGTTAAGCTGCGTCCAGAAACCCCACCCTTGAGGGAGCTTAGTGCCCGCAAGCAGGACCAGGGCAAGCAGGGCCAGCACAGAACCCCTTCTCTGCCCCAGAGCCAGTGCCTGCTGTGTGCCCTTGGGCGAACTCCACTCCTTCCCTAAACCTTAGTTAACCTCTTAAAGTGAGCCGAATAGAATATTTAGCCCGTGGCTATGTGGCCCACTGCCTGGGAGTGTGAGGAGAGGCTAGCACAAACTGTTTCTCTACCCAAGGGAGTCCAGCACTGCTACGAGGAGTCAGTGATAAAGAAGGTGGGCTACAGAGGTAAAAGTTATTATTACTGTTACATGTCTGACGGAGGGGTTAAACAAGGGATCTTTTCTCTGGATGCATGAACTGGCCCTTTTGACTGCTGCCCCATACCGCAGGCACCTTCCGGTTTAATAAATCTCCTCGTATGGGCTGGGGTCGTGGCTCATTGGTAAAGCCCCTGCTTAGAGTCCCCCAGAGAGCATTTCAAGGCGCTAGGTTCCATTTTGAGCGGCATTAAATGTATCATCTAATTAAATGATGAACTCAGATGTCAAAGTCTAGCATCTAGGATGAATGAAATGCCAAGATAAAAACGAATGAACACACGTCGGAGGCCAGCTTTTTCCGAGGCCGCTAGCTAATCCAGCTAGGGCTGCCGGTGAAGATGATGGGACCAGACCTCTCACCCTGGATCCGAGCCCCGCCCACGCACCCGAGCCCCGCCCACCCACCCGAGCCACACCCTCGAGCCCCGCCCATCACCCTCGAGCCCCGCCCCCTCACCTGCATCTTCCTCAGCTGCTTCACCGCCTCTTCCTTGCCCTGCCCAGCAGCAGATGTCTGTGCCTTCAACTCTTCCAGTTCCAACTCCAGCTTCTTGCGGGCAGCCATAGCCAGTGCCCTCTGCTTCCGTTCCTCATCCCGCTCTACCTCGGCGTCTCTCAGCTGGGGGCAGGGTCGCAGAGGTTAGAGGTCAGGGTACCCAGATTCCTCCTCTGTGACTCATTCTACCGAGGCTTTTTTGGTCCCTCCTGGCCTCTCTTCCCTACTGTCCTGTTTTGTATCTGTTTCCTTTATAAGATTTAAAAGCTCCCCTCTCCCGACGTCGCACAGCATAAACACTGGCTGAGGGAGAGGAGGACGCTCTTTAGTGGAGTCGTTTTGCAAAGTGTGCAGCCCGAACTCGCTCTCACTGCTATAAGCAAGCCCCAGTCAACTCAGTGGCTTACCGAGCTGGACTGGAATCCCTGCGATGGCCACCCCGTGCCCTTTCCATCAAGGGTAACATTCTGTTTAAACTTCTAAAAGAGAAGTCTAGCGACACCTGCGTGCTACTTAGGCCGACAGTGAGGGGGCAGGAGGTGGGTGTATCCTTGAGGATGCACACCGCGCTTGGCCGATGGTGTGCGTCGTAGGGAATGTTGACACACCCGCCATGGCACGGATGTGTCCCTGTCTCTTGGGACTGCAGGAAGATGGCGCTCTCTGGGTAGGGGTGAACAGCAAGTGGGCCCTGGTGTAAATGCTCACAGAGGGGGACTCCCTTCCCATGTACCGGGGTGGCACAGGTCCTCTGGCCAGACAGTACCTGCTTGGCCAGCTGCCTCCGTCTCTCCTCGCCGGCATCATCGCGGCCCTGCAGGTCGCGTTCATGTTGGGCCTTCAGGGCCTGCACAGTCACCTCCAGGCGCAGCTTGGCGTCCTCCGCGGCAGTCAGCTCGTCCTCCAGTTCGGTCACCTGTGTGCGCAGGTCACTGGCCGCCTGCTCGGCAGCCCTGCGGGCTCGCTCCAGCTCGTGCACCTGGTGGGAAGGGGAAGCAAGTTTGAGGCCTGGGCCAGGAATAAGAGGGTGTCCTGATTGGAGAGGGGCGGCCATGATGGAGACCAGAGTAGTAGCCGGTAGAGAGGCCTAAGTGAGTTAATTCCGTCATCCACACTATTACTGAGCACCTACCTACGGGGGTGTCATCTTAAATGACCTGACAACATTTTAAGGAAAACCTATATGTGGTGGTTGGTTTTCATTGTTTTTTTTGTTTGTTTGTTTGTTTAGGTTTTTCAAGACCGGGGCTCCTCTGACTGTCTTGGCTTCCTGGCTGTCCTAGAACTCACTCTGTAGACCAGGCTGGTCTTGAACTCAGAGATCTGCCCTGCTTGGGTTCTAAAATTGTTACTGTGACACAATCTGGAATCACCCTAGAAGAACGTCTCAGTGAGGGGCTGTCTAGATGGAGCTGGGCTGTAAGAACTTCTTGATTGTGTTTATGTGAAAAGACCTCGGTTCTGGACTGTATTTGAAGGGGTGGTGTATTCACTATCTGTCTCTGACTGTGCACATGACCAGCTGCTTCTCAAGCTCCTGCCTTGACCCTGCCAATGATGGAGTAGAACCTGGAATTGTCAGGTGAATACTCCTCTTTCCCTTCCATTGCTTTTGCTGGGATATCACCATGGCAGCAGAATCAGAAACACAGCTAGACTAGTGGGTACCACACAGGTAGGAACCCACTAATCCAAAAAGTTCTGAATCTAAAAAGACAACTGCTTTTTGGGGGAGGGCAGTAAAAATAAAAAACCCTAACAGGTGTGTTGAACCTGCAGCCCACTGGCATGTGGCCTGGCTGTGGATACAGTTTGTCACAAAGCCATGCACTGGGGCTGGAGAAATGCCTTGTAAGAGTTCAGCACACTGGCTCCTCTTCCAGAGGACCCAGGTTTAATTCCCAGCATCCGCATGATGGTGCACAACCATCTGTGACGCCAGTTCCAGGAGTTGCAGTGCCCTCTTCTGGCCTCCGAGGGCACTGCACGCATGTGGTGCACATAAGCACACACAGGCAAAATACTCATGCACATAAAATAAATACATTTTTAAAAACTTCAAAAATCAAAATCATATGGGCTGGAGAGATGGCTCAGCGGTAAAATTTAAGGCTCTTTCCCCTCAAGACCCCCCATTGTGCTATACATGGGGGATCTATTTTAATGCTCACCATCTTGGGGTCCCATTGTGACTGCCTATAGCTGTGAGCCTATAATTCTCCCTAAGAACACTGTTATGAGGTGTAACTTGGACTCAGTCTGCTTTCTACAAAGCTACTTTTAAAATATATGTTATTGGAGCTGGAGAGATGGTTCAGTGGGTAAGAGTACTGGCTGCTCTTCCAGAGGTCCTGAGTTCAATTCCCAGCACCTGCATGGCAGCCCACACTGTCTGTTAACTCCAATCCCAGAGAATTTGATGCTCTCACACAGACATGTAGGCAGAACACCAGTGCACATTAAAAGTAAACAAAATTTTTAAAAAAACGAGAATTAAAAAGAGACATTGATTTTTAAAACTAATAATATATGATTTAAAACTGTGTGTATCAGTGTTTGTGTACGAGTGTATGTATGTGTACACTCAGTACTCGCAGAGGCCAGAAGGGGGCACCAGATCCTCTGAAGCTGGAGTTACGGAGGGTTGCAAACAGCTGGTGTGGGCGCCGGGAACCGAACCTGGGGCCTCTACAAGAACAGCCAGTGTGCATGACCACTGAGCTGCCTTGTCAGTCTCAACCTCCATTCTTTCCTCAACCTAGGGGCTTCCATATCTTCCAGGGAGGTTTATATCAAAAACCCAAGAACCTGACACAACCTATGGGAGACTGTTTAGTCGTCACCTCCTGGAGAAGCTGCCTTTGCCCTTCAGCCCCACAACTCTAGCTGCCTCTAGTCGCTTCCATGATGATCTCCCCGGCAAGAGCCTTTAGATCACTGGGCCCATATCCCAGCAATCCACACTGAGACACTAGTCAGCCGGGCTTAGAGGTACATGAGTGTGTGTTTAAAAGCATTCCTATCACATATGTGAGTGGCAGTCATGTTCTGTGTGACGTATGTCTGGCAAGGTATGGTGGCACATAACTCAACACACAGAGGCTGAGACAGTAGGATTGCCAGGAGTTGCAAGTCAACTTGAGATTTAAAAAAAAAAAAAAAAAAGGAAAAGCTGGGTGTTGTAGTTCATGCCTTTACTCTTAGCACTTGGGAGGATCTCTGAGTTAAAGGCTGACCCTATAGAGCAATTTCAGGACTGCCGGGGCTACACAGAGAAACCCTGTCTGGGGGAAAAAAACAAAAGCAAACAAATGAACAAAAAAAAGTCAAGGGGGCTGGAGAGATGGCTCAGTGGTTAAGAGCACTGACTGCTCTCCCAGAGGTCCTGAGTTCAATTCCCAGCCATGGTGGCTCACAACCATCTGTAACGGGATCTGATGCCCTCTTCTGGTGTGACTGAAGATAGCTACAGTGTATTCATACATGAAATAAAGAAATAAATCTTTTTTAAAAAAGTCAAACAAAACTGTGACTGTATGTGTGACAGAGTGTAGTGACAATTTTTGAGTTTTGGTTTCTTTAAAAAAAAGGGATATTACAAAAATATGTTTTTGTTTTAATCCCAGGTGTGGGGTTACATGGCTGCTTCAGACTGTCCACAGCAGCTGACTATGATTTACCTCATGCTCTAGAAGAGGCGTGGTTTTGCCAGCAGGAGAGAGTTTCTATGATTGTGTGACATTTGGAATTCTGGGGACTCTTCAGAAGGTGTATGAATGCCAGGGCCCCAAGAGGCTGGGTGGGTTGTTGGTTGTTAGTCATAGTTTGTTAAGCAGTCAAAGAAACAACAAGAAGAAATTAGATATCCTGATTGAAGATCAAACTTGCCCCAAGGAGCTCGATGCCCCTAGTCAGCAGGAAGCAGCCTAAAGATATCGTCACCCCCTTCCCCTCTATCCTTTCTCCTATTTGGTGTTAGGGGTTGAAAGAGATGGAGAAAGATAGGGAAGGGTGGAACAAAGAAGAACCCACAAAGTTACCAAAGCTCAGCTACCATGGAGGAATTTATCCACACCCTGCAGGTGTCCGTAGAATGTCCGTTTGCCGTTTGGTGAGCAGAGCTCTTGGTTATGTGAGCACACGTGACTGCATGTCTGCTGTGTGATCACGTGACTGCATGTCTGCTGTGTGAGCACACGTGACTGCATGTCTGCTGTGTGATCACACGACTGCATGTCTGCTGTGTGAGCACGTGACTGCATGTCTGCTGTGTGAGCACATGTGTGTGCTCACACATCTTCCATCCCGCTGAGCCCACAGCCTGCTTACACTCTTGCCCACATCGTCCTTTCTGCTCAGCAGCGCCTCCAGCTCAGCCCGCAGAGCACGGTTCTGCCTCTCCAGCTCCTCCCGTGCCTCCTGCTCCTCTTCCAGGGCCCGCGTCAGCGACAGGGCCCGGGCCTCTCGTTCACGGCCTTCGGCCTCTACCCGTTCACGCTCTTCCACAGCTCGGAGCACTGCAGCCTTCTCCTCTGCCAGCAGCTGCAGAGAAAAATGCAGGGGGAGATGGGTTGACTGGAAGGAGGGTGGGAAGGGAGGAGGAGAGGGAAGAGAGAGATACCTGAGGGAGACAGAGTTAGAAACAGAGAGACACACACACAAAGACGCACAGGAAATGGGGAGAGAGACAGCTAGCCAGCTTGCTCTGCTGGCTACCAAGGCTGAAACTACAAATGGCCACCACACCCACCCAGCATCTACAAGGATGCTGGAGAGGCTGAACTTGCAGCCTTCACTTTAACCAGGGAGCCACTTCACCGGCCCCCTGAAAATCTTTTAAATCAGCTAGAAAGATGCATGACCTTCACCACAGACCCTGGGGACTGGAACCCCATCCCTCCATCTGTAATTGATGCGCTTTGTGGGCAATGGAAACTTAGGCCGGGATGGTTGAAAATGGCTGTCTGGCTTCTGTTTATGCCGCCCACATGCTGCCGCCATGATGCTTCGCCAAGAACCAAACCCTCCAAACCCATGAGCCAAAATAATGGTTTTTACTTCCTAAGCCAGTCGCCTCTCAGTTGCCACGGTGACAGGACGCTGGCACGGGCAGCGATCATTTTAGTCCCCAAGGACGTGGAATACTTGATATGATTCACACTTTCTAGATGGGTAAACTGAGGCTGAAATGGGAGCGGCAAGGCACAGGACAACTGAGGCAGGGCATACGCACCCTCAGGGGCACAAGACAGGGTGTTCTGTGCACCATTATTGTACACTCAAACCAGAACACTCAGGCAGTGAGGTGACAGACACAAGCCAGGCACTCAGAGTGACACTCAGAGTGACCTGCTTTATAGATTTGGGGGGGGGTCAGCATCTACCAGGTTGTGACACCATTCCTCTGCCCACTTCAAAACTTACCTCAAATGTCCCCTCCCCCCAGCTGGGTAAACCGAGGCACTCACCTGGTCGAACTTACGCTGCTTCTTCTCCAGGGCGCTCAGCAGCTGTTTCTGCTGCCCCAGGTCCACGGTGGCGTCGTCCAGCTCCTGCTGCAGCCGCCGCCGGGCTCGCTCCAGCCTCTCTACGGCCTCAGTCTTTTCTGCCAGGCGCTGGGCCAGGGTCTCTGCCTCCCGGGCTGCGCGGCGCCGAGCCTCCTCCCCAGCCTCCAGCACGGCAGCCTCTTCTTCCTGCCGTCTCCGCCATTCGGAGAGCTGCAGGGACAAGGGTGTAGGGTGATGACTGGGAGTGACTGTGGTGTGGACTTCCGGCACCCCATGTCCTGGGTGTAAATGGAGGCCTAAAGATGGGCAGGAGCTAACCACTGGGATCTCCTGCCTCAAAGTAGTTGAGAACTATCAACCTTAGGTGTTCGAGGGTACTGACACCCTCAGTGTGACCCAGCACTCAGTCTGAATGGGATTTTTCTCTTGGTTCCCAAGACCAAAGCAAAGTGACAAAGGGTGAGAAAGAAGAAGGAAGAGGAGGAGGAACAGGATAATCTGGGAGTATACAGGAAGGGAAAGGGTCTCCATTGGAGATGGGTGTTGAGGTACACATAGGAGCCTGCCAGTGAAAGGCTCATTCATTCTGCTGGTGTTTCTTAAGGCTTCCCATACATATCAGGATCCGTTATTTGAAGGGATTCATAATTTGGTGGTGGGGGACACATGGGTAGATTAGTCACAGCCCAAGGTGGCCAAATTTAGCCAGAGTAAAACGGAGGGTGGATGGGACATGCAACCGACTACAAAGGGAGGAAAGATCCTAAGCGTGGAAGAGCAAAGATCTGCAGACACCACTGGGCAGTAAAAGCCAAGGTGCTCTGTCCAGGGTACTGGGGAAGGTACTGAGGAAGGGTGGGGAGAGTCCTTGTGCTACGTAGGGAGAGGGGAGGAGCTTCAGTGGGGCCGGGTCCGTCACCCACGCTGTGCGCCGTGGGGTAGGAATGTCGGGGGCAGGTTTGGCAGTGGGGACAAAGCCAGGGTGGCAGATAAGGCAGCACGGGGGCCATGGTCCCTGGGACGGGTCTTACTGCCCACCTGGGCCTGTGTGGTCTGCAGCTCGCGGCCAGCCCGTTCCCTGGCAACCACCTCCTCTTCCATTTGCTCCCGAAGCCCGGCTGCCTCGGCCTCTAGGGCACGCACACGGGACCCCAGAGCCAGCTTCGCCCTGGTCTCCTCCTGCAGCAGTTCCTGTGTGTGGAAGGGGTGATGGGGGTCAGGTGGAGTCAGCGGCTGAGTAGAGGACGGAGGAGGGGGGGACGAGCAGGGTCACCTGGGTGTCGTGCAGCTGGGACTCTGCACTGCTCAGCTCTTTGCTCAGCCTGATGGCCTTAGACTCGGCCTCACTTAGGGCTGTGGACACGCTCTCAAGTTCCGCCTGTGGAGAGGAGAAAATGAAGCTAGCCGGGGTCGTTCAACATGGTGGGCCGTCTTGACGCCTCTGCCCCAAATCCTGGCTGTATGCGTAGTGGGACGCCAGTGCCATGGCCCGTGTCTAACTGCTGCTCCAGGGCCTAACACAAAGGCCAAGTATTAGGTGTTTCCAGGGGAGAGGGATTTCTGGCCCCTGTGCTTACAGGGAACTTGCACGGCTGTGCACAGGCCTGATCCAAAGAGGGAGCGACACCCATGTCACCAAGGTGGACAGACAGTGAACAGCAGACACAAATGAGGAATACTATTCAACAATGAAAAGGGATGAAGGAGCTGGGTGGTGGTGTCTCTGGCCTTTAGTCCCAGAATTTGGGAGGCAGACACAAGAGGATCTCTGTGAGTTCAAGACTAGCCTGGTCTAAAGAGTGATTTCCAGGACAGCTTGGGCCACACGTAGTAACCCTGCACTATTTCAGCCAAGCCAGACTGGGGTGGAGTCTCATTTTTTTGTCTGTCCTTGCTGCCCTGTTTAGAGTGAAACTACTCCGAGGCCTCCCAGGAAGAGTCACGTGGCCCCCGACCCTGCCCACCTGGGCTCTCTGCAGCTTCTCGGCAGCCTCAGACCGAGCCCGCTCCGAGTCGCTGGACCGGCCCTGGACCTCCTGCAGCTGGGACTCCAAGCGGCGTCTCCTCTGCTCACCCTCCTGTCTCGAGGTCTGCAGGCTGCTCAGCTCGGCCTTCAGCTCAGACACCTCAGCCTCCAGGGACAGCCGCGTCTTCTCCCACACACCTTTGCCCTGCATGGAATGGGCGGAGTCACCGAGGCTGTACCCCAGAACCTCTGTAGCCCATCATCGTCGCCCACCCCCTCATTCCCGTGGGCTTCTATTCAACATTCTCTTTTCACCAAGGCGTCTGACTTAAGTAGTTATTCAATTAACACTTATTCAAGGCTGTATCCCGGAGGGTGGCGGTCACTACCTACTCACCCTCCGGGCTTGCTCCAACTGCTCCGCCAGCTCTCCCAGGGCCTGGCCATGCCTCTGTCTCAGCTCTTGCATAGCCACCTCGTGAGTCCTGGCCTCCTCTTCCAAGGCCTTCTTCAGCTCTGTGACCTCCTGCTCTCTCTTGGACCTTTGATGTGGGCAGGGGAGAGGAGACAGGAATTCAGAGCAGAGGATTGTGGGATGTGAAGAGAGCCAGACATGGTCTCCTCCATGTCCTCCAAGGATGGGCCTGTGGTTTGTGCTTCCCCAAGTGCTCAGATGGAGGCATCATCTTGAAAGGACAGAGACGCTTTGGGACAAGGGGCCCAGCTGACACAGGGAGCCTGAGGGGTATAACCAGCCTGGGTTCCTGCCCAAGTCCATCTGCACACGGCCATCTGCAATGGGATCTGATGTCTTCTAGGGTGTCTGAAGACTGCTACAATGTACTCATATAAATAAAATGAATAAGTCGTTTTTTAAAAAAGAGAGAGTTGGTTAGCATTGATGGGTGGTGGCGCACACCTTTAATATCAACACTTGGGGGGCTGAGGCAGGCAGATCTCTGAGTTTGAGGCCAGCCTGGTCTACAGAGCAAGTTTCAGGACAGCCAAGGCTGTTGTGTTGTATAGAGAAATCTTGTCTCAAGAAACCAAAACCAAACAAACAGGAAAAGCTCCCTAAGAATGGGGTAGCCTAAGGGCAAGATTTGGCTCTGACTTTTTTTTTTTTAATGTTATTTATTTTATGTATATGAGTACACTGTAGCTGTCTCCAGACACACCAGAAAAGGGAATCGGATCCCATTACAGATGGCTGTGAGCCACCATGTGGTTCCTGGGAATTGAACTCAGGACCTTTGAAAAAGCAGTCAGCATTCTTAACGGCTGGGCCATCTGTCTAGCATTCACATCTTCAGAGCTGTTACCAGTGCTTGTGTGTGTGCGTGCTTGCATACATGTATGCTGTGTCTGTCCAGATGTGCCCCACCTGCCACACCTTTCTGTCCCAGCCACACTTCTCCCATCCCCGCCGACCACATGTCCTTACCGCAGCTCCTGCTGGGCGTTGGTGGAGTCCAGTGTGTCCTCTAGCTCTCCACGAAGCGCCTCCAACTCCTCGCCCAGGTCCCGGCGCTGCTTCTCTGCCTTGGCCCTGGCAACCCGCTCAGCTTCCAGGTCCTCCTGGGCCTCAGCAAGACCCGCCTGTGCCTCTCGCAGGGACTTGAGCAGCTGGGCTCGGGCACCACCCTCCTCCTCGGCCCTGTGGGTTGTGACAAGGACCAAGGAGGGGGTTGGTGTTCAGGCAGGCGGAGCTGAGGGTGAGGTTCAGAGACAGGGGAGATCCGATGTGGGTTCAAGTCCTAGCTCTGTCGCTGGTCATGTGGTTCCTATTCTCAAATCCTTTCTATCCGTGCTCCTGAGTGTGTAGAAGAAGCCACAGTTTTTCTAGGTGACACTGGGCTCTTGTCATATGCCCGGCCCTTTACATGGGTCTGTGGGGAGTAATTGCTGCTGTTTTCTAGGACAGGATCTTTCTAAGTTGCTCAGGCTAGCCTTGAACTCATGGCAATGCTCCTGTCTCAGCCTTACAAGTGCTAGGCCATTTTTAACTTCTGTGTGTACAAGTAGAGGCCAGAATATCTTCAAATCATTTCTCTGCCTTAATTAAAAAAATAATATTTGCTTTTATTTTATGCAAATGAGTGAATGTGTGCCGTGTCTGCGGTGCCCACGGAGTCCAGAACAGATTCCAACAGAACTGCAGCTCCAGAGAGTTGTAAGCCTCCATGTTGGGGGCTGGGAACCGAACCTGGGTATTCAGCAAGAGCAGCCAGTGTTCTTAACCACTGGGCTTATCTCCAGCTTTAACACCTCGGCCACGGAGCTGTACCCACAAGGTGTCTTGAAGGCCTCACGTGAAGTGTGGTTGCTGTGTTTCAAACAGGCGCCTTGGCTTGTATACAGCCGTAGCTCAACAACTGTGCGCGGAGCCCTCGCACTTGAGGTCCCTCGAATGCCCCGTCCTGGTGGAGGCAGGGGAGGAGGGGCCGCTCCTGGGCAGACTCACCTGGCCAGGGCCGCCTGCAGCTCGTCCTCCTTGCGGCCCAGCTGTACTAGCAGCTCCTCCGCCCTCAGCTTCTGCTCCGCCATCTGCTCCTGAAGCTCCGAGCTCTCCCCATCCAGACGTCTCTTCAGCTTCTCCAGTTCCTGGCGGCCTTTCTCCTCCTTCTTCAGCCGGTCTGCGGGCACCAGGACAGGTGAGGGCTGCAGACTGATGCCTGGCACCGTCCTCCCCATCCCTCTGCCCACCCTGGCTCCCAGCGGCTTACCTTCCATGTCTGAGATTGTGGCTTCGTATTTGAGCCTCAGCTTGTTGAGGCTTTTGACTTTCTCTTCCTCTTCTGCTGCCTGTGAGGAGAACTCAGCCAGGCGCTCCTCCAGCAGCCTCCGCTCCTGGGGACAAAGGAGACTCAGGACCCTTGCTTCCCTGCCATCTATCTTCCACTCCTGCCTCCTCTCCGTCCTGGGGTCTGGGCTCAGCACACGGCACAGAAGCACATGGAGGGCTGTGGGCTGCTCTTATGAACAACACTCCTGGCCATCCCCATGTGGCACACCCTCGCCGCCCCTCCCACTTCTGCCTCACTGGACCAGGACCCCAGCAGGAGCCCATCTACCCCAGAGGCTTCTCCCGCTGACCCAGGATGCGGTGCTGCTCAGAGGCCCACCTTGCTCAGCTTGGAATTCTGGTCCTCCAGTATCAGCAGGTCCTCCTCAAACTTCTTCATCTTGGCCTCCGTGGTTACCTTCTCCAGCTGCAGCTTCTGCCGGGCACCCTCCTCGGCTTCCAGGTGGGTCTCCAGCTCCTGTGGGGGGTACAGGGGAGAGGGACCCCGAGTCTGTGGCTTTATACACCTCCATACCCTGGGTGACTGGGCAGCATCAAGCTTTTCCTCCTCTCCCCTTTTTGCTCACTCATTGAGTGACAAGCACTTATTGAGTGTCTAGTGTATACCAGACCCAAGTGCACACAGATTTGGGGGAGTAGTCACAGGAGGATGGCCTGCTGGGGTCAGGGCTGAAGACAGATGCATTCAGGGTTAGGAGCGGAGGAGAATTAATACAGGGACCCAGCGGTACTTGAAGCCGGATTCTAGTGCCCCACTCTTTGAATGAAGTCTATACAGTCTTTCTGCTTTAGCCCCTAGAAGCTGATGCATGCGGTGCGGTGGACAGGGGTGTCTGGGTCCCCCACACCTGGATATGCTGCTGCAGCCTCTTCTTCTCGCTTTGCAGCTGCCGGCTGCACTCTTCTTCCTCCCCCACGCGGGCCTCCAGCTCGGACACCACCAGCTCCAGCTCCTGCTTCCGGGCAGCCAGTCTCGTCCTGGTCTCCTCGGCCTCAGAGCACAACTCGGCTTCTGCTCGCAGCTGCTCAGCCAGGCGTGCGCGCTCCTCCTCTAGCTGTGGGCCGCGGGTACCAATCAGGGACCCTGTTTCAGGCTGCCCCCACATCCCCACCTCTTACCTAGCCACCACCCAACCTGGGCGCACCAAGACCCTGTGCCTTGAGCCCGGGCCTCTTCCCTTCATCCGCACAGCCCTGCCAAAGCTCCGCCCAGAGATACACATTCCCCATCCCACCCCTAACCTCTTCACCTTGCTGTTCGAATTCAAGCCCTATCTCAAAGCCTGAAGACAACCTTGAACCTCGTGCCCGCCCCCCTCCCTTGCCACCCACCATAGGAATCCTGTCCATCACACAGGCCCCACGCAAGCCACGCTCCTCACCATTTTGACCACGCCCTTATGCCCAACCACTTCCCCACGCCCCACCCGTCTCCCTCTGCAGAAGCAGCTCCACTCAAAAGCTCCGCCCCTCACACCATGGCCACACCCACACAGACCCAACTGTTCCGCTAGGCCTCACACTTTGTCTTCACACGTCATACACACGTCACACGGCGTGCTCCTCACCTGTGCCACTCGACTCTGCAGTTCCCCCACTTCACGTGCGCTCTGCTGCTGCAGCTCCTGAACTTTCTGCAGCTCTTGGGCGCGCGCCTGCAGCACCTCATCCTGACGTGTCACCTGCAGCAGGGGCTTCACCTGGGGGGGGGGAAACACAGTAGCTCCAGGAAGGGGACCCCACCACATACCCGTCACCCTTGCTGATGTAAACTATCCCTGTGAACCTGAGGGTGGTCTGGAGACCACTGGCTCGTCCTGGATCCAGCTGCACCTGAAGCTGCCTGTACTTTTGGTTTGTTTGTTTGTTTGTGGTGTTGGTTTTACATGCTTGATGGAAATCAGTTCTCTCCTTCCACAGTGTGGGTCCTGAGAACTGAGCTCATGTCATCGGGCTTGGTGGCAAGCACCCTTGATCTGCTGAGCCGTGATACTACCTTTTTTTTTTCCCCTGAGAAAAGAACTTATGTAGCCCTGGCTAACATCAAACTCTATATGTAGCCAGAGATGACCTAGAACACTTGATCCTCCCGTTTCCTGAGTTCTGGGACGGCAATTTAATGTATGTTGAGCAAGCACACTTCCAACTGAGCTACAGCCTCAGCCAAGGCCTCAACCCATCCTTCCCTGTGTGCAGAGACAGGCGCCACCCCCTCCCCCGTGTCCTGTATCAGACTAGCTTAAATCACTTGCTGTCTAAAGAATCCTGGGTAGCGGGCGGGTTCCAGCACACGGACGCCGAGAACAGCGCCTCCCCCTGGAGCTGGGGCGTAGGTGCAGCCTCCCTCACCTTGATGAACAGTCTCCACCATTGCCAGTTCCTCAGCTTGAGGTAGGCGGCACAGTTTCTCTGCATCACCCTCAGAGCGCTCTGCTGCTGCTGCCTTCGCTGAAAAGCCCTGTGGGGACACCGCTGAGAGTGGGAGCTGGTCCCCAGAAAGCAGCCATTCTACACTTGGTTTTTTTTTGGGGGGACAGGGGTCTCAGGTAGCTTGGGCTGACTTAGAACTCTTGATCCTCCCACCTCTCCTCCACAGTTCAGGGGTGACATCCCCATGAAGGGATGGGACCCAGGGTCTCATGCACGCTAGGTGAGCCCATGGTCACCACAGCCGACTTTACAATCAATCCTGCTCTTGGCTCCGCCCAGGCCTCAGCCTCCTTTCTTTCTTCTCAGTCCATCCTCACGCACTGACTCATAGCTCTCCACTCCCTGGGAAAGCTCCCAGCTTGAGACTGGGCCATCCATCCCTCTTAGTGGCTATTTCATCAAGGCATCCCTTCAGCTGCGGTCCTGAGCTGAGCAATTGGTTGGGTCCAAACAATGTCTCCTGCTGGACCCAACCTTCTGAATTCCTGCAGCATGCAGCATCCCAGCTTCCTCTGAGTGTTTGCTGGCCTCAGCCCAGCCTTGGCCCGCAACACCTGACACAGGCTGGCTTCCCTTACCTACGCGCCAGGTAGCCCCGTGCCGCTGCCTGGAAAGACACTATGATGTCGGTGACCTTCAGGTCTCGCTCCTCTTCCAATTGGGCCAGGACCCCTGCCCGGAAGAAGATTTTGCTTTGGCCGACACGGTACAGGTTGGGGTCTAGCTCCAGGGCCTGTATCTGGGGGGCGAAAGTGGGGAGGGGAGGAGACGGAGAAAAAGAAACTGTATGAGGAAGGACAATGGGGCAGTCCTACACACTCCTGGATCCCTGTTCAGACCCTACACCTGCCACAGACCCCACTCCCATGCTATGGGCTCCACCCCACCCCATAGGGCCCACAAAAGAGGCCCAACGCTTCCTGAACATCCCACCCCAGCACCAAAGGCCCTGCCCATGGGGTTAGCACCGCCTCCATCTTCAGGCCCCGCCCCCAGCAAGAGAAACCCCACCCCCACCCCAGCCACCGGTCCTACCCACTAAACAGGTCCCACCTCAGACCGCAAAGCCCCGCCCCTACATACCATCTTCTCACAGGCTTGTTTGCCGTCCATGAAGCCCTTGGGAATGGCGTTCGGGGTGAGGATTTCATAGCTGCAACCAGAGGGGAGGTTAGAGGGGAAGAGGGACACTTTTGGAATCTTGGGGGTGGGGGGCGGTTTTGAGACAGGATCTCACTTTGTAACGTTGGCTGCCCTGGAACTCGCTATATAGCCCATGTCTGGCCTTGAATTCAAAAGATTTTCCTGTATTTGCCTCCCAAGAGCTGGAGGCACTATGGCCAGCTTCGACTTGTGTTTTAAGTAGAGAGGATCCCACACCGAAGTGACCCTAGGTACAACGGGCATCTTGGGACCCTTGCGCACTAATTATTTCTAAGGCTCAGTAACCTGGCATCCAGCCCCCAAGCTGAGACGGCACTTGTAGGGACTTGGCTCCCATCCTGCTCAGCCCCCTGGAGCCCTTTCCTGGCCCTGCTCACCGCTGCCGGAACTCCTGGAAGAGGATGCGGTTGGGGAAACCTTGGCGGCAGATGCGGATACCCTCGAGAACCCCGTTACAACGGAGCTGATCCAGCACCAGGCGCGGCTCCAGCTTCCCAGCCTGCAGGGGTAGCGGCAGGGTCAGTGACGGCCATCAGGGGCGCCACAAGCCGAGCTGTGGCAAGCGTTTACCACTGGTCCATACCCCCCAGCCTCTCACTGGGCGAGAAACTTTATAGCTGAGCAACGCACTCTTGACTTATTTGAAACGCGGCGTTATTAAGTTGTCTAGACGGTCTTTGAACTGGTGCCCTAAGAGATTGGTCCTGAACTTAACAGTTGTTTTATCTTATTGTCCCTAGTGCTGACCTGATAGGCCTATGCCACCTCCAATCCCAGCAGCCTTCTTCCACCCCTTATTCCCACCATGTTCCCACCTGCATCTGGGCCTTTGCACAAGCTATTGTCTGCTTGGGAAACTGCTTAGCTATGCAGTTCAGCACCCCCGCCCCCTGCCACTGCCCCAGGGAGCCTTCTGTGACTTCCTGGATAGATAAAATCCAACGTGACCGTCTTCTCACGCCTTGAGAGTCAGCTGGACTTTCACTCTGGGTGCTGGGTTGTATGTGTATTTTATTAAGTACCCCCTTTTGCCCTGTCTACCAGCAAGTGTGAGAACTCAATCCTCTCCTGTTATAGCTCCTCGAAGGACACAGGAGAAGCTGGAATAGGCTCTTCTTGTCTCTCTGCCACTGTGTCCCTAAGTTGTTTCTGCCACACAGTGGACACTCAAAAACTTCAGGTCACAGAAGCAGAGTCCAAGCATGGCGGCCTTGTACGCACTCACAAAGCACATCAAGCCCCTCCCACTCACAGAGCACATCAAGCCCCTCCCACTCACAGAGCACATCAAGCCCCTCCCACTCACAGAGCACATCAAGCCCCTCCCACTCACAGAGCACATCAAGCCCCTCCCACCCACAGAGCACATCAAGCCCCTCCCACTCACAGAGCACATCAAGCCCCTCCCACTCACAGAGCACGTCAAGCCCCTCCCACCCACAGAGCACATCAAGCCCCTCCCACCCACAGAGCACATCAAGCCCCTCCCACTCACAGAGCACGTCAAGCCCCTCCCACTCACCCTCTTCTCATGATTGGGAACAATGCAGCGGACAAAACTAGGGTTGGTGTTGCTGAGCGTGGCCATGAGGCGGCTCAGGGATTCTTTGTAGAGCTGCCCCACAGTCCGGAACATTCCACGGCGGGGGCGGCCTCCCGGTGGGCCATCTCCAAGGCTGCTCACTTGCTCCAGCCCCACGATGCCCTCCACTGTGGAGGGACAAAGAGGTACACAAAAGGGTCAAGGTCAGCCAGCCATAAATTCATGCCATCCTCCTGCCTCAGACTCCAGCGTGCTGGGCTGGAGCCACCACACCCAGCTTCTTAGAATCAGCTTTAAGGAGTGGAGTTAGCCAAGGTAGAGCATCCTGCTGTTCACAGGACCAGGCATTGCTCCTTGGTTTTGGGGTTGGGGGAGTGCAGGCAGACAGAGAGCCAGAAATGCATCAACTGGCCTCAAGGTCACAAAGGTCATAAAGGAGAGACCCAGGGGCCAGAACCTGGTAAATGAGTCCTCATGTGCCCTGCCACTGCCGACCCTCCCCAAGTTCAAGTCTCTCTGGGGCCCCTATGCTGTCAGTCATTTTCAAAATAACAGATCTCAATGATTAGGTTTTTACGGCATAAGGTAGAGCTAAGGTTCTGGGTTCAAATCCCTACTCTATCACTTACTAGCTGTGTGACCTAGAGCAAGCTACATAACCTCTCTGTGCTTGTTTCCTTGTTTGCACATTAGGTACTCAGGAAATGTCTTTCTTAAAATGTTATTACACTGTGTGTGTGTGTTCACATGAGTGTGTGCATGCATGTAAGGCGTGTATGGAGGATGGACAGTTTGTAGGAATTGTTCTCTCCTTCCCCCATGTAGGTCTTGGGAGATGGAACTCAGATTGTCATACTTGGCAGCACACACATCTTTACGTGCTGACCCATCTTGATAGCCCCTTCTCGGTGTTTTTAGTATGTGGGCTAGCTAGAAGGCTCTAGAATTACCAAGGGCTCAGCAAGGAGGGAGAGACCTCATGCAGAGAGGAGGGGGACCAACATTTCCACCCAGGACCCCTCCCCACAGTACCCCCCCACTGTATTCTGCAACCTCACCCGTGGGTGCACAGAGAGACCCAACCCCTGGAGGAGAAGCGTGAGAGCTGAGTCTCCCTGGAGGTCCGGGGGGCGGCGATGGGTAGGAGCCAAGTAAAGAGAACTGTTGGAGACCCCCCTGTTCTGGGGTGGGCAGATGAGGGGTGGGAGAGATGGCAGTGGTGGGAGAGATGTGTGGAGATGGGAGGGGGTGAGAGGAAGAGAAAGAGAGAGAACTAGTCAGCACAGAGCAAGTGGGCAGGACTCAGATGTTGCCCGTGACCTAATCAAGTCCTTTTCACCCTAACTGTAGTGCGGAGGTCACCAGGGAGGAATCGGTACCAAAGACAATAACAGAACCCCTCAGAACCCACGTCTGCATCTGTTTGCTTAGGTGGTCCTTTTTGCCCTGGATGCCAAGGAGCTCGACATATCCACTCTACCCGTAGGGGACTGCTATGGTTTATATATGCTCAGCCCAGGGCGTGGCACTATTAGAAGGGGTGACCCTGTTCTGCACGTAAAGAGGTCAGAAGTGTTGGAGCCCCTGGCGTTAGAATGGTTATATGTGGTTATGAACCACCCAACAGGGGTGGTGCTGCTCCTGAACTTGGGTTCCCCGGTGGCTCAACTTGTTTGTTGGTTTACTTGCTTGAGACAGGGCCTCTCTGGCTTCCTTACAGCTCATGATATAAACCAGGTTGCACTCAAACTCAGAGATCCGCTTGCCTCCCCTGCCCCACCTTCCCCGAGTGCTGGGATTAGAGGCTTGCACCATGCCTGGGTACAAATCTCTATACAGAGACAGCTTTTCATTTATTCAGGCTCGGCACTTGCGACTGAACACCTAATTGAAAGTCTTCTGAGGAAGAGCGTCCATACTGGACGTAAGACGTTCTGTGTAGCGGTGTGACCGCTATTTACAGGCCATTTGCATCTGGTTAAATAAACATGAGGAGGGGTGATTCCACCGACGGGGATGGAGAGGAAAAAGGACATGGGAGGTGTGTGTGTGTATAATATGAATACTATGTTATTTATGAGTCTTTGAGTGGCCTAGTGTCCTGTGTGTTCCAAGCGATGGCTGCACTTATTTTTCTGGTCTGATTGCATAGGAGACTATTACTAAAAACAATCACTGACACTAATATGCCCATGGGTATGCCTATTTCTTATCCTTGTGTAAGATGCTAATTTAAGATAACAACACATCCACCCACCAACCCACTCATCAACCCATGTAGCTTTCCACCCACCCACCCATCCATCCATCTATCCACCCATCCATCCATCCAACCCTCCATCCATCCACCCACCCATCCATCCATCCATCCATCCACCCATCCATCCATCCATCCATCTATCCAACCCTCCATCCATCCATCCAACCCTCCCTCCATCCATCCATCCATCCAACCATCCATCCATCTTTCCATCCATCCACCCACCCACCCATCCACCCATCCATCAGTCCATCCATCCAACCATCCATCCACCCATCCATCCAACCATCCATCCATCCATCATCCATTCATCTAACCCTCCATCCATCCATCCAACCAACCATCTATCCATCCACCCATCCATCTATCCAACCATCCATCCATTTACCCATCCACTCACTCACCAATCCGCCCACCCACCCTCACTGCAGCCCCTCCAGCCTTTCATTCTTCTACCTGTCCATTTATACATCTACTGTCCATCTACCAACTCATCCATTCACTTGCCAAAATACTCAATCCACTTGCCCATCCATCATCCACCAATGAGTCCATCCATCTGTCCAATGGCTCAATGTGCCCACTATTTCTCTCTCCCCCTCTAACCTCTAGCTCCTGCTCCCTGGGGGTAGGAAGGGCATGGCATCTGGGGACAGACCCTGGGAAGGGGACCTTACCATCCTTCCAGATCTCAGCTGTAAGACGGTCCGTGCTCTGGTGGAGGAGGGCGGCCACATTGTCATTCAGTGGGTCCATGTTCTTCATCAACCACTCATTGGCTTTGTAGTCAACCTGAACGAAAGGAGGCAGGTGACCACGTGACAAGGCTCTAACACATGTGCTTAGCGTGAACTGGAATGCTGGTGACAATGTGTATCCATGCTCTGAGCTGCCCCTCACCTACATGACCCTTCTTTCTATGCCCTTCCTCTACCCTCCTGGCGCCCATCCCTTTGCCCTCCATGACTACAACATTCTCCTTGTACATTCTGCTCTGGCCACATAGGTCTCCTCTGTTCCTCAAACATAGCCATCCCGTCCCCATCAAAGGGGCACAGGCGTGAGAGACTCTGTGGTTGACTTGGTCTTGCACTCTGTGTGCCACTGAGTCAATGTACCCTGGGGCCAAGTCGAGACCCCCGGATTCTTGAGTGGGGGGTCCACAGCCCGCCGAGTTCTCACCTTGCCTGCGTAGTGCAGGACGCTGAAGTCTGCCTGATCCCGCAGGTTCCTAGGGCGCTGGAACTTGGGGTGGCTGCCCTGCTCCTGGGCAACCTTCTCCACAAAAGACTTGTCCGTGGCCTTGGGGAACCAGCACTCCTCGTCCAGCAGGGCCAGGAGACCTGGAGGGTTGGCCTGACCAGCAAGGGGAACAGAAGTCAGATTCCTCAAGTCCGGGCACAGGTTGCTGCTGTGGGTGCTTATGAGTGGCTCTGAGGTTGAGGGACTGGGGCGTGGCTAAGCAGCTGAGCGCTTGCCTAACAAAGCGCTAGGCTCCGGGACCAGCACCGAGCCTCACATTGACCTGATTGACCCGCTGTCTGGAGCCGGGAACTCAAGTGGGACCCGCAGGTCACTGGGATGTGGCTGCTGGTGGGACATTTCCTCTTTGGGTCAGTGTTAAGGCGCTGTGGTAGGTGGGCGGGGTTGGGTAGTAGGTGGGGCCAGGATTTGTGGGACTGAGCATTGGGAGGGCAAAGTTTTGTGGGACTAGGTGGTGGGCGGAGCCAAGTTGTGAGCGTCTAAGCCGTAGGTGTGTGTCTGGCATGGGTGGGACTAGTTTTTAGAGTCTGGGAGGTAGGCGGGGCGGAGCACTGAGGGTCTGGGTTGACGGCCCATCGGTTATGGCCCCTCACCGGCCGCTCAATGAGGTCGATACAAGGCTGCAGGTCCAACCCAAAGTCTAGGAAGGTCCAGGGGATGCCCTCTCGCTGGTACTCCTCCTGCTCCAGCACGAACATGGTGTGGTTGAACAGCTGCTGCAGCTTCTCATTGGTGTAGTTGATGCACAGCTGCTCGAAGGAGTTCAGCTAAAGGGTGTTGGAGGATGGGGTTGTGAGTGCGGGGACCACGGAGCCAGAGGTGGGGAGAGGGACCGCAAGGCAACGGTGCACACCTGGAAGATCTCAAAGCCCGCGATGTCCAGGATGCCCAGGAAGGAGGCGCCCTGCCGTGGGCTTCTGTCCAGGGCACGGTTGAGTCGCAGAACCAGCCAGCGGAACAGGCGCTCATAGGTAGCTTTGGCCAGAGCCTCCAGCGCGAAGTCAGCCTGCAGGGTAGGATGGATGCAAAGGGAGGCCCAGCCCGTGAGACTCTGGGTGTGGATCAAGTAGGATAACCCTGAACTTTGAAGTTCACCTTGAAGTTCACCTCGCAGTTTCTTGGATATAAACACCAAAAAGGACCCCGATCACAACACTCTGCCTTCAGAAGACCTTGTGTGCATCAGACTCCTCCCCTCCCCCACCTCTTAAATCAGTATCTACAGCTATGAGGTCCAAGAGTCTGGGTTCGAATCCCAGGATAGCCATTCGGAGGCTGTGTAGCCTCAGGGCCTTGAATAAACCTCTCCACGTCTTAATTTCTCTATGCTATCAGAGAACACAGCTGAGACAGAAATCCAGGGCCTCCCAAACTCCTTCCTAGTCCCTGTATCTCCAACCTGTGGTCACCTCTCTGTCACCACAGTGGCCTGAGACACCATCTCTGCCTGGATTTTGTCAGTGGCCCTGAGTTTCCTTGCTTAGATAGGTACTCTAAGGAACCAATTCTCGCAGCAGCCCAGAGAATCTTTATAAAAAGGGCAAATTAAATCGAGCCACTTCCCAGCCCCCACAGCACCTCTTTACTCAGTCCCCCATTGATCATGGCCTCAAGAACCATCCCCCTCGATCCCTTGTTTTGACATCACTAAACCTCCTTCACAGAGGCATCGAGAAACAGAACCATCCTTTCCTTAGCCTGTTTATTTGCCGTGTTCCTAGCACAGTGTTTCTCAACCTGTGGGTCACGACCTCCCCCCCCACACACACACCGAGGTCACATGTGGGATCTCTTGCATATCAGATGTTCACATTACCATTTAAAACAGAAGCAAAATTACAGTTATAAAGTAGCCACAAAATAGTTTTATGGTTAGGGGTCAAAGGGTGGAAGTATTAGGAAGGGTGAGAACCCCTACCCAGAGTACAACCCAAGCCCCCGGAGAGACAAGTCTTTATTGTCGACTGTGTGTATGTGCACACGTGTGAGAATACGTGAGGGTGTGGAGGCCAGAGGTCAAACTCCGGTGTGTCATGCCTCAGGAGGAGCATTTCCCAGCGAGTTCCTTCAGAGAGGGTCTCTCACTGAGCCTGGAGTGTGTTCCTTCAGCTAGAGCAGCTCACCGGTGAAAGCCAGGGGTCCTCCTGTGCATCGCCCTAGCTCCTTACCTGGGTTCTGGGATTCAGACTCAGGTTTGTCCACGTGCTTGTGAGGCCAGCACTTGCTGGTGGAGACACCTCCCCAGCCTTGATCTGTGTTGATTACTGCTCTCCCCAGACTGGTGAGAGAGTAGGGGCAGGCAAGGTTGCTGAGTGTGAGAGATGGGGTGAGCTACTTAAAAACCTGGTAAGAGGGTTCTGAAGGTAAAGGTGCTCGCAGGCAAGCCTGACGACCTGAGTTCAATCCCCAGGACCCACATGGTAGAAGGAGAGAACTAACTGCTGTTCGTGGTCCTCTGGTGCCAGTCTACATGCTGTGGCATGTGCCCTCCCCCAACAAATAAATAAATAAATAGTTGTAATAATAATTTAAAAGTCCCAAGATCACAAATTGCAAGGCGGTTTTTCCCGCCCCGCCCCCGAACCACTGGATCCCGCCTACCTACCTGCTCCTTGGTCTGTGCTTTCTGGACGTAATCTCGGCCCACTTTGATGCGGGGTGTGAGAAGGGCTCTGGAGAAGTCGGTCACTCCAAGTCCCAAGAGGCGGCAAAGCTTCTGGGCAGCTGAGAGAGAGAGGAGGTGACAGGGGTTAGTGCTGAGAAAGGGGGAGGGACATCAGACCCCAGTGTTGGAGAAAAGAGGGGGTAGGGCCTTTTCTGGCAGGAACATCCTGAGCTAACCAGGCTCTGGGTTAAGAGGCTATGCCTCTGGGCCGGGAGTGATACATAGTTTCAGCAGGAATCACAGAAAGCACCTCTACGACAGCACTTTAAACAGATAGATGTTTGCGGTGGAGCACGCCAAGGCTGCGTGGGAGGCGTGTTTCCCTTTCTACTCTGAATTAAACCCTGAATCAAGCCAGGTTTCCAGCGTCAGTCAGCTCCACAGAGGGAGAGCTTACACTGAGCTCGGCCCCACAGAAGGAAAAGAGAAACCTAGAAAGAAACACATTTTAAAAAAAGACTCCAGAGTCAGACATGGTGGCAGAGACCTGCCAGCCCAGAATCTGAGAGTTTGGGGCAGGAGGATCAGGAATTCAAGGTCATCCTCAACTATAAAGCAAGTTGGGGGGTCAATCTGGACTATGTGAGATCCTGCCTGAATCCAACACTCCCAACCATCGGGTTCCAGTTAACACATAAAGCTACTCCTTAAGGATTAAGGGGACATAAGCCGGTTTCTAAAAGGTTTGTAGCCAGGCAGTGGTGGTGTACGCCTTTAATCCCAGCCCTCGGGAGGCAGAGGCAGGCAGATCTCTGAGTTTGAGGCCAGCCAGACATGCATAGAAACCCCCACCCCACCCCAACAGATACACCAAAAAGGCAAAAAGAGAAAACAAAATAAAGAAAGAAAAAGAAAAAACGTGTAAAGTTTGGCCCCCAATTATGTAAAGCAAACAAGTACGCAGCCCCCGGGGCAGTGCCAGGTTGGTGAGTAGCACCCCCTGTGGCCACAAGCAGGCCTGCAGGGCTGGGTGAGTTGGGGAACAGTGCTCCAGTTCCCCAGATTTTCAGAGCTGTACAGAGTTTGAGAGTGAGCTGGAAGGTTTTCATAACCAGGACAGAGAGCTTCAGATGTCCAGAGGGAGCCTGGGAATTCTATTTCTGTCTAGATCTCCAGCTACACAGGCACAGGGTAGGAAAACCCCAGGGGAGACCCTGAGGACACAGGCATCCTTGGAGTGTGACTGTGGGCTACTGTCTCTCCTTCCTTGACAACCAAACCTCCCAGCACTTGAGAGGCTGAGGCAGGAGGCTGGCTGCTAGTCTGAGGACAGCACGGGCTACAGTGACATCCTTGCTCACAAAGCTTAAAACCAAAAACCGTTGAGTATGGTAGCTCATGCCTTTAGTATCAACACTCAGAGGCAGAGGTAGGTGGATCTCTGTGAGTTCAAAGCCAACCTGGACTAGAGAACAGGTTCCAGTTTATCTGTACTACATAGACTGTCTCAAAAAAGAAAACAAAGCTGCCCATGCCGTACAGCTCTTCCTTTACCCCAGGAAGCCATGGAGCTGCTCAGAGCTCACAGCGGACGCTGGAGATGGATGGCCACGGCAGGTCATTTATACAAAAAGCCTCAGTCTCTCTATCTGATCAAGGAGCTTAAAAAAAAAATAACACCCGACATTTCAGCTGGATGTGGTGGGACAGGCCTGTTATGCTAGCACTTAAGAGGTAGATGTTGGTAACACACACCTTAATCCCAGCACTCAGGAGGCAGAGGCAGGTGAATCTCTGTGAGTTCAAGGCCAGCCTGGTCCACAGAGAATGAGAGAGAGAGAGAGAGAGAGAGAGAGAGAGAGAGAGAGAGAGCGTACTCTGGTACAGCCAGGGCTACACAGAGAAGCCCTGTCTCTAAATAAATAATAATAAAATAGAAGAGGTGGCTGTGAGGGAATTAGGAGTTCAAGGCCATGCTGAACTACATATGCCCTAGTCCCAAATAAAGAACAAGAAGCAAAAAACCCGAGAATCAGTGATTTTCATTGTTTAACAAAAACAAGGAGGGAGATATGAAACTGGGTGTGGTGGCACAGCCGTGAAACCTCAGCACTGGAGGGGCAGGAAGATCAGGAACTAAAAAGGCCCAAGGTTGGGGTTAGAAAGCTGGTTAAGAGCACTGGCTACTCTTCCAGCTCACAAGTGCCTGCCACTCCAGTTCCAGAAGGTCTAACATCCTCATATGGACATACACGCAAAACACCAATGCTCATAAAATAAAGTGTTTATAAAGAAAAAAAGGGGGGGGCCAAGGCTGGAGGAGGGAGGATGCTTCTCAGACATAGGTGGGGCTGTCTACCCACCACGACGGGTTGTCTTCAGCAGGGATTTTAAAATGAAGGAATGACCATGGTGCTCTGGGCAAGACCCCTCAAAGTGCAGGACCCTGAGCCCTCAAGGAGAGGGGATGCTCTGGCGAGGCCCTGGTGGTACCTGTGTTGTCTGGCATGGTGGCTTGATCGGTGTTCCGCTCCTTCTTCAGGACAATGTTGCCAAACTGGAGGACAGCCGAGACAGTGCGTAGCATGGCTGTGGGGCAGAGAGGGCGGTCACGGGGGTGGGGGCTCTGTTACCTGTCTTAATCATGCTGCAGGAAACCCTCCCAGAGTCACGTTCAGTACCCCAGAGCTCAAAGCTCATCTGTGACCCCAGCGAGGCCTTTAACACTGCCACCGAATCAATCCACCCAGCTTCCTGTTTACAGGCTTTGAAGAGAGAGATGATGTGTACACCATTCCAAAGGAACCAGATGTTGCACTCGGGAGATGGCTCAGCCCGGAAAGTACCCTCTGGACAAGCATGAGGTCCCGAGTTCGATGCCTCAGCACCCATATAAAACGTTGGGTACGGTGGTACACATCTATAACCCCAGGCCTGAGGAGACAGACAGGAGGATTCCGGAAGCTCAGTGGCTGGCCAACCAGCCTCGTCAACAAGTCAACTTCTGGGTCCAGTAAGAGAAGCTGTTTCAGAAAACAAGGTTGCCAGGCATGGCCGGAAGCCCCTTTAACCATGGATCCATCATGCCAGTCCCATGTCCTGCACTTTACCTGAGTGTTAAGGATTGGAACTCAGGTCCTGGAGCTTGGCAGCGAGCACTGTCCCCACTGAGCCATCTCCTCAGCCATTGCTGACTCGGACACACAGAGCTTGTAACCAACGGTATTAAAGTAAATGCCACGGTGAAGTGGGTTGTTTCCCAAATTGGTCACCAAAGCCTCTTTGCTCCAGCACTGTGCTGAGGACGTAGCTCACACGTAGCTCACATGGCAAGAACCGCTCCATGCTGAGGAGCACTCGATGCTCTTCCAAAGGGCACAAGTTCTACTCCGAGTGCCCACGTCAGGCAGCTGCCAACCACCTGCAACACCAGCTGCCAACCACCTGCAACACCAGCTGCCAACCACCTGCAACACCAGCTCTAGGGGACCTCACATCCTCTCCTGGCCTCCAAGATATGCATTCAGATGCACAGAAAATAAACCCGCACCCACACACTCGCATGCACACATGCATATATACCAGCACACACACACAAGCACACGCACATACACCTTTAAAAACAAAAGTCCCAAGATCGGAGACAAGTAGACTCCAGAAGGGACACTAGTCTGAACGGACCTGGCTGAGCCCCTTGCTTTGACCTTGACCTTGCTTTGACCTTGGCTCATGCGTTCTTGGAGCCAGATCACATGACTCACGCTCTGTGAGTGGTCACAATTGGGGGATCTGAAAGAACAGACCCTTAAGAGCCAAGATTTCTCTAGAGAATTTCCTGCTAGAGCTGAATACCCAGAAACTCCAGCAACTGGAGGGGACAGCCCCTGGAAAGCCGCGCTAAGCCACCTCACAGTTTGATCTACATGTATGTGTTTCCTGGCTGATGGTCGCTGTCTCTCTGACAGAGACACCTTACAGGAGTTGGTTCTCTCCTTCTACCGTGCAGATTTTGGGACTTGAACTCTGGTCTTGAGGCTTAGGCTGTTTTGCTGGCCCATTTCCTGCCAAAAAAGAACAAAGGACTCTTTTGTCCTTTAAATAAATCTATTCTCATCCCAAATCCTATTCCCTAGGATTTGTTGTTGTTGTTTGTTTGTTTGAGTGTTTGACACTAGTTTCATGCATCCCAGGCTGGCCTGGACCTTGCTATATAACTAAGGGTGACCTTGAACTCCTGCTTTTACTTCCCGGTATTAGGATGACATCACCACCATGCCTGACTTAGGAGAACCCAGTACTCCACCAACTAGGCCCCCGTCCCAGTCCCAGCTCCTGTATCTCAGGTTTTTGGTGTCCGGCCACAGACCCCTGAGGCCTCTGACCACTTAGGGTTTGGTTTACAAATAGATCTAGGGAGAAAATACTTAGATTTTGCAAATGCCTTGGCCGTGATCACCCAGTGCACTGTTGTGCTGCCCCCTGGAGGCCACTGGAGGCACTGCGGAGGAGCAGCTCAGCCTGTGTGTAGGGACCAATCACCATCTGTGTTACAGGAGCGTTTTTTCTGTGGGGAGAAGGAAGGGACGGGAGGGAGTCGGGAGGGGTAACCACTGTGTGACCTGGGAAACTGTTGCTAATTTTTTTCTTTATTTCTGATCTATGTTGTATAGATTATCCGTGCATTGTGTGTGCACAATACCCAGGACTCCCTGGAACTGGAGTTACAGAGGATTGTGAGCCTCCATGTGGATGCTGGGATCAAACTTGAGTCTTCTGGAAGAGCAGCCAATGCTCTTAAGGGCTGAGCCATCTCTCAGTGCCTGCTGCTGGTCTGACTCCCAGTTCTACCAAAACTTGAGACAGTGTGTCCCTTGAGCAGGGGCACAGGGGCCAGTGATAGACTAAAGCAGCCGTGTGTCTGTCCATGCAGCCGTGTGTCTGTCCATTGTCACCATGGTACCATGAAGGAGCAACACAGCGCGCACTGTTCCCCGCCCCAGCTGCTCAGTCTCCAATGTTTACGCAGCCAACAGGCACGGATTGTTTTCTCTTCCCTGAACCACATCCAATCCAAGCACCTGACCTTCAGAAACAGCCCTAGGAGGCGGAGCCCTGCTACCTATGATCCCAAGTTGACAGATGGAGAGGGAGGCGTGTAACTCACAGACTCAGGACCACTCAATCCATACGCTGGCAGAGGTGGGGTTCCAGCTGAAGTTTGGGAGCACTCCCGTCCGTCACACAGTAAGTTGAAACACATAAGAACCTGTATGCAGCCCATCATGAGAAACTGGGAACACACACACACACACACACACATGCACGCACACTCAAACACACGCAGAGACACTGTAAGGGTCCTGCTTATCATCCCAGCACTAGGGAGGTAGAGGCAGGAGGATCAGAAATTCAAGACCAACCTGGACTGGAGACTCTGTCTCAACAACAAACAGCAATCCAAGGTTGGCGAAATGGTTCAGCTGGTGAAGGGGCTTGCCACCAAGCCTGACTGGCTGAGTTCATTCTCCAGCCCCTGCACTGTGGACGGAGAGAACTGACCTCCCAAAGCTGTCCCTACCCCGAGTACATATGCTTGTATATGCGTGTGCTACATAAATAGATGTGGAAAGGAAGAAAACAGAAGAAACGGCAGTTATCTAAACAGAAGCCCAGCCCAGCACTTGCTGAATGGAGCCTGGAGAGACGGCTCGGTGGTTAAGAGCACTGGCTGCCACCCTTACAGAGGACCAGGGTTCAAATTTGACTACCCACATTGTGACTCACGAACTCTTGTACCTCCAGTTCCAGGGGAACTGACATCCTTGGGCGTAACATGGGTATACATACATGTCATGGCTATACATACATGTCATGGTATACGCATATGCAGGCAAAATGCCCACACACATAAGATAAATAAGTCAAAGAAGTAAAAAAAAAAATGTTGAGTGTCCATCTGGGCCTCAGTTTCCCCAGCTGGGCAGTAGGAAGGGGCTGGACTCACTGGTCTCATTTGACACTCTCAGAGTGGCAGGTGGTGAAGGCTGGGGCAGAGACAGGAGGCCCAGGGATGCTGGGAATTCTGCAGCTGACAGGGGCCACATTCACCCGAGTTCCTGGGTCCCCGAACTGAGGACTGGTGTGCTAAGAGCCTGGGACAGAGACAGGCTGCAGACGGAGTGCCGGGAAGTGACTCCCTGAGGGCCTCTCGGGACCGATGCTGGGAGATCTGTCGCATGACTAGCAAGAATGGGTGCTGTTGGGATCAGGCAGAGCAGGGTTGTGCACTAAGCTCAGCTAACCTGTGGGCGACAGCCAGGTCTGCAGAAAACGGGGCCTCGGTGTCCCCCTCTGTGACAGTAGCACAGTTGTGGTTCTTTGTGGCTGCCCCATCCATTGTGGGTATAAATAAATAAAGTAGAATTTCCAGTCAGTACGTGGTGGCTCTGACCCTGGGATAGCCCCGCGATCAGGACTCCAAGGACTGCCTCCAGGTGAGATGCAGCTGAGTAAGGTGGCTCATATCGATAGTTCTGAAAGTTGGAAGGCTGAGGCAGGAGGATTGTCAAGATTGAGTTCAAGATTCTTACTCGTAGGGGAGACTCTCAGGTTCCCCGGGTCTGCTAACTGTTCAGCTTCCCAGCCTGGCATTCACAGAACCAAGGGTAAGCAGAGAAAGACACAAAGTGAGGTGACAGGACACACAGAGGTCCTTTCTCGTTGGGTCTCGAGTGCTGTCTGCCCCAACTGTATTTCCGGCCATGGGTTACCGGGTCCACCACCACTTCGTCATCTCTTGAATGGAGGTGAACCCAGGCAAGACCTCCTGACCTTCTGTCTCATCTCTGATCTGAAACAGAGTCTCTACAAAGATGCTGGGCTCTGGCCCATACAAATGGAACACAAGGAGCCTGTCACGTGATCCCATCTGCCCGTCAGTCCAAGAAAAACCACACAAACTTCCTAGAGGGACGGAGGGCATGCGAGTCCAGAGCTAGGGAGTGGAGAACTGGCGCCACCTTGTGGATGATGGTGAGGTGGCGCCTCTGTAGCTAAAGCCAACCAAGGTTTTCCGGTCTGGCTGTAGGTACAGCCCTTACCTAGAGTCTCCCAGGGACCGGCTGAGGATGCCGCCCAGTGGTAGTGCATCTGCCCGGCATGCAAATCTCAGCGCCAAAATAAATGAATGAGTCAAGTTAGAGGTGTGTGAGCAGACACTGGGAGTCTAGAGCCAGGCTCAGGGGTCTCAGGATGAACATGACCACACATGGTCCTCTCTCTGAAGTGTAGCTGAAGTTGTGGTGACCCACGGTCAGGCTGTAAGCACATTCGAACTCTGAAAGTTGAGTTTGCAGAAATGAAAACTCCCATCTGCCACTGGACCCACTTCATAGCAGGCCACCAGCAGGAGGGCCTCAAGAGCCATCTGGTATCAAGAGGCTGGGTTAACCATGGCCAGGTTCTGAATTTGTTTGCTAGCTGCCTGGTGGGGAACACCAGCAGCCCAGGGGAATTACAAAACCATGGTTAGGACACTTGGCCTCGGCTGTGGGTGCTGTAGATTGAGCCCCGAGGGCAACATGAGCTCCTGGGGAGACACGATCTAGGAGGCGGAGCCCAGTTGATCCACATACACCTAGGGAGTCTCTGTCCAAGAGCCCAGTCCATCCAAAAAGGAAGACACCATAACCTCTCAAAAGATGCTGTGGTCTAGCTGGGTAAAGAGGCCAGTATCTGCCATCATGCTTTGGAGGCTGCAACAGGAGAATTTGCTATAAGCTTGAGGCCTTTCTTAGCTATATAGCCAGTTCCCGGCCAGACTGGGTTACAGTATGAGACTCTGAAACAATCACTAATATCATCATCATCACCATAACCATCATCCCCATCATCATCATCACCATCATCACCATAACCATCATCCCCATCATCATCATCATCATCCCCACCACCACCATCATCATCATCATCATCAGAATAATGATCTAAAGGGTTTGTAAACGTAGTTCAGGTGGCAGAGTGCCGGACCAGCAATGTATGAGGTCCTAGGTTCCATCCCCACCACAGCATGTTGGTGCACACCTGTCATACCAGCATTCAGGAGGTAGGAACGGAGGCAGGGGAGTTAGGAATTCAAGTCATCCTTGGCTACATAAGGAGTTCATGGGCAGCTTGAGCAGCAAGTGACCCTGTCTCAGCTTCTGATCTACTTTGCTCTCTGTTGCTGCCACAAAACCTTCTGACCAAAAGCAGCATAGGGGAAGAAAGGGTTTCCTTGGCGAACACTTCCAGGGCACAGGCCATCAGTGAGGGGAGTAAGGGCGGAAACTCAAACAGAAAAGGAAACAAAAACCACGGACAGATGCTGCCTACTGCCTTGCTCTCCAGCTTATGCCCAGCCCGCCTTCTTACGTAGCTCAAAACACCTACCTAGGAATGGTGCCGCCCACAGTGGACTGGGTCCTCCAACATTAATTACCAATCAAGACAATCCCCTACAGACACGCGCACAGGCCACTCTGACCACACAAGACTTCAGATGAAGTCCCTCTTTCCAGGTGGTTGAAGGTTATGTTGGGTTCATAATAAAAACTAACCAGGGCACCCCCTCCCTTGTCAACCTGATGCACATCCCTGTTAAACCATCACTTCTCCTTTCCCATTTGTCCCCAAGAGCTCTTCTTACTACTGCAATATAAAGTGTCAAATGGAATTCAAAAAAGACCCAACTCACTTCTGAAGCTTCAACTTCTCAAACACACACTTCCCCTGCCCCAGGGCCTTTGCACAGGCCATCCCAGAATGCTCTTCCTACTGTCTTCACCTCAGACCTCTGCCCAAGCACCTTTTCTTCCAGGTACCTTGTCCCGTCTCCTGTGTGGAGCTGTACCCCAACTCCAACCCCCCTGCTTCCCTGCTCTGCATGGCCCCACACTCTGACCAGGTTCCTATCACTTACATGGCTGGTTGATCTCACCTCTTTAGTCTCCATGAGGCGAGGAGGGGAGATCTTCCCACCTCCTCCCTGGAGGAGCTCCAGCCCTTTATACACAGCTGTATCAATAAATCCTTAAACAGCCTGGGAGGTGGACCAGTTTAAGTGAAGACGAAAAGATGGCTCAGTGTGCTTATCATGTAAACACGATGGCCTGAGTCCAACCCTCAGAACCAACAGAAGCATCTACAAGCTATCCTCTGACACACACACACACACACACTCACTCACACACACACACTCACACATACACTCAAACACACACTCACTCATACACACACTCACACACACACTCACTCATACACACACTCACACTCACTCACACACTCACACACAAACACGTCCCGTTCACAGGTAGGAGTGGCCCAGACTCACTCACCAGTGATCTCTTCCGGGAGGAGGCCCAGCACTCGCAGGGACTCCAGCGTCTCTTGGAACAACTCCCGCTCCTGGCCCGGGGGTGATGAGGCCCCGTTGGTCAGGAAGCGGTAATGGGAACAGGGCTCCAGGAGGAGGTCAGCTGTAGACAGAGGGGGTGCTGGGTCAGTTGTGCAGAGACAGGACCTGGGAGCCGGTACTGATGGCTGGGTGGGCCTGGGGAAGGCAGGCTAGAGAAGGTGCTAGAGAAGATGGCGGAGACGGCACCCGGGGACACACGTGCTGTGAGAAGCTACAGGGTTGGAACCAGGGTGTCATGGGACCAACACAGGAGCCAGGAGGGACAGAAAAGGCTGGGGACAGAAGGCAGAGGGATAAGGAGCTACAAAGTCAGACATGGTGGCTTGCTTGTCATTTCAGCACTCAGGAGACTGAGGCAGGGGATTGCTGGGAATCCCGGGATAGCCTGGGCTACATAGCAAGATCTTGTCTCAAAAAGAAAAAAAAAAAAAAAAAAAAAAAAAAAAGAGGGCTGGAGAGATGGCTCTGTGGTTAGAGCACTGGCTGCTCTTCCAGAGGTCCTGAGTTCAAATCCCAGCAACCACGGGGTGGCTCGAAACCATCTGTAATGAGATCTGATGCCCTCTTCTGGTGTGTCTGAAGACAGCGACAGTACTCACATGTATAAAATAAATGAATCTTAAAAAGAAATTTAAGAAGAAAAAGAGAAGAGACAAGAGGGGGCACAACCTCTGGCAAAGCCTCCGAGCCGGCAGGAACCACAACAGAAGGCAGCTTGCAGGCCCAACAGCACACAGTAAGGTGAACTGGAAGCACGGAGTTGTGAGAGGCCACAGCAAGGCAGAGCCACCAGAGGGCCAGGAGGAACAGGGGTGCAGGAACGGAGCGGATGCCGCGGGCAGGAGCGAAAGCCAGAAGGCAGCTGGAAGCAGAGGGTAGAAGGCAGGGCTTGGAAGGCCAGCACACAGAACCCACGACAGGAGCCCAGAGCGGCGCGGCTCGGACACTGCGCTGTTCCCACACATCAGAGGATGGCAGGACTGGACACAGTGACTCTGTCCTAGCGGTTAGGGCTTCCGCTGAGGGTCCGGAGAGTGGAAAACTCCATGTTTCTCAACCACCCCAGGGCAAAGCAGGCTGGGAGTGGCACTAACCTTTCAGCTGCTCCCCAGCGCCCCCTAGCAGCTGGTAGAAGATATGGAAGCTGCATTCGTCCTTGGCCTGTCTGATGGCCCGGGACTTCTCCAGCAGATCTGGGAGGGGGAGGCGGGTCAAGGATGCACACCAGCCTAAACTATATAATGAATTTCAGACCAGCATCTCAAAGATTAACTAATTAATTAATGAGAGAAAAATAAAAATAACGTGACAGGGGTTTCTCTGTGTAATCTTAGCTGTCCTGGAACTCACTTTGTAGGCCAGGCTGGTATTGAACTCAGAGCTCCACCTGCCTCTGCCTCCACGTGCTGGGATCAAAGGCGTGCGCCACAGGCTGTTCTTAAACAGAGGACCAGGGTTCAATTCCCAGCATCCACGTTGTGACTCAGAACCATCAGTAACTGTCGCAGGAGATCAAATGCAAATATACAGGCAAAACCATCCACAGAATAACAGGATAAAGTAAATTTAAATCAACGGGGAGTTGCAAATGCGGCTCAGTGGGTAAAGGTGCTTGGCGCTAAGCCTGAAGACCTGAGTTCAGTTCCCAGAACCCATACGGAGAGCCATCTCTACAGCCCTCAGCCGCTCCTTTTGTTTGGTATTTTGAGACAGGCTCTTGAGTGCTGGGAATGACAGGTACGCCTTGCCGTATGCTACTTCAGTGTGGTATATACCATTCCGGGAGAAGGAGATTGCGACCCAGCAAGCAGTGGGGTTGCCTCACCCCGATAACACTGAGTCCTGAGGCTCTGCCTGAATTTCCTAGGGGACTTTTCCCTGCAAGCTCCCACGTTGTTTAGACAGTTAAGCGCCCCGCTAAGAAATTCTAGACGTTCACCTTCCTTTCTCAGACCCATATCCTCCTGTGGACTCCTATCTCCCACCCCCCAACTCCATAAAGCACAGCCAAGTCTGACCACGGGCTCTATAGGACATCAGGGACGCATAAATGTGAAGGTCCAGACAAGCATGCCCTCACAAGGCTGCTCAGTCCCCAGCCGAGCATCACCACGGGGTCCCTTGAAGGACTACCCAGGGGCATCTTTTCTGGGTGAAGGCCCAGAGAGTCGTCCTCCTTGTCTGCTACCCACGCCTCCCAGGATTCCTCAGAGGATACAAGTCTCGATGTTTGCTCCCACGATGTAGCCGGCAATATCAAAGTTGATGCGGATGAATTTGCCCTGTAGCCAAAATGGTAAAAACAGGGCTTAAGTCCTGCAAGTGGTCTCCCCAAATCCATACCTCCTCCTTCGACCTCAAGCTCACACACCAGCAGCGAGTCCCAAGCAGGGTCTCTGCAGGAAATTGAGGTCCAGACAACTTTGCTTAGCCACCAGCAGCTAGGTTGTAGGACTTCCTCTCTTAGACTCAGAGATCCAGACTCTAGCCTCCTTCCTCAGACCTCCTCTCTCAAACCCTAGGGGTCCAGACCCGTCTCTTCCCTTCTTCCCTACCCCCAAGTCGGGCCCCAGTCTTCCAGAGTGCCAGATGCACAGCCCCCAGACTCACAAATCGGGAAGAGTTGTCGTTTTTCACCGTCTTGGCGTTGCCAAAGGCCTCTAGGATGGGGTTGGCTTGAAGAAGCTGCCGCTCTAGCTCCCCCTGCAGGGCGTGGGAGACGGTGCATCAGTGAGAAAGAGGATTCCTCATGGGGCCAGGGCGTCAGGCTGGCCTTCTCTGGGTGGGGACTTTTGTATGGGGCGGAAGAGTCTTGCTTGCCATGTGTATCGTGAAGGGAAACAGAGAATTTCTAATTCTTGGAGGTTTACTGCTGAGTGGCAGTAAAACAACCAAACAAAGGAGGGAGGGGGACGTTGCACAGCGAGTCGTGTTCCCACTAATAAGAAACGAAGTAGGGTTAGAAACCACAGCACAAGCATCATGGTTATTTCTTCAGACGTACATGGTAGTAAACACGGGGGAGAGGTCTGCAAGGGTGCGTGCGCACCAAGCTGCCAGTTTGCTGCTGCAGTTCACGGGTCCCCATACATCCCTTGCAGAAACGAGTTTATGTTGCACCACCCACAGAAAATGCTTCAAACTCTCTGGTGCACGGTGGGCATTCAGTAAATGGTAGTCTTGTGAAGGCAGCGCCTTATTCCGAGCTTTGTTTCTAGCTCCTCCGGTGTCAGAGGCAGGCGCACAGTAGGTGCTCAATGAATGGGAGCCTGCATGTGTTTTCTCAGTCTGCGTCAGTCAGTGGCTTTGTCAAATGAACAACAAACCAATGCAGCCCAGCACGGTGGCTCACACCTGTAACCCCAGCATTTGGGAACGTGAGGGTGGCTCTGAGGGTTGATATAAGTTCGAGACCAGCACGTGCTATGGAGTGGGCCAGCCTGGGCTATGAAATAAGAGCCTATCCCAGAAATAAATAAATAAAACAGGTAAGAAATGATGATGTGCAAGGAAAGGGTCATGTGGCTTGGGCTATGAGAGCTTGTTTCTCCAGCCTGACTGGGAGGAGTAGCCTGGGAGTCGGGGTCACTGTGTGACAGCCATCTGTGGCCTCTCTGTGTACACATGGCCCGCAGTACAGGCCCAGGTTGCATAGAGTAGGGCAGGGATGTGCACATGGTATGGCTTCTCTGGCAGTAAGGGCCCAGTGGCATGGACACAGTAGGGCTTCCATGGGCAAGAGAGGGGGCATGGCTCTGTGCGCACAGTAAGACTGCACTAAAAGCAGTCATGGGGTGTGGGCATATGCATATAGTGGGGTCACTCTGAGTGGTGGCAAAGACCCTTACTTTGTGCACGTGAATACTGGGGCGAGGGCAGCAACCACAGGCACATAGTAGGACTGTCCTAAGTGACAGCATGCGCTCTTGGCACGTGGACACAGCAGACGGTACAGATGATGGGGGCTTGGCCTCATGTACTGCGTTACACGCCAGTTTGAGGCCTAACATGCGCACAAGAGCAGGCCTGGCACAAATTCTTGGGAGAGACCGAACTAAACAGCAGTAGGGAGCCTGGGCGCGTACACATGCGGGGGCCGCCGTGAGCGGCAGGGTAAGTGTGGTTGTGTGAACATCAGGGGCTTTCTACGGGCTGCTTGAACACAGCGGGTCTGAAGACAGCGGAGGCCCTTGGCTTCGTGCGTACGTATGTCTGAGCAAGATGAGCACGTGGTCCTGTGCACAGTAAAACTGTGCACAGCAGTGGACAGCCATTCTCGGACCCTGTCTCCTGGATGGCTGTGGGCTGGTGGCCCCAAGTGACACTGGGTGACCCTGAGGAAGCAAGGGGGGGTTTCCTGCTACTCACATAAGACAAGGCGCTGACGGAGGCCTGAGGAAGTCACAGGACAGGACACACGAACCAGGACACGGCACATGGAACATGGACAGACATGTAGGTGAACTGGAGGCCTTAGGGCAGAGCTGGGGGTGAGGCGCTAGGGAGTATGGGGCAGGGAAGCTTCACGGATTGTGTACCAGGCTTGAATCTCACTATACCTCCTCCCTCTGCCCCCATCAGGACTCACCCAGTGTGACTGAAGCTTCCCATGAGTATTGTAGGTAACCACTCCCTGAGGGCTCAGAGACTATAGGGGTGATCTACTGCCCCCCAAACCTAGACACAGGTTACCTAAGATCAGGCCCCCAAATTAAGCATGTGCTATGTGTCAAGCACTATTCTCGAACCAACAAGGCTAAGAACCAGCCTCCTGTCTCCAGCCTGTTCATTCCTGGCTTCATGACAGGACACAGTAGGTGCTCATGACGAGCACACAGTAGGTGCTCAGGTAGCACAGGAAGACACAGGGCCCTGTGCCAACTGTGAATGTGGAGTGCAGCCCAAGACAAAAGATGCTGCTGGTGACATGTCTGGAGTGTCCTGAGGTTGTGTGTGGCTTACAGGGACACCAGGTTCCTTCCTGCCCTTTGGAGACGATGCCACATGGGCCAGGTACTGAATGACCTTCTTGGTGTTCTCGGTCTTCCCAGCTCCAGACTCTCCCCTGTGGAGGGAGTAAGGGGAGGTAGGGTGGGCAGACCAGGCAGCCCCTGCCCACACACTTATGTAGAGCCACCCTCCGACCCTGTCAGTTTACCCAATGCGACACCCACTGGTACCCGTCCCGTCTGTGCAGAACCATGTTCTATGGGGGCCTCCGCCCCTGGAGCCCCTTTAGGATAACTCACGTGCAGAGAATGGACTGATCCTCTCGATCTGTAGGGGACAGAAGGGGGCAACATGTCACCTAGAGAACCTGAAAGTCTCCTGGCCCCCTTGCATCTCAAAAATCTTTCCAGAACCATAAGAAAATGGCAGACTTGTAATGCACAACCCTCCTGGGTTCAGATACCCTCTCCTGACTAAACCTCCCTGAGTGACCTTGCAGAAGCAGCGATCCCTCTCTGAACCTTGATTTCCTCATCAGTGGAGACAAGGAAGCCAAATTACACAGATACAATTCACCTGTCCACTTCATTTTGAGCACCTACTGTGCGCCACCTTGGGCATCACAGACTCAAGAGTTGGAAAGTGAGCTGGGAGGTGGGCAGTGGTGGTGGTGAACACCTTTAATCCCAGCACCCAGGAGGCAGAGACAGGTGGGTCTCTGAGTTCGAGGCCAGCCTGGTCTACAGAGCAAGTTCCAGCTACACAGAGAAACCCTGTCAGCAGCAGCAGCAGCAGCAGCAGGAGGAGGAGGAGGAGGAGGAGGAGGAGGGAATTGGAAAGTGAGGTCTGGGACCCCCCGAAGTCTAGCTTAGACTATTCTGATGCAACCCTGGACATAGTGCCAACATCTCATTATATACTCTGACCACCTACTAAGTGCTAGGTCCTATCATCAGCACAGAAAAGAGCACTAAATAAAGCTAAGGCAGTGGCTGGAAGATGGGGGCCTCCGGTGCTTCTCACAGGAAGCGTCATTTAGGGCAGACTCTGGAGATCCTTAAACCACACAAAAGTTGCCTTTGGTGTGATTTCAGAGGAAGCAGCTGTGTCTGTGTGCCACATGGACCTTATTAATGAATCTTACACACAATCTGTATTTTCACAGGTGAAGACTGTGGACAGATCAAGGGTGAGGGTGCAGGTTCTGTGTAGAGAAGCAGGTTTCAGACAGCGCAAGGGCCTCCGTCTAACTTGCTGTGCTGTGTCAGGTCTGAACCAGCTTTGTGAGCCAGTCTCTCCTTGTGTGACTCTGGACCAGTCTCTGACTTGCTTTGTGCCTCCATGTACCAATCCACAAAATGGGTTCAGCACAGCTTCTTGTCTAACAAGGCTATAGTCAGAGTCTGGGGACGTTTAAAACGCATTGGATATGAGCTAACGAGATGGGTCCGTGGTTAAGAACATTCATTAGCTGCTATTGCTGAGGACCCAGGTTAAGTTCCCAGCACCCACACACTAGCTCACAACTTCAGTTCCGGGCATACTGAGGCATCAGGAATACTGATGCACAGACACACATGCAGGAAAAACACCCATTCCCAAAAAGGTGACATGTATAAATCTTAAGAAAACAAAAACAAAAACAACAACAACAAAAACAAGATTTAGATGGCTCAGTAGGTAAAGGCAGCTGCTACCAAGCTCGATGGCCCAGGGCCTAGTTGACGGTGACAACGTACTCACAACCCCCCACGGGCCCTCACCTAGCATGCACAAAGCCCTAGACTCCGTTCTCAGTACCACACGGACCAGGACCTGTCCACACCTGTCACCCCCACTCTCAGGAGATAGAGGCAGGAGAATCTGGAGTTCAAAGTCATCCTCAACTACATAGGAGTTCGGGGCCAGCCTGGGCTACATGAGGCCATCTCAAAAATACAAATGTCCAACACAATGCCCAGCAAAGACTGGAAATGGGAAGCAGTGACCAGGACTCTGGGTTCAAGTCCTACCTCAGCACCTACCCTTTAATATGGCCATGGGCAGTAACTGTATATGTACTGCCTCAGTTTCCCCATCTGGAAATGAGTGATAATAAAAGAAACTCCGCCACAGGGCTATTAGGAGGTTAAGTAATGGAGCCTAGAGACTGCTGTCCTAGAGACTTCTATACCTTGCACAGAGACGGACTGACCCCCGCTGACCCAGCGGCATCCCCAGCAGACCTACAGACAATGCCTCACAACAGCAGAAGCTTGTTTCCAGAGATTGACCCTCAGGGGACTGACCACAAGGCAGAACACACTGGGGGCCTTCACATGGTGAAACAGCAAAGGCAAGGCGGCTGGCCTTGGACTAGTCAGAAATTAACAACAGAAAGCTAGGACGAGGGGCTGGGGAGATACTTAGCTGACCAAGTGCTACAAATCCTGAGGACCTGAGTTCAAACCCCAGCACCCCACACAAAAGGCACACCTGTTATCCCCAAGCTGTGAAGGCAGAGTCAGGTGGATGGCAGGGGCTGGATGGCCAGCTAGTCCAGCCTATCTGGCAACTTCCGGGTCAGTGGAAAACCTAGGGAAGGCCATCTGAGTTCATTCTCCAGCACCCACATCAGGCGGCTCACAACAGCCTGTAACTTCAGCCCCGGGGAATCTGATGCCCTCTTCTGGTTCCCATGGGCACCGCACATACCCCCACATTCACCTACACAGACATAATTTTGGGGGAAGAAAAGCTAAACACAAACAAACAAACAAAAAACCAAGGGAGGAGTGAGATCACATAACCTGACCCATTATCACCCATGACCCTCCACTGAGTGTCTACTGCGAAGCAGATGTGCCACGTCACACACTTGCTGTCCCTCATAGGAAGAACTGGACCCTCACCCACCCTCCAGTGTATTCCTGAGCTATCCTTCAAGCTTAGCCCTGACTCCCAGCGCACCCAGTGCCCACCCCGTCCTCCTACAGCGCCGACCACACACTCACCCTGAAGCATGCTGCGGTATGCGCCCTCGGTCACAGCATACACGTGAGGTGGCACCTCGTGGCGTTTCTTGCCCCGGTACATCTCAACAATGGCCTCCGTGTAGATGGGCAGCTGCTTGTACGGGTTGATGACCACACAGAAAAGCCCAGAGTAGGTCTAAGGCAGGCAAGAGGGGAGAGAGTGTGTCAGGTGGCTGCCCTCAGCGAGGACAGAGCTGGAGTGTGCTGCTCAGCGCATATGCCGAGAGGAGGCACAAGGCAGCCAAACGACATAAAGCTACTTTGTTCTTTTGGCATTTTGTCTATTTTGGCTTACAAATGTCTTCCTACGTGGCCTCGTTTGGACTGAAACGCACAGGCATCCTCTTGCCTCTGCCTCCCCGGGGCTGAGATTAGGGTCATGTGTCACTATGCCTATATGCCTGACTGTGTGCTATGTGCACACAATGCCCACAGAGGCCGGCACAAGGCACTGGGTCTCCCGGCTGGAGTTGCAGGTGGCTGTGAGCTGCAGGTGGCTGTGAGCTGCAGGTGGCTGTGAGCTGCAGGTGGCTGTGAGCTGCAGGTGGCTGTGAGCTGCAGGTGGCTGTGAGCTGCAGGTGGCTGTGAGCCGCCATATGGAGGTTGAAGATGGAGCTCCGCATGAACAAGGGCTCTTTGCTGCTAAGCAATCTCTGCGGCCCTGTTGGTTGGTGTTTGTTTGAGGCAAGATTTTGAAATCCGGGCTGGAGAAGATGGCCCAGTGGTTAAGAGAAAATGCTCTTCCAGAGGTCCTGAGTTCAATTCCCAGCAACCACATGGTGGCTCACAACCGTCTGCAATGGGATCCGATGCCCTCTTCTGGTGCGTCTGAAGATGACAGTGTACTCACATACATAAAATACATAAATCTTAAAAAAAAAAAATGGAAAACAGCAATCCTCCTGCCTCTGTCTCCCAAGTGATGGGATTACAGGCATTAGCCATTGTGCCCAGCATGCATGGTATTAACACTGCTAAGCTAACAGTAGACTTTCCCGGATGGTACGGAGGTTTCCACAGGCGAAGATTCATCACAGAGGTGGATGAGGCCAGGGAAGGTCATAGGCCTCTGGCTTCCCCAGAGGAGATGGAAGGAAGACACGTGACCATCTGCTAAAGCCTCAAGCTGAAGAGGTAACTGTGCGTCTACAGCCCCATCATTATTCGGGAAGCTGAGGCAGGAGGACTGCTATGAGTTCCAGGCCAGCCTGAGCTACAGAATACAGAGCCTATCTTACAAAAACAGGAGGCTGGAGATGTAGCTCAGTCGGCAGAAGGTTTGCCTGGCACACACAGGGTTCCATCCCCAGTGCCCTGTGGGCCTGGCACACTCACCATCCCAGCACCCAAGAGGTGGAGCCAGAAACAGCAGGGCATCTCACTACATATGGAGCTTGGGTCTAGCCTGGGCTACACGGAAACCCTGTAGGCCTGTTTTCTCAAAAATCAAAGAAATAAATGAACAAGAGACGAAGGAGTCAGAGATGGCAGGGTAGCCTATAACCCCTGCACTCAGATTCTGCTGAGCTCCCAAGGGTGTCGAGATCAATGGGGAAACACATCCACAGAGGTGGCTAGATAGCCAAGAACTAGTTAGTCCTTTAGCTAAGCCAACCCACTTAGCCTAAAGCACTAGAGACAGCCATCTGAACAAGCTAGAAAGCTCACCACTCATGGCCACGGCTGCTTATTAGCCGGCTCTCTAGTGGGTACTTGCTCTCCTCTCCCACCTGGCTGCAGTGGGGTGTAGCCACCAGGCTGCCTGGTATTACCTCCTCAAAGAGGGGGCGGGGCAGCTGGCCACAAGCGGGAGAACCGGTCAGCCTAGTATCTGTCTCCCCAGTCTCCCAGGCTGCTCCCACTGGGCTCTCAGAGGTCTCAGGGTGGGGCGGCTGGACCACATTCCCTGGGAGGGTATCTCATGGCCTGTGGCGCCAGAGCCCACTCCCCATGCCAGCCCCTCAGGCCAGACACGGCTTGGGTAACACCCAGGATGGAAACTCTAGCTGGCCAAACAGGGCCAGGGGAAAAGGGAAGCACCCACAGTTCCTAGAGGGTCCCTAGAAGGGTCTAGAAGGGCTGCCTAGCCCAGAGGGCTCTGGAGACAGGCCTACTCCTCCCTGCACCCCACACCCTCACATACAGTTTCAGGACATTCCCTTGTCTGGCTTCCTCTGGAAGAGGTAGACAGCCTGCCTCATTACAAAGGCCCGGGGATTAAGAGAGGATGAATGCAAACCAGCCAGGGTGGCCCCACCTCCCTCTCCAAACAGCAGGCTGGGATACTCGAGTTACAGTCCCACCCAGGAGCCAAAGCTGGCTGGGCTTTAACTGTCTAGGGTTGGAAACCAGAGGCTGAAGTTCCCAGCTGCGTGCAACTTCCAGGAAGGACTGACCCCCTTAAAGACTCAGTGACGACCAGGTCTAGTAAGCATAGATCTACCATCATAGCTTCTCTGGAGACTGAGGCAGGAGGATCAGAAGGCTACCAAAGACAGCCTAGTGGGAATTTGTCTCAAAGTAAAAAGAAATCCAAAGATGCAGTTTAGTGGTTAGAGTCCCTGCCTAGAATTCCCCCAGCGAGGGGCTTGGGGATTAGTTCACCATGAGCAAGTTTTATCACCAATACTGTAGGGAAAAAACTGTGGACAACGGGGGTTTGAAACTTCTTCCTAGCCGGGTTCTAACAGTGACACACTGCCAGGCCACATGGAGCAGAGAGTTCCTTACATAGTCATTAACTCCAACCCTCTTCCCCTCCATAGTCCCACGGAAGGGACCAATTCCCTTATTAAGTCGAGGTCTCTGGGGACCTCAGTTTCCACTGGTCACCCTGACATCAGTTAGTCAGTCAACACATATCGGACGGCAGACAGAAACTGAGCCTGAATCTTGGCGCTACCAATTTCCTACTGCTCGACCTGAGCAAGTCGTCTCTCTAGGTATCACGGTCTCCACCAATGGGGACAAGAACTGGGCTTCCCACCTGACATGACGTCACAAGTTAACGTGGCTTTACTGGGAGCTCATCACGGCTCAGACCCTGCAACATCGGGCGTGTTTGCACAATGGTGTTATCGGCTCGGCTCCCGCTGGCCAAGCTGAGGAGAGAAGGAGAGGTTGGACCCTACCTCACAGCCCTACCTCATGGCTTGGGGCGGGGGGCAGTGAGCACCGAGATTCCTGAGAAGTCAGAACTGGGCCTAGCATGGCTGTTATCGGGGCTAGATGGGCTTCCACGGATTCCTCAGTGGCTATGGGCCCTAGGCCCGGGTCACTTAATATTCTGGAATGTCGGGTGACATCAACAACGGCACTCAGAACAGTGCTCAGTGCAACATAAGTACTTAATAAATATTGACCAGTCTTTCTCAGGTTTGGTTTTTTTTTTTTTCTTTCCCATTATGGCTGTAACATTCTTTGTTAAATTCTATAATCCTGTTTGCTCTCTCATAAATGGAGTTAATCACACCTTGGCTGTCCACGAGACACACCTTGCAAGTTTATTTAAAAGAAAAGAGGAGGAGGAGGAGGAGGAGGAGGAGGAGGAGGAGGAGGAGGAGGAGGAGGAGGAGGAGAAGAAGAAGAAGAAGAAGAAGAAGAAGAAGAAAAACAAAACCCAAAACCAAAACCTATGTTCACGTCACACCCTCCATCATCCCAGAGTTTCATGTTGGTTGTAGTGGTCTGAAGCAGCGAGAAGACATTCTAGAGACCTCCCCAAATGATTTTAACAGGAAGCCAGGATGTGGAGCCACTTCTGGTGTTAAGCAACTCTCTGTACACCATCTAAGTGCTATGCAGACATCAAAAATGGATCCCAGAGTCTGGCAGACCACCTTAATCAACCTAGATATCATCAATCTCATCCTGTTATTTTTAGTTGGTTGTTTTGAAATAGTATAGACAGCTAGCCTCAAAGTCAAGAGGAGGTAGTGAGATGGCTCAGCTGGTAAAGATGCTTGCCACCAAGCCTGATGGCCTGAGTGTGAACCCTGGGACACATGTGCTGGGAAGAATAGAACCAATACAGCAAGTGTACTGTGACCTCATGCCCTCCCCCACTTCCAAATAAATTAATGTTGTCAATGTTTTTTTAAAAGATCCTCCTCTCTTCTCCATGACTGGTTATATGATGGTTTTTATTTTCATTTCTTCCTCTTGATTTTCAGTAAAATGGGGTTAATAATGGCCCATTTGCTGAACAGAATCAGCTGAACTAATGGGTTCATATAGGCTTATTATTAATTGTCATTCTCTATTATTACAAAATAACAAAGGAACACCCCCCCCCAATATAAGACACCCCAGTCAGGTGGAAGCGGGCTCCATTCAACCAATAAGATCTAAGTTGGGCCAGTCTTAAGGTTGCAAGCCTGTCATTCAAGCTACTCGGAGGGATGGGGCTGCAGGAGCCCAAGTTAGAGGCCAGCTGCAGTTAAGAGGGAGATCCCACCTCAAAACAAACAAACAATCCAGACAGTGGGCCGAGGAAGTCGTCCAGTAATAGAGGAATTGCCTAGAATTTCCTCCAGTCAGGGTTAGGGATCGGTGGTAGAAACTTGCCCAGAATCCCTCAGAGAGGTGCTGGGGGCATGGCTCAGTGTTAGATCATCTGTCTAACCTCACCTCTCACCCCATTCCATAAAAATAATAATAATAATAAAGCGCTGTAATTTTCCACTAGTTGGGGAATAGTCACAGGACATAGGCAAATATCTACACCACTCCCTGCGGATCCAGGTCAGGTTGGTGACCCCTGGCACCCCACCCGGGCACGTCACTCACATAAATGAGCCCGGAGTAGTAGCGTTCTCGCAGGTTGTGGAGGACCGAGGCTTCATTGAGGCAGGTGAGCTCAGCCATATCTTCTGCCTTGCTGAACTTAGGTGGGTTCATACGCTGGATTTGGTCCCTGGGCAGCCGCAGGCGCCGCCCACTCTCCGCCAGCTCCACTTCCGCCTCCTCCTCCCCTTCATCCCGCAGGGCTGCTGCCTCGAACCCATGCAGTTCCGAGGGCACCCACACCATGCGCCGGGCTGTCCACTCCACCTGTGGCCCTCCAGGGCCACCTACGTTTGGCGTCCGGGGCGCGAACAAGAACGGTTGGGCTGCCTCAGGCACCGGGCCTGGCCTGGAGGCCACCTTCCTCCCAGGCACTGACAGGGTCACTGCTGCCATGGTCTGTGGGAAGAGAGTGGACAGACACATCAGTTGGGACTGTCCCCTCTTCGATTTCTTTGCTTCCGTCATACTAGGGCTTAAACCCCTCTGCGTGCTAAAGAAACATGTACCCTTGAGGCATGTCCCTAGACTTTTTTGGAGGGGGAGGAGGGGTTGGTTTTGACTTTTCGAAACAAGATGTAGCCCTGGCTTTCTTGGAACTTGTTCTATGGACCAGGCTGGCCTTGATCTCTGAGAACCAGCTGCCTCTGCCTCCTGCGTCCTGGGATTAAAGGTGTGTGCCACCACTGACCTTCAGAAGGTCTTGAACCTACAGCCTACCCTGCTTCAGCCTTAAAGTAAAAGGGTTGACAAGACTGTGCCAACTGGCGAGAGCGTTCCAGGACTACACAGAGAAACCCTGTCTTGAAAAACCAAAATAAACAAATAAACATTAATTAATTTTTTAAAAAATCACGTATTATGGGGCTGGAGAGAGGTCACAGCAGTTGAAAGCATGTACTACACTTTCAGAGGATTTAAGTTTTGCTCCCAGACCCCTATGGGGGGGTTCACACCTGCCCATAACTCCAGCTCCTGGATATGCTGTGCTTCTAGCTTCCTTAGGCACCTGTACTTACCCATACCCCCCCACACACAATTTAAAGTAACATAAATACATCTTCCTGTAAAAGATTTATTATTTGTGTGTGTGTGTGTGTGTGTGTGTGTATGCACACGCGCGTGCACGCGTTCTTGGGTGAGTTTATATGTACCACATGTATGCAAGTTCCCACAGCGGCCAGAAGGTGGCAGCAGCTCCCTGGAACCGGAGTGATGTGGTTTCATTCTCTCCAAGAACAGTCAGCGCTACAAAACGCCCAGTGGTCTCTACACCCCACTTAAGGAAATATCTGATGTGTAAGGGTGTCTTCCTGCATGTATGTTTATACCACATGCATCCAGTACCCGTGGAGGCCAGAAGAGGGATTCCCTAGAACTGGTAGTTAACATATATGGTTCTACACCTCCGTGTAGTTGCTGAGATTTGAGATACCCTGGAATAGCAGCTGGAGCTGTTAACCACACCGCCGCCTCTCCAACGCCCACCTCCAAATGTGGCTACTAGAAAACTTAAATACACTCTTGACTTGTGCTCTGTTTATACCAGACAGTACCATACTAATCTCAAGAAAACAGAGCAAGAAGATTGTTATAAGCATGTTTGTGGTTTAAATGGTGAGACATGGCTGTCAGAGGTCTTAGGGCAGGGCAAGGGCCTTGCTGGGGCTGTGCTCACATTTTTAACTGGACCGACTGGAGAATTCTTCCCTAGTGTGTTGCTTTTCAAAGTAAAGACCCGAGTGACTCCAACCAGCAGGCTACTGGGGTAAGCGTACAAAGCAAAGGCCCTGGGCAGCAATGTGCCCTCTGTCTGCGGCCGAGATGAGAAGCAGGCAGGCGGTGAGGTAGCAAGTTCAATAAAGGTTGCCAACCACAGTTTACATTCTGAGATGGGGCCCAGGTGGGGCATGGCTGATGGTTTGGTTGCCAAGTTCTCTGTGCACCTCTGGTCCTGCCTACCCCATAATTACAGGCTGATCGCCCAATCCCCGTCCTCTCTCTGGCTTCATGCATTCTCTCTTTCTCATGTTCATTCAACATTCTCAGAGGCCTGTCAGGGCCCAGGCTCTGGAAACCTGTCACGAGTCGCAGGGGCCCTGCCTTTCAGCAGCAGGTCTTGTGGTACGGACCCAGCTAAGCCTCAAGGCTCTTTAAGGAAGCTCCCAGGAGGTGGTCAGGGTGTCCATGCCCCTCCCCTCACTTTGAGGGCCACTAAATAGGAAACTCAGCAATTTCAGGGTTGACCAGTATCCCACAGAAAACTTCCCATAGCAAGCAGCCCCTACTGACCCACCGCCTTGTCCCCGACCAGAGAACACCTAAAGACGCCTGTGTCTCTCTCTTCCATTGTCACCTCTGTGCACGAGACCAACAGCACCTCCAACACACCCCTTGCGGACATCCATCCAAGCACTCAGCTTGTTCAAAGGGTGTCCTCCCAGATCTTGTCCCCTCAAGCTTACCCCAGGAGCCTCTCCCACATGCAAACCTCCTCTGTCTTGGGCCCCTCTCCGCCCTCCTCACACCCACCAGCACCAGTGGCCTGATTCCCAGTCACTTTGTCCCCCTGTGCTCTACAGATGGTCAGCCTCAAAGGGCCAAGGATCACCCCAGGCTCCAGTGTGGTAAAGATATCACCCCAGAGCCAAGCCCCATCCCAGGGACTTTACCCCACCCCACCCACCTGCTTCCTCTCCAGCCTTGTAGCCTTTGACCAGGAAGGGTTTGGTGGCTTTGTGCCTCCCAGACCCACTGTTCCCCACAGCTTAAGAGCAGCCTCAGCTTCCTCAGACGCAGAGTGGAATCTCCAGCCCTGTCTCCATTAAACACAGGCGTTACCAAGAGGCTCACTGAAGCCATGGGTTAGAAGCGGGGATGTGGGGTTTAGGGAAATTGGCTGAGCCCCAGCCACACACCCCTCCCTCAGGCAGCAGGAATGCAGTGCCTGGGCTCATTAGTGTCACTTAGGCAGGTGAGAGCACCTGGGAGGAGCAGACAGAGCTGTGTGGAGAAGGAAAGCAGCCAGGGCCCCGCCCGCCTGGGCAAAGGCTGGGGCAGCACCAAGCTTATGACCTCAGCTAATGGGTGAGATCCCATCCTGCCCCAGCTTCTCTCTCAGACTCAAGGCTTCAGGACCCAACTTCTTTCCTCATACAGAGGGGTCCTGACCCCAGTTCTCCTCCCTCAGGCCCAGAAGTCCTGACCCCAGCTTCTGTCTCTGACTCAGGGGTTCAGGACCCAACCTCTTCCCACATACCCAGGGGTACTGACCCCAGCCTCCTCCCTCAAACCTAGACTGGTCAGGACCCCAGTCCTTTATCCTTGGACCCAGGGGTTCAGGTCCCAGCCCTCCTCCTTCAAGTTCAGAAGTTCAGACCTCAGTCCTCCTCTCTGAGGCACAGAAGTCCAGACCTCAGCCCTCCTCCCCCAGACACTGGGGTCCATGTTCAGCTTCTTCCCTCTGACTTGGGGCACCCGGCCCATTTTAGCTCCGGGAGCCTGGATCCTAACCCCCTCTCCTCCTGACCCAGTGCCCTGTGGCATAGCTCCTTTGTACCGTGAACCCCGAGGCTACCTGGGCGCCCGGCAGTAGAGATGGGGAGGCCTCCGAGTCCAGATCCTCTCCAGCACCTAGGTGAGGCCGGCTCTGCGGTCCAGCAAGAGGTGTGGCCTCTCCAGTCAGGAGGCAGGATCGGGCTCTGACGTCTCCTGACACCTGCCAGGCTGGGCGGGGGTGGGGCCTGGCACGGCAGCCAGCAGAGACAGAACCTGTTGCCAAATGGGCGACCGTGGGCAAAGGCGAAAGTCTGGCACAGAGCCGAACTGAGCACGCCTAGGGTTCGAATCTCTCTCCAGCCTTCTGAACCTCTGCTTTCTTCGCTAGGAATCGAGGCTCATGAAATCAACAAAAGTCATGTGAGGAAAAGGACTTAGGTCTCTGCTTTATCGTTTTGTTATCTTAAAAATCTGTTTCCTCAACCCTGGAAGTGGGATGTCCCAGTCCCCAGACATGATGTCAAAACGCAATACCAGCCTCAAAGGCTTGGGTTTTCTCTTCAAGGGTGAATTGAGGAGGAGGAGGAGACATAGGGTGGTCATGTCTACAATAAACTTGTGACTGAAGAGGTATTGCTTACAGAACAATTTAGTTTTCTTTTTTGTTTTTCTGATACAGGGTCTTATGTAGCCCAGGCTCACCTGGAACTCATCATGTCACTAAGGCTGGTCTTGAACTCCTGATTACTATTATGATGTTTAAAAAAAAAAAAAAAAAAAAGCCACACGGTCCCTGCATTCCCCACCTCGATCCAGTCTTCACCTTTCACTCCCTCTGAAATGGAAACCACACAAACCACCTCGAATCCATTCTCCTACACTGGAGAGGAGTTAAGTTATATGTTAAAGTGCCCACGTCCATTGTGAGGGTGTGCCAACGCGCCTTAGCTAGGTTTGGTGGCGCACCAAAGTCAGCGCAGCACTTGAGAGGCTCAGGCAGCAGGGTTGGGGGTTGAGGTCAGCTCCGTCTACACAGTGAGGTCAGAAGCTATCTCAGAAAAAAAAAAAAAAAAACCTAACTAAACCAAGTCAAACCAAAACAAACTGGGACACGATCCAAACACACCCTTCCTCGTCCCTGGCTCTGCGTGTCACGACCCCACTCTCTCCGATCCACAGCTTTTCCCTCCTCTGACATCTGACACGGTAGACAGTCCTGGGAGCTGGGGACTGGAGACCATGACTCAGGTGTTCTATCACGCAACGTCCCAAGCACTGCCTCAGTTTCCCCTTTTGCAGAACAGACCGTGTGACGCCTTCAGAGATGACCCCGGCTGCCTGGCACAAGGTGGGAACTGGGGCTGGGTTACTGCAACCCTCCCCTTAACCCTCCCGGACCCTGGGGTCGCTTGCACCCAGGGTGAATGTCTTGACCCACCCCTCTCCAGGACCCCCCGTTGTAGCCCACCGGCTCCAGCCTCCCCAGGTCTGACAGGCCCTGGCCAACCCTTGGGGCGCACCACGGGGGGGAGGGCCCCCGGACACTCACCGGCGCCCAGGGCGGTCCAGAGGCCTCGGCCTGGACAGAAAATGAGGCGGGGCCTGCGTTGGACGGCCCCGCCCACAGGTGGGCACTACAGACCAATCAACACTTGCTGCGGCCCTCCCCGCCCCCGCCCCTGGGGATCAGTGCTGCCCAATCAAAAAGAGCGGTTGGCGCGCCAGGCCAATCAGAAGTTGGCAAAGCGTGCCAGGCGTGGGAAAAGAACCTGGCCGAGAGTGTGCGGCGGTAGGCGGGGCCCGAACCTGATGGCCAGGAGGAAGCACCAATAGAGAGGCTCGGGGAGCGGCCAACAACTGCTGGTTCAAGGGGACCGGGTGAATGGGCTGCTTTGTAAACAGGCATGAATGGTTGCCTTTGTGCACACCCGTAGGGGGCGGCGGGAGGCCGGAATGCTTGGGTCCCCCGGGAGCCAGCGTGCGGACACACATTAAGAAACTGCTTTTGTAGAGTGCAGCAGACCGAGAGCAGACCCAATGCAGGTGGATATGGCGACTTCATGAGTCGGAGTCGTCGTTTATCGAGCTCGAAGCTGTGTGAAGCTTTTCCACTAAACAATTTCACGAAAGCCTTGAACTTGGTGCGATTAGGAACTTATCTTGGGGCCAGAGCTGGGGCACGGTCAGTAGAAGGTTTGCCTACTATGAGTGAAGTCTTGGGTTCCACCCCAACAGCTTGTAAAACAGGAGTGGTGGCACCTACGAATCATCCGTGCCCTGGAGAGCTGAAGGCTGGAGGATCAGGAGTTCAAGGTCATCCTAAGGCTATGTAAAGATTCCAGGCCTAGAATTTCTGAAATGGAAGACCCTATCTCAGAAAACAAAGCAAAAACCCCAGCCTCATCTGGAAGACCACATCTACCATCCTAGCACTGGGAGGCTGTGGCGGGAGGACCGTAATGAGTTAGGGTCATGTGTTTAAACAAAGCGATTGAGAGACGTAGTGTGTGACCGTCTCAAAGTACAAAAAGATGTGGCTCAGCTATAGGGCACTTGAGCTGTAAAGCACTGAGTTCAAAATCACACTGCTGCAAAAAGAAATCTATGAGCAAAAAAACCAGTTAGTACATAAGCGCCGAAGTCCCCACGGCCCTCAGCACATAGCCACGCTCCACCTGTACTGTGTGCATACAGTGCTGTTGGGGGCCAGAAGAGGGTCTCCGATCCCCTGCAACTGGAATTACAGATGATTCTGAGCTGCCATATGGGTATTGGGAATTGAACCCAAGTCCTCTGGAAGAACAGCCCTTGATCTTAGCCACGGAGCCACTGCGTTGGTCATTTGGAAATGACAGCTCAGGTGTCTGTAGCCAACTACCGATATCACCAACCCGATCAAGGCCAAAGCTACCTAGCAACCAGAACTGTCATCATCTGTCTTTACTGGCTGGTTCCGGAGGCCGGTAAAGTTAGTTCTGCTTGCTCATCCTAAGGGGAGATCAGGCTGCCTATATAACGGGGAATGACTGAACATCCGATCGATTGCTCTGCCTTTGGCTTCCCAATGTAGGAATGACTGGTATGCATCACTACCCAGGCTTAGCAGGCTTTGTTTTGCTGTGGATTTCCTTTGATCTGTAAGCCTGTACCACTGTAATGTCTGCTAATATTTAGTGAGAATGCTCACCGCTCTAAGCTCTCATTGTGCGTTAAATCCCACAACACGGACCCACCAGCTCCGTGCATTTGGTCCCGCTCCCACACGAATTTTACAGGTATGAGCACAGAGACCCGGCTGCCTCGGTGAGATCTGAAACATGTCTTCTCCTTCTGAGGTTCCCCATGGGTGGATAAGCTGAAATAGGAGAATCATTGGTACAGGGAATAAAACACCCAGACCTGTGTGGCCAGAGAGAAAGAAATAGAACATAAAAGCTTCCTTAATCCCAGCCTTCAGAGTGACCTGAGTCTGCAGAACCTGAGCAATAGTCTGGAAGGTGTGGGGAAGCCAGCAAGGACCTGAGATAATGCACCAAAATGAAAGGTTGTGGCTAGGACTGAGGCTCGGTTGGTACAGTGCTTGCCTGGCACACTCGAAGCCTTGGGTTAGGTCCCCAGGACACACGAACTGAGCCAAGTGACGGACACCTGGAATTCCAGTATTTTGGAGGCAGAGACAGCAAGGTCCAGAGTACAAGATTCCACATCGCCCCAGCCAGAATGGCCCTCATCAAGAAACAAAGACCAAGGGCTGGAGGGAAGGCTCAGTGGTTAAGAACACCAGCTGCTCTTCCAGAGGTCCTGAGTTCAAATCCCAGCAACCACGTGGTGGCTCACAGACATCTGTAATGGGATCCGATGCCCTCTTTTGGTGTGTCTGAAGACAGCTGAAGTGTGCTCATATGTAATAAATAAATAAATCTTTAAAACAAACAAACACCAAGCCAGCAAAACGATTTGCCAGCAGAAAGCGCTTGCTATCAAACCCCACATGTTGAGTTCAACCCCTGGCCCCACACCAGGAGGCAAAAGCTGTGGAGGACCATCACAGTGGGACCAGCTGGTCTACATAGTGAGTTCTGGACCAGACAGGGCTACACACCGAAGCCTTGTCAGAAAAACAAATGAGGACTGAGATGGCATCAAGGCCAGAGCTCCATCCCTGGGACCCACGTGGTGGAAGGAGAGAACTAGCTCCCCACGCTGTCCTCTGACCTCTACAGGTTGCCATAGCAACATGCACTCCACTCATGTGCGCGCGCGCGCACACACACACACGCACACACACACACACACACGCACACACAGGGAGGGGGCAGGAATACTCTGGTGGGAAAAGCGCTTACTGGCAAGCCTACTTACCCACGGTAAAACAACAAACCCCTGAAAGTTGGTCTCTGCACTGAACACATCCACTGTGGCTGTGGCTGTCCTGCACAAACATTCTTCCCCACTAATAATAGACACCTTTTTTTTTTTTCTTTCAGTTTTCTGAGACAGGGTTTCCCTGTGTAGCCCTGGCTATCCTGGAACTCACTCTGTAGACCAAGCTGGCCTTACCTCAGAGATCCACCTGCCTCTACCTCCAAAGTGCTGGGATTAAAGGCTTGTGCCACCACTGCTTGGCTTATAAACATATTTTTTAAACTAAGGACAGCTGGGGAGATGGCTCAGTGATTAAGAGCACTGGCTGCTTTTCTGGATGACCCAAGTTCAACTCCCAGCCCCCACATCAGGCAGCTCACAACCGCCTAGAACCCTAGCATCAAAAGCTGACATCTGTCCTGGACCCAGGAGCGTCTCTGCTTCGATGTGCACCCACCTGCTTGTAACAGACACGTGCTCGTGCATGGTTTTAGTGTATGTGTATGGGTGTGTATCTGCAGCACATTTGTACAGTACCTGTGAAGGCCAAAAGACAGCATGGCTGTCCTGACATTAGGGTTACAAATGATTGTTGGGTCTTCTACAAGAGTGGTACATGTTTGTTTGTTTGTTTGTTTTAAATATGAAACTTGTCTTCTTTTTCTTTGTAAAAAAAGATTTATTTATTTTATATATGAGTATACTGTTGCCATTTTTCAGACACACCAGAAGAAGGCATCAGATCCCATTACAGATGGTTGTGAGCCACCATGTGGTTGCTGGGAATTGAACTCGAGGCCTCTGGAAGGGCAGTCAGTGCTCTAACCACTGAGCCACCTCTTCGGCTCCGTGGTGCATGCTCTTAGCCACCAAATTTTCTCTTCTGCCCCCAAAATGCTTAAAAACAAAACAAAACAAAACCTGGAACTGGAAAGATAGCTCAGCTGTTCAGATGATGGCTACTCTTGCTGAGATTGGGTTCCAGCTCACAAACACCTATAACTGCTGGCCAGGTTATCTAACGCCCTCTACTGGCCTTTAAGGGGGCTGCAGTGGCCTGGTGCACATAAATACAGGGATGCGCACACACATACACGTAACATTTTGTTTCGATTTTTTGGAGACAGGGTCTGTGAATGTAGCCATAATTGCTCTAGAATTTTTTAATACCGACCAAATTGGCTCCAAACTCACAGAGACCCACCTGCCTTTGCTTGGATTAAAGGTGTGCATTATTATGCCTGGCTCCCATATTTTAAAAAAATAAATCTGAAAAGCAAAACAAAAACCACAGGCAAGAGAGATAGCCTAGAGGTAAAGATCACTAGCTGCTCTGTAGTAAACCGCGGTTTTATTGCAGCCTCGGTAAAAATGCACACGACCATCTGCAACTTCAGTTCTGGGGCACAGTCAATACATTCTTCTGGTCTCTGCAGGCACCAGGCATGAACACATGACATGGGCATACATACATACACACATACATACATACATATATACATACATGCATACATACATACACACATACATATATACATATATACATACATACACACATACATATATACATATATACATACATATACATACACATAATATACACATACATACATACATACATACATATATACATACATACATATATACATACATACACATATATACACATACATATATACATACATACATATATACATTCATACATACATACATCATACATACATACATACATACACACATACATATATACATATATACATATATACATACATACACACATACATATATACATACATACATACATACATATATACATACATACATATATACATACATACATATATACACACATACATACATATATACATACATACATATATACATACACACATACATATATACATACATACATATATACATACACATACATATATACATATATACATACATACACACATACATATATACATACATACATATATACATACATACATATATACATACACATACATATACACATACATATATACATATATACATATATACATACAGGTAAAAGGCATAAAATAATAACGTAATTTTACTTATGCAGGTGAAACACGGATGCCCCTCAAAAATAACCATGCACTTAAGATAGTATCTTTATTTATTTTTACATTATTAAAACTAAACCAAAAACAGAAGTACCGCACAAGCAGTTTCTCCACGTGTGGAAGGGCACCTAAAGCACGCTGAGGTGTTATACCGTAGACACACCTGCTCACCCTCGCTCACTGCCTCTCTATTCACGAGAACCAGGAAGTGGAAACGGCCGAGACGTCCAGCAACAGATGAATAGAGAATGTGGTGCACACACAATGGAACTTTATTAGGCTGAGAAGAGGAGTCATGTTCTCTCTGGGAAGACAGATAGGACCGATGGCACATCGCGTTGAAAGATCTCAGACGGTTTCGAAAAGACAAATATTGCATCTTTTATCTCACAGGTGTACTCCAGATTAAGATATATTACAAATAATACTCAGACATGGTATGTGTCCCTGAATATAACACAAAAAGTAGAAGGGGTTCGGGCGTGGCAATTCCAGCACTGGAGAAGTGGATGCAGGAAGGCCTTCAGGTCAAGGCCAAGCTGGGCTTACCGGAAGTGCTGGGTCAACCTGGGCTATGTGAGATAGTGTCCCTAAAAAGAAAGGCCAGGCGGTGGTGGAGCACACTTTTAGTCCCAGTACTCGGGAGGCAGTGGCAGGCAGATCTCTGTGAGTTTGAGGCTAGCCTGGTTTACATAGTAAGGTCTGGGACAGTCAGTTACATAGTGAGACCCTGTCTCAACTAAAAAGAAAAAAGCTGCAAAGATGGCTCAGTCAGTAAAGTGCTCGCTGAGCAAACACAAAGAAGGGAGTTTTCAGTCCCTTCTCTCCCCCCACCTCCACCCCCACCCCTACCCTATTCCCCACCCCCTCCCACCCCACCTCCACCCCATTCCCCACCCCCAACCCCACCCTATTCCCCACGTAACAAGCCAGGTGCAGGGATGTGAGCTGGTAACCCCTGGGCAGGCAAAGGCAGGAGGGTCCCCAGGGCTCACTAGTTAGTCAGTCAGGCGAGCTAAAGTGACATGAGCCAGATTCAGCGAGAGGCCCCGTCTCAACAAATGAAGAGAAGAGCCAGTGGAACAGTTCATCGAGGAAAAGCGTGTGCCTAGTCTGAGAACCTGAATTTCCTTCAGGGACGAACATGGTGGTGGTGGGGGGGGGAGAGCAGGGAGTCAATCTCTGCAGGGAAAGACCGCAGAAAAACCATGACACAAACACGTTCCACAAATTTCTGAAAATATCCCAATTCACCCACCCCCTTCAAATTTTAATTTTGAAACTGAAACGTATAATTAGATTCATGAACTGGCTGAGCCCCACCCCCACCCAGAATCTGGAGCGGAAAGGAGAAAAGACGAGGAGTCGGAGGTAGATGGGATGCCTCGTGGCGCAAAAGTTTTGAGTGAGCGCAAAAAGACAAGACAAAACAAAACAAAACGGGGGACTTTGGACTCCACAGAGCAAAGGGTGAGCTTGTAATTCCGCCTGTGAATGTTCTCCGAGGCAAAGGCTCAGATAATGCCAGCATTAATTTTGGTCGCGGTTGTTCTGTTGTTGGCTGTTGTTCTGGTCCACGTGACTCGAGACCGGAAGTAGCCCCAGGACCAGAGAGAGTTGGCAGCCTCCTGTGATTCTGGGACAAGTGGCAGGCCCTGTTCTGCAAAGAGAAATATTTAGAGTGCCTACTGTGTTCTGGGCGTTGCTCCCATTTGGGGCTCGCTAGATTTCCTGCATAAAGCAAGATATTAGAGCCTCCCCAGATTAGCCGAGGTCTGGGCTATAACCGTCTGGTGAATACATGAATGAGTTCATGTCCTAATAAAGCTTTATTCGCATACACAGGATGACTGTGGCCCTCGGGCTGAAGGCTGGAAAGCCCAGTCTTGGTCTCCCAGAAGATGGCAAGCATAAAGATTTGTTAATCTGGGAGGTGTCAGGATGCAGGTCACCCCTGGCCACATCCTGCTCATCTCTCTCACTCTGGATGTATATCTAAGGGACCATCTGGCCACACTTCGAGGACAAGCAGGGTTTCACTGGAGTCCTCCTCACCTTCTCTGGCCTCACCTCCCTATTTTGGGTAGTTCTTGTCAACTTGAGCCTCCTGAGAAAAGAGGACTTCAGTTCTGCGGGGCATGTTCTTGATTAATGACTGCTCTTACAAGGCCCAGCTCACAGTGGGTGGTGCCACCATTGGGCAGGTGATCCTGGGTTGTATAAGAAGTCACGGTTGTATAAGAAGAAATGGCTCAGTGGTTAAGAGCACTGACCGCTCTTCCAGAGATCCTGAATTCAATTCCCAGCAACCACATGGTGGCTCACAACCATCTGGAATGGAATCCGATGCCCTCTTCTGGAGTGTCTGGAGACAGCGACAGTGTACCTATATACATTAAAGAAATAATATTAAAAAGAAGTCAGGATGAGCAAAGCAGAACCAGTGGGCAGAGCCCCTCCATGCCCTGTGTGTCAGCTCCTGCCTCCAGGTTCCTGCGTTGACTTCCTGCCCTGATTTCCCTGCAAGATAGATATCCTGGGACACAGGACTGTAAGCCTACTAAACCCTTTCTTCTCCCACATTGGTTCTGTTGTTGTTTTTCACGGCAACAGAGAGCAAACTCGAACACAAACCCTGCTTTAGCCCCACTGGCCTCTAGTTTTCTCCACACGCACACCAGGCTTCTGGCCTGCTCAGCGCCTCTGTGCTTGCGTTCTCCACCTAGTGGGGGCCTTTCTTGGGAGGTGGGGGGGTCTTCCCTAAGTGCCTGCTCATCCCCCCTCCCCAGGATCTGATGCCCCTTGCCCAGCTCTCATTTTATGGTTTGACTAGTCTTATGTTTTTATTTTTATTGTTGTTGTTGGAGATTTTAAAAACAGGTTTCTCTGTGTAGTCCTGGAAGTCCTGGAATTTGCTCTATAGACCCAGCAGGTCTCAGACCCAGAACCACACGCCTCTCTGCCTCTCGAGCTCTGGGATCAAAGGTGTGGACCATCACTGCCTGGGCAACTGGTTTGGTTTAAGGAGATAGATCTCATGTAGAATAGGCTGACCTCGAACTTGCAATGTAGGGTGACCTTGAAGTTCTGATCCTCCTGCCTCCATCTCCCAGGCTCTGGAATAACAGGCTGGGGGGTTCCTGGGTGCTGAAGGATCTGAAGCCACATCCTCGCAGCCCCATGGTGTGAGCCTGCGACAGAGGTGAAAACCTTCAGTCCCCAAATTCAGGAGGCAGAAGGACCAAAAGTCCCAAGCCAGTACTGGTAAACAGAGTAGCGTCAAAAAATCAGACAAACAAAAAGGAAAACAGAAACAAATCTCCCCAGTCGATGAGGCAACCCAGCCGCCACTGTGTGACGCTCCCCGTGTCCATCCGGTTTCTCAACTCTGATAGTACTTTGGTGTGGATTCCTTGAGTGTTTACTTCCCGAGGCAGAGCAAGCTGGTGAAAGCCATTCTGTACCAGGAGATCCTGAGTGCAGACTGTCTTAAATATTTCATACCCTGGAGCTAGCTCCCTGGGAGCTCACAGCTGCCCCAGGCTGGTGCCTGAAGTCTCACATCACAGGAGGCCAGGATGTTGGTGGAGCACAAGATTTGCACCAACCTCCATAGGTGAAGTGGCCGGGTTGGCATAGCAACCAGGGAGTCCCAAAACCCTACTAGCTCTGCCCTTAGAGGCAATAACCCAGAGCATTTGATGGCTGTGTCTGTGAGTATACAATCCTGGCTCCCCGGAACACTGCCCAGAGGGGCCAGATGAACAGCACTGGTCACTGAATCTACCTTTTCTCACACTCCTGAATGCTATGGTTTCATTATCCCCAAAACGCAGGCTGAAGCTTACTTACTCGGTTTGTTTGTTTCTCAAGACAGGGTCTCTCTGTGTAGCCCTGGCTGTCCCGGAGCTCACTCTGTAGATGAGGCTAGTCAGAAGGCACCTTGAGAGCAAGGGTATCACTTAAGCAAACCATTCCGCAGGCACGCCAGCTACCCCAGAAGAACACACTATCGCTAAAGTGTACTAATTGTAGAGACGCTAGGCCGTTTATCTCAGGATCATACTGATCAAAGGAGTAAGGCCGATTATCCTCCGAGCAGACTGTGTATATATGGATCATGTAGGCTGATAATCTTGGGGCAGATAAGTCATCTTCGCAGCGAACTAATTATCCTACATAAAAACTACTTATTGTGAGAGTTTGGATAATTATCTTGGAGTAAATCATGTATTCTGTGAGTTGGCCATTTCTCCAGATTGGACATCCTGGAGTCAACTTGAAAGAGCAGGCTATCCCACGTAGGCTACAATAAACACAAGCTCTTTTCCAGCATGCTTTGGCTCCCGTGTGGAGCGCTGTACCCCATAGTGCAACGGCATCACTGAAACAGAACCTCAGAACTGGGCTTCCAGTCTTCCAGAACCACATGAAGAAGAAAACCCTTCTGTCTGATTCGCCTGGCCTCTGACCATTTCTTATAGCAATAGACAAGGATCAGAGACCCTTCCTATCCGATGGATGTCTCTTAGTACATCTACATTACTGCACATTGACCTTCACCATGTCACCACCCGGGCCCTGCTTGTCACTTGTCATCTGTCCTCCAGGCCACCATCACCTCCTGCACCTGCCTTTGACCATGTCTGCTCCCTACATGGCAGTCCGAGTGTCCTGTTGGAACCCAAGTTGCCTGACACACTAATGACCGAGTCCTGCGGGTGCCTCGGGCATGCTCAGAGCCTTCAGTCTGACATGGCCCACTGTCATCTTCAAGTTTCCCTCTGCCATTGTCCCCCTCAGTGGCTCTGCTGTGAGTACACAGGCCTCTTTGTAGTTCCTACACACACACACACACACACACACACACACACACACACACACACACGGGTCCTTCCATAGGCCCATTCCTGCCCTGGAATACATCCTCTCCCAGGCATCCCTGTGGCTCACTCTTGGTTCATTCAAGTCACACTTTAACATTATGCGATGCTTAGTTCATAATCACAAGCTAGAATCACCCGGGAAGAGAGCCTCGGTTGAGTGTCCAGAGCAGGTTGGTCTGCAGGGGATTGTTATGCTTGTTACTTAATTCAGGAAGACCTGCCCACTGTGGGGGGCACTATTCCCTAGGCAGGGAACCCTGAATTGTATGAGTGATGAAAGCTGGGTACTCATAAACAAGCAAGCAGCATGGGTTCATTTCTCTCTGCTTTTGTCTGTGGATCAATGTGATTATCTGCTTGAGTTCCTAACTCAGCTTCTCCAAAATAGTGGGCTGTAACTTGGGATTGTTAAGTAAAATACCTATGGTTTTTGTTTTGTTTTGTTTTTGTCAGGATGTTTTTACTAGTTAGGGGCAGAAACAGATGCAAATGCTCTCTTGCTCATCCATGCCTACTTTTTTACAGTTTAGAGTTGGCTTCCTAGGGAATGGTGCTGCCCACAGTGGGCTGGGTCTTCCCACCTCAGTTAACCTAATAAGGATAGTCCCACACAAATAATCCCACAAGCCAACGCAAGGTAGACAGACTCTCATGAAGACTTTCTTCCTAGGGGGATTCTAGGTTGTGTCAAGTTGACGATTAAAGCTAACAATAAAGTCAGTTCAGTGGTCTCTGTGGCAGTTTCTCTTTCTTTCTTCCTTCCTTTTTTAAAAGGATTTATTTATTTATTTCATATATATATATATAAGTACACTGTCACTGTCTTTAGAAACACTAAAAGAAGGTATCAGATTCTGTTACTGATGGTTGTAGCCACCATGTGGCTGCTGGGAACTGAACTCAGGTCCTCTGCAAGAGCAGTCAGTGCTCTTAACCACGGAGCCGGCTCTCCAGCCCTGGATCTTGGTTTTTGTTTTGTTTTGTTGAGTTGTAACAGGACGTCTCTGAATGAGGAGTTTAGTTTCCTGATTAGGCATGTCCAAATGACCATGGAGCCCTCATGGCTGTCTCTGCTCACCAGCACCGGAACTGCAGGCACAAACTGCCACACCCAGCTTTTGTCCCTGTGTCCTGAGGATAGAGTCCTTGTGTGTTTGTGGCAAGTTCTGTAGAGACCAAGGCATCTCCTCAGCCTTCCTTGGCATTTTTGTTCTGGGAAACAGAACATACATGTATATAGTGACCCTTCCCTCCTACCTATGAAATAGTACTTTTAGCATGAGGAATTCTAGTTTGTTCTCCCTGTTTAGTAACATGCTTTTTTTTTTTTTTTTTTTTTGAGACAGAGTTGCTCTGTGTAGCTCTGGCTGTCTGGGAACTCACTCTGTAGACCAGGCTGACCACAAACTCACAGAGACCCGCCAGCCTCTGCCTCCCGAGTGCTGGGATTAAAGGTGTGTGCCACCACCACCTGGTTTTCCAGGAACGTTTTAAACGTCTTCATCTCGCCCCCCCACACACACACACCGCACACCCCCTCTGCTGCATAGTACTCCGTGGCTACCGTCCCTCTCTCTATCTGTACCTCTCACCTGGGAGGAGCTGGGTGTGGCTTTTGCACATTCCTTTTCCTTTACAGATGGCAATATGGTAAACACCCCATTTCCTATGTCTTATACAAGAAATGAGAAGAACATTCAGCCAAAGAGCATAGGCAGTTATGATCTCTATAGGTGTTGTTTAACTGCTGCCCACAGTGTGGTCTCCTTCTGAGGGAGAAAAGAGGAAACTAGAGCAGTCATTGGGCCAATCATCCTGGAGAGGTTCCTGAAGTCTCACCTGTCCTGCATGTCTCTGGGACACCCTGTGGACTGTTGGCCCTTGGGGCTGCCTGTCCCCTCCTCCACCCTTCTCTCGGGTTGGAATGTTGCTAAGGTTTCAAAATCTACCATAAACAATGAGAGCAAAGGAGAGCACGAACTATGTGCGTGTCCCGGGACACAGCAATGCCACTTCTAAACAACTGCAGGAGGACTCTGAGGAGGACTCTGTGCAGGAGGACTGTGTGCAGGACTCTGTGCAGGAGGACTGTGTGCAGGAGGACTGTGTGCAGGAGGACTGTGTGCAGGAGGACTGTGTGCAGGAGGACTGTGTGCAGGAGGACTGTGTGCAGGAGGACTGTGTGCAGGAGGACTGTGTGCAGGAGGACTGTGTGCAGGAGGACTGTGTGCAGGAGGACTGTGGAGGAGGATATGGCAGCACTGTTGAAGAAGCCTTGAGGATGAGGAGCCAGCTTAGGTTCAGCTCCTTGGGGATGTGACACTATAAAATCTATGTCACATGTGAGGTGCACATCTGTGACCACAGCACTCGGAAGAATGAAGACTCTAAAGCCTCGGTCCTCAGAATAAGTTGAGATCAGCATGGACAACCAGACCTTATCTCAGAAACATAAATAAACAAGCTTTGCTCACCAGTTTCCAGGGGCAAACAGTCACAGGTGGACCGTGTGTCAAAGGATGACGATGACATCCCAGCTACTTGGGAAGCTGACGCAGGAGCGTCATAAGTTTAACCCCTGACTGGGCTACAGAGAGGATTAAAGTCCAGGGCAACTTAGTGAAGCTTTGTCTCAAAATAGAGAGTATAAAGGCTTAGGGCTTGGTTCAGCAGTAGACCACCCAACTGGGTACTACAGTAAGGGGTTAGGGCGTGGCTCAGTGGTAGAGCCCCTGCCTAGAATTCCCCAGTGAGGGGGCTGGGGGTGTGGCTCAGTGGTAGAGCCCCTGTCTAGAATTCCCCAGTGAGGGGCTAGGGGCGTGGCTCAGTGGTAGAGCCCCTGCCTAGAATCCCCCAGTGAGGGGCTGGGAGTGTGGCTCAGTGGTAGAGCCCCTGTCTAGAATTCCCCGGTGAGGGGCTGGGGGCGTGGCTCATAAGCAACAGGGGAAGAAAGTGAGTTGGGCCATCGATGGGGAGCTGCACCCATGGACCTGCGCCTGCTCCCTCCCCACCACAGAGCCCTGCTCAGATGCGTTCCAGACTCCAGTCCTTCTCCTGTTCCCACTATGCCACAGAAGCAGTGGATTGACTGTCATCCTTCCTGCCACGGAAGGGACTTGTTGAAGACAGGAATCTACCTGTGCCTCGGGTTTCCCAGTTGGCAGAAGGAATTAAAGATGCATCCATCAAATAGAGCTGTCAAATGCTAATTGATCCGTCCACATCTGGTTCTAGGCACTGAAAACCATGTCCACACTGAGCTACCTCCCTAGCCCTTCCTTTGTTTCTGTTTCCGAGACAGGGTCTCGTGTAGCTCAGGTTGTCCTAGCATTTGCCTTGCTCAGGTCTCATTGCCTAAGGTTGTCAGCTGAGGGTGGCCTTGAACTTTCAATCCTCCGGTCTCTACTTCCCACGTGTCAGGATGACAAGTGCTCCATCCACTGAGCCACATCCCCAACTTCATTTGTATTGAGATCCACCTCAGAGCTTTGGGAAGACCCTGCAGGCCCCCTCCTTCAGGAAGCCTTCTCAGACTGCTCAGCTTAGAGTCTTGTGTCTGTTCGTGCCCACCTCAAGTGTACCCTGCCTTGGGCTCCCTGTGGCTTGGCACAATGGCGGGCATCCCTAGGGCCTCTAGAAGATCCAGGGTTCTGGATGGAATGCAGGTGGGGTGTGTGGATAAGGTGGGTGTATAATTATCAAATATATAGCAGACCATACACGGTATCAGCCAGACACAGGGGGAAACGGTGCTGAGTTGTCCCTGGTTCCAGCTGCCTGTGGCTCCTTCCTAGTGTGAGGCCTGGCTGGGGGAGGGGTCTGGATTGATAGTCCCCAGTCTAATCAGCCATTGGTAAGTCACGCAGAGCCCCTCAAGGCTGGTGGCTACCATGTCGGCAGAACGGATATCTACATGTCCATTCGCATGGGTTATTCTACAAGTCTTGGGGACAGGGGCGGGGGGGGGGGGGGGGGGGAGCTGTCCTTGCAGTGAGATGAATATTTACAGGAAAACACTGCCTTCCTCCCAATGGAGAAGATTAACTGGCTAGGGTAGAGATGGTTGCCTGCCCAGCAATGAGTGTTTACTAAACAGCCCCCTCTTCTGCAGACCACAGAGGCATTAACCATTTCAGCGCTGGACCTGGGCCCCAGCCACCCCTAGGACAATCTTTCTGAAGCCTGTGCTCCTGTTGAGATAGGAACCTGGCCATTCTTCTTAACGCCAGTGTCATCTCCACAGTCGGTGGGGTGGAATTAAGCTTGCACGGTGCTTTCTGCCCTCTCTTCCCTGCCCAGCCCCTGCCCTCTCTTCCCTGCCCAGCCCCTGCCCTCTCTTCCCTGCCCAGCCCCTGCCCTCTCTTCCCTGCACACCCGGGATAACTAAGTATGCGGGCTACTGTCTTCTCCCCATGCCTCACAACTTCAAGACTCTCCCATCTGGTTTCATCCCTCCTGCCTCTGTTCCCAAGTCTTTCTATACCCAGGATTGATCCTACCTCCTGGATCCAGCCTCCTATGGTTCCCCAGTACCCAGCACAACCCTGGCTCTTTCTCCTGGTACGGGGAACATGCTCATCTCTACAGAAGCAGTTACCTTTGCCGGACTCTTTCTCCTCCCTTCAACCTGCAGCACCCACCTGCACCTCCCCAAGAAGCCCCCGCCATGACTCTTCTGAACATCTGCACCAAGCCCCGGATCATGTGTCAGCCTCTTTGCTGTAAGTTCCCGACACCTGCCAGGCTTCCTTACAGAAGCGTGACCTCCCAGAAGGCCTCACTGTGTAACCCTAGTTGGCCTGGAACTGTCTATGTAGACCAGGCTGACCCTACATTCAGAGACCCACCTGCCTCTGCCTCCTAGATGTTGGGGTTAAAGGTGTGCACCACCACCCCTGACAGGGAAAATTCTCAGCTCTCGGAGCCACCCTATCCTGGACAGGGCCTAACACAAAGCAGGTACTTAGATACATGTAACAAGAAAGTTAATGGCGGCACAGAAAACCAACTAAGCAATCATGCCTGGGATTTGAACTCATAGCTTTCTAATGACTACATGCTAACATTTTTTTTTTTTTAATGTATAAATGGTGCCTACTGCTCAGACCTCACACATGAGCACTTAAGTGTCTGAGGCAGGAGGACTACTGTAAGTTTGAGTCCAGCTTGGGCAACATAAGGAGACCCTATCTCAAAATCCAAATATACATAAAAAAATTAAATGTATATTTGTATGTGTGTCCATGGTGGGGAAAAGGTTAACCCTGGGTGTTTCCCTCAGTACTTCTCAACGTTGGTATTTGAGGCAGGGGCACTAATTCAACTAGGCTAGCCAATAAGTCCTAGCTATCCCCCTGTCTCCGTTCATCAGCATTGGAATTACATGCATACACTGCTATGCCCTGCCTTTTTGCGAGTCCTAGGGTTCTGAACCAGGTTTTTATGGGGTTGACCAACTGAGCTGTCTTCCCAGTCTAAGCAGCCCCTGCTAAAGTGTGAATTTCTTTCACAGTTGTGGTTTGTCACCTGTGTGCCAGCTACTTCTCTGGAGGCTGGAAATGCCACAGAGGGAGGGGCCGTGTCAGCCTGTGTCAAGGAAAACAGCGGGCAGGTCGCTGAGGTAGGTGGCGGCGTCTTTTAAAATGTTCAGTTAGGAGCTCGGCCTGAGTTTCCTTCCACCTAGCAAAAGGGGACAGTCTTGCAAGGTGCCCCGTGCCATCTTGTTTTTGTTTTTGTTTTTACAAATAAATGAACATATTTTAAATGTTATTTATTTTAAACGTTGTTCAAATTTATTCATTTCTATTCATGTAGAAGGGGGCTTGGGGGAGGCACACATACCAGAAAACACGTGGAGGTCAGGGGACAACTTGTGGAGTTGTCCTTTCCTTCCGCCTTGTGGGATCCAAGGACAGAACTCGGGTTTCTGGGCTTGGCAGCAGGAACCTTTACCCACGGAACAATCATATCAGCTGCAATATAAACAAACACAACTGAACACCTTTCAAACAGCCAAATTTATTTCTATTTGTTTATTTACTTACTTACTTATTGGTTTTTGAGGCAGGGCTTTGCTGTGTAACAGCCCTGGCTGTCCTGGAACTCACATTGTAGACCATACTGACTTCTAACTCGCAGAGATCGAGTCCCCCAGCCTCTGCTTCCCAAGTACTGAGATTAAAGATGTACGCCACCACCAACCGGTCAAATTCTGTGTATGGGTGTTTTATAAAAAGGTATACTGCGGGGCTGGAGAGGTGGCTCAGCGGTTGAGAGCACTGACTGCTCTTCCAGAGGTCCTGAGTTCAATTCCCAGCAACCACATGGTAGCTCACACATCTGCAACTGCAATCCCTTGAGATCTGATGCCCTCTTCTGGCCTTGGTGAGTACTGCATGCACATGGTGCACAGACATATGTGCAGGCAAAACACAGACACATAAAATAAAAATAAATAAATCTGAAAGAGCAATGGAACTTTGAAACCTCTAGGCCCTGCCACCTTTCCCCATAATCTGGTGCCTTCACGCCCACTAAACTATCACCTCCCACGTTTGCAATTTCTCAACCCAGGGCTGTCATTATCCCATGAACATTGGTCATTAACTCCTGGTTACCAAGCGCTGTCCTTGTTAAATGTGTGTTGAGGAAAAAAAAAAAAAAAAAAAAAACCAAAAAACCCAAACAACACTTTATTATTTGCATTAGTGAGCCGTGTGTGGAAAACCTGCTGCAGAGGAGCTGCTGGGTACTTGGGTCTGTTAGTAAGTGACTGAGATGATGTCACAGGAATGGGACCTGCTGGGGACAACAGCCTCCTGATGCCACCTGCCAATGATGCGGCACCATCTGAAGAGTTAATAAAGTGTAAAAACATTTTATATTTAGTTGTTGGGAAGGGACACACATGTCAAACAAGAGGAGGTCAGGGGACAACTAGAGGGAGTTTGGGGGATCAAACCTGGGTCAACCTTGATGGCAGGCTCCTTCCCCCTCAGAGTCACATCACTGCTCAGCAACATTATTCTGTGGTTAGCAGGAATGCTGGGAAGGATCTCGTCCAATCAGAAGTCAGTGAACACTGCTGCTCAATAGGTAGCCTACCCCGTACGGAAAGTTGAAGCTATCCTCCTGCCTCAGCCTAGCAAGCACTGTTTTCCTGAAGCAGACACAGGTGAAAGGGTATTTTGATAAAGCAGCCACGTGAAAGGACTCGTGATGAGGGAGTATAAATCTGACCCCACAGACAGCGAGAGACTGAGCCTGGGTTTGGTTCGCTCGGTCCCGCTATTCTTCGCTAAAGACGCGAATGCGTTGGTTCACCTTACGTAGCATTGCTGAGCTTAACTTGTGGTAACGCTGCCATGGAGAGAAACGGACCCAAGAACTGCTTGTGAGGTTCCTGCAGCAGCTTGCTGCTTTCTTGGCCTTGCCTTGGGCTGGTTGGTGAGCCTGGTGGTTCCTTCAGGATTGAACTACAGCTCCCTGGTGTCTGCCAGCCTAGAGGACCGGTCTGCAGCTCTTGAGGCATATTTGGTGTTTGCTGTGGGACTGAATTGCTGCCCCAGAAGATCAAGCTCTTGGTAGGGTGGTAAGACCCTGAGCCCTAGAACCCTTCTAGTAGAAGGGTACTGTGTGTATGAGTGTGTGTGTATGTGTTGCACATATATACTCAGGTGTGTGCCCAGACTTTCAGTCTTTCTCTATGGCTCTCCACCTTACTCCTTCAAGACAAAGGCTCTTGCTAAACCGGAAGTTTGCCATTATAGTCAGGCTGGCTGTCCAGTGAGCTGCCAGAACCCGCTTGTCCCTGTTCCCAGTGCTGTATTTATCTGTAATCACATGCACAGCCATGCCTGGCTCTGGGGTGGAGTGGGGTGGGTAGATGCTGAGATTCGAACTCAAGTCCTCATGTTCGCACAGGTACTCTTACCCACTGAGCCATCTCCCCAGCTTGTGCAGATTTCCTTCTGCTTCCCCTGTGCTTCCCCGTCTCCACCTTTTCTGTGCACCCTCTCTGCTCCCGATCTCTGCCCCTGGCTGCTATCTGGACTTCTTCAGATGCTCTCTTGCCTCTGCTGTTACTGTCAATGGCACTGGGCCACTGTCGCTGCTGTCTGCTCTCCAGTTCAGCCCACCCAGTTAAGAGTCGGCCAGAGAAGACCATTCAGGGAAAACCTTTCTTGGGTCTAATGTTGCAGGGGCACCCAGACCAATCAGGTCTGCATATCCAGACTCTGTCTTAAAGGGCGTGGTGCCGCTGGGGAACAGGGAAGGTAGCTCAGCAAAGTATTGGCACCGGATCCCATATTTAAAAAGTTGGATGTGGGAACGGTTAAGAACACTGGCTGCTCTCGCAAAGGACCCAGGTTGGGTTCCCAGCACCCACATGACAGCTTTTGACTGTCTGTAACTCCAGGTCTGGGTACCAAGGAAGAATCTGATGAGCATCAGTTGGAAATCAACTCTCCTGGTCTCCAATATTTCCACTTATTGAAAGGAAAGACCCGTCACTTGTCTTAGTAATGCTTTCACAGAGTTGCAATGCTGATCCCTTCCTAACCCCCGTCCAGGCCTCTAGGGAGAGCTGGGTCACAGATCTACGTTGACCATGTGTTCTCTGCACTTAAAGCTACATACAGCCCGAGGGCCAGAACTGGTGGATCACATATTTGTGTCAATAAAGGTTTATTGACACCCAGCCACACTCATTCAGTCAATACCGTTTATAGCTTATTAAAGAGTTGCAAAAGGAACAGATATAATGACTCTGTAAGGCGGTGGCCCAAGCACCTGAGTTTGATCCCAGTCACCCATATGCAAAGCATATGCTGGTAATCCCAGCACTGAGGAGTCAGAGACGGGGCATCTGTGGGCACACTGGCCAGACAGCCTAGTCTACTCAGCCAGTTCCAAATGAGTGAGAGTTCTTGTCTTAAAACAAGGGGGTGGGCAGCAAGATGGCTGAGTGGATGAAGATGTTTATTGTAGCGATCGCCTAACTCGCCAGCAAGAAAGATGCACCATAACATAACAGGATCCTTCTACAGGCGTTTATTGCGGGTTTGATTGTAGTTGTGAAAGACCCCGAGCCCAGAAACCAGCCCTCCTTATATATGCTTAGGAGGACTGTGTCACCACCTGATTGGTGCATTCTGTGTGCCCTAATTAGCATACTGGGAGTCATCATGATTCAGCAAAACAGGCAGGTTGTGCATGCGCACTTAGGTTGTTTATCTCAAAACTGGCCTTCCTCCCTACGGGCTGAGCGCCATCTTGTAATGGCGAATGCGGTGGCTTCCTACAGTTTATCACACAAACTTGGAGCCTTGAGTTTGATAACTGGAAGCTATGTACAATTGGAAGGAAAAACAGATTCCACAAAGGTGTCCTCTGACGTCACCCCTCCCCCTATACACCTTGCCCCTGCCTGAACACACACACACACACACACACACACATACACACACATCATGGACAGACACAAAGTTATTATTTTCTAAATTTAAAAGCAGACAGTGCCTGAAGAACAATACCTATGTGTGCAGAAATAGTTTGGCAGCCTTTTTTTCTAGAATGTTCTTAGCAGCTCGGTGGTAGTGATGATCCCTTATAAAACCCTCCTCCCCTGTGAATGGGTGAAGGACTGAGATGTGTGCACAGTGCCGCCCAGCAGGCATGGGTGAGGGCGACGGGATTCTCTTGTGCTCTGCTCAGTAACTGGAGGCAGATTCAAAGAGAAGAGAGTTCAGCCGCCTGGGCTCAGCAGGTGAGATCACAGCCTCAGCCTCCTGTGCTAGGGATGGACAAGAGAAGGCCTGTTTGTAATACTAGATGACTCTGAGGTTAAGGCTTGCTTGTTACTGCAGCACAACCCACTTTATTCTGACTGCTGCAGCCATGCCATGCCTTCCTGTCTTCATCTTCTTCCTCCTTTCCTCCACCCCTCACTGCACAGAGCGACACCCCCTTCTTACAGTGCACACAGGAATACCCAGCATGACCTCAAGTTTCACTGGGGTTTTGGTTGCAAAACTGCCTAGAGCTTTGCTTCTGAAGTGATCCATGGACCAGACATACCCTCCAGGATGCAGGTTAGACATTTAAAACTCCAAACTGGCTATGGTGGTACAGGCTTGTCATCCCAGTACCTGTGAGGCTGAGGCAGGAGGATGTCTAGTTTGAGACTAGCCTGGGAAACTTAGCAAGACCTTGTCTGAAGTCAAAGGAGGTAGAATACTTAACCACTGGGTGCAAGGCCCAAGTATTGTCACACTTTTGAGCCTTTTGATTTTTGAGACAAGGTTTCGGTGTGTAGCCCTGGCTGCCTTGAAACTAGCACTGTAGACCAGGTTGGCCTTGAACTCAGAGATGTATCTGCCTCTGCCTCCTGGGTACTGGGATTACAGGCATGCCCCACCACTGCCTAGCTACTTTTTAAGCTTTGAAGGACTATAGAATTCCTATTGCTCTGTATCTCTGCCAACACTTGGAATTGGTGGTGATTTTTTTTTTTAAAGTTGTTCTGTTCAGTGAATGATAAATAATTGTGGGCATTTGAGGTCATCCTTGACTACTGGGTTTTACTATTAGATTCTTATTATTGCTATTTTGGTTTGCTGTTTGCCTCCACATATCCAATCCTGGGATTACCTGTGTGTGCCACCATCCCAAGGCTGTTATTTTGAGACAGGGTCTCGTGTGGTCCAGGCTGGCCTCAAGCTCACTATGTAGCCAAGGATGGCCTCCAGATTCTTCTGCCTCTACCATTCCTGGTTTGTTCTATGTGGAGGACTGAAGTCCGGCTTCATGCATGCTAGGCAGTCAGTCTGTCACTCTACTAACTGAGCCACTGTGAAACCAAAACAGGAGCCACATTGTTACACATTGTTACATTGTCACACATTGTTATTCATTGTTACATGCAGTGCCACACATTGTTGCGCCTTGTTATACATTGCTACACATTCTCATACATTGTTACACATTGTAACACACTGTTGTACTTTGTTACACGTTGTTATTGTTTGGTATTCTGTAAACCCCACCCCTCAGTTACCTGGCAACAGCCAGGCATACCCCACCCCACAGTTACCTTTATAAAGTTATACTTTATTTCATGTTGTTATACATTGTTAAGACTCCACACCTTTCAAGAACAGTTTGTTTCCTAAACCTAATGTATCCTGCAAATCATGATTTTCAACCTTTACTGAACTTGTGACCCCAGGATGGATGACCACCCCTCTGCCTTGCCAGACCCCTGAACCCATGATATAAGCCCTGATGCCCTTCCCACTCTTCTGTGCAGGTGCTAACAGCCAATCATGGGGACAGCTGTTTTCTATCAACCCTAACCCTACCTCATGAAAGAGACCCCAAAAGCTGTGGAGAGGCTGACGCCTCAAAGCTTGGCCCACCCAGTCAGTTTCTGTACCCAGTAGTAAATGCAGGGGCATCTCCTGAAAGTACAGACTTGGGATTTGGGAGTGTCACTTCTCAAAATCAAAGGACGGACCTCGAAACTCTCTGGACTCTACAATGCCTTATCTGCCTGTTATATGGGGGAGGATCAAAGGCCACCTACCATCCCAGGAGACCAGGTAGGGGGGAAAGGAAGGGGGGGGAGGGACACAGGTTAACCTAAGTACTTCGGATTTCACAGGAATGTTCCAGCATTTAGGGGAGGAGTCTGGAGACAAATTTAACAGCCTGCAGGACACATGATGCAGCTGGTAACCTCACCCCCAAAACACAGCAGCCCTGAGGCTGTTAATTTGCAGAATGTATGGGGGGGCCTCAGACCACAGGGATGCTACTTAGCTCAGGCACAGGACCCCAGCTGCTGGGTTCAAGACAGGTGCTGCCCTGATTGACTGATTCCAAGTATGTTTACTGCTTTCTGTGTGCCTCAGCGTGTCCATCTGTGAGTTGGGGACAATGTCATGACTCACCTTGGAAGGCAGAGAGAGGGAGGAACAGAAAACTAGAGAGAGACTGCACAGATAGACACAGACAGACATGCACACATACAGGAAGGAAGGGTCAGAGGGAAAGAGAAAAAGATCGAGGAAGAGGGAGAGAGAGAAAGAGAGAGCCCAAAGAGGCAGAGAAAGCAAGAGATAAAGACAAAGATCCAGAGAATTTGGACCAGTTGGATGAGCCAGAAACAAGCTCAGTGCTTTCCCCCAGCACCACACAGCTCAGCCTGCCTCCCAGTCACAAGCTTGCAGCAGCGAGTGGATACCGTTAGGTCTCAAACCCTACACAAATGGCTGCGGTGCATGCTTAACATCAAGGCAGACCTGGCCATGACGTTCTCCCAGCATCCCTCAGTCCCTACCTGTTACAGCAGTGGCTCTTAACCTTCCTAATGTCCTGACCTTGTAGTGCAGTTCCTCGTGTTATAGTGACACCCAGCTACAAAATTCTCTTTGCTGCTACTTCATAACTATAGTTTCATTACTGCTATGAACCATACTGTAAATGTCTTTATATGCAGGATATCTGATATGTGACCCCTGTAATATGTGATTTGACTCCCAAAGAGGTTTGGACCCCACAGGTTGAGTCACTGTGTTACAGGATCCTTCTGATTGACATTCCTCACCCACCCCACCCCTAAATTTCCCCCAGCTCAGGGACTGGGCTGCCCTTCCCTACCTAATCCAGCTATTTTGGTTACATGGTCTTTTTGTCTACCTTTTACCCTCCTGGCCTCTTGACCAGTCTCTTGGCCCAGGCTGCCCCTCTTGATGGGCAGCCTTCTCCCCTCTCTTTTCCCCCTCTCCCCACATGGCCCAGTTCAGGGTCTTGTTCACTCTGCCTCTGGCTACACCCTCCCTTTTAGCTCCAATAAGCCTTCTCCTCCTGCAGCCATATCTAGTAGTCAAAAGAAATTCCTTTTTCTTTCAGACACCCCCATGCCACCTTAAACACAAAGGCCTTCTGAGCCACCGGTGACTGTACCAGACCATGGCTTTATACTCACAATTTAAGCTTCTCAGAAACCTTTGGCCATACAGCCCAACCCAGGAAAGGCATGTGCCACTGTGACCCCAAGGGCTGGGGTGACTGCCTCATGATAGGAACAGGTGATTGGGGCATGGCCTCCAGTTCCTATCTGAAGTAGGAGTGAAGTGTCTAAGGCAGGTCAAGGCCTTACCTCCACCTTGGCTCACTCCCAGGCTCCAGCCAGTAAACCGTTTTGGTTTCAAGGCTTCTGTACTGTGAAGTGGAACACACACACACACACACACACATGAGAGCCACACCCACAGCTGCAGACACACAGAAGGGAAGTCTTCAGCCTTCAGAAGAGTGGACAGGCATCCCAGTATGTGGGAGGCTGAGGCAGGAAGACTGCCACATGTCTGATGCCAGCCTGGGCTACACAGGGAGTTCCAAGTCGGCTCGAGCTACAGTATGAGACTGTCTCAGAGGCACTCACTCACAGGGCCCGCCTCCAGCTGGGGTCTTCTGCATGGGCAGTGGTTGCTGGCAGGAGAGAGACACAGTCTTCACCTCAGCGGTGCAGCCACCCCAGGGTGCCCATGGGCCTCTAATTAACCCCTTACTCATGATCCTAAAACTAGATTCTCTCGGTCTCCAGGAAATAACAAGGACAGGAAAATAGAAGCGCAGGCTGGAGCGATGGCTCAGTGGTTAAGAGCACCGACTGCTCTTCCAGAGGTCCTGAGTTCAAATCCCAGCAACCACATGGTGGCTCACAACCGTCTGTAATGGGATCTGCTGCGCTCTTCTGGTGTGTCTGAAGACAGTGACAGAGTATCATATACTTAAAAAAATTGTCAAGTAAAAAATTGAGAATGGGCAAGATTTGGTGGTGTACCCCTTCAATCCCAGTATTTGGGTGGTGGCAGAGGCAGGCAGATCTCTGTGAGCTCAAAGCCAACCATCTCTACATAATGAGTTCCTTCCAGGCCAGTGGTCAGGGAGTCATAGTGAAATGCTGATTCGAAAGGAAGAAAGGAAGAAAGATCGCCGACTCCAAGCCCAACAGCATGAGGTCTGACCTTGGGAACCTTATGATGGAGGGAGAAACTGGCTCCTACAAACTGTCCTCTGACCTTCGCAGACATAACGTGGCACACATAAGAGGGAGGGACTAGGGGACGGAGGCTGGGGAATTGGTGCAGTAGGCTGCAGCACACCTGATAAAATCAGTTCAGGTCCCTACGACCCTCATAGAAATCGGATGCTGTGGGGGCGCTCACATCTGTAATCTCAGGGTGGCTCTCCTGGGAGAAGTTGGGGTGGAGACAGGCTTACCTGAAGCTTACATGCCAGCCAGCCTGACTTAATAAGAAGTGAACAAGTGACAAGGCCATGGCCAGTACCCCAGGTCCAACTCTGGTCTATACTCCCAGCCGTGGTACGAGGCTTGGACGAGGGGCTGGGATTGGCTCAATGGGAGAGTTTGAGGGTTCCCGGTTCCCTCCTGTTTCTTCCATCCCCGCAGCTCTCCCCGTTTGTGCTTCAGCTCCCAGAGTGTGTACTTTACAAACCTCACAGATTCTTGGCCACGGAATACCCTGTGGGCTGCCAGGATGAAGGCCAGCTTTTCCACACTCCACCCACACAGCAGTCTTTCCTGTTCATCCCTTTTGAAGCGGGAGGGATGAAGTCGGTCTCTCTAGGACCCAGCTAGAGACAGAGGCAGGTGCGGGGTCAGGACAACACACACTAAAGGCATTTGGTGTGAGGCAGGCAAGAAGGAATGTGGGACGGTTAGAGGAACTTGGCTTGCAGCCCAGCAAGGAGAGAGGGTTACAGTGGACGGCCTGGTGCCAGGGAACTGTATTCCGCCATCGCTCCGGTCCACCATGTGTAGGAGCCAGACACTGGTCTTTAGGGAGCACTGGAAGCCCTTGGGTGGATGGGTGCTATTCATATGGGGGTGGCCATGTTAGTTACCCCAGAGTGTCTTATGGGGAAAGATTGGTAAAGCCTTTTCCAGACCTGGGGTGCGGCTCAGAGGGAAACCACAAATCCTTCTCCAGGGGGATTGGATGCTGGTGTTGATAGTGTGTGCAGCAAGTGTCTGCCATAGCTTTCTTTCCTTGGGCATTGACAGCCTGCAGACTGTGCCCCAGGAGACCTCTCCTACTCAGATGACATAAACCTGACCCCTGGCCCAGCTGTATGCAATAACCCCGCCCCCAAGTTAGACTCTATATAATAAACAGGGTGTGCTTCTGGGACATTCAAGGTCATCTTTGGCTACAAAGACAGTTAGTTCTAGGTTAGCCTAGGCTACCAGACCCTGTCTTAACAAGACACAAAAGAGGAGACAGGTGGAATGAAGAAGCACTTTGAAGGCCGAAGCAAGAGGATTGCCAGAAGTTTCAGGCCAATCTGGGCTACAGAAGACTGTGTCAGCAGAAAAGGGAGGAAGGGAAGGAACTGTCTGTGGGAGGGTCATGAGGGGTGACTCAGCAAAGTAAACGTGACAGGTGCATGCAGATATCACAGTGCCCCCCCTTTTTCCTGGTAACTGAAATAAAAAAAAAAAAAAAAAACCCTAGCACTCAGGAGGCGGAGGCAGGCAGATCTCTGAGTTCGAGGCCAGCCTGGTCTACAGAGTGAGTTCCAGGACAGCTAGAGCTACACAGAGAAACCCTGTCTCAAAGGAGAGAGAAAAATACAGGAGCAACTCCCCAAAACAACTGTTTGCACGTCCCTCCATGGTGTCATGGTTCTCCCTCAGGGTTACAGGGGCAGTTACACAGGGGCCTCCGGTCTCACTTGCAGGAAGCAGACTGTATTTCCATCCTTGGCAGGTTCCCTGGATGAAGTTGCCTGGCATGCTCAGCCAGGGAGGCAGAGGTCCTTGTGCTCACAGATAAGCACCAGAGGAGCCAGGAATGAGAAACGCATGGTCGTCCCTTCAGAGGGAGGGATATATAATCCTTTTCCAGCCAGAAGGCTGAGAGTGCACACGGTTAACGCCCAGTGACCTCTGCACTACCCATGTGGCTGAGACCACACCGGATCCTCCCCCAGACCCTAAAGTGAGCTTGTTTTCTATGTTAATCTATAAAATATCTTTATGGCAGGTGTTATATGTACTGCTGCCCTGGACTCCTCGCCGCCTGACTCTACCTGCCCTTGGGGGTAGGAGGTGAGGTGGCCCAGAATCATTGAGACTGACTACGTGGAGCAGGTGAGAAACACCAGGGGCAGCAAGCTCTCCTGAACGCTCCTGCGAGGTCCTTTAGTACCCTCTGCCCGTTCCCCCATTGGTGCCAAGAAACAGCAGTTTCCGATTGGCTGGCACTGTCTACGTCAGCAAACTTTGCAGGCAGAGATGCTTTTGCGGCTGCACCGCTCCCAGAATTTACGTAGACGTTAACCCACCTTTCCTGATCTACTTTACAAAAAAGAGTTTTGATGGAGCCATGCCCTAAACTTTACTGTGCACACGTGATGGAGTTATTTATCACCAGGAATTTTTTCACTAAGTTTCACTGTGTTTAAACACGCTTAAAAGACACGACTTGAGCTGAGAGTCCTGAAGTTTGACCCCACACCAGTTACTGAGTTGCGTTGAACAGAACTGTCTTCTTGCCTCCCGCGGACCGTTACTCTGCGGGGTGGTCACAAAGACCCCCCACAACCAAGAAATCTCCGAGGTGGCAGGGAAATTGTCACCACATGGCATCTGGGGGGACATCATTAAAAATGACCTGGAAGCTGGGAACATGGCTCAATGGGTAAAGGAGTGTGCCACCAAGCCTAACGACATGAGTTCAGTTCTTGGAGCTCTCAAGGAACGAACTGGCTCCTGTATGTTGTCTTCTGACCTGAACTTACGCTGTGTGGCACCACACACGCCCGTCCCCCCCCCCCCAAATAAACACATTTTTAAAATGTAAAAACAAAAAAAAAAAAAAAAACGTTGTGGAGTTTGTTTTTATTGTTGTTGTGGTTTAGTTTTAGTGTGTGTTTGCTTAGAGCCTTACACAGAGACAAGGTTTCTCTGTGTATCCTTCAATGTTCTGGAACTCTCTATGTAGACCATAGATCTGCCTGCCTCTGCTTCCCAGGTTCTGGGACTAAAGGCGTGTGCAACCGCTGCCCAGAGTTAAAAAAAAAAAAATTTTTTTTTAAATGTTGTGGCTTACTGGAGAGATGGCTCAGCATTTAGGAGAGACACGGGAGATACAGGAGGGCCAGAGGTCAGCTCGCGCCACTCTGTGACAGGCCAAGCAGCCTGAATCCCAGTACCGTAGCTGGAGGAGGCAGGAGGATGCCTGGGACTTGTTAGCTTTCAACCCAGCTGGGAAAATGTGAGGTTCAGGTTCAGGGAGAGCTCCTGCCTCAAAGAATAAAGAGACTCACAGAGGACATTCAGTTCCTCATGCCTTTGTGTCCCACACAGATACACACAGGAGCCCATACATTCACAAACACTAACATAAGTAAAGAAATTCATATTTCTTTTGTAAAGTCGAACCCACCGATTGGCGGGGGGCACAGCAGCTGGAGAGATGGCTCAGTGGTTAAAAGCACACATTGCAAAAATCCTGGTCTCAATTCCCATCACCCATATTGGGCAGTGTATAAACCATCCATAATTACAATTTCAAGGGATCCAACATGCTTTTCTGGCCTCCATGGGCATTGGCAAACAACTATGTTGCACACGTACACATACATGTGTGTGGCTAAAACTCCCTCCCAGAAGTAGATGAAGCAACCTGCCTTCCTTTCTAAGGTCCCAGTGACAAACCAAGGCATAATTCCACTAAGGTCATCTAGACAAACCTTGGTTTCCCTTACCAAGTATAGGTGAAGAGTTACCTTCAGAGGTGGAGGTGCTCCTCCCCTAACAGGCTGCCCCTGAAAAACTTTTAGCCAATGAGGATGAGAGCTTCCCCAAATCCTCACTCATTTATACCCTCTGGCCGCTCCCTGGGGTCACATGCACTGAAGGCATCTGAGGGGCTCCTGACCTTCCACCCCTCCTCGATGAGTCAGCAAGCCCGGCTGGCCCGATCCCTTTGCAAGGGACCACAGCTGAACTCTCCAAGTGGCGCAGCTGTTTGGTTCAAAAGGACAAACACACACAAAACCATAAATAAAGTTGTGGGGTTTTTTTTTGTTGTTGTTTTGTTTTTAATTACATGGGATAGAAAGAACCTTGGAAGGTAACTTTATCCGCAAAACAAATAAAGCCTCCCAATGGGCCCGGGAAGTGACTGCGCACTGGTAAGGGGCCATACACCGCATATGATCTAAAAGACAGGGCTCTCTGATTGAGCAGCTTCAGGACTATGAAAGTTTGGTTTTGTTTTTTATTTGCTTTGAAGAACTGACACTTAGAGCTTCACACCAGCTTAAAAAACAATCTACCACTGAGCCACGCCCCCAGCCCCTCACTGGAGGATTCTAGACAGGGGCTCTACCACTGAGCCACGCCCTCAGCCCCTCACTGGGGGATTCTAGACAAGGGCTCTACCACTGAGCCACGCCCCCAGCCCCTCACTGGGGGATTCTAGCCCCTCAACTGCGGGAACTGGCCATCTTTCTGCCTCAGCCTCCCTGATGCTGGAGTCTAGCTCAGTGTAGGAAATCCTTCAGTTTTCTTTATTGAAATGTAAAATTCTAGGGTGTGGTATCAGGTGATATTTATCTATGTCTTACCAAATCCCTCTTTACCGTAGTCACACCAGAGAAACCAATTCTGGGCCTCCTACCTGGGCCCGAGAGTTCTGGTTTTAGAAGCCGAGCGATCTGTAGCCTTTGTGCAGCTCACTGCCCCGAAAGGGGGACTTTGTTGGCGGAAGAGGAGCAGCATGCACAAGTCAACAGGTTGGCTCCGGTCTCAGCTTGCTAGTCTGCTGGGTAATCTCGGGACCCACAAGTGCAGGCTGTGGGGAGCCAAAGATAGCCAGCGCAGATCAGGGAGAGAATTTAACTAATGTGATCAGCCCCTACTGGTGATATGGCGCAATTACACCCTGAGTGTCCTTGATCATTACTTACTATCTGAATCCCATCTAATTCAGCTCACCTGCTCCGGCTAAACCAGCCACGTCTATTCACTGCAGGAGGGCGATCAGTTGCTATGTATACAAATGCTTAATTTGGTTGCCACCCAGACAAGAGAATTTTCACATCCACCAGCCTCTGTTATGTAAACCTTGCTCCCCGATTTAAAGTTAATTGGTTAATACAAGGCCTGTGATTGGGCAGTAGAGAGAGAAAGGCAGCACTGGAGGATGGAGGGGGGAAGGGCAGGTCTCAAGAGAGAGCACTGGCAGAAGGAAGATCCGGAGAATAGGAGGTCGCCATTAGATGGGATGGACCAGGAACATCCTGACAGATGGAGTGAAGCAGCCAGGGTGAGTCTGTCACTTCCAAGTGACAAAGGGTATATGGTTTGAATATACACGAGAATAGCAGGAAATATGCCCAACCTCGGCTTACGGCTTGTCAATAAAATACCAGGTTCGTGTGCCTTTTATACAGGCTTAGCTAGGGTATATGGTTTCTTTACAGTTCACAACATTATAGTCCCTACAGCTGTAACTTCACTAGCTTCATTAGTGTTAGGTTTGAGGTAGAAGCTGAGAAAACACTGCCTGTAGCTTTGCTGCCCCGCCAATGCTCCAAGAACGGGCTGCCTTACCAGCCCTCACCCCGTTTCCCTTGAACCCACGGAAAAATGACACAGTCGCACAGTTGTTCAATTCCAACCTGCCTTTTACCCAATTGCTGGGCTACTACTCTCTCCTGCCTGGAAAAAAAATGTGCCCTTACATTTTCTTATCTCTGCACCTCCCAGAGATAAGAAAAATGTAAGGGCACATTTTTAGTTGCTAACCTAACTTTAGTTGCTCAGTTGAACCTAGTCCCTGCTAAACACCCTTGACCATGGCCTGTCGGTGCGACCCGGGTGGCCATTCTGTTTCCAGATCTCACATAGCTGGTCAACTTTTCTTCATCAGAAGCATGGCAAGCTCTCTCTCCTCCCTTACATCTCTCCACTTTCTTCATGGGACCTGGAAGTCCCGCCCATTCCTTCTGCCCAGCAATTGGCCCATAGCTTCTTTACTGACAGATCAAGAACCAATTGGGGAACAGGACCTCAGCATCGGCACTACCTCTACTTCAGAGATGGAAGGTTAAAAATTAATGCTTTGTTTTTCTGAGCACTCAGGGAGGCAACTGGTTTGGGATCTGAACCGCGTCCCCAAGGGAGACTGCACAACGTTTTTATAGGATGGGAACGCAAAGAGAGGGGGAGCAGGGTGGTCTGTTGCATTGACCAATCATATTTTGACACAAGGGCATTGAGCTTTATCCATGTGACCTGGTTTTGGGGTCCTTGGTTCAGCTTTTGCCGGCAGGGTTCCCTCCTGGCCTCTGACCTGGAATGTTAGAATGACAAGGGAACAAAGCAGCGGGCAAGCTGCATGTTGTCAGTTTACAACACGGCTTGTGTGCCTCGGTTTATAAAACAGGATTAACAGCATCTTCCCCCCTTACATCCCTTAGTGGTCAGCAGACCACCTGTAGAAGCAGGACAGGAGTTGGGTTTCAGAGCCTAGGAACACGAACTGGGTTGTGGGTCGGCCAGCAAGGTGGACCTTGCTTCCGAGATGTCTGGACTCAGGAAACTGTCTCCTGACATTAGAGGGATGAAATGAGCCTAGTGCAGAGAATGTCGGTCAATTCAACGCTTTGGAGACAAGGCGGGGGGGTGGGGTGTTGCTGTTCACGTCATGTCTGATTGAGCCGTGTAGTAAATTCCAGGCAAGTCAAGACTGCAGAGTGAAACCCTATTGCAAGCAAAAAGGGTTCAGGCAAGATGGCTTAATGGGCACTTGCCACCAGGACTCAAGAGCTGAGCTTGATCCCTGGGGTCCCAGGTGGAAGGAGGGGACTGACTCCCCAGATTTGTCCTCTGACCTCCACAGGCATACCTTCCAATGCAAAAATAGGTGAGTGTAATTTTTAAGAAAAAAGATAACATATTTCCTGGGGAGATGGCTTACCTGTGGGGACCGCTCTGGCAAAGGATTCAGGTTTAATTCCCAGCATCCACACGGCAATTCAAAATCAACTGTAATTCCAGGTCTGGGTATCTGATGCCCTCTACTGGCCTACATGAACATTGCAAGCATATGATACAAAAGCAACTAAACACTCATACAAATGTAGCCTTGGGTGTCCTAGAACTCACTGTGTAGACCAGGCTGTCCTCAAACTCACAGAGCTCCACCTGCTTCTGTCTCCTGAGTGCTAGGATTTAAGGTGTGCACCACCGTACCCACCTGTAAAATTTTTCTTCATTTTTTTCCGTGGGTATGACTGTTTAGTTGCATGTATGCTTGTGATACACACCTTAAATCCCAGCACTTGGGAGACAGAGGCAGGCAGATCTCTGAGTTCGAGGCCAGCCTGGTCTACAGACCTAGTTCCAGGACAGCCAGTACTACACAGAGAAACTCTGTCTCAAAAAGTCCAAAACATAAATTAATAATAATAATAAAATTTGTAGGTACACATGGATGTAGTGCCCAGAAAGACCAGAAGAGGGCGTCGAACTCCTGCAACTAGAGCTACCATGGGGACTTTGCCCCGTGGCAGTACCGTATAGCCAATGAGGTTCATCTGAGTCATGATTATTGCTAATAGAGCTGTCATGTGGTGCTGGGAACCAAAATCAGATCCCTCGGCAAGAACTCCTGATTCCCCCCCTTTCTCCCTCCCTCCCTCTCTCCTCCCTCCCTCTCTCCTCTTTTGCTCTGTCTCCCAGTCTCTTTGTCTCTGTCTCTCTCTCACATGGTCCAACTTTTAAAGAGCCTTTCACACTTCCCCCCTCCTCATAATAAAATTATTGCCTTAGATCCTCTTTCTGGTGTAATCTCCTAGTGGCACATCTTGGTCCAGACGTGCTGAGGTACCTTTCTCTGCTTAGCCTAACGCTGAAGACCTGATGAGCCATCCTACTGGCCGCTTGAACTTTTAAAACTGGAGTTAACAATTAGGTCAGGTACTGCCCACCTGTAACCACTGCTATCCGGAGGCTGGGACAGGAGGGTCGGGAGTTCAAGGCCAGCCTGGGCTGTGTGACCCACTATCTTAGAGGAGGAATAGGAAGAGAGGGAGAGCTGGAGAAAGGAAAAAGAGAAAAAGAGGAACTGGGGGTGGGTCTGGGAGCAGGAATATGATCGAAATACATTGCATGCATGCGAAATTCTCGAAAATTATTTTTTTCAAAAAGAATTTCGAGACAAGGTCTCATTATATAGCTCTGGCTGTCCTAGCACTCGCTAATGTAGCCCAGGCTGGCCTAGAACTCACAGAGATCTGCCTTGTCTCTGCCTCCACAGAGCTGAGATTAAAGACGTGCCTGGCCTAACAATTAGTAAAATATTTTAAGAGAGAAAGAGGAGAAAGAAAGAAACGCAGGGAAGAAGGCAAGCAAGTCTGTTGAATTGGTAAATTTAAACAACTTCAGTATTTCTCAGTCTGACTAGGGGTTAGAACTGCACCCAGCAGGTGCTGAATAAATATGTTAAGTGTCTGGATTCCAGAGCTCCAGGTACAGAGCGTTCTGGGGCCTCCCCTGTGATGTCACAAAGTCCCCACCATGTCTTTGGCCTTGACCCTGGTGCTTCTGTGCGGCCTGGGCCGCCCGGGGGCCTGGGGCTGCCTGCAGTGCGACGAGACGGTGCTAGATGCGCTCAGCGAGCTGCGCGAGGCCATCATCACCAAGCGCTTCCACGTGGAAGGGCTCCAGGCGCGCGCACAGGCCCTGCTGTTGAGCATGGAGGGCCCTTTCTTCAGGGATTACGCGGTGGACGCGTTCGTGGGGAAAGTGGGTGTGTGCTTGGATGCGTGGGGGAGAGGCCCGGGTAGCTGTGGGCCTTCTGACGTGACACGACCTCCCTTCTGGTCTACAGACCTGGATCAACTGGAAAAAGTGGCAACATCCTTCAAGAACCAAACCCAGTATATAAAGGCTAACTCTAGGACAGGTGGGAGACCCTTAGGCCACACCTCCTGGCCATCTTTCCCACACTCTCTCGTGTCTTTCCCCTGGTTAGCTAACAGAGGCATGTGTCCTTTTGAGAAAAGGTTGAGAGGGAGAAACGCTGAGGCTCAGAGAAGCCAGGTAACCTATCCAAGGTCGCACAGAGTCGGGACACTCACCCTTCTGTCTTCTTGTGTTTCTCAAACACTGCGATTTTATAAATGGGGGTTTTTTTGGCAGTGCCTTGCTGAAAGACTACATTTCCCAGCCTCCTTTGCAGACTATAGACCTCATTTCAATGGTATAAGAGGTGGCATCCCATCTCCCTCTGTAGGCATTCTGGCTATCTACCCCTTCGCGGTGAATAAACATAGTCCCATCTGAGGTCAGACCAAGCTTCTCTGTCTCTCTACAGCTGTCTTGCTCGCTTGCTTGTTTTTAATTAATCTAACATTTGTGATAATCTTCCACCTGTCATCCTGGTCACTCGGGAAGCCGAGGCAGGAGGACCATGACTTTGAGTCCCTCCCTAATTAAGAGTTCAAAGCCAGTCTCGCGGCTCTTGAGAGGCGGATATGCAGCTGTTTCTAAGTACCAGGGTTCACAGGAAACAGCCGTTATTCGTGCACAAACAAGTCCACACACATACTTTAAGTCTCAAACACTTGGGAGCCTCCCAGAATTCAGATTCCTTCTGGACACTCATCGGGTCGTTTCTGCAAAGAACCAAAATGAAAACCTTTAGTTTTTTCTATCTGAAGCACTATTTAAATTTTTATGAGTATGGGTGTTTTGATCCCCCCCGCCCCCGCGCGCGCATGTATTATGTGCCATTTGTGCATGCAGTACCTATGGTGGTCAGAAGAGGGCGTAGGATCCCCTGGAACTGGCGTTTCGGGTGTGTTTGTGAGCTACCATGTAGGTGCTGGAAATGGAACCTCCGTTCATTACAAGAGCAGCCAGTGCTCTTAGCCACTGAGTCATCTCTGTACCCCAGTTTGACAACCCTGTAAGTGGTTCAAGGTTAGCTGACGACAGCATCTCTTCCCTCCTCAGATGGTCCTCTGCTGGAAGACCTGGTGAGCTTCAGGGAGCATGCCATCAAGGAGCTAAAGATAGCATTAAGGGACTACAAAATGAAAGGTGCAGCCCCTTCCCCCCCACCCAGTCCCTTCCCTCCGAAAAGCACTTCTGTGACTCCCAACATCCCCATCTTGCCAACATTCCTTCCCCAGATTTGCCCCTTCTCTCCCTCATCCCCTTTCCAATTAAATTCTCAAGCCGCAGTGTCTGCACGTCACTCATATCTGCTTTCTTCTCTTTCAGCCTGCGACCACAAAACTTGTCGTGAGTCCTACTTGTCCTACTCACCCTCCCACATCTGTCCCCCATTCCTCTCAAGCCAAACCTCAATGCCGTGTTCACTTCACCACAAAACCATGAACCCCCGGTCATCAAGGGAGGGTGGTTTGCTGTGAGTGCATGCATAGTATATGTGTGTGTGCATTTGTATGCTCACATGCTAGTGTGCATGAATGTTTGTGAGAGCACAGGTGGGCATGCATGAGGCCATGTGTGTGTGTGCACATGCATGAGTTTGTGTGCGTATGTGTATCTGCACATATGTGTTAGTGTACATGCACAAGTGTGTACATGTGTGTGCACATATACATGCGTGTACATGTATGTGTGTGTGTGCTCACGTGCACAAATGTGCACATGTATGCTTGAATGCCTCTGAAAGCCAGAAGAACAACCTTGGGCATGATGCACCAGTAGCCATCCACCATGTTATTTTCAGTTATTTTTTAAGTTGTATGAATGAGTGTTTGCATGTATGTATGCATGTATGTATGCATGCATGTATGCATGTATGTATGCATGTATATGTGTACACCACATGTGTGCCATGTTCCCCTGGAACTGGAGTTGCAGATGGCTGTGGACCACAATGTGGGGCTGGGATCTGAAAATTAGTAAAGTTTTTGAACTATTGAGCCATCTCTTCAGCCCCATACCGGATTTTGAGAGTCTCTTGGCGTCATGAAGCTCACTGACTAGGCTGGCTGCCCAGTGAGCCCGGGGGCTCCCTCTGCCTCTTCCTCAGAGCTGCGACTACACACACTACCACCTCCAACTTTTCTGTTCGAGAGATTGAACTTGAATCTTTATTTTTACAAGGCAGCCATCTTGTCCACTGAGCTACCTCTGCCTCACTTCCTCCCATAGCTTCTTACAAGGTCTCACTCTGTAACCCATGCTGACCTGGAACTCATGACAATCCTCCTGCCTCACCCTTAATAGTACTGGTATTTCATGAGTCACCAAGACAACCTCAAGACTTGCTTTGGGTTTGTTTGTTTGTTTGTTTGAGACAGGGTTTCTCTGTGTAGCTTGGGCTGTCCTGAACTCACTTGATAGACCAGGCTGGCCTAGAACTCACAAAGATCCTCCTGATTCTGTCTCCAGAGTAATGGATTAAAGGTGTGCACCATAACCACCCAGTTTGTTGTTTTATATTTTATTTTATTAGGGGGGTGTGTGCTCAGCACACATGTGGAGGTCAGAGGATAACTTGTTTCTCTCCTTCTTCCCTATGGCTCCCTGGGTTTGAACTCAGGTCACCAGACTTGTTGGCAAATGCCTTTACAAGATGTGCCATCTTGCTGACTCTTCAAGAGTTGCTTTTTGAGGACTAATGAGAATGATTACAGCCTTTGAGCTGGGGGCCTCAGGAAATCTGTAACTGTGGGAACCGGTGTGTATGTGGCATTTATACTGGTCTCTGAGACTAGTGCACCTCTCGGAAAGTTTTGTTAGCCTGGAATGATACCTGTGGCTGAAGTCTACATGCAGGTGAGGGCAGGAACAAGATAAGGCAAGGCCTGTGATTGGGCGGTGAAAAAGGCAGGTGCAGAGTTGTTTGAGAAGCAAGAGAGATAGTGAGAGGGGAGAAGAAACCAAGATGGAGGAGAAGGATGACCCAGCCCCATGTGGCTTTAAGTAGCCACAGGTAGCTATGAATATCTTATAAGGGATGGATAATTACAGGACAATTTGTCTAAGTGGGCAGTTAATATCAATATCAATTGGTTCTTAGTTTACTGTGTGGACATTTTATTGAGTGAGAATTTACTGATATAAATCTGATTGATAAATTACAAGCTTCTAGAGTTTTGATTTTTGTCAGGTTACTGGGAATTGTAACCATAACCACAGTGGGGGGTGGATGCTGGGAATGTGAGCAGGGTTCCCAGCAGAGTCACAAGAGGGTGGTCACTGCTGGGGCCAGAGAGTAGCAGAAGTTGTCGTGACCTGGTGCCTGGTCATTTTATACATTTTTTATTATTTGCTGCTACAGATAGCCAACACAGTTTCCTTTGATTCAGTAGAGGGCATGAGTGTGTAACTCACTACAAAGGGATTCTGGGACCTATCTGCACAGGAAGAGGAGGAGTCATGTGAATCTGTAGCATGCCCACCTTTGTCAGAGGAGGCTGGAAGACCAGATCTCAAAATTAATAAATGTTGAGGCCAATTGGGTGGCTCAGAGGGTAAAGGTATTTGCTTGAAAAAAAAAAAAAAAAAAAAAACCAAAAAACTTGACAACCTGAGTTCTGTCCCACAAGGTTGGAGGACAGACTCCTCCAAATTGTTCCTTCTCCTCCATTCATGTACATCCCTGTGAATAAGCACACACAGGAAATGCATGAAATATTAAATGACAGTAACAAAAGAGTGTTTGAAGTTAAGTGTCTACAGATGGGAAGAGGCAGGGTTGGCCCAGATCTACCACAGAAGCTACTGACAGGCTGAGGCAAAAGAATCACAAGTTTAAGGCCAACTTAAGTAATGTAGCAAAAGCCTGTCTCAGGATTAAAAAATAAATAAATGGACTTGTAGTGTAAACCAATGGTAAAGCCTCTGCCTAGAATCCCCCAGTGAGGGGCTGGGGGCGTGGCTCAGTGGTAGAGCCCCCTGCCTAGTATCCTCCAATGAGGGGCTGGGGGCGTGGCTCAGTGGTAGAGCCCCTGCCTAGAATTCTCCAATGAGGGGCTGGGGGTGTGGCTCAGTGGTAGAGCCCCTGCCTAGAATCCTCCAATGAGGGGCTGGGGGCGTGGCTCAGTGGTAGAGCCCCTAATACTCAAGACTCTCACTTTAACCCTTAGTGTACACACCCCTAAATATTCTGTGATCAGAACATTCGGTCAAATGACCTATGGAAGTTCCATTTAATCTTTCTTTCTTTTTATTATACTAAAGAACAGATTTTATTATTTTCCCAGAACACTAAAATAGCCCAGCATAGTAATTTAGGATACAGTAAAAATGACATATATAGTCAGCTCCCTCCCCCGTTTAATCTTTCAAAAGCCATTTCTCATACGGACTGCACACATTCGCTCAGGGCAGCGGCTCCTGCAACACTCAGAGAGAGGCCCAGGGGACCCCACCTTCTTTTTCCCTTGTTTCCCCTCCATCTCCCTCCCCCGTTCTTGCCAGTTCTTGGGGTCTGCTTTTCTCCACGTTTCCCTTTCACCCCACCCAGACACGTTCAAAGAGGAGGTCCTGGACTGTTTATATTGCGAGAAAACCATTTCCAAGTGCATCAGGAGAAAGTATTGCTCTGGTAAGCTGTGGGTCTGGAGAAGCCAGGGGTGGCTATGAGAGAGAGCCATGTCCCTGTAGAGTGGTTTCAAGGTCCCCACAGACTTTGTTTCTGTTAGAGTCCTTGTCTCAAGGCTCTCCATGAGCACTTGGGAGGCTGAGGCAGGAGGATCTGTAGTTCGAGGTTAGCCTGAGCTACCTAGCTCCTGTGTCTAGCCTTATCACTCAGGATGCAGACCTGCCCTCCTGACCATTGCTCTGCTCTTCCTCCTCCTTTGGGCTCCCCTCCCTTTATTCAGGTCTCAAGGCCTCTCAGTGACACTTCCCGAAAGGTCATTTTGCATTGAACTGCAATGTTCCTCCGCTGGTTTACTCGTTTTAGTCTTTGCTGGAGATTTTATTCTATGTTTTAACTATTTTTACTGGAGTTGCATATGGTTGTGAGCCACCATGTGAGTGCTGGGAATTGAACTCAGGTCCCCTGGAAGAGCAGCCAGTGCTTCTCCCCACTCACTAGGCTATCTCTCCAGCCCCTCTACCTTCATCATTATCATCGTTGCCACAGTGTTTGTCTTAGTTGGTGTTCTCTGGCTGTGAAGAGACACCATGACCACAGCAACTCTTGGGGACAAAAAGCACTTAACTAGGGTTCAGTGTTTCAGAGCTTTAGTCCATTATTAGCATTTGGGCCACATTCATCCAAACCACCACATTGCACTCCTTGGCTGCAGTAGGCTTGTAGTCATACCATAATGCAAAATGCATTTAGTCCAACTTCAAAAAGTCCCCAGAGTGTATCACAGCTTCAACTCCATTTGAAAGTTCAAAGTCTCTTCTGAGACTCACACAATCTTTTAATTGTGAGAACCAAAATAAAAAAAAAAATAGATCGTGGGTTTCAACATACCATGGCAAAGGATTGAAATCCCAAACGGGAGGGAAGGGAACATAATAAGGAAATACTGGACCAAGGCAAGACGGAAAACCAGCTGGGCAAACTCCAAATTCTGCATTTCCGTGTTTGATGTCAAAGCGGTCTTCAGATCTCCAACTCCCTTCAGCTCTGTTGACTGCAGCACACTTCTCTCCCCACCCAAAAGATTTATTTAGTTATTACATATAAGTACATTGTGGCTGTCTTCAGACACACCAGAAGAGGGCGTCAGATCCCATTACAGATGGTTGTGAGCCACCATGTGGTTGCTGGGATTTGAACTCAGGACCTCTGGAAGAGCAGTCGGTGCTCTAACCACTGAGCCATCTCTCCAGCCCAGAATGGGCTTTTTGAATCCCCCAGGTCCACCTCCAATGACACAGTCCTCTGAGAATGCCACACTTTCTAATCCCTTCACACAGTGCCACTCCATGGTGACCAATTATTTTATGAGCCTTTGGGGACCATTCTAATTCAGACCACTACAGTCTTTAAGAAAGAACCACAGGGATCTGCCTTCTCCCATGCAGAACATGTTGGTTGCTCTAAGGACATGGTCCCCTATAACCACAATGGTCTCTTGAAAACAGATAAGTTCCCTGTGTGTGTGCGTGGCATGTGTGGACATGTAGCTGGGGAGAGAAACATGCACAGGCCAGAGGAAGACTCCAGGTATTTCCCACCCCCCTCCAACATGCTCACTTGAGAGAGGGTCTCTTGCTGGATCTAGAGCCTGACTGGTTTCTAAGTCTTAGCCGTCTGTCTCAGCCTCCCACAGCCCTGGGGTTAGAGGTGTGTTGATACCCAGCTTTTTGCATAGGCTCTGAGATTCGAACTCAGGACCTCATGTTTGAGTAGCCAGCATTACCTACCTACTGGCTCGCGTCCTCAGCAACGCCAGACAATGTCACACCTGCCCACCAATGCCCCTAATTGTCACCTGCATCTTTTCCGCAGCTGATGATTTATTCTGATTAGGACCCAACAAAAGGACTCGCCTGCTCAGTTTTGGGGTTCTGGCTTGTTTGTTTAGTTTTTTTGGTTTTTGATTTGTTGAGACAAGATTTCCCAACGTAGACCAGGCTGGCCTCAAACTCACATAGATCAGCCTAATGGTGTGCGCCATCTTTCTTGCCTCCCTCCCTTCTACTTCCTCCTCTCCCGTTTTCATTGTTTTTCCCCTCATTTTCTCCCCCACCTCATTTTTTAAGAGATAAAGTTTCATTCTATATAGCCCAGACTGCCCCCGGCTCAGAGTAGTCCTCCTGCCTCAGTGTCCCAAGTATTCTGATGACAGTTGTGAGCCATGACACCCAACTCTTTTTCTTGGGTTTGGGTCTAACGTCTTGCCTCCTCACAGCCAACAAGAAGTGTGGTTCACTTAGCCCTTGGTTTGGGGTGTCACTGGGACAGGCTGGGCTGCAGTGTTCTCCCTAGGTGAATGGTACTTGGGAGTCTGCTCCATGAGCTGGGTGGGGGCCCCCGAGCTGGAGAGGTGGAGGAGGTTTCCGAGGACAATGGTTTGAAGCTGAGTTTCACTTCTCCCTGTCTAGAGAATGGGCAGGCCCGAATGGCTCTGAAGTTCCAGGCTGACAGCAAACAGAGAAACATGGTGTTGGTGGGGGACTTGGTGACTGTGGGACTGGCCGTCATAACCTTCTTGGTCATCCTGCTCGCGTGAGTTACTCCAAAACCCCTTTGTTTCCAAGTCACTCGGACATGAACACCTGCCGTCTGTGGCGGTCCACTACTATGGCCCCGGCACTTGGGAGGCTCGAAGCAGGAGGATGGGTCTAAGTTCAAGGCCAGTCTGAGCTACACAGAAAGATGCTATCTCAGAAAGTGGGGGGGTAGGGCTTAGTTGGTGGGGTATTTAGTGCCTTGAATGCTCAAAGTTGTGGGTTCAGTTCCCAGGTTTGGAGGAAACAGGTGTGACGTCACACATTTGCCTTTGTGCAGCGTTTAGGAGGTGAAGGAAGACAAGTCACATGTTCATGGTCATCATTGGCTGAATAGTGAGTTTGAGGCTAGCCTGAGCTACAGTGAGACCCCATCTCAAAAAAGAAAGACAGAAATGGGACTGAAAGTGAGAAAGGAAGACAAAAAAGATGGGTGCGTAAAAGAATCTTTGATGTCCCCGTCACTATGCCCTTCTGTTCCTTGTCCTTTGTCTCTCCTGCCCTCTCTCTCTCTTTATTTTAATTTTATTTTTATGAGTACTCTCTTTTTATTTTTTATTATGAGTCTGTCCTCAGACTCACCAGAAAAGGGCATCAGATCCTATTACAGATGGCTGTGAGCCACCATGTGGTTGCTGGGATTTGAACTCAGGACCTCTGGAAGAGCAGTCCCTCTTCCCTCTCTTTTAAGACTGTTGTTGTTGTTGTTTTGAGGCAGGGTTTCACTAGGTAGCCCTGGCTATACTCTAACTCACTCTGTAGACCAGGCTGGCTCAAAGGCATGCGTCACCACTGCCAGCAAAACATTATTTTTAAATGTATATTTAATAATTTATGTATGTGTGTGTGTGTGTTCGTGGGGAGTGTGTGCATATGAGTGCAGAGCTCATAGGGGCCAGAAGGAGTAGGAGGATTCCTGTGAGGTGGAGTTGAAGTAATTGTGGCCACCATGTTGGCACTGGGAACACAGCTGACTTCTCTGTAAGACCAGTAAGTGCTTTGAATCCCGGAGCTCCAGCATAACTGATTCTCTCTTTCCCTTATCTTCTCTCTCTCTCCTTCCCTCCTCTCCCCATGTCTGTCATTTTCTCTCTCTCCCTCACCCCTAAATCACAAAGCTGCAAGGGTCCCCAGCTTTCCCTCCTATGTTTGTGGGTCCCTTCTTCCATTAAAAGCAGGAAGAAGATGAAGGATAAAAATGAAGAGGAAGAAGAGGGAGGAAGAGGAAGAAGAAAAAGGAGGAGGAGGAGGAAGAGGAGGAGGAGGAAGAGGAGGAAGAGGAGGAGGAGGAGGAGGAGGAGGAGGAAGAAGAAGAAGAAGAAGAAGAAGAAGAAGAAGAAGAAGAAGAAGAAGAAGAAGAAGAAGAAGAAGAAGAAGAAGAAGAAAAGCCTTTAGTCCCAGTACTCAGGAGGCAGAGACAGTTAGCTCTCTGAGAGTTCAAGGATAGCCTGGTCTACATAGTTCCAGAACAACCAAGGCTATATGATAAGATCTTGTCTGAAGCACAAAGAATGGATATGCTGGTCACACCAAGGCTTGTCTAGCCAGAGTGTCATATATTTGTTACCAACATTGTCATTAATACATCCATCTGTTAGACATTTCTGAGATAGAACACTATGTAGACCTGGCTAGTCTGGCTCAATATGTAGACCTTGCTACTCTGCAAGTCACAGAGGTCCACCTGCTCTGCTCTCCAGCACTGGGAATAAAATCAGATGCCACCATGCTCAGTAGTTAATTTTTTTGGGACAGGGTCTCCTGTACCCCAAGCTAATCTGGAATTCCTTATCTCCTGCCTCAGACTTCTTAGGACTGAGATGACAAGTATTAACCTGGCATTAATGATGAAACCTAACAGCTCATGGTACATAGCCAGGGCACACAGGAGAGAGACCTCTCTCTACCTAGGAGATTGCTTAGAGCCATGGAAATTTATTCTTGGGAAGAATGGGGGCATGGCTCAGAGGGAGAGCCCTTGCCTAGAATCCCCCAGTGAGAAGCTAGGAGTGTAGCTTAGCAGTAGAGCATCTGGCTCTACCAGCATATGGCTGGGAGGTAGAGTATGTCTGAAGCCTATATATTCAGTCCTCTTCTCTTGAAGTTATTATCTAAGGGCTGTCCAGATGGCTCAGTGAATAGTCACCTGAGGAGCTCCCTAGGAGACCCACATGGCTAGACATCTTATATTATCAGCTGGCAAAGGAGACACTGAGAATGGATTGCTTATCCCACACCTGTCTCATCTGGCAACACTGGAAATTCCTTGGTGTGTATCTTCCAGCTGAGGTTTGCCTCTGACTTCATGTAACTGGAGCCTTCGGCCGGCAGATTCCAAATGGCTGGGTCGGCCACGCCCCCCCTCGAGCAAACAGAGAGATCTTTGGTAGGTAGGAAGGAAGATATTCTCACCATGATGGGAATGTTGGGAAGATTAAAGTATTGCAGCCTCGGATTGGTGACTAGAGATTTGAATCTAAACAAGAACCTGGCATTGGGTAGGGGCAATGGGCAGGTCCCGTCAAGGTGTGGTTGACTGAGCCAGTAATCAGACCTGCTTCTGCAGGTTGGTGTGAAGTCCAAATGCTTGAGGGAACAAGCGTGTTCCCATGAGGTCAGGACTGATCATGTGAGCTCATCCTGGGCTGATCTATTTATTTTTTATTTTTATGTAAATTACATTTTGTTGTTGTTGTTGTTGTTGTTGCCTACATATAAGTTTGTATACCATGTGCCTGCCAGAAGACAGCGTTGGATCCCCAGGGCTGGAGTTACAAATGCTTCTGAGCCACCATATAGGTGGAGGGAATCAAATAGCTCTCTCTCCAGCCCACCCATCCCTGCCGTGTTTCTGTTATCCATGGAGACTAAGGGCTTAGGACAATCACAAGACCTTTATGCTGGTCTGGAATAGGATTCTGGCAATAAGGTATAACAGTTGTTCTTAGCTTTGTGTCTTCAGTTTGTAAGTGGGAAAGAGAGGCGGGTCTGCCCGGATTCTGGGTAGGTGGTCCCCGTGCCCAGGTAAGTAGGGGGGCAGGTGAGAACTGAAGGCAAGGATCCCAGGCTTCCCTCTTACTTTTTGAACTTTCTTGCTTTGATTTTAGGGGGCAGGGTCCCAGGTTAGTAGCCCAAGTTCAGTCTCATGGTGTAGCTGAGATTGACCTGAAACTCCTGATGTTCCTGGCTCCAGCCCCGCAGCGCAGGTTTGCAGGTGTGCACCACCACACCTATGTCATGTAGAGGTGGGGGTGGACTCCAGTCTCCCGTGTGCTAGGGAGTCCTTGTCCCACCACATCACATCCACAGCCTCATTTCGCTGTTAGTTTGGGTCCCAGCCAGGGACATCTAGGTTCCCGTTCATTGGTAGGTGTTTTGTTTTCTCTCTGAGACACACTGAGGTCTTGCCTTTCTCATATAATGACCCCAGTGTTTAGATGCAGGCAGAATCTAAACCCACAGTGGTGGCAGCTTGGCTTAATCACACCAGCAAAGATTGTTTCCAAAAGGGCCCCTTGGGCAGAAGCTGGGGAGTGGAAAGTGGGGAACATAGCTTTGGGGGGGTTCTGTTCAGTCATGGTACTCGGCCTCTGTCCTTTGGTTATTTCTCCTTCTGTCCATCCATCCTTGCTCCTGGTTCCCTTGATTCCATATTCTCCAAGTCTTAACCAGAAACAATGATATCTCTGGCTGAGCCTCTGATGTGTGGGGTCAATTCTAGCCTCTGGTTTCCCCCATCTTGTGATTCATCAATCTATCTGATCTATTATCCCCTATCTATTCATCTACCTACATATTAATCTATCATCTATCTAGTTAGCTATCCTTTATCAATATATTCATGTATTGTCTAGTTAGCTGTCATCCATCTGTTTGTCTGTCTATCCATCCATCCACCCATTCATCTATCTATCTATCTGTCTGTCTGTCTGTCTGTCTGTCTATCTATCTATCATCTATCTATCTATCTATCTATCTATCTATCTATCTATCCATCCACCCATTCATCCATCCATCCACCCATTCATCTATCTATCTATCTATCTATCTATCTATCTATCTATCTATCTATCATCTATCTATCTATCATCTATCTATCTATCTATCTATCTATCTATCATCTATCTATCTATGTATCTATCTATGTATCTATCTATGTATCTATCTATCTGTCTGTCTGTCTGTCTGTCTATCTATCTATCATCTATCTATCTATCTATCTATCTATCTATCTATCTATCTATCCATCCACCCATCCATCCATCCATCCACCCATTCATCTATCTATCTATCTATCTATCTATCTATCTATCTATCATCTATCTATCTATCTATCTATCTATCTATCTATCAATCCACCCATCCATCCATCCACCCATTCATCTATCTATCTATCTATCTATCTATCTATCTATCTATCTATCATCTATCTATCTATCTATCTATCTATCTATCCATCCACCCATCCATCCATCCATCCACCCATTCATCTATCTATCTATCTATCTATCTATCTATCTATCTATCTATCTGTCATCTATCACCTCTATCATTTTCTATCATATACCATATCTATCTCTCATCTCTATCATCTCTCATTTTTCCTATCTACCTACCTATCTATCGTGTGTGTGTGTGTGTGTGTGTGTGTGTGTGTGAAGTGTAGCACATGAATACCAAGACAGGCCTGTGGAGGTCAGAGGAACTCTCTAGGGTCTGTTCTTCTTGCCGTCAACCATGCGTACCCTGAGGATCTGATCCAGGCCGGCAGACTTGTCGGCAGCTTTCTTTACCTAATGAGCCATCTCATAACTCAAATGTTTAGATTTTTTTGAGATATGGTCTCACTCTGTAACCAAGGCTAGTCTGGAACTCAGGGCAATCCTCCTGCCTCAACTTCCCAACTGCTATAGCAACAGACATGCACCTGACCCACTTTAACCTTCTTCCTTTTCCTTCTGACCAGGGCTTGTATATACAGGCAAAACCGAAAACTCCTGCTGAAGTAGGCCAGTGACTTCTACGTTTGTAAAATAAAAATATATTTAATAAAACCTGTATGAATTCTTTAATGTCTGTACATTCCCTATGGACACTTGACCCTTTGGTTTTAATAAGTGCTCTCTCTGTATGTAGTTCTGGACATTAAACATTCCACCTCTGAGCTGCATACCCAGTTCTTTTTACCTTTTTTGGGTTGGGGAAAGCTGTCTTTTTTTTTTTTTTTTTTTTTTTTTTTTTTTTTTAGGACATGATGTCATGGCTGGTGTTGTCAACTTGACAGAATCGCGAACCTCGTGTGAGATGAGCATTGATGTGACAGGCGTCTTGAGTGCATACACTGAGGTGTTTAGAATTGCCGGCTGTGGGTAGCACCATCCCCCTGGATGAGATCCTGGGCTGTGTACGTGGAGAAAAGAGCTCAGCGACAACAAAAAAAAAAATAAACCCATTGAAAAGAAATAAAAAGAAACAAGAGGAAGGACGGACGGAAGGAAATAAGAAGGGAGATGAGAGAAAGGCAAGCAGGGAGGGAGGGAGAGAAGAGAAAGGAAGCGAAAGAAATGGAGGGAGGGAAGCAGTTGACATAGTTCAGAGCATCTCGGCGCTTGCTGGAAACTATATTTCCCAAAGGTCTCTGCTCTCGCGTGAGTGTCTGTGACCATGGAGTTCTGTGCAGTTTTCTTAAAGGCTGGGGAAAAAGTGTATATAAACACCAACTTCCGATTTGCTAAAGCTCCAGCCCAGCTGTGGTCATTACAGTACTTGTACATTCGTCACCTAAAGCTCAGGTTGGACCGTGGGCTTCTACGCAAAGAATTCTGGGAATTGTAATGCCTGACTGCGCCCTGCGCATGCGGACTTCGATGCAGCATGATCCCGGTAGGCTGTGAGTCACTGGGTCTCCTTGACAACAGGTAGGCTGCAGGAAAGTCCCCCTACCTTGTCATCTCTTGACTGGCCGTCACTCATTACAGACGAGCTATTCTAGGCGCTTAGCAGCATCTTAGGCTTGGAGTTTATAAAAACTTTTTCTTTCTTTCATGAGAAGGCTTTTACATAGCCTAATCTAGACTCGAACTCAATATGTAGTGGAGGATAACCTTTAAAAAAAAAGATTTATTTATTTATTTAAGTGCACTGTCTTCAGACACCAGAAGAGGGCATTGGATCCCATTACAGATGGTTGTGAGCCACCATGTGGTGGCTGGGAATTGAACTCAGGACCTCTGGGAGAGCAGCCAGGGCTCTAACCACTGAGCCCTCTCTCTAGCCCCATGGGGGATAACCTTGAACACTTGATCTTCCTTCCTCCACCTCCCAAGTGCTGGGATGACAAGCCTGTACCTCACACAAAGTTTATGCATCGAACCCAGGACTTCCTGTGTGCCAGACAAGTACTCTGCCAACTTAGCTACAGATATGACTTGACTTTGTCTTGTTTGGGGGGATTTTTTTTTTTTTTTTTTGAGGACAGTTTCTGTAGCTCTGTCTGTCCCGGAACACTCTCTCCCTGTAGACTAGGCCAACCTGGAACTTACAGATCCGCCTGCCTCTGCCTCCCGAGTGCTGGAATTAAAGGCACAGGCCAACGCAGCCCAGTGTGAATGAATTTTTTAACTGCCAGATATAAACAGTCACTTTGTGCCTCCTGTGCTGGCAAACAGAAATCATTTGCTTCTAGATACAAGCACATGTGCCATTTGTGCTGAAAATGGAGTAACTGGAGCCAAACCAACTACTTTACAAAATGGAGCAACTTAGGGCCAGGCGCCGTTGGAACAACCTGTTCTGTTCAGCCTAGTGTCACCCAGGACAGGCCGGGTTGTTCTCCTTGGCCTGTTTACTGTGCATGGGTATAAAACAACAAAACCCACTGTTCTCATGACTCTGGGATTTGAGCACTTTGCTGTGGAAGCCCTTAGAACAGAGGGGAAGCAGAGAAGGCAGGCACAGCAGAAACTGCGAAGGAGGGAATCCTACAGAGTAGCCTAGGAGTAGCTGTAGCATCCAAAATGGCAGCCCTTATGCGATCTGGCCTTCAGTCAACCAAGGGAGAAGGACGATGATGTTATGCGTCGGGGGGGGGGGGGGGGGTTGGGTACCGTGTTTAAGATCCCTAATAGATCACTGGGGACCTTGGTTTACTTTTTCAAGTTTTTCTTCCCTTCTCGGCCTCTTGGAGCCAGGCCATGTGCGCAGTGTGGTAGGCATAATGTTACTGTGCGTTGTGTAAAGGTCGTCCTTGTGTTACTCAAATGCCGAGGTCTCCGCACTCATACCGGGTTGCGATCTGGACACAGCATTGAAACACTTATTCTAAGCATCTCCTGCCTGGACGGTGTGTAAACATTGATCCGCATTTATTCCCTGACTTGTCGATAAAGGGCTGGTCAGCCAGTGGCTGAGCAAGAGAGAATAGAACATGACTTCTGACCCCAACCAGGGGCGGAGAGAGACAGAGACAGAGAGACAGAGACAAACACAGAGACACACAGAGACTGAGAGACAGAGAGAGATACACAGAGACAGAATATTCAGCATGAGGAAAAGGTCCAGGCCACCATGGGAACACATCTGAAGCAGAAAGAGCCAGACCAATACTAAAATGCAAGTAACTCAGCCATTTTGGCTGGGTGGAAGGTAGCAAGATTAGCTTAGATGAATAGAATAAAATACAGCTACTGTGCTGTTAAACCTATCAAATAAATCCTTTGAAAAAGTTTTTTAAAGGACTTATTTTATGTACATAATTACACTGTCTTTGTTTTCACGTTTAAAAACATATGTGCACAGGTGTCTTCAAAGGTCAGAAGAGGGAGTAGTCGAGAGTATGTAGTTGAGACTGGCCTCCAACTCACAGCCATCCCCCTGCCTGAGCCCCCGAGCGCTGAGCTTGCAGGCATGCATACCCTGCCTAGCCAGGCTGTAAAAACACCATAGATTCTCTCGAAGTCAGCCTCTTCCCACTCCTACCCAGCCCAGTGGGAACTGGCAGCTGCCTTCCTGGGTTCCCACAGGAATCCCCCTGGGCTGGCAGCACCAACGCTGTGATAATTGCCACGCTGTAATTCTTTAATAACCGTCTGTCTCCCCTTCCCAGACTATGCTCCCTAGAAGTCCTCATCGCTTTATAATTTCAGCTCAATTTAATTATCCATCGTTCATGTCCCTGGGAAATTCCCACGAAGTGAGGAAAATGGCAGACTTCAGTGGGGAGACTGTAGAAAGGAAGAAGAAAGGCAAGGGAAGGAAAGAGGAAGACGCCAAACATCCTTACGCTTCTCCCAACAAAATGTATTGTGGACAGAATGATCGCCTCCCATACACAAAGCCCTGGGCTCCATCCCCAGTCTGAAAGAAACCGGGCGAACTGGTGTCCACCTGCAATCCCAGTGCGTGGGAGCTGGCTGAGAAAGGTCGGTTCAAGGTCAGGCTAGGGAAATGGCTCAGTTGGTAAAGTCTTTGCCTTGCAAGTTTGAGGATCTGAGTTCCATTCCCAGGACCCACAAAAAGGCTGGATGGTAGAATGTACACACAGCATGCAGGGAACTCTGGGCCCTATGCCTACTCCTGTGTAAACAGGGTGTGGTGGTGCAAGTGCCTAATTCTCGCACTGAGAAGGTGGGGAGGAAAGGAGGGTCCGAATTTCAAAGTAACTGCAAATTAGAGTGAGTTGTGACCAGCCTGGAATGCACTAGACCCTGTACACCGGGCCAGTTTTAGAATCAGTAGAAGTGAGTTTGGGCTCCCTTGGCTTGGGTGATCCTCTAACCCCCAATGAATACTGGTGTCCATGTATGATATGACATTCTGTTCACCCTCCACTACTTAGGGAAGAGCCATGGTGAGGGGGAAGCTTTTGTTGCTGGAAACCGCAGGAGGGCAGGGGCAGTGTGCTCTGAGGTGATACCTCAGGACAAAGTCTAGCAGACTTCATGTCACCCAGTAAGCAGAGTAGGATGCTTGTGTTTGTCCCCGAGCCTCATCCCTGGGTCAGGATCTTGGGATGGATGGTAAGATAATGCTGGACTTCCTCGTATATCTTGCACACGGTGGCTTGGTAGCATGTGTGTGTGTGTGTGTGCGCGTACAGTTGCCATGGGTACATAGCTCAAGGGTGGGGTGAGCACCTTCCCCATTCACATACTGACTGTGATGATTTTCAGACGGTAAATGAGTACCAGGAAGAAGTGGAGCCAGGCATGGCGGAACACAACTTTAATTCCAGTGCTCAAGGGCAGAGGCCGGTAGATCTTAGCTAAGGCTATATTGTGAGACCGTTTCCAAAAAGAAAAAAAAAAAAAAAAAAGACGTAGAAAAAGGAAAGTACATTCTACATGCCGTCCAGCAGAGGGCAGGAGAGAAGCATGGAAAGACTTCTACTAAGATGCTGGCAGATGCTCCTTTATCTTGTCCACCCTTGCACTTAGTGACCTTCCAGGATGTGGTGGGTGGACTTCACCATGAAAGATTTGGGGTTGGGTGGAGCCTGGCCAGAGGAGCTGTACCATGAATCAAAGGTCCAGAATCTTTCGGCACTGGGTGAGCCCTGCCCAGTCTTCATGGGAAGGCTGACCCACTTTCTTACCAGTTTTGGAGACAGTGTCTAGATTTATTTATTTTTATGTATATGAGTACACTGCGGCTGTCTGCGGACACACAGAAGAGGGCATGGGATCCCATTACAGATGGTTGTGAGCCACCATGTGGTTGCTGGACAGTGTCTTGCTCTGTATCTCTGGGCGGCCTCTGAGCCTTGAATTTCCTGTTTCCGTGTTCCATTGCCAGGATCACAAGCATGACCCCCTCCCCTGGACTTCTGACCGTGCAACCCCGTGCCTTCTGAGCTACACACACAGCTCGGGGCTTTCTGTGCAGACTGGCTGACTCCCTGCCTGGCCTGTCTCCCTCTCCTTTTTAAAAATAATAACTGGTCCTTTACCGTATATATTTCTTTTCAATTACATTTAACTGTGTTTACGTTGTGTGCATACTGTGGGTGTGCATATGCCACAGTGTTTTGTGTGACGGTCAGAAGACAGCCGCTGAGAGTCTGTTCTCTTCTGTCATGTGGTGTCAAGTGTCTTTACCCAGTGAGCTATCTCACTATCCCTCTTCTTCCCATCTTCAATGGCTGGTCTTTGAGGCCTACATCCTTTCCCTCTGAAAAGAACTCCCCCGGGGGCCTACCCTCATCTCAAGCCTCCTTCCACCCCGCTGACCGCCACACCTAGTGTCTCCGGCTCCAGCAGCTCCCTGGAAATCTAGGTGATCATTTGGTAGTTAAATCCCGGCTAAACGGTCCATGGCATGAGGTGATATTTAATACGTGGTACATACTGGGTCAGCAATAGCAATGAAATCACTATTGTTTCCATCATGAATTTGCCTAGAGTCTTTCATATACAGGATCCAAATAGCCTAAATAAAGATTGTTTTATGTTTGTTTATTTACTTATTTGCTTTTCAATACAGGGTTTCACTGAGTAGTCCTGGCTGTCCTGGAACTCACTTTGCAGACCAAGCTGGCTTTGAACTCACAAGAGATCCGCCTGCCTCTGCCTCCTGAGCTGGGACTAAAGGTGTGCGGCACCACTGTCCGGAGCAAATTTTTATTTTTGTTTAAGGATTTTAATTTTTATTATATGTATGTGTGTGTCTATGCATGGGTATGTGCTCTTGGGTGCAGACACCCAAGAAAGCCAAAGAGGGACACTGGATGCCCTGGAGCTGGAGTTACAGATGGTTGTGAGTCAGCCAACAGGACTTCGGGGAACGGCATTCAGGTCCTCTGCAAGAACAGTGGGTATATGCGCCTAACGCTGAGCCATCCTGAGAACTTACGTTTGTTTGATTGTTCTTAAACTTACATTACCGGAATGTGCTTTGGTCAGGGGGCAAAGATGAATGTAAGGTTCAAACAGCATCGCCTGGCTTTCTGGTTTTCTTCTCACCCTGCATATTCTTTCCCTCCATCTCTAGTTTCATTCTGCAGGCCTCCCCAAGGGGCTGTTCACATGGTTACCACCTGCTCAAGGATGTTCTACCTAGCAACCATGTATGTTAAGTCCCAAGGAAGACTCGTGGCTCCGTTTGCTGAAGCACCCAGGGTGTTGAGCAGACAGGAAATATTACGAGCCAGTAGCTGTAGAAGTGGAGGTTGGGCAGGGTCCAAGATTGAGGACAATGGCTCTCATGTGTTAACTCGTCCCTTCACTGCCCCGCTGGATCAGCTGAAGCCAGGCTTCCCTGCCAACAGGGCAGACTTCGACATTTTCCCATCCAAAATGGGGAACGTCGCTTCCTGAGTTTTTGCCAGTGATACTAGGCATCTTTATGTATGCATGAAATCGTTTGGTCAAGAAACACATTCCTTGAAAAGAATAATTTGAAACATGCCCAGAAAAATAAAAATACCAATTCCTTTTATCCGCATAACTTAGAAACTCGGTCTCTCTTGGGTGTTTTTTCTTGTGCCGTCTGTTTGCCCATTTGCCATATAGTTGCAAAGTAGGAAAGCCCCGTCCTCACCACCATGTGAAGACTCCCCCGTTGTCACAGGCTTTCTCATTACGCATTTCCTCCCGTATGCTTTGAACAGGTGTAGCTTCGTTTTGCTGTGACCCCAGGGCGGACATTCTAAGCTCATCAGTCCGCTCCGTTCCCCTCCCCCCACGCGTTCCCCTCCCCCCACGCGTTCCCCTCCCCCACACGTGTTGTCTGCAGCACTGGGGTTGGTGTGGAGAGTGGGCTGTGCACATCGCTGCTCGCTGTACTCCTGTCGGCTCTCCGAGTTACAGGTTTCTCACACTGCTCCCCCTCAGGGATGCGATGGGCATTCTTTCTTCTGCTGGCCCCTCTTTGTGGGGAGTATTCTTCAAAGCCAGATTCTCAGGATCCTTGTCTCCAAGGCAAGAGCTTCACCCAGAGCCATCTCCCCTGCCCTGCCCTTGAACATCTGCTTCTCAGGGCTCGCCACCAAAGTGCTGGGGGCCGGGGGATCACAGGTGTGTGCTACTACATCCTGTTTATTTTTCAGTGGCTTATTAAACGGAGAGTTCCTATCGAGCCAAGAGCTTCTTTAAGGAAGGGAATCACTGGCTAATATAGTGAGTCCTCCCTCAGGAACAGCAGGATGCAGGTATCTGAAGTTTGTCAGCGCTCTGCTCTCAGAGCGCCAACTCATTACTGGCCAGGCCTTTACTATTTAAAAACAATTCTTATTTATATGTGGGGGGGAGCTTATGGAGGTCAGAAGAGGGTTTCCATCCCCTGAAAGTGGAATTCTGGGCGGCTGAAAGCCATCTGATGTGGGTGTTGAGGATTGGCCTCGATGGGTCTCAACCTCTAAGCCACCTCTCTCTGGCCCCGTGGTGGTTCACGTTGGGGTTAGGATTACCCTTCATAGTGGCAAGATCACCACCCCCTGATCTAGATGTATGTCCTAGCAATTTGGAAACTCACCCAGGAAGCATCTCACCCAAACATCGCTTCAAATGCAACAGGCTTTCCCAAAGAACTACTTCTAAGCAGGTCTATTTGCCACATCCTTTCTTTTCCACCACCTCTGGGTGGGTAGTGGGTTAAAAGGAGGCTAAAACATCAAGCTACATACAGGAAGGATTCTTGCCCTCTGGGCCCACTACTAATCCTTAGTGGCCTCAGAACTTCCTTTTCTGACATAAAGAACGTATTTTTTAAAGATTTATTTATTTATTCTATATAAGTACACTGTAGCTGTCTTCAGACTCACCAGAAGAGGGCATCAGATCCCATAACAGATGGTTGTGAGCCACCATGTGGTTGCTGGGATTTGAACTCAGGACCTCTGGAAGAGCAGTCAGTGCTCTTAACCACTGAGCCATCTCTCCAGGAAGTATTTTTAAGATGGCATCTGTCAGATGAGGAAAAGCCCTGTTTCTCATTTCAGAAACGATGGGGGCAAGGGCAGTCCTATCAGTATACCTGAGCTCTAGCCTAACAGAATGTCTGCAAACACTGCCACACACAGTTCTCACCAGCAAGGCCTTCCGTGCATGCTGCCTTATGTGTTAGTATCTCAGGCAGTTTTCCTAACTTCCCCAGATGTTGGGGCATTCCACCCATGAATCCAGATGTTTGCAGTCATTGACTCCATAGCAAACTTGGTTCCCGTATGCATAACAGTTCAAACAGAGGAAGACTGTGAGACGGGGTGGCCTGTGAATCCCTTGAGTTCCATTTCAGAAGGTTGTAAGTTTTAGCAGTCGCAATTATAAAGTTTCTTTATGAATTTATATGTGGGGAAAAAATTAGAATAAAGCACAGATGCAAAGAAATGAAAAGGCCAGGTATTAAGAAAGAGTAAAGAGTTGAGCAAAAACTGGAAAATGGAAAAACATTAAAAGCCAATGAACAGGGCTGCAGAGATGGCTCGGTGGTTCAGAGCCCTGGCTGCTCTCCCAGAGGCCCTGAGTTCAATTCCCAGCAACCACATGGTGGCTCACAAGCATCTGTAATGGGATCCGGTGCCCTCTTCTGGTGAGTCTGAAGACAGCTACAGTGTTCACATACATAAAATAAATAATTCCATTTTTTAAAAAAGCCAGTGAACATTGACCACAGTGAACACCTCACTGGTTCTCATCTTTATCATAAACGTGTACTTGTGTTCTGTTGTTAGGCACTCGCCCATAGTTCATCAACAGTGAACACTTCCTGTGTGCTACATGTTGGGTGCTCAAAGTGTAACTCTCACCACAGCCCTGAGAATACGGATTTCATGACCATTTTATAGATGAGGAGACTGAGGTTCTAATAAACTTTTATGACTTTTGCGAGGCGAAAATGAGGAAGACAAACTGGGATTCAACTCAGGCCTACCTAAGCTCTAAGGTCTACCACCAAATCCGGGCACTGCGTAGCCTCTTAAGTCAGTTCTCAACCTGTGGGTCTTGACCCCTTTGTGGGTGAAAAGACTACGAGACCTCTGGAAACCCTCACATTACAATTCATCACAGTAACAAAAATAGAGTTATGAGGTAGCAACAAGATGATTTTGTGGTCGGCGGTCACCACAGCACCGGGAACTGCATTAAAAGGGACGTTGAGAACCACTGGTCCAGCGATGCATCTGAACAATCGGCCTCGTCGATTTCTATCGGGGCTGCAGGAGGTTGGCAGTGTGTTGGTTTCAAAGGAAGGCCTTCAGAAAGATGGGACTCCACCAGCGGCTCTTGGCAGCGTGAGTCAATATGGCTTCTCCTTGGTGTGAATTCTCCGCTGGTGCTGCCGCAGATGGGTGCTGAAGCCGAAGGCTTGCCCACACACGTCGCAGGCGTAGGGCCTCTCGCCGCTGTGGACGCGCTCATGCTTCCTTTGGTTTGCTCTCTGAGCGAAGGCTTTCCCGCACGTGCTGCACGGGTAAGGCTTCTCACCCGTGTGGGTTCTAAGGTGAAGGGTAAGGCACGAGCTCTGGCTGAAGGCCTTCCCGCACTCCTGACACACGTACGGCTTTTCCCCAGTGTGAATTCTCTGGTGTCGGACGAGCTGCGCACCGGCCGGGAAGGCCTTCCCACAGTCGGCACATTCAAACGGCCTCGGCCCCGAGTGGATCTTCCGATGCTTAGAGAGGCCTGACTGCTGGGGAAACGTCTTCCCGCACTCGCGACATTCGAAGGGCTTCTCCGCGGAGTGGGTTTTCTGGTGGCGAACGAGGTACTTCCTGTGCTCGAAGGCTCTGTCACACTCGCTGCATTTGAAGGGCTTCTCTCTGATGTGAGTCAACTGATGTTTGGAAAGGTGGGCGCTCTGTTGGAAGGCCCTGCTGCACCGGTTACACGGAAAGGGCGGCTGGCTGTGGGAAGGTGGGCGCTCACTGACCGAGGGCTGAGACAGGCGTTTCTCCGGTTTTTCGATGCTCGCACGGCGAAGGAGCTGCGAACTCCTCCCGTCGCAGGTTTCCCCACATGGCTCGTGCTCCCGGGATGCCACCTTGGTACGAATCTTCTCTTGCTGCCCTGGGTGTTTGCTGTGGTCAAAGGCTTTCCCACACTTGCTATGCTTGGAGCATTTTGCAGTGCGCTGTGGGCTCTGACCCAGACCTCTCTGGCTCGTGTTTTCTCGGAGGTGTGCGCTCAGGTGGCAGCTCAGGGTGGAGCCGCAGACGAAGCGCTCCCCACACCGCCCGCATTCGAACAGGCCCCGGATGCTGTGGGTTTTCCAGTGCCGTTCTAGCTGTTCTTTATGGCTGAAGGCCTCCTCGCATTTAGCACAGCCAAAGAGCCTTTCCGCAGCGTGACTCAGCTGGTGTCGCATCAAGTGCGAGGGACGGCTAAACCTCTTGGCACACACTGGACACGGGTGGGGCCTGAAGCCGGAGTGGACTCGCTGGTGCTCGGTCAGGTGTGCTCTCCGACGGAAGGCCTTGCCACACTCACTGCATTCGTAAGGCTTCTCTCCACTGTGACCCCTCTGGTGGATCTTGAGGGTGGAGGAGTGGCTGAAAGCCTTCCCGCATTCGTCACACTTGTAGGGCTTCTCTCCGGTGTGAACGGCCTGGTGCTTCATGAGGGCTGACCTCCGGTTAAAGACCTGTCTGCATTCTTGACACTCGAAGGCAGTTTTGGCAAAATGGGCTTTGCGATGTTGGAAGAGATGCTTCCTTGAGTTGAAGACCGCGGGGCAGGCGGGGCATTCGTGGAGTCTCTGAGTGTGCGCTTTCTGGTGTTCCGCTAGATGAGAGGCCCCACTGAACGTCTTACCACACTTCCAACATCTGAAGCACTTGGCATTTGTGGTAGTTTTCTGATGCTTAATCGGCTTTGGGCGAAGAATGGACGGGCTGACACCGTGCTGACTCTTGGGCTGTTTTTCTTGGTCACTACTTTTATCAGTAGGTGGTTTTTCTTGGTCCCAACCTTGAATCTCACACAGTTTTGCCGAGTCAGCGCCTTTACTCAGGAGCCGCTTTCCTGGCTCATCACTCTTAGAGGAGGGCTTCTCTAGGTTGTCACTTTGAGTTTTACAAAGTTTTTCTCCAGTGTGAATTTTCTGATGCCACTGGAGGTACATATTCTGACTAAACCTTTTCCCACACTCGTGACACGGGTAGGACTCGTGGCTTGCTTGAGTCGCTGTCTGCGTGACAAACACAGTGCCCTTGCTGGGCCCCTGTTTCTGCTCCTGCCACGCAGGAGGCTCTCCCCTGGTGTGGATAATCCAGTGCTGGATGAGGTGGTAACTCTGGCTGAAGCTTTCCCCACACTCACTACACTTCAAAAGCCTCTCTTGTCCCTGGACAGAACCCTGCTGACTCAGATCACTCCTGGGTCCCTTCAGTGTAACTGGAGTGAGGTTCTTTTCAGGGATATCGGACATCACAGCATCCTCTCTTTCGTAAAGGGGAGGCGTGGGACTGAGGCCACTCTTGGACTCACGACTCCTACAGTCTCTGGGGATTTTCTTGTTGCTGATGTCGGGTCTTAGAAGATTTTCTGGATCTTCTAGAAAACTATCGAACCAGTTCTCACCTATACAGGCTTCAAGGTTGAGTTCTTCCGTGGAAAATATCCCCATAATCTGGGAGAGGTCTTCTTCCACAAAACCATTCCGCAAAGGAGAGTTGTTGGTCTCAGTCACTTCTGGAAGAAAAAGAGAGAGGGGGGTGGTGTGCAAATGCCTTCTGTTCTCTGGGCCAGCGGGAAGACACGAGAAAGGTGTGGCAGGCCTGTGTCAGGGATGTTCCAGCTGGAAATGGCAGGAAGTAAGAAAAGGAAAGCTCAGTGGTCACACAGGGAGCTGAGAGCCTGCGAGGATTCAGCAGAGAGCACCTTGGCCCTGGTCATCATAACCATGAAGGTATAAAAGTCACTGAAACACCATGCAGGCATCTCTCCTTCCTCCTTCCCCTCCTCCCTCTATACCACACAGTATCAAAATCTTACTCAAGACACCCTGGGTCCCTGATGACAGGGATGTCTTCCTTGTGTATCCAGTTTTCCATCCTAGAACCCAGGGCCAACATCTTCTTTAAAAAAAATTTTTTTTAAAAGATTTATTTGATTTATATGAGTACACTGTAGCTGACACACCAGAAGAGGGCATCAGATCCCATTACAGATGGTTGTGAGCCACCATGTGGTGGCTGGGAATTGAACTCAGGACCTCTGGAAGGGCAGTCAGTGCTGTTAACCGCTGAGCCATTCCTCTACAGCCCCCAGGGCCAGCATCTTACCCTGACTCAGGAGCTGCTTTCTTTTAGACCACCCTGGAACTGTCTCGACCCCTTTCTTTCTCCATCTCCATCATTATCAACTAAACCTCTGGCCCCTGGTTTCTCTCTGGCCGCCACCTCCTTGTCTATTCTTCCACGTTAGCCCTGGGAACTGTAATAAAGCTGACACTGCTCTGATCACACCCTCCCAAACCCTCTTTCCTGGAGAAGAGAAATACAGCAGCATATCAGCCCAGCATGTCCTGTGACAGCCCCATGGGCATCACCCCCTTTCTCAATGCTATGACTAGTTCTGTGGGTTCTCAGAGGCTGAGCACTCAGTAACTCAGGTAATGCAAATCCTTCTGGCTCCTCCACTGTCCTCAGTGTCAACTGGAACACACACACACACACACACACACACACACACACGTATTTTCCATAGGGAAGGGGGTGGCTCCATAGCTTTGCCCTTATCTAACCCAGATCCCGGCGTCCACAGCACATGCTCTTGGGATCTTTCATTGCTCCCTCCTCTGCTGCCCTCTCCTGACATCCTATACCGTCATCTTCTTCCAGGTCAGTGTCGTCTATGGTCTGGTGGCTCCCCATCCGTCGAGCATCTCAGACACTGTTCGGCGTCTCCTGGACAGCAGCTTTCAAAGCTCTCTGGTGCCCTACACTGTCACAGGCTCAGCCTACACTGGTCTCTAGTTTTCTCTTCCCCAAACCTCTGCTCCTATTTTCCCCCTGCATAGAACGTATCAACCAACAAGTGTCAGGCTCCTCTGGTGCTGTGAGTGATAAGGGTCCTGGGACAACGAAGGTCAGTCAGCTAAGGACTTTTCGTTAGAGCGCCGTATGCTGCAGCAGACTCTCAGAGGCCTGCAAATACATGTGTGTGCCTGCATGGCTGGCTGTCTCTGCCCGGAAGTAGTCTATATGATGAAGGGACAGAACCAGAACTCGGATGGCCTCGGTCATTCACCATCAAGGAACAGTAACACAAGCAGCAGGCTGCAGAGAACTCACATTCATGACCTCCCCGGGTCTGTGGATTGTCCAGATGGGTGAAGCTAGAAGTCTCTGGTTCCTTATGGTGACAGAGGAATACTGTATGAAGCCTCCCGTGCCTGGTGTAGCCCCTCCCCCTCTCCCACTGAGAGAGTAGCTGTGCCGGACAGCATTTGACCATGGCCTGACTCACTCCCCAGTGTGGCTGTGCCTGAGCCAGGAAGAAGACAGAAGCTATAACAGAGGTGCACATGCTCAGAGGCCACAAGGCATAGGGGTGGGAGGGGGGCGTTCATTGACTTGGGAGTAGAGAACATCCCCTTATTGAGCCCTGGAGTAAAAAGACTCTGGGGAGGCACCAAGATGCCTGTTCTGAAGGCAAAGGAAGAGACACAGCAGGCATGCCAAGCAAGGGCACCTCCGCAACATCGAAAGGCAATGGGGAAAGGGTTGAGGCACGGACAGTAGACAGAGATGCTAGGGGCTGGCAGGATCTCAGTTGGAGGCTGCAGTGGGGACGGCAGAAGGACCCCTCCTCCCACTCACCAGTACTAGTGGCTCCTGGGCCGCCTCTGATGATAGCTTCCAGCTCTTCGCTGAAATCTGGCTGGGAAATCAGGCTGGGTTGCCGAGGGTCTGCTGAGAAAGAACAATGCTGTTGTCAGTGAATCCGGAAGGCTTCTGGACGCTCAGCAGGAACTTTCGGGCCTATACATCCTTCAGATCGGTTTAGGAGTCAGGGTTGATGCACTTCTTACTGGGGGCTACAGCTTGAGACCTGAAAGACACTGTCAGAAGACCCTCCAAGTTGCTTCTGTTGCTGAACACCAGGCAGCAGGTAAGGAAGCTGCTCTGGTGAGACGGGAGAGGGGTCCCACCGCTTTTGACTGATTATTTTGGGGGGATAAGGCACTCTGTTCCTTCCTGGAAAATGAAACCTGGAGGCATCAGAGAGATGTACTGAGGGTGTGGTAATGACATGGAAGCCATGCGGATGTGCGATGGGAGGAGTCACGTATGTGAGGTAAGTGTCTGGGGTAAACACCGGAATGACGTAGTTGTTTCCTGGAAGCACGCTAAGAAATCAGTGTGGAGAACAGGGATGGCTCTCTGTGGTGTATAGAGCTGTTTTCTGACGCTTCACAGCCTTTGCCTGACTTTAGTCACAAGATGCTTCTGGCAAACCTGGAATATCTTGCATTATCGAGTACTGCAAATGGTACACAGCAAGGACTGAAATCTCACCCTAAAAAGTAAGTCTTGTGTAACAGTCAACGATTACGCTTCCACACAGCTGTTTGGGGTTCAACCCATCAGAGGCTGGACCTCCCCCCTACCCCACCCCCATTGCCTGCAAGACCTCATTTCATCCTGGAGGACGCTCTTTCTTTGATCGTCCTGCATAACTTGATTACCAACATCTGCAGTAGAGGGCTTCTGCCTTCTTACTTCGAGCTGCTATCTAGAAAGTGGATTTGGCAGTCTTGGCTGCCCCACTAGAGAGTCATGCTAGCACAGCTGAATTTTGGGAATGCTCCTATACCCGCAGGGTCCACACTCAAGCCCCGCTTTCTTTCTGAGACTTGGGAAGAAGGGCCCCATGAACAAGCATCACCTGACTTCCTGACTTAGTAGGGTTTCTACTGCTGTTGATGAAACACCATGACCAAAAGTGACTTGGGATGAAAAGGGTCTATTCTAGATAATAACTCAGATCAACTCAGATCACAGTCATCGCTGAGCAAAGGCAGGAACCTAGAGACAGGAAGTAATGCAGAAGCCATGGAGAAGTAGTGCTCACTGGCTTGCTCTCATGGCCCCCCATCCTGCTGTCTTACAGCATCAGGACCACCAACCCAGGACTGACACCATCATGGGGAGCTGGGCCCCCCTGTACCAATAATTAAGAAAATGCACCACACTTTCGTCTGGTAAGAGAATTTCTTAACTCAGGTTCCTCTTCCCAGTGACTCCAGCTTGTGTCAAGTTGACATGAAACTAGCCAGCAGTCCTCCCATTGCTGGAGACTCAGAGCAACCATGTGGCTTCAGTGAAGACTCTGCAAACTCACATTCTTGCAGCCTGTGTCCTACTACAGTGAGTCACAGCTGTCACGCTCTCTGAGTACTCCTAGGGAATCACTAAGCTCAGGTGCTCCTGGGGAGCACAGCTGAGAGGGCTTTTCCTTTCTGAAGTTGTGTTTCAGAATACCTGACCAAGAGGGACTGACTGGGGAGCTGAGCAGGAGAGCACTGTCCGCTCACTAAGCACGGGGTGGGTCTTAAGCACAGGGACTTCCATAGCTGAGCAGTGCTAGTCAGATCCACAGCAAGGACTGGAAAACCCAGTGAAGAGAACAGATCACCAGTCCTCACCCCAGGAAACTCCCCTTCCAGATGACACAGCAAGGAGTTAGACTATGTTGGAACCACAGGAAAACCCAGGCTTAGTGAGGACAGTGTGTTCTGATGGAGCTGAGCTGTGTGGGCGGAGGAAGCGCAGGATCCTGAACCACTTGCTGAAGCACAGGGTCTACAGTTCCGAGCGGAAAGGGGGGATATGTGAAGCCAGGCAGGGACCGGCACAGGAATCCTGTGCACTGGGTGACATCACTGCCAGCCCAAGCGCCAGGACAGCATCCTGTGGGTGACTGGGACCCCCGGATCAAGGTGACACTTACTGAACGAGAAAAGGTCCTGGTAGTTGTTCAGTGTCCCATCCCAGAATGGGTTCCTCTGGCCCAGCTCTGACTCCAGGTCTTCCCAGTCTTCCAAGGTGAAATCCATGGTTACATCCTTCAGGGACATAAACTCCTGAAATGAAGCTCCCTGTCAGTCACTTAGGTGGCCATGAGCCCGGCAGGCCTGATGGGGGCAAGAGTCCCCATAGGAAAAGTGACAGAATGTCAGGTCACACCGGGAGCGGGAGACCCAGGTCTGCCAACCCTAAACTTCATCTTCTTAGTTTAAGACTTAAGGAGCCAAGTGTGGGGCCCTGCCTTTAATCTCAGCACTTGGAAGGTAGAGCTACATCAGTCTCTGGGAGTTTGAGGCCAACCTGGTCTACCCAGAAAGTTCCAGGACAACCAGGGATGTGTAGAGAGACCCTGTCTCAAAGAAAAGAAAAAATAATAAATAAAGTTTTTTTGTTTATTTTGTTTTGTTTTTTCAAGACTAGCATTTCCAGGTGGCCCTGGTTGTCCCAGAACTTACAGAGACCCACTTGCCTCTGCCTCCCCAATGCTGGGATGAAAGGTGTGCGCCACCCTGCCTGGCCAAAAATTAAGATTTTTGAAGTTTTTGCTGCTCTTGTTGTTTAGAGGCAGGGTCTTACTCTGTAACTCAGGCTGGGCCTCCTAGGTGCTGGGATGACAAGTCTAATCACCACACCTGCCTTTGTGTTCTTCATAGACAATTAAAACATGGAACAAGTAGAAACCCAAACATGTGAACCTGGCAGTCAGGTGACAGACCTGACCGTGAATACGTCCACGTTAACGTAACTCCTCAGACAGCATGACACCAGCAGATAGATGTGAGGAACGAGGCCACCAGACCGTTATAATCCGAGTGTGGGGCTGGAATCGCTTGCTGGATCTGTCTACACTGTGCTTTGTCTGAGCGCCCCTGACTGTGTTTGCTCCATGGCCCTTGCCTAGCTGTTTAGTCATTTATAATAAACTTTTTTAAAAAAAGCCTCTGAGTGGCTGTTCCATATCTGAAGTCTCCATTCAAGCCGGCAACAGTGGCGTGCCTTTGATTCCAGAGGTTCAGGCCGAGGCTGGTGGAGCGCTGTGACCGCTATGACCAGGACTACCTGGTCCACACAGTAAGTTCTGAGTTAGCCAGGGGTGTGCAGTGAGACCCTGTCTCAGAAACAACCACCTAAAATTAAAACTATGCAGATCCGGAGCTGACTTTATAGCTCAGTGGCTGAGAATGTTGCCGCTCTGGCAGAGGAGCCATGTTAGGGTCCCCGCACCCACACAGTGGCTCACAACTGTCAGATCTGTGAAGACACCAGACACACGTGTGTTCCACATACATACATACAGGCAAAGTGCACGGAGAAAACAAAACTACATCTTTAAAATATACGTAAAGCAGTGGTTTTCATTTCACCTTGTGGGTTGAGACACCTCTGGGGGTTAAAGGAACTACTTAAGACCATTAGAGGTCTGGAGGGATTGCTCAGTGGTTAGAGCACTGTCTGCTCTTCCAGAGGTCATGAGTTCAATTCCCAGCAACCACATGGTGGCTCACAACCATCTATAACTGGATCCGATGCCCTCTTCTGGTATGTCAGCGACAGGATGTTCATATACATTAAATAAATAAATCTGTTTTTTTAAAAAGACCATTAGAAGCCCAGATATTTATGCTATGACTTATAAGAGTAGCAAAATCACAGTTATGAAGTAGCAATGAAAATAATTTTATGGCTGGGGTCACATAATTTTACCTAAGGACCACTGACCTAGAGGTACTAGATGGTTTATAAAAGCAAAATTAAGAAGTTCTGTGCCCTGCATCTGTATTGTATGCAAACAGGCATCTAGTCTGACTGCACTCCATTCTTCTATGCTCTCTAAGTTCCTTTTCTCTTGCTGCGAAGAAATACCGTTACCAAGACAACTTACAAAAGAAAACATGTCATTGGGTTCGCCGGTCCAAGGTGTTAGCATCTATGGCTATGGTGGAGGGAAGGCCTGTTGGCAGCAACAGCCGAGAGCTCACATCTCAAACCTCAAGCAAGAGGCAGAGAGCACACTGGGGATGGTGGGAAGTTTTTAAAACCTCAAAGCCTGCCCTGACACGCCTTCTTCAGCAGGCCACACCTCCGAATCCTTTCTCAATAGTTCCACTAACCTGAGACCATGTACTCAAACGTGCCAGACCATGGGAGCCAGTCTCATTCAAAGGAACACACCGACTAAAGGCCCTACTGGAAGTGACATGAGTTTACTTTTGGTGCCACCTGGCTGTCCCTCTGCCTCAGGTCCTTCCTGTAACTAAGAGACTGAAGTATAGAGTCTGAATTCAAGGCCATCTTGAGCTACAAAGGAGATCCTATCTTAAGCCATCCCCAACCCCAAAGACTGCTTGTGAGTCACAGTGAGCCCAAACTGAAGGAAGGAATGCTGGTTTTCCTTCAGGAGGGATTCAGTTCAAAGGGACTTCAACTTACCTCAGCCATAGCTGCCTGATTCCAGTGACCTTTTTTAAGCTCCTCCTCCTCCATGGTCCCTGCTAGCAGAGCTACAGAAAGTCTCTTATCCTTCTATGGCCAACTTCCTGTTCATGCCAAATGTATCTCCAAAATATCACAAGTAGCAGGACAATCCCAACATGAGCTTGCTGTAAGGGGTCAAGGGACAAGTGTATTTACTGAATTCCATCATGCTTCAGAATCTGCAGAACAGCTTCACAACCATCACATGCACACACACACACACACACACACACATACATACATACATACATACATACACACACATACATACACACGCACACATACACATATGTACATACACATACATTCGTATACAGACCCATACACACACACACACACACATACATACACAATGCACACATACACATATGTACATACACATACATTCGTATACACACCCATACATACACACATACATACACACACAGATGCAGACACACACACACACACACACACACACACACACACACACACTGGCAAAGAAGTTCTCCTCAGACTCTTCAATCCTGCTCTCTGCCCAGCCAGCACAGTGCTGTTGCACAGGCCATTCTGTGAAAATATTTGTTGAAAGCTGGCACTGGCGCTCATCCTACCCAACTCCAGGGACACATAACAAGACTATGTTCAAAACGAAAAGGTGGGTTGGACATAGCAGGACACGCCCTAGTCCCAGCACTTGAGAAGTAAAGGCAGGCAGATCTCAGTTTAAGACAGGCTGGAAACCCTGCTCATTTCTTGCACAAGCTGAGAAACCCCATCTGCCCTCCTTCCCCCAGCCCTGCCCACAAGAGAAACCTCCGGCAAAGAGGTCATCACCCCTAATCCCCCGTTTCCACTCCCCCACCCATGAGTGCCCGCCCATTTTGACCATATATGGACACAATCCTGGCTGCAAGCTGGCAGGTGTGCCTGACTCACTATAAAAAGGGCTGCTTGTGCCTCACTCCTCACTCTCTTCCCTCTGCCCCTTCCTCCCCCACCCCTACCCCTCTCTCTACACATGGGCCTCTACACACGAGCCCTTTCTCTGTCTCTACTACCCCCTCAACTCCCCTCCCCATGCCCTAAATTATTCTATACTATACCTGTCATGTGGCTGGTACCTCAGAGGGTAGGGGTGCCTCAGTATAGGCCCACAGAGGCACCCCCTTCCCCGCACCATACCTCACCCTACCAAACATATCCCTGGCTTCCTTTTTTTTTTTTTTTTAAATAAATCACAACATTGGTGCCGAGACTCAGATTTAGAAACTCAAAGTTGCCCCAAGGACAGCCTCGGGACCGCTCGCTAGACCAATCTACCCAAACTCTGGAGAACTGGTTAGTCTCCCTCCCCCTACCGGTCAGTGTAAATGTCCCCCTGGTCCCAAGGGAGGGTTGTTGAGCTCACAGCCACCCTGTAGTGACCTTGAGGACTAAGAGACCTTCAGTCTTTATGACTGGTCTTCTCACTGACCCTCTAGGACCTCTAACACGTGGGTGACCTCCTCTCCCTCCAGGAAGCAGTTCTCTGTCGCTGCTGAAGAAAAATCCTAAATGTAGGTAAAGTGTTCTCCCTCGGACCTGGGGCACACTCAACCACTAGCTTGCACTTGATGATCTGGTAAGCCTCCACTCGGCTGCCCGCTTGTGTTAGCGCCACGTCCCAGGACGCCTCCCGGTCTAATTCACAGGCCAAAACTTGGTCTCTGTAGCCACAAAGCAATATTTCTATATGGCCACTTAACTGGCACTGTAAAAACAAGTCTCTCACTAGCGATCCATAGGCCATTCCCCTCTTTCCTTGTTCTGGGAAAAGTGTCCATCTGCCCCACGCCCACCCGGTGCTCCCGCTCTCTCGTGCTGCCCCGGACTCTGCTCTGCCAAGCCTCCCAGCTATTTATCCTCAGCTCTCCGCGTTCTCCCTCGCCCCGTGCCCGCTCCGTCCCGTGCCTCATGGCATGGCTGCGAGCTCTTTCAAAGCTCCTGAGCAGGGCTGCCAACTAGGAGGACGCTACTTCAGGCACGAGCTCTCGCCCCGCCCCACTCGCTTGCACGGCCGCTCCCCCTTCCCACCGCCTTCCATCCCGTCCCCCTCGCAGGGACTCTGCTCGGTCACCACCGGCCACCACCAGCCTCCGAGCCGAGCCGCGCGCCCCTCACACTGCGCCGCTTAGATTCATCTGCATGTCTGTCTCTGCTGTCCCATCCTAAGACACTTGGACCTCGGGCCCCATCTTTCTTCCCTTGCGCTTCGGCCTGCGAGTTCGCTTCTCCCGCCACTCAAGGAGCAAGGGTTTCGGGGAAGACGGAACTAAGGCCGAGATTTTTAAACAGTAAAAGGTTAAAGATCTCTGCCTTAAATGTATATGTTTAGCCTCCCCCCCCCCCCATTGTTAAAGTCACAGCGTGCTCTCTTTCTTTGCTAGATACATTCTTGAACAAGCAATTAAACAAAACACAGGTTGTCTAACTCAAATATGCTTAACAGACCGTGTCAGAAATCTGCCAAAGGGAACATTAAATGTTTAAGTTTATGACAGACAAGAGACTCCCAAGGCTTAACAGTACCCCAAGGTCTCCGAGGAGCTACGGGCACAGCAAAGATTCTCCCTGGATTGTGGTAAGATAGCCACTGAGAAACACCGCTCCGTCGCCGTTCCTGCTGCCAGGGCTTAACCTACACTGTGGAGAACGGAGAACACCTAGACAGCTAAATGTCTCATATTGCCTAAGTCAAGGGGGGTCGTACCCACTCCACAGTAAAAAGCTTTTTGTCTTCTGGGCCGGACTGACTGCCCAAGTTGCCATGGAGACCACAGGGACCTGGGAACTGTTTAGGTAGTGGGCTACAGGCCACCATCTGTCATGTGTCATTTTAATTAATACATGACTCCTAGATTATAATTTATCCTTCCCAGATTTCTGACTCCATAGACAGCTAAATAACTGTAGCCTGACAGCTAGAAAACAGACCTCGCTCCTTACCCTAAGAATCCATCTTTGTAAAAGACAGTTTTGCCTCGTTCACAGACTTCACATAAAGGACACACACGTTCAGACGCAGGCTTTCACAGATGTAACCAGTTACTTCCCTAACCCTAACCAATAGAGTTCTTATAAATTAGCCTAACCCTAATAAAACATCCCAATCTATGATGCCCTTTCATTACAAGTTCAAATATAAGTTTCATTGGCTGTCTTTTAACTATGGACCTAAGATCGTGTCTCATTTTACTAAATGTATGTATATTAAGTCTTCTAGACAGAAGGAAAAAGCCCTCCTTGCTCCTTCTGCTCCATGAAAAGTTTTTGTCTTCCCTGAGCTCAGCTTAAAGACTGCTCAAGCTGTTCACAAATTTATCTTTTTTTTGTAAACTTACAAGCTGCAGGAAACTCACTCGGATCCACCTCTCACGGACCAAATAGACTCCATCCAGATAAATACAGTTGCCGATCAATAGCCTCAATTCCCACTTGTGACCTATTCCAGAGGGTGGGAATCCTCTCCTGTCTTCTTCCTGGGGTTGGGACTCCCCTCACCCCCAACCACCAAGAATTAAGGGTTTAAAATGTACACCTAGAAAATTCTTTTCCCCCAAACATATTTAATTTTACCATTAGTGTGTGTGTGTGTGTGTGTGTGTGAAGTCCAGGCATTTACTCAAAATCTACACATAAGACAGCTGCAGAGAAGCACCCCACAGATGCTCCCATTTTCTCTCGCAGACACAGAAGCTTCTCCTGGACCTGCTCCTTCCTACCAATCTACAGATGGTTCCATAGACCCTGGACAGCAAGGAAACAGCCAACTCCACTAAGAGTGGACCAACATCGCCATTCCCATCTTCTTAGGTTTCCCAGAAACATCACCCCAACGTCAGCAGAAAGTAGCTAAAAGTCACTACGACCCTATTCCTGCCTCACTATCACCTCGTTCTAATTTTCCCTTTTCTAAATTAAACCAAAGGGGAGGCATGTTAGCATTTCTTCTAGGCTCCACCCCACAGTTACCTGGCAATAGCCAGGTGTGCCTGACTCACTATAAAAGGGGCTACTTGCCCCCTCCTCATTCTCTTCCTTCTCTGTCCCTTCTGTCCCCATTTTCCTCCCTCTCTCTAACCGTTCATAGTTGGCCTCTACTCTCTCCCTTTCTCTGTCCCTACTACCCCCTCAATCCCCCCCCAATGCCCTAAATAAACTCTATTCTATACTATACTTGGTGTGGTGGTACCTCAGGGGGAAGGGATGCTTCAGCATAGGCCCGCAGAGGCACCCCCATCTCCTGTACCATATCTCCCCTACCAAACATCTCTGGCTTCCCTGTCTTTTTTATAAAACACAACAATATACATGTTTGAGATGCTCAAAATGTAAATACAAGTATCCTTTATGTCTGTTTATGACTGCTTCAAAGTTCTATGTGTGTACACCTAGAGCCTTCGGAGGCCAAAGAGGTGGTCTGATACCCTGAAACGAGCCACAGATATCTCTGGGCTATCATGTGGTTGTTGGGAGTTGAACCTGGGTTCTCTGCAAGAGCAGCTGCAAATGCTCTTTACCCCCCCCATTATTATTATTATTATTATTATTTGCTTTAAAGAATACTTTGTATTTTGTTTGTTTTCAAGGATTCTAGGTTAAGAGCCGTTGCTTCTTCAGGAGGACGGGGATTTGACTGCCAGCACCCACGTGGCGGCTCACACCTACGTCCAAGAAGCCATCTTCTCACCTCCACAGTTCCTGAACACAGGTGGTATAGAGACTTTCAGGCACACTTGTATAAACATAAAGTAAACCTTAAACAAGACTCCCCTCGCGGCTGGTTGCGAGAGGAAACCCGGCCGAAGAGCCCGGCCTGTGCGAGACTGTGAGCAAGGTTTCCATCGGGGCCTCCCGCCCCTGCCTTGCCGAGGAGGACTGAGCCCATGAGCCTGGGCTTAGTCTCAGAACCTCAGCACGGCTCCGCGTCTCCCTACCTCGGGCCGAGGGAACAGATGCTTTCCGGGATCCCAGGGAAACCCAGCTCCTCACGAGGAGGGCTCCCTCAGAGTAACTCCCCAGCATTGGGGGAAACTCCTCAGAGGGATTTCCGGTTCCAGGAACTTCTCCTCAAACTCATCCCACCCAGGTACCTCCGCGCCAAAATTCCAGAACCCACCACCTACGGCCTCCAGCCACTGAACACTCCGAGAAGAACGGGAGGAAACAGATTCAGGACTAAGTGACATCAAGGTTGGATAGTCCACTCTGCTATAGGACTATTGTCACCTTCTACCACCCCGAAAATTCCATTTGGAGGCGACAACGGGTTGCCACGGAAACAGCTTGAAGGCAAAACTGGGGTTACAGAGGTGGCACGGAAGCACCGGGAGTTTAGAAATGACAGCACGGCTTTTGATTGGTGGCTGTCACGACTGGTGTCAGATTACCACACGCGCGGTGTGAGGAAAAGGTTCCAGAGAAGGGCGAATAACGGTGAGCAATTAGGGGAGGGAATAATCTGGCGTGTCGCTCGGGCTTCTGGGAAATGGAGTTCCCGGTAGGGCACAGGGCGTCTGGATGCCGAGTTAGAGGAAGCAGGCCGCGTCTGCACGCTGTCGTCAGGGCCGGCGGGGGATGCGCGCGCAGCCCTCCCTCCCCGGAAGTTTCTGCTGGGCAACTGAAGAGGTGAGTCCGAGTTTCTGCTCCGGATCGGAACAGGAGCCCGCGCCGTGAGAAACCCCGGCGCCCACGGCTTCTCCTCAAGGACAGTGATGAGGAGCCGCTCGGCGGGGCAGCCTGTGACGTCACCGCCTGAGGAAGGCGGAGGCCGACCGAGGCTGGGGTTCGGGGTGGGGAGGGGAGCGCCCACTAGCCCTGTTTTGCCCGGGAGGCGGGGCTGCAGCCACGTTGGGCGGAGCCTGTGAGGAGTGGCCGACGCTCCATCTCCGCGGGGTATGTGCTCTCCGGTTTCCTTTGGATTGTGGGGCCCACGTCCAGTCTCTGTCACTTAGGGAAGTATCGGTCCCGCACTTGTGGAGGAGTGTAGCCTTTGGTCCTCTGCTGTGCTGCGTTCTTGGAACATGAGCAGAGTCGGTGGTACTTAGCTGATGTTCGTAAGTAGGGTCAGTGAAGCGGACTGGAGTATCATAGCCTGAACTGGCTGTGCGGCCTTGGACAGGAGACCTCAGCGCTCAGATCGCTTGGTTTCGTGCACTAACTATATGTAAGGATCTGCGCAACAGACACTTAATGCATTATATACTATATATAATACACTATATAAATATATGCCACCTCTCCTAGGAGTAGCTCTAAACTCTCAGCGATGTCTTACCACTTGGGAGGCCGAGTCAGGAGGATTTCCGGGAATAGTGAATTCCAGAACAACCCAGCATGGACCACAAAATGACAGACGCCTCAGTTTAATTAAAGTTGGATGTAGTGGTCTACTCGGTTAAGCTCAGCATTTGGGAGCTTCAAATGCTAGAGGATCAAAAGTTCGTGGTCAGCCTAGGCTACATGAGACACCACTGTCTTTAAAAAAAAAAAAATTAAGTCTTGCCTAAGGACTGGAGAATTGGTTCAGTATTTGAGTGGTTGCTGTCTTCCAGAGGTCTCAGGTTGGTTTCCAGTTCATGACTCCCTGTAACCCCAGTTGTAGGGAGTCAGGGCATTGGCCTTCACATGGATTCACATGCACATATCTGTAGTGAAAATTCTGGAATTTTCATTTCTTTAAAAACACACAGAAATAAAAGAATGTTTTAGTGCCAGATGTGGTGGGGCTTTGGGGTAGCTTCTCAGCAGCTGACTGCTTCTGCCTCGTGCTCTAGCAGATCATGATTTTGCCAGCTTCTACAATTGTGTGGCGCTTGGAATTCTGGGAACTTCTCAGAGGGCATATCAATGCTAGGGCCTCAACGGGGGAGGGGGGGCAATGAGTGTTGGTTGGGGGGTGTTTGTTAGTAGTTGTGCTCAAAGAAGAAATGAATTAGATTCAGAGATCTCTCTCCCTCTGTCCCTCTGTCCTTCTTTCTCTCCTATCTAGCGATAAAGGGTGAAATGGGGAGGAGGGCGGGGGGGGGGGTTGGGAAAAGAAGTCACAGAGTAGCAAAGACCTGCTACACTCCCACATGCACCCACACATACACAAAATGAAAGATCATAAAGATGACTACTTTTAAGTTCTGCATAACCAGTTTACATTCTAAGGTTGGTTGAGGTGCCAGAAGAAGGTGAAGTCAGTTGTATAATACGTTTCTGTGGTGCCTCGCCTACATGTTTGCATCCAGAATGTCGTCTGCTTGCAGTTCACATTGCCACGCAGCCCATGATTACCTGCCTGAACTCATTCGCTGATGGGTCACCAACAGGACTGTGGCTGTTTTTCATCATCACAGATGGTGCTGCAGTAGCTGCAGGCTCTATTTCTGTATGTGTCATGTATTGGCAGGTGCCAGAACAGGGTGTCAGATCCTCTGGAGCTGAAATTACAGGTGATGCGAGCCAGCCATCAGTCCGGGTGCTGGAGACTGAGTTTGGGTCCTCTGGAAGAATAGTGCATTCTCAATCCCTGAGACATCCACCCTACCCTCAAAACTTGAGTTGAAGTGGATTGTGATGACCACCGTTTTGTTAACAAACCACACTGACGAGGTGTGGTGACTTGTGGTCATTATCATTAGGATGTGACTTCAATAGAAGAAGGCAGTGGAGGCTGGTGACAGGCTGCTGAGATAGAGGGTGCCTGGTGTTGATGTTGCCTTGATGTTGCCTGGCTTGATGTTGCCTGGCTCAGGTCCCCGCTGAGCACCCGCTTCCACGTGGGAACCTGCAAGAATATTCTGACCTGAAGCTAAGAACCCCGTTTGTTTCTTCACGTTGAAGTTGGTACCAGGTTGTGTGGGTGATGGTGCACACCTGTAACCCCATTATTTGGGGAGTGGGAACAGAAGTGCAAGGCTAGCCTGGACTATGTGAGACTCTTATCTCAAAACTAAAATGAGGGCTGGAGAAATGGTTCAGTGGTTTAAGAGCACTGACTGTTCTTCCAGAGGTCCTGAGTTCAATTCCCAGCAACCACATGGTGGCTCACAACCATCTGTAATGAGATCTGTTGCCCTCTTCTGGTGTGTCTGAAGACAGCGACAGTGTACTCACACATAATAAATAAGTTGATCTTAAAAAAAAGAGAAACAAATGAGCTTTAAGTGAAAGGATGGATGGATGAGCATCCAGGTGACACCTGCTGGCTCTTCCCAGTATCTGTCACTTGGGAAATGATTCTTCATCAGTATCTCTCTCTTTGTCCATTTTCAGGCTGTTGTCAAGATGGAGTATCTAAACCAGTAGTCCAGGGACCAGACCCCGAGTCCACAAAGGTACATTGCCTCTGCGGCGTATTTCCCACCAACAATCCCACAGTCTCCTCTCATGGCTGCAGGTGGACTTTCCTACCCTTTGATCCAGGGTGTAGCAAGGCTCACCTAGTGAGGCAACTGTTCCTTCCAAGAGGCCATCTTTATCCCAGTGACTGCTGAGGAAAGTAGGTTTAGCGTAGAATCACCAAAGTCTACCAACAAAACTAGGTGTGGTGGGGACACCTGTTGTCCCAGCAATCAGCAGGTGGGCTGAGGTTAGCCTGGACTCTACAGGAAGACCCAACATAATGGGTAATTTAACAACTGCACTGTTAGGGCTGCCTTGGAGACAAGTCTCTGAGCATACGTGGCAGGGATTATCTAGATTATGGTCTCTGAGTTGGGAAAATCTACCCAGAATGTGGGTGGCAACATTCTGTGGGTCAGGGTCCTGGATTGTATAAAAAGAGCACCTGCATTCATGTCTCTCTGCTTCCTGTCTGTCACTGGGACAGCCACCTCACGCTCCTGCTGCCATGGCTTCCACCTTGGTGACCTGTACCCCCGAACTGTGAGCCTTAACTTGCTTTTGTCCAGATATTCAAATGCAGCAAAGAAAGTAATAAACACTGTGTCTCAAACAAAAGACGCTACATACAGTTTACAGACATAAAACCTCCAGGGATTTCCAGACCACTTTCTGTATACGGAGTCTAGTGGACTCTGCTCTTGTCCCATCTTCTGTGCAATGCCACGGTGGTGACAACCCCAGGTCACTCTCTCCCTGGTGCCAACTTTGGACAATCGCCCATATCCAGTTTTGATCTGGTGGTTCCAGAGTCACCTCAGCTTCAACTTTGTCACTACCTGAAGGGAGAAGGAGAAAGAGATGCTAACAACAAATAAATAAATTAAATTAAAGTAAAGCCTCTCCAGTATTTACACCTTTGGAAAAACCCATGTGATAATTGACGTGTGACATGTCCCTAACAGGCCTATGTGATTGAATACGCTGCTCCAGCTGTGTTGTGGGGTCAGGAGATGTTTGGGCGTGCAGCATACCCAGCAGACATAAGGCACCGGCACTGAGCTTCTGGCTGCAGCTCTTTGTGAACAGTTAAAGTCACATGCTCCCAGTGCTGTGGCCATGAGCCGCAAGCGTCCACCGTGCTTTCTCTGCTTTTATGACCTGAACTAGAGCCAGAATCATTTTTATATTGGTCTGCTTGTGTTTACTTAGTTATTTAAGTATGCATACATATGGACTGGTTTGAGTTTTGTTGTTTGCTTTTTGTTTTTTTTTTTGTTTTTTTTTTTTTTTGTCAAGTTGACACAGCTGGGAAGAGAGACCCTCAATTAAGTAAATGCCTCTATCAGACTGGGCCGTAGGCAAGTTTGTGGAGTACTTTCTGAATGAAAAGAAATTATATTACTGCTCCTAGGTATGATTTTGGTGAAAAGGTTTATCGTAAATATGAGGAAGAAAAGAACCAGAGACATCTAGAGTCAGGACATCATCATGGCCATGAGAGGCAGTGGGGGTGAAGAGCAAGAGAGGGAACAAAGAGAGAGAGTGAAGAGAGTACCTGGGACCCTCTAGAGACCAAGAGAACCAGGAGATTGCACAGCCAAAAAGGTTGGATTATAGGGGGAAGAGCAGCTGGGAGAAGGGCATGGAAACCCAGGGGCTAGAGAACCTGGCAGCCAGCATCTACTTTGATGTGTTAAGTAGGTACCTCAGCCATTTATCCTGAGTTTGAGATCTCACACTTTCTTTAATCTTTGATGTGTGAGGGCCCAGCCCACTGTGGGTGGAGTCACTCATAGAAGGCCCAGCCCACTGTGGGTGGAGTCACTCATTGAAGACCCAGCCCACTGTAGGTGGAGTCATACAGAAGGCCCAGCCCACTGTGGGTGGGAGGCCACACATAGACAGGTGGTCTTTGGTTCTTTAAGAAAGCAGGCTGAGCAAGTCATGGGGAGCAAGCCAGTAAGCAGCACTCCTCCATGGCCTCTGCTTCTGTTCCTGCTTGAGTTTCTGCCCTTACTTCCCTCCATGATGGATTATAAACTTGAAGATTAAATAAGTCCCTTCCTGTCAACTTGCCTCTGGTCATGGTGTTTATCACAGCAATAGAAAGCAAGTTATGACAGCATATAAGTGTGTAGGTGATATGGAGTGCATGTAGTGCTCAGGACACTTCTTTCCCTCCAGTGTGGGACTCAGGGATAAAACGCAGATTGCTAGCCCTGGCAGCAAGTACTTTAACCCATTAAGCCAGAGATTTTCAACCCGTGGGTCACAACCCCTTTGAAGGGTCAAACCACCCTTTCACAGGGGTTGATATCAGCTCTTATGCATGTCAGCTGTTTACATTACAATTCTTAACAGCAAAATTACAGTCAGGAAGTAGCATTGAAAACAACTTTATGGTTGGAAGTCACCACAACATGGAGAACTGTATTAAAGGGCCCAGTGATAGGAGGGTTGAAAATCACTGCATTTGCCAGCCCTTGGGAGCCAGAATAAGCCTGCCTTGTGTGGGTTGTTCATGTGCGGTGGTCTGTGACAGCAATCAGAAGAGCACTCAGTGGTGTCTGAGGGAAGGTTGTCAGCAGCACTGCCAGCTGCGCCTGTTAACGTCTGGGAAGGGAGCAGGGTCTGAGCGACCATCTTTGCAGCACAGCACGTCACATAATACACAGCTCTATGGCTGACCTTGGCTTGAGTGATCTTGAGCCTTAGCAACACTTGAGCTCTGCCACTGCCCTGAGAAAGAGACCGCTCTCTCCACTCTGCGGAGACATCTGTAACTACAGTTTAGATGGCTGTGGCTTTCAAAGGCAGGTTCTGGAATTCTCTAAATCATCAGTAAGAAGGAACAGGCCCAAACAGTTCTGAGATTCCAGTATGGAAAGAGGAAAGGGAAGGGCAGACAGATCAGTAAAAGGGAGCTGGGAGGCGGCTCAGTTGGGAGATTGCTCAGGTTCCTTTCTGCTGCTGTTATAAAATACTGACCAGATGAAACTTAGGAGAGGGAAGGATTTCTGTGGCTCGAACTTCCAGACACACTCCTATCATTGAGGGAGTCAGAGCATGAACTTGACTCGGAAACTGCAGAGTCGCTGCCTGCTGGTGCATGCACATCTGGCCTTCTTATATGGCCTAGGACAATCTACAAAGGCAGTGGTGCTGCCTGTAGTGAGCTGGTCCTTCTGTGTCAGTCAAGACAATTCCCCCACATGCAAATTTGATCCAAACAATTCCTCAATGGAAGCTTTCCTCTAGGCTGAGTCTTGTCAAGTTGATAATTAAAGCTAAGACACCATAAAGACCTTAGGACTCACAGAAAAATCTGGGTGTGATGGTGCCCACCTATAATCCTAGCCTGGGGAGTCAGAGACAGCGATCCCTAGATTGAACTGGTCAGACAGACTTTTCTACTTACCAAGCTACAGGCTAGTGAGAGGAACTGTCTCAAAAAACAAGGTGGGTGTTGCCTAGGGAGCAGGACCCCAGGGTGACATCTGGCCTCCAGACACCTGCACACCCCCTTTGCTGTTGCAGCTCCTGTTCTGTTGTGGTGTCATCCTGATTCCTGTCTCTTCCCTTTCTGTGTTACAGCATGATCTCCTTCTGTCCAGTCTGTGGCAAAAGTGTCCAAGCATCATTCAAGTTCTGTCCTTACTGTGGCAAGGCCCTGCCTGTAGAGGAAGATGTAGGAACCCAGACGAGCACTACGCCTCTTGTGTCATCCTTTCGAGGTAGGAACCAGGAAAGTCCTTCCTGGCCCTGCAGTTCCTAACAGCTTCTGTAGTTGAAATTCCTGACTATGTGACTGTCAGAGGGTGCTCGCTGGGTCTTATGACCACAAGAAGGAAAGTTTCTGTTACAGTTAAGCCTGGTTGCAGAAACAGGGGTTGAAGTGGAAACTTCTAGCTTCTTTGGAAAATCGGTTATGTTAAAATGGTGTCTTGCTGAAGCAGACACGGGTGAAAGGATGTTTCTTTTTTCTTTTTCATTTATTTCAAGTATGAGTACACTGTAGCTGTCTTCAGACACACTAGAAGAGGGCATCATATTTCATTACAGATGGTTGTGAGCCACTATGTGGTTGCTGGGATTTGAATTCAGGACCGTGGGAAGAGCAGTCAGTGCTCTTAATAACTGAGCCATCTCAAACACATGAAAGGACGCTTGAAAGGAGTACAGATCTGACCCCAGAGACAGTGGGAGACAAGCACTGAGCTTTGGTTTGGTTTGCTCCACCCAACTATTCTACACTAACCACAGGCACGCATTAGTTCACCTTCTATAGTGGAGCGTTGTTGAGCTCCACTGTGGTAATATTGCCATTAAAAGAATCTTGCCAAAGAACTGCTTAGGAGGTTCCTGTGGCAGCTTGCCACTTCAGCAGCCCTTGCAGTTTCTTCAGAACTGGACTGGAGCTGCTGGTTCGTGTTTGGTGTGTATCTGCCTAGAGGACTGAGCTGCTGCCTAAGAAGATTGATGTCACCCCCAAACAACTGTTGCTAAAGAGGTTCACTTTCCCTGTGTTCTAGTAACTATTCTCTTCCACTGCCTCTGCTGGGCTAGAGAAGTTGGACGTTCAGTAAAGTAGGTTGCAAAACATTTATGCCTGTAAGAGGTAGACATGGGGGCACTTTTGGCAAACAGTTTGACTGGACAGTGATGTCAGCTGTGTCTTAGAGGAAGGAGATGCAGCTGAAGTGAGCAGGAGCACACCAATATGTTTGCAGAATGTAAAATCTAGCCCTCTCATCACACAGTCATAGTGCAGGGCCGCAGTTGGACTGTGCTGGATGCATATTAAAACACTGAGTGCTTAGTGTACATTTCTTCAAGGGCACACGTGGCATTTAGAAGGCAGCTTGCAGGAGTTTGTTCTCTCCCCCATGTGGGCTGAGGATTGAACTTTCATCATTAGGCTCCGTAGCAAGTACCTGCACCCAATGAGCCGTCTTGCCAGGTGTAGGCTTACATTTTTCACAACCTACTTTAATAATGGTTCCTAAACGCTTTAACCTCTTCTAGCCCTTCACCCACCAGAAGTAGTGGAAAAGAAAGGTTAGTAGGGCAAAGGGCTTGTTTAGAAATGGTTCTTCTGGGCGATTCCAGTCTCCACCGTCAGGATATCAGCAGTTCAGTTCCCAGGAATCAGCAACAGCAGTTTGATCCAGAAGAAACCTCGAGGCTCTGCCAATTGGCCCTAGTCTGTCGAGTCTGCAGAAGCAGCAAGAAGTCTCCAGAACACCTCCAGAAGTTCTTTGATGCATCTCTCTGTACCATGAAGAACGGTGATCAGCTAAGAAGGCAAGGCGAACTAAAGCCACATCACTGCAGACCAGCATTGGCAAAGCCCAAGGACAGCAAAGAGTGACAAGGGGAACCAGTGCCACAGTGTCATCCCGTCTGCTGGGTTAGACTTACATCCTCTCCAGACGTCACATCTTCTCTCAGGCATCCGCTCTAGCAAGACATCACATGCCCTCTCTCCAGGCAGCTTCCAGAAAAATACCACATGTCTGTTCTCAGCAAAACGTCCTCCCATAAGACAAGAAAATGTCACGTGACACAGCCGAGTCTCTAAAGAAACCAGAAATGTCCACTTTATCCGCGGCTTCCATGGTGCTTTTCAGTGATCATCATGACAGCTGACAACTGTCCCGCTGCTGTCACTTAGCATGCATGTGGACCATAATGAAGTTAACATTGTCTGGAATCACTGAAGCCAGGTATGGTAGCCTGTGCCTGTAATCCAAACACTTGGGAAGCTGAGGCAGGAGAATCACTATGAGTCTGAGTCCTGTGCATTGAGATTCTGTCTCAAGTGTAAAACAGAAATGGGGCTGGAGAGATGGCTCAGTTGTTAAGAGCACTGAAAAGAATTAAAAGATGCAAATATTTGCAAAGCATGTTTAATATGTTTGCAGAATGTAATAAAAGTGCTTTAAGTGCATATTATATAAGCATATATGTGTATATAATTATGGAATAAGAAACAGTATATGCTTTAAAAGACCAGGCACAGCTGGAGAGAATTCATGAAGTAGATATAGGCAAAAATGTTTTGCGACCTACTGTTTTAATTAGGGTTCAGCCTCTCTAGCCTACCACGCAGCAGAGGCAATGGAAGAGAAAAGTGACTGGGGTGCGGGGGAAGTGGACCTGCTCAGCATAGTTCCTTGAGGGTCAAGGCAGCAGTTGAGTCCTGTAGCAAACACCAAGTATGATTCAGCAGCTGCAGACCAGTCCTCCAGGCAGGCAGACACCAGGCAGCTGTAGCCCAATCCCTGAAGAAACTGCCAGGCTCACCAACTGGCCTAAGACGAGACGGCTGACGTGGCAGGCTTCCACGGGAAGCAGTTCTTGGGCGAGTCTCTCTCCATGATGGTGTTATCACAAGTTGAGCTCAACAAGGCTATATAAGGCCAACCAATAACTGTGTGTTAGGGATGAATGCGGGCGGAGCAAATCAAACCAAGGCTCAGTGCTGTTTCCCACTGTCTGCGGGGTCAGATTTATACTCCCTCATCACAGGTCCTTTCACATGTTTGCTATATCTAGACATTCTTTTATTTTTTTAAAGATTTATTTATTATGTATATTGCATTCTGCCTGTGTGTATGTCTGCAGCCAGAAGAGGGCACCAGATCTCGTGACAGATGGTTGTAAGCCCCCATGTGGTCGCTGGGAATTGAACTCAGGACCCTGGAAGAGCAGTCGGTGCTCTAACCACTGAACCATCTCTCCAGCCCTAGACATTCTTTCTCCTGTGTCTGCTTCAGGAAAACAGCCTTTCACGTGTTTGCGTTGCCACGGCATCCTTTCAGCTGTGCCCCAGGAAAACATCCGTTGGCATAACTAACTTTCCAGAGAAACTAGGAGTTTCCACATTAAGTTGAATATAGAACTGGAGAATTTACTCAGAAGCAGGACACAGTGGCACATGTGTGTAATCCCCGCACTTAGGAGGCCTAGGAAGGACAACCGGAATCTTCTAGAGTCTAATATGTCATATAAGAAGGCCTTAGCTCTCTCTCTTTGTTTGGTGTTCTGTCGCGCGCCCCATGTCCCACTGGCAGGAATAGGCGTGCAACAACAGGATTCTTCTGCGAACAACCTTTATTGTACAGCACTCTGAGCAGGAGACTTCTCCTTGAGCAGGGGACTACTCCTGAGCAGGGGACTTCTCTTGAGCAGGAGACTTCTCCACGTGGGGCTTCTCCGGTGGGATCTCTCCACGTGGGACTTCTCTTCTGCAGGGGTCTTCTCTTGCAGGGGTCTTCTCCACGTGGGAGTCCCTCGTGGGAGAGAAATGCACTGCTTATATATGCCCAAGAGACTTGTATCGCTACCTGATTGGTGCATCCTCCAGTAGCTCATTAGCATGCCCCGAGAGCGGGCTGTGACGTATGTGGTGCATGTGCTCTAAGTCTCTTGGCTGGGCAACAGCTCTGTTTGCTGAGTCCTTGGCGGGAAGCCGGCGTCATGTATTGGCACCAACGGCTTCCTACATTTCTCCCTTTTCTCTTAAATAAAAACATAAAACATGGCCGATCAACCATCAGGCTCTTGTTGGACCTTTAGGGTTCAAGACCATGATCAGCAATAATTTTGGGTAAGGCACCTTCCTGAGTGCAATGGGAACGAGCCCTGCAGGGTGCAAAGGCTGCCTAAGTGTAGGACACCCGATCCTGGTGCAATGCCTTGTAAAGCTCAGGGTGCAGGGGCTATCCATACACAGACCCAACATTTTTCCTTAAGCATACTAAGCCAAACAGAGGGAGAGGTGCCCATTTCGAGTGCAGCAAGAGCTTGTGCTATGACCGCTATGTCACGTTATTGTTGAGTACGGAGTTTGCACACCATCTAGAGCAGAAACACAGTCTCTCTGCACAAAAGCATGCCAAAATTACTTGATAAGGCAAGAGTTCTATAATCCCCATAACCCTGCTAATTCTGTGTCTAAGGGCAAGAACAGTACATCAAAGGTTTCAATGGTGTCAAACAAACAAGAAAATAATTTTGCATTAAGGCACATGGGCATCGGTTTTGGGAACACCGACAGAATCTTCCATCTCGGTTCCGCTTGAATCATCATGCAGGACAGGCTCATCTGAAGCAGGTGGAACAGCTTCTTGTTCTGGTAGCACTCGACGTGTTAGACGTTCTGGGATCCAAATTGGACTTTCTTCTCCCTGTGGAAAAACACAAATAGCTCCCCTGGATCGTATTAAAATAGGATCTGGGCATTTCCAATTACCAGTGAGGACATCTTTCCATTTTACTAACTCTTTAGATGGCACAGGCCATTGTCCATGGCGCTCAGCAGCTGAATGGCCATGAGCGTCCAAACTTAAAAAATTTAAGGTAAGAAGTATAGTAGAAATGGCCATTTTGGGTGTGGGGGTATCTCTTCAATCCCCCCCTTTTTTTTTTGTTTAAATAAACCTTTAGGGTGCGATGAGCACGTTCAATGATGCCTTGACCCTGAGGATTATAAGGCAATCCTGTCAGGAGTGAAACTCCCATGTGATGGCAAAATTGCTTGAATTTTGCTGAGGTATATGCAGGACCATTGTCTGTTTTTAACACTTTAGGAATACCCCATGCACTCCATGCTTCAAGACAATGAGTGATAACATGAGAAGCCTTTTCTCCTGATAAAGGAGAAGCAAAAATAACTCCTTAGCAAGTGTCAATGGACACATGTACATATTTTAATTTCCCGAAGGAGGGAACATGGGTGACATCCATTTGCCAAACTTGGAGAGGCTAAATGCCTCGTGGGTTTACCCCTATATGTGAGGTGGTGACAAAGACGCTGCAGCTTCCACAGCGGAGAACTATGTCTCTGGCGTCTTTTCTGGTGATGGAGAAACACCTACGTAAGGTTTCAGCTGTCACATGAAACAGAGAATGGAACTGGGTGGCGGCCTCCACAGGGGTCAAGACTGCAAATGCAGTAGCTCGGGTGGCAAGATCTGCTAAATTATTACCTTGTGATATCGGGCCAGGTAGGCCTGAGTGGGCACGAATGTGCGTGATGTAGCAAGGAGAACGTCTGGATAACAGCTCTTGCTGAATTTGCATAAATATGGAAGCAACCGGGCTCCCAGATTTAATTAGACCAGCTACCTCTAGGGAATTAACTGCATTAACTACTTAAGAGGAGTCTGAGATTATATTAACGGGACCAGGGAAAGCACGTAAAACTTCTAGAACAATTTGACATTCAACCAGCTGAGGGGAATTTTGGACAAACTGTTTGGTTACTACTTTGCCTTCATGTACATATGCACCTAGTCCTGTTTTAGAGCCATCAGTATATACTATGTCACCTTTTGTAAGAGGAACTGCGCTTGTCACACGAGGAAACACGAGAGGCTGACAGCGTGCAAAGGTCAAAATTGGGTTTTTAGGGTAATGATTGTCAAATGTCCCAGAAAAGGCACATACAAGTATGGGCCAATCATCATTAACAGCAGCCAAAGTCTGTAACTGTTCTGCAGTATATGGAATAACTATTTTTTCTGGATAGGTACCAAAATGAGTAACAGCAGCCTTTAATCCTCGCAAGGCAAGTTTGGCTACAGCTGAGGGATACCATTCAATAGTTTTGGCTGGAGAAGCCTGTGGATGAATCCACAGCAAAGGACCTTTTTGCCATAATACTGTAGTAGGCAGCTTCTCAGTCTGTAAGAGACATAGCTCAAAAGGTTCACCAGGTTGTATTTTGACTAGCTAAGCTTTAGTCAAGGCTTTTTCTACCTCTTGTAAGGCTGCCACAGCCTCTGGGGTCAGAGACCGTGGGGATGTTAACTGTGGATCTCCTTCAAGAATATCAAACAAGGGTTTTAGTTCAGCAGTAGAAATCTTTAGGAAAGGCCTTAGCCAATTAATGTCTCCTAGGAGCTTTTGGAAATCATTTAATGTCTGTAAATGATCTCTCCTGATTTCTATTTTTTGAGGTACAACAAATTCTGGGTGAATGACGGCTCCTAAGAACGTTCCCACTTGTGATCGCTGATCTTTTTCTGAAGCTATCGTTAACCCAAAATGTTATAAGGACTTAACTAAATCATCAAAGGCTATTTCTAAGTCTTGAACATTAGGGCCACATAAAATGACGTCATCCATAAAATGAAAAATGGATAACGACAAGTATTGCCTTCTAATAGCGGTTAAAGCTTGTTGTACATACAGCTAGCACATAGTAGAACTGTTTGCCATTCCTTGTGGGAGAACTTTCCATTGGTATCTATCATCAGGTTCTACATGGTTTATGGCAGGCAGAGTAAAGGCAAACCTCTCTTTATCTCTGGGATGTAACAGTATAGAGAAAAAACAGTCTTTAATATCTATAATAATTATCTCCCACAGCTTGGGTAAAGCTGACAGAAGTGGGAGACCACGTTGAACAGACCCAAACAGTTGCATTTGTGCATTAATAGCTCTGAAGTCATGTAAGAGTCTCCATTTGCCTGATTTCTTTTTTATGACAAAAATTGGAGTATTCCAAGGGGAGCTAGAAGGCTCCAAATGTCCTAACTGTAATTGCTCTCTTACCAATTGATGGGCAGCCTCTAATTTTTCAGAGGAAAGAGGCCATTGAGGAACCCACACTGCCTCCTCTGAAAGCCATTGTATGGGCATAGTCCCCTCAACGGCCCCTAAGAAAAACCCAAACCACTTCGATCAGATTTTATGGTGGGCTGTATGGGGTCTGTAGGACCTTGATGATGTTTGCTAATGCCTCTTCCGGGGATATACCCCATATTAGTCATCATCTCTTGTGCAGGCAGAGAATAATTATTCATAAGTTTAAGACCTAGTTTTGTTAGAATGTCTCTTCCCCATAGATTAAACGGTATTGGAAGGACATACGGTGTAAAAGTTCCTTGTTGTCCCTCAGGGGCTTTCCATTTCAATGGCTTAGAGCTAATAGCAGGACTGGCTTCATAGTGAAGGCCTTGTAAAGAATGGGAAGATTGATTAACTGGCCACTTAGCAGGCCACCACTTAGTAGATATGATACTTTTATCAGCTCCAGTGTCTAAAAGTCCTTCAAAGGGTTTTCCTTCCACCTCTAAATTCATGGTTGGTCAGTATTCAAATCTACTATTAGATATGCTAAGTCAGTTCCTGAAAAACTAAGGCCTTTGTTTTCCCTTCTCACCCTGTTTGATGCAAATTGGGCCTGATAACTGGGGAGGATGAGCAATTGAGCAATCCGATCTCCTGGGGAGATGGGAAACATAATCTTTAGTTGGCCTTTATAATCTTGATCAATCACCCCAGGGTGTACTACCAAACCTTTAAGGGTGGCAGATGTGCACCCCAAAAGCAGCCCTATTGAATTAGCCGGTAGTGGCCCATGAAAGTCAGAAGTGATAGGCTGAACTCCCATTTGTGGAGTCAGGACAATTCTGGTGGTGGCACGAAGGTCCAATCCTGCGGAACCTGGAGTGGCTCTCCGCGGGGGTTCTCCTGCTCCCAGACTACTGGGGAGCTGGTTGCCCCATATATTTGAGGGCCCTGAGGACGGGGCCCCCGCTGTGCGTTTTTTGACGCTTCTAGGGGCCTCCCAGTGATATCTTTTACTGATCTACATTCATTAGCCCAATGCTTCCCTTTCTTACACTTAGGGCACAGGTCAGGAATACTCTTAAGGTTGAATCTAGAGCTCTGACTTTTACACTCTCTCTTTATATAACCAGGCTTCCCACATTGAAAGCAAATGACACTCTTTTAAAAAAGACCCAGCTGCCGTTGCCCCTGTAGTATGGCGGCAGCTAAACCTGCATTAGTTAAAGGTCCTCTGATCTCTCTGAAAGCTTTAATCCAGGTTTGCAATCCTTTAGCCTTGCAGGGGATGATGGGATTACGACATTCCTTAGTACATTGTTCAAAAATTAGTTGCTCTATCAAGGGCATAGCCTGTTCTTGGTCTCCAAATATTTTTCCTGCTGTCTCCATCATTCGGGCCACAAAATCTGAAAAGGGTTCACTTGGACTCTGAATAATTTTTGTCAGATTTCCTGACACTTCTCCCTTATTAGTGAGCTCTTTCCATGCCTTTACAGCACAAAGTGCTATCTGGCCATAGACTTCCACGGGATAGGCGGTTTGATGTATCGCCCACTGTCCCTGTCCAGATAACATCTTGAAATCCCAAGCTGGCTGTCCTGCAGTTGCATTGGTGCGAGCCTGGGCCTGACAAGCATCATGCCACAAGGCTTTCCACTCAATGTATTGTCCCATACTTGGGAGACAAGCTTTGGTAACAAACTGCCAATCAGCAGGTGTCATGGCTATTGTAGTTAATCTCTCTATCAGAGACATGGTAAAATTAGCAGTGACTCCATAAATTCGGACTGACTCCGCCAACTCTTTGACTTGTTTATGTTCTAGAGGGTGATAACTGCGGATGTTGTTATTTTCCTCAAACACAGGAAACATTTGCCTGAGGGCGTGGCGTGTCTCTGGTGAACAAAAGGAGAATTCACACTTCCTCTCTGCATGAGGTGGAAAAGCAGAGACTGCTTTTTGTTTTGATAAAGTTTTCTGTCTCGGCTGAAATTGCTCTGCCCCAAATTCTTTTGCTTCTTCTTTTTCTAAACTTTCTTCCTCAGATTCAAATAATTCAGTCTCTGACCCTTCTCTGCCAGCTCTAAAGCTTTTTGCTCCTTTAGCGGATACAAAGCATCCTCTCCAGGAAACTTGCACTTTGTTTCCCCAGGCACAATCCTCTCTTCTCCCGGTGGTCTTTCCGCCTTTAACTTCACTCCGTTTCTGACTTGTTTTGAACATGCCTCTCGGAGCCTACCTCTTTTACTTTTTTCTTGCACGCTCCCTTTTTCATTATGCTCCCTTTCTGACCCGCCCTCTTGGTGCTACGTGATAACTTTCTGTCTAGATAACTTCCACAACAGTAATGTTACAACAGTTACCACAAATGCAAGCAATAACCCTTCTACTGCCGGAGAAAATCCAAGAAGAGAAATGCCTAAGTTTTTGGCACGCTCTTTTGGCACCCTGTAAAATCCAAAGAGGAACATGTTTGTCGGAACTTACCATTTACCTTTTCATAGTTCTGGATCCACTGAAGGGTCCCCGTGGCGCTTCCCGGGATTTTCGGCACCACTTGTCGCCCGCCCCATGCGCAGGAACAGGCGTGCAACAACAGGATTCTTCTGCGAACAACCTTTATTGTACAGCACTCTGAGCAGGAGACTTCTCCTTGAGCAGGGGACTACTCCTGAGCAGGGGACTTCTCTTGAGCAGGAGACTTCTCCACATGGGGCTTCTCTGGTGGGATCTCTCCACGTGGGACTTCTCTTCTGCAGGGGTCTTCTCTTGCAGGGGTCTTCTCCATGTGGGAGTCCCTCGTGGGAGAGAAATGCACTGCTTATATATGCCCAAGAGACTTGTGTTGCTACCTGATTGGTGCATCCTCCAGTAGGTCATTAGTGTGCCCCGAGAGTGGGCTATGACGTATGTGGTGCATGTGCTCTAAGTCTCTTGGCTGGGCAACAGCTCTGTTTGCTGAGTCCTCGGCGGGAAGCCGGCGCCACGTATTGGCACCAACGGCTTCCTACAGTGTTCTGTGGGAGGGTTTCTCTCCGTAGCCCTGGTGGCCCTGGGACTTATTCTGTAGACCAGGCTAGCCTCCAACTCGGAGATCTGCCTGCCTCTGCCTCCCAAGTGCTAGGATTAAAGGTGCGCACCACCACTGCCCAGCTGAAAATCTTTCTCTTAAAAACAAATAGCTGACCCAGCAAGATAGACTGAAGGTGAAGGTGCTTGCTGCTCAAACCTGATGCACTGAGTTCGCTCACTGGGAGCCACAGGACATTACAGTGTTATAATGTGAATGCATTGAACTCAAATTCCCAAAACAAGTTGCTCAGAAGACAACAGCCTGACAAGTGATGGAAGATGTGAACAAGGAGGCTGGGCTAGTGGAGGAGAGAGAGCAGGAGACACGCCCTCTGTCAGCGGGCGGGAGACAGGCACTCCTGGGCAGCGGGCAGTGGAGGCACAGGGCTGTTCTATGAAAATCAGGAAAGCATGGCTTACCCTGAGCATAGAGTTCTGCTTCTGCCGTATGTGGGTCCCTTCCGTCAGACTTCTCATCTGCGTTTGGTTCACCCGTAGGCTCCAGGAGAGACCTGAACTCCAGTTCTGAAACCTCCCCCAAGAAAGTGAAATGGTCACACACTGTCACTTCTCTCCCGCTCTCCCTCCACTCTGACTGTGACAGTTCTGGGTCTGACGACACCTTGAGTTCTGCCAGAGCCACAGGTGAGAGCTGGGACTGGTCCTCTTCCGGATGAGACAAAGCTGGGTCATTTGGCATGGTTGGGGTCAAGGGGACAAGGGGCTGGAGAGATGGATCAGCAGGTGGGAGTGCTTTCACTCTAGTTCAGTTTTCGGTGTCTGGTTCTGACAACTCACAACCACCCATAACTCTGGATCCTGGAGATCCAGTGTCCGACTCTATCCTCCACGGCCACTATATTCCTGTGAAAATACCCAGCCGCCACACAGACACATATATACATAATTAAAAATAAAATCTAAAACTTAAAACACTTTAAGAAACATCAGCCGGCTGTCGCTGCCATGAACCTCTTCCCAGCATCTTCCCAGGGTCCTGTTCTTGTCAGTCCCTGCAGAGACCATTCATGTCCCCAAGTGAACCCGTCACAGCCCATGGCCTTGTCCTTGACTCTCATCACTCCACAGACAGCACTGTCCCCTGCTATTAGTTGTCATTCTGTCTGTTTTCTTTTGTTTGGGTTGTTTGTTTGTTTGAGACAGTTTCTTACTATATAGCCTAAGCTGGCCTGGAATCCATAGCAATCCTCCTGCTTCAGCCTTCCGGGTACTGGGATTATGGGCACGTGCCATCACATTCAGTTTTTGAGTTATTTCTTCATCTCAATTTTTCAGTTCATGAATTTTTTCTCCAGCTATGTCTAGTCTGATATTTAAGCCACATCGTCTTAGGGTTTCTATTGCTGTGAACAGACACCATGACCAAGGCAACTCTTATAAGAAGCACATTTAACTGGGGCTGGCTCACAGGTTCAGAGGTTTAGTCCATTATCACCAAGGCAGGAACACGGCAGCAACCAGACAGGCCTGGTGTGGGAGGAGCTGAGAAGTTTGTATCTTCTTCTGAAGGCTGCTAGAAGACTGGCTTCCAGGCAGCTAGGAGGAGGGTTTCAAAGCTCACCCCCACCGTGACACACTTCCCCCCACAAGATTACACCTATTCCAGCAAGGCAGCAACACATACTGTGTTTCTGACTCCATGTCCCAGTAAACAGAAAAGCCACTGGAGGTACTTCCACCTCAAGCTCTGTTAGTCTAGTCCCTCACCCCAGTTTGCCATACTCACCGCCTGACCATCTAGACGCCTGATGTCTTGGAGTGCTTCCTGATCCTGTGGGCCTGTCTGAGGCCTCCGCTGCCCCTGGTAGACATGCCTCATGGATCCACTCATCACTGATATTGGTCATTATGGTTCCTCTTTTCCTGGCCTGCATATTTTTGGAAAGATACAGGACTCATCTGTGTCTTCCCAGACAGTGCTGGGCAAGAAAGAGAGCCTGTCTGGAGGCCCTTCTAGATCAAGCCTGGGTTCAACGCGAAGCTCAGCACATAGCCAAGACCCATTTCAGGATACTTTGGGGTGAATGTCTAACCAGTAAAACCCTTCTCTGATGTGCCGCCTCCAGAAAGCCTCCCCAACTTCTTCCAGCTGTCTGTTTTCTGGTCCCGCTATCCACCTTGACTGCTTAGGTCAGAATCCTCACCACACTGGGCAGGGTCCAGCCGTGATTCATGAAGTTCTCCAACATCGTGGAACAAAGATTCTGCTCTTTTGGAGGTCAGGAAAAACTCCAGAACAAAACCAGGAACAGCATCTCGGGCATTGCTCCTCTCCATTCTCCTTTCTCTATCGGGTCCTCTCCCTGCAGGCACCTGGAGCAGACCCCTGACTCCTCCCAAAGGCAGCCCAGTTTCCAACAGGCTGAGCCCTCAGACACTGAAGCGCAGCTGGGTGACCACCTCACTCCAGGCTCTGCCCACGGGGACAGAGCTGACAGACCAGAATGGGAAGCACTGGACACTGGGGAGCCTGCAGACCCGGGATGACCAAGGCATTCTCTATGAAGGTACACACTGCCCCAGTGCACAGGGATGCCCCATGCAGTGGAGCACCACAGGGACGGGAGTGTAATACCCACTGAGGAGGAAAGATGGGCTAGGGCTCAGGAGGGAGGACGCATAAAGAAAACAGCTCACACCAGGTATCTGGGAACCAGAGGAAAGCATATGGGGAGTGACCAGAGCAAGGGATGGCCTTCAGGGACATACCCCAGTTAAGTCCTTCCTCCAGCTTAGCTCCACCCCCCTGAGGACCTCGTCACCTCAGGAGGTCATCGGTCTGAACCTTGAACTGTGCTTTTTCTGCCTTGTCACTCCTCAGGCCCAGCAAGCTGAGGGTCGTGAGGCATCAGGCCTGGAGTATGCTGAAAGTGGTGGGGTGCTAAAACACTGCCAGAAAGCCACTGGGGGGAAAGGAGCTGCATTTAGCCTACAGTTCCAGTTCATAACCTGGAAATTAAGGCAGGAACGCAAAGGACTGGTCACCACCATAAGGAACAGAAAAAAGTGTAGGATGCGCGTTTGCTTACTTGTGATCAGCTTGTCTCCATTCATTCCAGTTCAGGAACCCCTGTCTAGGGAATGGTGCCACCCACGTGGGCTAAGTTGTCCCACGTCAATTAAGACACTTCCTCACAGGCCAAACCAATGTAGACAATCCCTCATTGAGACTTTCTTCCCAGTTAATTCTGGGTTGTGTCACGTTGATAAATCTGTCACGCTTGGCTAATGCAAGACTCTAGATTCAGTCCTTAGAACTTTGATGAGAGGAAGGAAGACAGGGAGGCAGGAAACAGGAAGGGACAGGTTGAGCACAGAGTATGCACTTCCTGTGGGAACCAGAGAACTGGCTCTTGGTTCTGAGCAGGTTGGGGGTCATGGCCCTGGCGCTCCCCTTGGGTTCTGATGTTTCTCTCTTGCCGTTCCACAGCTGAGCCCACTTCTGTCGTCCCCTGTGAGCCAAGGGCCCAGAAACGGAGGTTCTCACTCAAACTGGTGAGTGGTCCAGGAGCAAACAGCTCAGAAAGGCAGGTGTGGGGCTTTTAAATTAATCCCTGACCTCTGAGCCCTGGTATAGCCTGGGGAGCCCACCTTGAAAACAGGTGCTCCTGGTCTGGGAATAGCAATAGGATTCCTTTCTCATTTTGGGGAGCAGAGGGAGGCTTGTCCCTACATCTGCCTCTGATGTTTCCTGGCCACGGGACCCTGTTCCCAGTCAGCTTCAAGTTTCTGCATCAGTACAGCTAGCTTCCTGCACCTACCTGCCCTCTGCTGCCCACTTCATACAGAGTGTGATTGTCACCTTTTTGTCACTGTGACAAAAGGCCTGTAAAACACATCGAGGGAGGAAGGATTTATTTGGTTCATGGTTTCAGAAATATGAGTTTGTCGTATGGGGAAGGCGTTGCCAAGCAGTGCAGCTTACCTGTCAATCATGTGGGAAGGGTGTGGCCAAGAGCAGCCTGGAAGAGAGCGTGAGAGCACAAGCAAGAGGAATGAAGAGATGTAGGGAGAAAGAAAAGGGAGTCAGGTAGGGATGAGCTCCACCGGTAATGTACCTGCCTAGCATGCACACAGCCCCAGTTCCTTCCCCAGCAGCACACAGCCCGGTGTACACTCCTGTCACCACCACTTAGAATGTGGGAGCAGGAGGATCAGGTATTCAGTCTCCAGCTATATCAGCCTTGGATACATGAGGCCATGTCCTAAAGAATTCAGAGGATGTAGAGGTGGGAGAGGAAGGGAATGGAAGGGAGACCAGGAGGAGAGAAGAGAGAGGGGGGTGTTGGACAGAAACCTGTTTAACAGTGTATAAAAGTACTATGTATAACTAAAAAATTAGACTTGACTGATTCATAGATCGATATGTATTTATAGATTCCTGGCTAGCGGGCTGGACAGGTGTGTGTGTGTGTATGTGTGTGTGTGTGTGTGTGTGTGTGTGTGTGTGTAAGACCCAATCTTTTAAAAATATATATTTTATTTTATGTGTTTGAGTACTTTGACTGTCTTTATATCTGAACCACTTGCATGTTTGGTGCCCACAGAGCCCAAAAGTGTGTGTCAGCTCCCCTAGAACTAGGGTTACAAGTGGTCGTGAGCTGCCTGAAAATAGGTCCTGAGAACCAAAGCTGCGTTCTCTTACCCACTGAGCTGTCTCTTCAGCCCCATTCCTTTTTTTTTTTTTGTTTGTTTGGTTGGTTTGTTGGTTTTGGAAGGTTTTCAGTACATAGACTAGGTTGACCTGGAACTCCCTGGAAGTTCTGGTCTTCATTGGTCAGAGCTTGGACATGAAGCCATGCCTCGTGGAAAAGATGGCTGGAAAATTTTAGCTGAGAGCCACATATCTAGCTGGCAAATGTGTGAATCATGCCATAAAATCATCAAAGAGCTGGGCCTTGGGAAGCAAAGCCATGACACTCCAGGAGCTGGGTCTGCTGTAGGACAGGAAGAGGGTGTGTTTGCTGGGAATCTGTGGCCCTTGTTTAAGGGAATTCGATGTGACAGGCTCTGCTCTCCTGTCACCCCCAGGACGCCAAGGATGGGCGCCTATTCAACGAGCAGAACTTCTTTCAGAGAGCAGCCAAGCCTCTGCAAGGTATTCCACAGGGACTGGGCAGGGAAGTTGGGTTGGGTGACAGCGTCCTCGAGGTGTTTCATGGTGTGACCAAAGACCTGAGTGTGCATCTCTCACCTGCGTGCACAAGCTGGCCGCCATCACCTCAGCCCTCCGGCCTCAAGGACTGGCGGGCCTGGTCTGTAGCAGCTCTCAAGAGACAAGTAGTGACTGTCGTGAACCCTGTGTGCTGGCTGTGACATCAGAAATTGTTAGGAAACTTAACCAAATTGTTCATGCTTGGTGCCCTAACATTTCTTTCTGTTCTGTGAGCCATCTAATCTGGGTTGCATAAATGTGTGACAGTGTCACTCTGCACATGAGTGTGTGACCATGTCACTCTGCACATGAGTGTGTGACCATGTCACTCTGCACATGAGTGTGTGACAGTGTCACTCTGCATGCTCTGCCAGCTGCTCTCTCCAGCTGCTGCCCTGAAACTGTCCAGGTGGGAAGGATTTACCTCCTAGGCCGTAGCTGGGATGCTAGACTCCATGGCTTTCCCCTGCCCACTGTACCTGGCCAGATCTACCACACGCAGTCTTCTGCAGTAGCACAGCGGCCCAGTGATGCTGTCACTGGCTAGACTTCTATCTGTCTTGTCAGCTTTGCATGTAAACTCAGAGATCACCCTGTCCTTCCCTCCCTTCTTTTCTGTTTCTGAGACAGGGTCTCATGTAGTCCTGGGTTCTCTGAACTAAGTGTAGCCAAGAATGACCTCGGGCTCCTGAGTAACAAGATTACTACTGCTCCACCGCAGTAGCTTCCGCAGTGCTGAGGACAGGACGTTACTGTGTGCGCTGGGCAGGCAGTCTGCCGGCTGAGCCCAGCGAAGCCCTGCCCTGTTGCCGTTAACCTCTTCCCCTCGTGCCAGCTTTGTGCTTGCTCAGAAGTCACCCGGTAGACATGAATCACAGATATGTCCATCTGTCCCCACCTCTTCTTACTGTCACCCACAAGGCTGTCATAGCAGTGAGGACCAACGAAGAGACCCTGAGTCTGCTTTGGGTTCTCTGCTTCTGGCCTAGGCAGAGGCTGTTCCTGTGGGACTGGCCCTGGCCATGGTCCTGACCCCGAGTCTCTGCCTCCCGCAGTGAACAAGTGGAAGAAGCAGTACCTGGTCCCGCTCCTGGCCATCCCCACCTGTGTTGGCTTCGGCATTCACCAGGACAAGTACAGGTGTGCCTCCTCGCCTGCTGCCCCACCCGCGCCCCCACCCGATGGTCCCTCTGGTGCATGAACAGGCGTTTCTCAGGGGGACGAAGAGGGATTTCCTTCCTTCAGGATGGGACAGTGCCCCATGACTAGAGGAGGTCCAGCTAGCCACATGATGAGTTTTATTCAGCTTGACTTGCAGAGCAGCAGGTGACCAAAGTCCCACTGCCCTGAAACTGCCTTTTCCATTTTTGTTTCTTTATTTTAAGTCTGGGCAGCCGTGGGAAGGGAAAAGAGCAGCGTGGAGAAACAGCAGAGTCAGGGCCAGGAGACACCTCAGCTCCCTCACTGAGAACCAGGATGTGGGGACCAGTACCCATAAATGACTTGTTTACAGTTTGGCTGAGAACTAAGGCATGAGGACCCTCAGTCTCCTTAGCTGCAGTGTGAGAACTTACAGGAAAGGGGGACAGTGGACCCAGCATCAGGAAGACACAGCTGTAGATTAGCACTGGAGGAGACAAGTGTCCTAGCGTGCCCTGCCCAGTCCCTATAGATTATCTCAAAGGGCTTGGCATCCCACCTCCAGCTCCCCAGGTCCTCTGTCTTCCAGGTTCCTAGTGTTCCCCAGCCTGGGGAGGAGCCTTCAGTCAGCCCTGGATGACAACCCAAAGCATGTGGTATCAGAGAGATGTGTGCTGCAGGTGGCCTGCAGGCTGGTACGTACCGTAAAACCATCCCACATCTCCTTAAACTCAGCTTCCCCATCAGGATGACTAAGAGCTCAGAGGGCAGGGCGCCAGTGATCCCATGAGATCAGCCAGGAGGCCCAGCCTGGAACAGAGGGTGCAGGCCATAGTCTGTGAGCGTGTCTCAGGATGAGTGGGAACTAGCAAGGTGCTGGGACGAAGAGGTGCTGTAGAAGACCGCCTCGGCCAAGACACTGCCTTGGCCTTTCAGGAGACCACTTGGGCCAAGGCAGTCTTAGTTGCTCTTCTCTTTACTGTGATAAGTCACTGTGACCAAGGACTGCTTAAGGAAGAGTGTACTCTGGGCTTCCAGTTCCACAGAGGAGAGCCCGTGATGGTAGCCGAGCACGCACATCTCACAGCCACAGTGCACAGACAGTGTGTATGGGAGTGGCAGGAGGCTTTGAAGCCCGAGCCCAACCCCAGTGACACCCCTCCAACAAGGCAACGTCTCCTCATGCTTCTCACACAGTTGCACCACCTAGGGACCAAGTATTCAAATGCCCAAGACTATTTATGGGGACATCTCATTCAAACCACCACAGCTTGTACAAAGATGTTACTCATTCACTCATTCCCACCTTCATTCATTCACTCATTCCCACCTTCATTCACTCATTCCCACCTTCATTCATTCACTCCCACCTTCATTCACTCATTCCCATCTTCATTCACTCATTCCCATCTTCACTCACTCATTTATGCTCTCTGTAGTCATCAAATACTGAGCTTTCTCTGGAGTGGGACAGAGGGCGGCCAGTCCTGTCTCTGTGACTTTGTTCTCACAGTTAGGTGGACAGAACAGTTGGCTTTTTTTTCCCTTTAAAAAAAAAAACTATCAGAAGACAGCTCCTTCGTGAGTGTCCTTAATGATACTGAGCGCAATCACTCATTGGTTAGCAGGGCTCGGACAGTGCAGGATGCTGGTTATTGCTGAAGGGGAGATAGAGGAAAAGCCAGACACCAGCTGACCGCTGCATTCTTCACAGGCATGCCACCACAGTGACTGCCACCCTAGAACCTGGCAGCACACTCCACTCACAGTGGTGATGCCCCTTGCGATCTGTCATGGCTCTGCGATACACCTCAATGCCTTCTTCTTCCAGCTGGATGCCCTGGAGTATCTCCATGAAAACGAGTATGTTCACGGGAACCTCACAGCTGAGAATGTCTTTGTGCATCCAGAGGATCTGAGTCAGGTACACACAGTTTTGGGGTGCTGGGGATGTGGCTCCACTGCCTAGCATGTATAAAACCCTAGGTTCCATCTCTGGCACTACATAAACTGGGCGCATTGGCATACACCTGTCGTCCATCATTCAGTGAAGATAGGAAGGTCAGGAGCAGTCACCCTAAGCTGGGTGCAGTAATGCGCACCTTTAATCCCAGCACTTGGGGACAGGGCCAGGTCATCTCTGAGTTCAAGGCCAGCCTGGTCTACATGGTGAGTTCCAGTATATCCAGGGCTGTGTAATCAAACAGAACAGCAGTGTTTGGTCATTCTCAGCATCCTAAGGAGTTTCGGGTTAGCCTGGGCTTTATGAGTTGCTAAAGACAGTGTTGGGCTGGAGAGATGGCTCAGTGGTTAAGAGCACCGACTGCTCTTCCAGAGGTTCTGAGTTCAAATCCCAGCAACCACATGGTAGCTCACAACCATCTGTAATGGGACCTAGTGCCCTCTTCTGGTGTGTGTGAAGACAGCGACAGTGTACTCATGTTCATTAAATAAATAAATCCTTTTTTAAAAGACAGTGTTAACATTCGGACAGGAATCTCCAAGGCTCCTGCTGGTGGTGCTCTAGAAGCTGAGACCAGTGGAGAGTTGGGAGTTCAAGGTCAGGAGAACAAAGCAGCTTGTGTGTTGGAATCTCAATCCCCAGCTTAGTGTCAGAGCCGGAGTGTGTGAGCCACAGCAAACACTGATGGAGCCGTCATCATCTGTGGAGTCTTCACAAGGCGGCAGAAATAACCAGTGCTTTTAACTGCTTGGCCACCTCTCCAGCTCATCAAAGATATATCTTGTCTTGTTCCCGTTTCCCCTCCATTGCTCTCTTCATCCCAGCCTCTGTATGTGAGCAGTCCCCACTCCACACTTGGTTCATCATAAAGTTAACTTTTACCTGAGGTCCAAAGTAGGGATGTGGCTGAATCTATGCCTAGTCTTCTGCAATCAGTAGTCATCCCCAAGTCTTTTCCTCTACAGCTGTCGGCACAGGCATTGGTGCCCACACTGGAGTCTGCAGCCCTAACCTCAGGTCTGTGTGCCTCCTCTTGGTCCACAGATGACCCTGGCGGGCTATGGCTTCACCTACCGATACTGCCCAGGTGGCAGACACGTGGCCTACAAAGAAGGCAGCAAGAGTCCGCACGATGGGGACCTGGAGTTCATTAGCATGGACGTGCACAAGGGATGCGGTGAGAGGGGCTCAGCACAGCGTCATGCCTCCTACATGTTACGGTCACACCCATGGCCTTCAAGCACTTGGTCATGTGTAATAGACATCAGCAGTAGAGGAGCTTAAAGGTGCTGTGGTGGGGACTGGGAGTAGAGCATGCCCTGGCCGTGTGAGGGATTTGTTCTCTTCAGAACCAAGGGGAGCTGCACGGTAGCCTTGAGTGGGAATGTGGGTGAGCAGCTCGACAGGAACCTCATATTTCCAGAGGCTCAGACTCCTCGGCAGACTTTGGAGATGATGAGTGCTGTTTTAGGGTCCCCTAGGAAGGGCAGGTACAGAAATGGGACCATTCACTACTGGAGCAGGAGATCTTTGTGTTGTGGAAGTTGAGGATAGAACAGGAGGATCAGGTTATCCAGGGAAGATGTGCAAAGAGGGGTGACAGCCTCCCACAGGTTCCCCAGCCCCTCTCTCGTATCTCAGTATCATGACCATCCACCTGCCGGCACACATGCTTCCATCAGACTAAGGTCCCTGAGCAGGGGATATGCTTGTACTGCACCAGGGGCAGGAGGTAAAACAGCATCGTTCACAGTTCTCTGAAGAGTGAGTTAGGAGGGGAAGGAAAGTGCCCCGTTCTTGCTCCTCTGTGACGAGACAGCCGCACTGCAGTCTTTCACCACTTAAAAGATTTGATTGTCTTTTAAGGGGGATTGGAAGTCTATTTGGGAGAAGAGAGGCCAGGCCTGGAACAGAGGCACCCAGGGTTCCTTGGGTAACTGTATTGACAAAAGATGCATAGACAGGGCAGTGGAGTACTGTAGTGGGTGACCACAGCGGGGGGGGGGGGGGACATACGGAGGCTGGGGACTGAGCAGTGACAGCTAAGATGGTTTGTATGTCTGCAGTGAAAGCTGGGGACAGACATGAAGAGGTGGGACAGCAAGACTAAGCCACCACCTCTCCCCTTTTCTCCTCAGGTCCCTCCCGCCGCAGCGATCTCCAGACCTTGGGCTACTGTATGCTCAAGTGGCTTTATGGATTCCTGCCTTGGACAAACTGCCTCCCCAACACTGAACAGATAACTAAGCAGAAGCAGAAGTGAGTGTAAGGGTCTGCAGCGCCCCGTACTAGCCCGAACACCCCTCAGGTAGGGGAAGAGTGCCAACCCCAGTGAGGAGCAGAAGGGATGGGTAGGCAGCCACCCGCAGAGCCGTAGTCTTCTGCAGCCTCCGGTGAATTCTCCGCCATGCCGCCCAGGGTCAGTTTCTGGCCCACCATTCTGGGTGCTGGGTGAGCACCTTCACCTCTGTGAACCCTGGAATTCTCCCACTGTAAACTGCTGTACAAGCAGCAGCTGAGTCACAAGCTGTGAACAGGTTGGGAGTAAACATACTTTGTACAGGGTTTCCTGCTCGTTGCATGCAGTACACCACAACTTACTCACAGGCTGTGGTCTGAGGGCGTACACCTCTAGTCAGTGGCCCCGCCTCCATGCCTCCAGGATTAGTGCCTTGGCCTCAGCATGGGAGTCTTTAGATCCTGACAGTTGTACTATAAGCAGTTGATAAGATAGAAAGAAGCATTGTGCTGGCTTTCAGCACCGAGGACAGCTGCAAGTTAGTGTCGGTGCCTCCGAGCCTTCAGCACCAAGGATAGCTGCTCTGGGATCGGAGCACTGCACAAATGGCCTTGAACGGAGCACCAAGGACTGTAAGATGTTGGTCTTAGGGCCTGCTCTGTTGTGGGGAAGTGTGGCATCTACTGGGTCCCTAGGGTATGTTCTTCAGCACCAAGGACAGCAGACACCAATCCTGGGGAAGCCCTGAAGGTCCTGAACCCCGATTGTCCAAGGATGGCCTTTCACAGGAAATTGAGGTCCTAACAGAGGTCAGACTTCCTGGCTGTCTCCAGGATTGTTAGTGGGACCCTGGGGAGATGAGCTCTCTGAGAAGGGTGAGCAGTCAAGGGAACTCTCACCATTCCTAAGGCTGCCAACATCCCCATTTCCCAGTTCTTGACGTATCTCTAGGACATGGCAGTGGGTGTAAGGTTTTGTGTGTGTGCGTGTGTGTGCGTGCGCCCATGCACACACATGCCTGCATGACTGCAGAACCCAGAGAACAACCTTAGGAGTCATTTCACTGGTATCATTCACCACAGTGGCCTGAACCCTGCATCAATCCTCCTGCCTCAGCTTCTGAAATTACAAGTGTGAGCACTGTGCTTGGCTTCACTTGGGTAGGAAGCAAGGAAAGAAGGGAGAGAGAAATGAGGGAGAAAAATAAGGATGAGAGGAAAGAAAAAAGAGAGGGAGAGAGGGAGAGGCAGGGAGGGAAGGAGAGAGGGAAATGAAGGAAAGGTAGATCCTCCAAGTGAGACTTTTGTGACTTACTCCTGGCTTCTCACTTGTCTTGGGACTAGAGTAAAACCTGGCTTTTCCTGCACACCAGCATTGCCGGGACATTGGGCCTGTGTGCAGAGTGTGCAAGCACCCATAAAGGACTGGCATTATCTGCTTAGTGCAGTTCAGGGAAGCATCCTAGTGTAACCAGGTTGGCCTCGAACTCACAGAGGTCTGCCTGCCTCTGCCTGGGACTAAAGGCATTCGCCACCACCGCCCGGCAAACCAAGTGTGTTTTAGTCAGGGTTTCTATTGCTACAACAAAACACCAGCACCAAAAAGCTAGGAAAGGGTTGATTTGGCTCACACTTCACATCACAGTCCATCACTGGAGGAAGCCAGGACAGGAGCTCAAACAGGACTGGAACCGGGAGGCAGGAGCTGATGCAGAGGGTGTTGCTTACTGGCTTGTGTCACATAGCATGCTCAGCCTGCTTTCTTAAAGAACCCAGGATCACCAGCCCAGGGATGGCACCACCCACAATGGACTGGGCCCCCTGCATTGATCACTAATTGAGAAAAATGTCTTAAAGCAGAATCTCATGGAGGCATTTCCTCAGTGGAGGCTCCTTATTCTCTCACGACTCGAGCTTGTGTCAAGTGGACACACAAAAGCAGACAGTACCTCAGTCATCACAGTAGAATGGGAAGTGTGAGAGACTGTGAGGCCTGTGGGTCTAGGAGCATGGAACAGGGAGGACATGATGGAGACCAGGCCACAGGGGAGCCACAACCAGGTTGTGAGCTTGGAGGGACAGAGCTGGGCCTGGCCAGAGTGCCATCGGCCCTATGGCATCACAGGAGCAGGAAGCTGAGGTACAGCCGTAGCCAGGACAGAACATGGTAAGACTAAGAAGCAGGAAGTGGGGCTAGAGAAAGCTTGGCTGACTGCAGGAGAGGTGAGTGACAGGAACCAGCCTGACCGTCTAGGCTAGAGAACGGGGGGGGGGGGGGGGGCCTCGAGTAGTGCCTGTCTTTCCTAAGGGGGGGTCTGTGTGTGTGTTTAGAGGATGCTTCATCTTAACACATGACTCTCCTTTCTCATGTTTATCCCCTGAAGGTATCTGGACAACCCCGAACCCCTCGTGGGACTGTGTGGCCGCTGGAACAGGGCCTCAGGTATGTCCTAAAGGGGACGGTGCCAGCAAGCTTTGCAGCTTGGAGGCTTTCTTTGCTGTTTTTCTTCTGGCTTGCCCAGTTGCATGTGTATTGTGCATGCTTCCTGTAGGACATGTAAAAATGGTCAGTTCTCCCCGTAGTAACAGGGTTGAGTTGTTGGGAGCTGGGAATGGAATCCAGGGCTGGTGTACACCAGGCACTCACCACTGAGCCATTTCCCTGCCTCTACACATAAGCTTATTTCTCATTTATTTTAATTGAACTTTATACAGTGTGTTTATTTGATTTGATGCAGGGTCTCCTATACCAACCCAGACTGGCCTCACACTTGCTGTGCTCCCCAGGCTGGCCTGGGAGTCCAGGTCCTCCCCCTCCCCTTGAGCACTGTGATCACAGGGAAGCACCGTGCCTACAAACACATACTTTATTTTTTTAGCTTTTATTTATTCTTTTCTACTTGTATTTATTTTTATTTTGTATGTGTGGATGTGTGTCCCAGCATGAGTGTGAGGTAAGAAGACAACGTCAGTGCTCTTTCCTGTGGATCTGCGTTCCAGGGTCAGACTCAGGTCATCCGTCTTGACGGCAACGGCCTTACCCCCTGGCCCTGTTATTTTTTAGTAGAATAATACTAGCCAGTTTAGGTTCCTGTTTTTCCTTGTTTGAGACAGTTAGATTGTGGAGCTTTCTTACGTTAGCACTTGTAAGGTCTTGTTGAGACGGGGCCTCGCTTTGTAGCGCTGGCTGGCCTGGAACTCGGAGATTCACCTTCCTCCAGTGCTGAGATCAAAGGCGTCTGCCGCTACCTCTGGCCATTTGTGGGCTTTGGTTAGGGTTTTTGGTAATTAGAAAGTACGTAATGTCTTTGTGTTGAACACTGAATTACAGGCTGGGAAGGTGGCTCACACTCAGTGTAAGTGTGAGTGCTTGAGTTCAGACCCGAGTCTACAGGAAGCTGGGGCAGCACTCCCAGCCCAGGGCTCCCACAGCAAGGCAGGAGGCAGAGAGCTCAGCAGCAAACCGAGAGACCATGCCTCACGGGGGGGGGGGGGGGGTGTGAGACCTCTACATGCATGCACACGTGCACATGAGCATGCTTACATGCATGTGTACAGAAAGATTTGAAAAACTGGGGTGGTGGTTTTCTAGTCATGAATTAATTTAGTGGATCAACTGTAGAAGTTTTTTTAAAAAGTGGGGGGTTGGCTAGAGAGATGGCTCAGTGGTTAAGAACACACACTGCAGCTGGGCAGTGGGGTGCAGGCCTTTAGTCCTAGCACCCAGGAGGCAGAGGCAGGCGGTTCTCAATGAGTTCGGGACTAGCCTGGTCTACAGAGTGAGTTCTAGGACAGCCAGGGCTACACAGAGAAACCCTGTCTCAAAATAACGGAGGGGGGGGAGGGAGGGAGAGAACTCACTGATTTTCCAGAGGCCCAAGGTGCTGTTCTCAGAACTCACAGTGCAGCTCATGCCATTGTAAGTCCAGTTCAGGAAATCTAACGCCCTCTCTGTCCTCTGGGCAGTGCACACAGGGTGCCCGTGAGCACACATACGTCATAATGAATCATGACCATTTTTAAAAGTACAGTGAGAACTGTGGGTGTGTATGTAGTGGGATGCTTGAAAAGCAAGTGTGAGGTCCCAGTAACCCTCCTCCACTACTAGATTATGTAGTATACACACATACACACACACACACACACACACACACACACACACACAATCCTCCCTCCCTTCCTCACCAAGGCCCTGCTTTCTGAGGTGGTCTTTGTTAGTGCCATAGAGAGGACATGTCTGGCTGTTATTACAGGAACAGGGACAAAAACATTTTTTATAAAGCTTATTTTTATTTCAGTTTCATGTGTGTGACTTTGCTGTCTGCATGTGTATCTGTGCACCAAGTGTGTGCAGTGCCCTTGTAAGCCAGAAGAGGTTAGGTCTCCTGGAATAGGAGTTACAGAGGGTGTGAGCCAGCATGTGGGTGCTAGGAATTTAACCCACGTCCTGTCTGTGAACTTCCGATACACTTCTCTGGGTTGGGTGGTATATGGCTCTTCTGCTGGGCCTCGGGGACTTCTGTGCAGTGCAGCCTCAGGCTTCCTGGTTTGTGTAGCTTTTCCCTTCGGTAAGTCACCGGGAGTTCCAGGGCCCCAGCAAATAGACTGGTCTGCTGTGCACGGTCCCTGTGGGAGAGACTCATCAGCTCAGAGCAGTGTAAGGCCATGCAGCAGGTCGGAGGTAGCGCTCAGAGCTGGGGGAGGGGCGACATGCTCACTGCATCCACAGCCCACCCCCGTTCTTCTCCAGCATGTACGAACTTGGATCCCAGCACCGTGTGAAAAGCCCGCACAGCGTGCACACTTACAGTGCCAGGGCTGGAAGCATGAGACAGGTGAATCGTTGGGCCCCGACGGCCCGCTGCTCTAGCTAAATCAGTGTGAGCTCCAGGTCAGTGAGGCCCCACTCAGAAAACCAGGTGGAGTGTGATCGCTGAAGGAAGACGGCCGCCGCTGACCTCAGTCAGCACACACAGGCCTGCACATACAGTACACACCTGTCATACATACACCTCACATACAGTACACACGTGTCATACATACACCTGAAAATTAAACGTAGCACTGTGTGGCTGTTGACGCGGCTCAGAAGGTGAAGTTCTTGCTGCCGAGCCTGATGCCCAAGAGCCACACCGGGGAAGAAAGAAGTACTACAGGTCGTGCTCCGAGTCCATACAGTAAATAATTGTCAGGGGCGGAGGGGGAGGACGTACCATTGGGGTGGAGAGAGAGCTCATCAGTTACAGGTGCTTGCTGCTCTTCAGAGATCTGAGTCCAGCTCCCACAGCTACACTGTGTGACTCCTACACTCTTCCTGCTCTCTGAGGGTGCTCTACACACGACTCACACAGGCATACACACATAAACATGGATGTATTTTTTACAGGCACCATCATGGTAGGTGTGGTGCACACCTTTGAAAGGCAGAGACTGGTGAATTCAGAGTTCAGAGTCAGAGTCAGCCTGGCTTATGTAGTGAGTTCTAAGTCAGCCAGGGCTTTGTAGAGACTGTCTCAGAAAAACAAAACAACAAATGGTACCATCGTGGTATTGCCATGTTTCCCCAGCACTGGAGAGAGGAAGGCAGTGGAATTGTCAGGAGTTCAAGGCCAGCCTGTGCTACAAAGTGAAACTTTTTGTTTGGTTTTGGTGTTGGTTCCATTTTGAAACAGGGTTTCTTAGTGCAGTCCTGGCTGTCCTGGATCCACCTACCTCTGCCTCCCGGCTACTGGGATTGAAGGCATGCGCCACCATGCCTAGTCAGAGTGGGACTCTATAGACTGCCCCCACCTAATTAAATTGAAAAGCCCTTCCGCCCCGTGTGCTATAAATAAGCACGTACACTTACCTAGAGGGCAAAGATTACCTGATATAACTGGCAAGACCGTAATCCAGGTTCGGGATGAAGGAGTCACAGCAAAACCGAGGCTGTGACAACTTTATGGAGAATAATCACACTTTCTATACCCTTATAAGAGACCGACTATAGTGGCATTTGCCAGGATCTATACATTTCCAGTTGCCAGGGTATAGTGATGTTAGTGAGCGATCCAGGGCACACAGGACTAAAGCCTAAGGCCGATTGTCCTGTCAGGCTTCCGCACTTCCGTGACTTCCAAGGGAGCAGAGAAACACAAAGAAGCCTGAATGCTTTGCTGCTTGAGGGAGTGCATTGGTCTCTCAGGAACTGGAAGGCACCTTATGCCCCAGGAGGCAAGGACTCTTAAAAACAGGAGTCTGAAAAAATGTGTCACATGTCCCTCAGGGCAGGAAGAGCGGGACAACGCTGTCGTTTCCTGTTTTTGTGCTGCCATGAACTTAATACTGCTTTGTGTTTTCCAGTGGTTGAAAAAAAATTTAAGGGCTGGAGAGATGGCTGGGCAGATAGGAGCACGGCTGCTCTTTGTGAGGAACCGGGCTAAATTCCTAGTGTCTGCAGGGCGGCTCACAACTGTCTGTAGATCCAGATACTGTTATACAGACTTACTTGCAGGCAAAACACCAGTGCTCATAAAATAAAAAATTATTTTAAGAGAGAGAGAAAATGTTTAAAGAACACTTAATGGCACACGGGGCTTGCCTGCCGCTTGTGCTGGTCACGGCGATGCCCAGGTCACGGCGATGCCCAGGTCACGGCGATGCCCGCTGCTTCCTGTGCTCACACTCCATCCCTACCTCGGCTGGAACCTGCAGGCTCAGGCTCCATGGCAGAGGTGCACATAGGTTTTCCTCAGGACCCCGTTGGGAAGTAGTGCGGGGTGAGATGCGGGTGAGGCTGGTGATTGGCTGGCTGGTGAGCACGCTGGTGGTTAGCATTCCGCTGCTGCCACACGGATGCTTCCCGCACACGGACTCGAGGTGCTGAGCGCAGGACTGCAAGCACTACCTCTCGGGCCTCACCTGTGGTTTTGGGTGTCTTGACCACAGAGACCCTGCGGGAGTACCTGAAGGTGGTGATGGCCCTCAATTATGAGGAGAAGCCGCCCTATGCTACACTGAGGAACAATCTAGAAGCTCTGCTGCAGGATATGCGGGTGTCACCCTACGACCCCCTGGACCTCCAGATGGTGCCTTAGATGGAATCCAGGTGAGGAGGTTGTGGACTTAGCCCCTCACCCCACCCAAGCCTGTGAGGGACTGGGTACCCCAGCCCCTGGTATACCCTTGGTTTTCTCATGGGCTCCTGAAGTCAATTCGAAACGAATCTAGACAGCTGGATTCAGCTTGGTGAATTGTGGTAACTAGAAAAATTTGAGGTCACCCAGGTGTGATGGTGCATACCTGATATCCCAGATCTGAGGTGGAGGCAGGGGGATCACAAGTTCAGTGCTAGTCTTGGCTATATAAGACAGTGTTTTTTAAAAACAAAACAAAAACAAAAAATCGATGAGGTTGGAGCTGGGGCTCAGCTGGGAGAGTGCTCGGCTGGCACGCTAGAATCCTTGGCTTCACCCCACAAACTGGACACTTTGGCACACAGAGGCAGTCCTAGCACACAGGAGGTAGGGGTACAGCTCAGAAGCTAGGCCTGACTGGACTACATGACACCCTATCTCAGTCTGTCATGAGTTCTATAGAATGATCGTGTCCCCAGTGGAAGTTCCCCAACGCCGTGCCCTTTCCCAGAGCATTTGGTTCTCATTGGGGTTGGCTGCAGTCAAAGCTCATGGCTTGTGCAGCACATGTGCAAACACAGGCACATGCGTGCACACACATGAACACGTAGGACTGGGATAGTGCATTTGGAGACATTTTGGCTGACAGGAATGTCCCGAGGTTTGGAGCAGCAGAGGTGAGACTAACTGAACGCTCTGCAGGGCACAGCCAGCCCCACCTCTACCCTGGCAGCCTCAGCTACCCCCCTTAGACCTTGGCTTCTGCTAGTCTCAGGAAACTTAGGCAATGTTCAAACTGTAGCTGAGGCTGACCTTGGTTCTGATCCCTGCCCTTACCTCCAGAATGCTGGGATTGCCAGAGCCTCCCTCACGGTCCTGCCATTTCTTGATGCCAGTCACATTCACCTCATGTCGCCTGCTCCCTGCCTGGCTCTGCCTCCCATCAACAGGACGACTGACTCTGAGTGGTCTTTGTCTCAGGACCCAAGGCTCCTTGTCCCCCCATTTTGTTGGTGGACCCCAGTTTCTCCCAGAAATGTGGCAGGAAAAAGGGGCCGAAAACCTGTTCCTTACAGCCATGTTTGTTATTTTACAGAGCTTCCGACTTGCAGCTTGAAGTAGAACATGAAGTAGTGGGACTCAAGGCCTTCTGTTTGAACTCATAGCTCCTGGAAGAATCCCTTGAATGTGCGTTCTCGCCGCTCCCTTAGGACATACGAATCAGCACTTGTGTCAGGGAAGCTGAGTCATGTCCTGTAATGTGAAACTCCTCCCTGTCCCTCCGCCCCCACAGTTGTAGATGGAGGTAAGGATGCTGGTGGCGGCCACTCCCTGGGACCTTTCCTGCCCTGAGCACTCCTGTGATGCCCTAATAAACTGTTTTTAGTCAGAGCCCGGAGAGTCCTGAGTTCACAGAAGTTCTGGAAGAACCTTCCTCCTGTTTACCCAGCCACTAGGTCTTTTGCTTACTAATTCCAGGTGTCCAGAGTGATAGTTCACACGTGCAGCCCTCGTGCTGGGGACGCCACGGCAGGAAGAACACCCAAGGGGCCAATTCCAGCCTTAGCACCCCCCAAGAAAATGTCAATCAGACAAAAGCTTCCGACTTGTTTATTCCTGCTTTCATGAAGCCAGTATAACACTTCTCCATCTAGCCACCTTCACGCCCTCCATTCTTCTGCACATCATTCATTCACGCTTCCATTCATTCACGTGTCTGTCCATTCACGCGTCTGTCCTTCAGCTGCCTAGTGATTGGTTATTTCTCCGCCACAGTGAAATGAGCCATTTTAAGGCAGATTTATTGGGAAGCTGCCCTTGGGTAGGCGAGTTTACTGGCCCCCAAGGACCAAGGCCAGGGAAGTCACCATGAGGAAGCGGGGTGGCAGGGGAGGGAGAGAGAAAAGGACAAGCACAAAAAGAGAAGAGAAGAGAGAGGGAGAGACCAAAATGTCTAGATTATATCAGGAAGAGTCTCTGGGGAAAAGGCAGCTAAGCCCCTGGGCTGGAAAGTTCAAGGTTGGGGGCAGGATATGCCAGGTGGGGACTGAGGGATGCTGGGAGAACATGGAGGCCAGGTCTACTTTGGGATGTAAAATATGCACCTCAGGCTCTTGTCTCAGGTCTGAAACCAAACACTAGTACTTCCTTTACCCATCTTTCCATATCCTATATGCGTGTGAGTCTGGGTACCAGCAGAGTGCAGGTCACAGCCCCTGGAGCTGTCATTACAGGTGGTTGGTTGTGAGGAGCCCAGTGTGGTTGCTAAGAACCAGACTTGGGTCCTCTTAACTTCCGAGCCTTCTCTTCAGTCCCCAACTCATTCTCCTCAGTGGGGGCTTCTAGGCACAGCTCTACCACTGAGCTTGGTTTTATTTTTCTGAAGCCTCAGATGGGTTTGAGACTGCTCAAAGGTGTTGCCCTTGTCATTATTTAGGGGCCTTCTAGGACCATTACCCCTTGTGTAACCTCCTTGAGGTTTCTGAGTTGCAGTAAGAATTTTCACCAGGGGCTAGAGAAATGGCTCAGTGGTTAAGAACACTGACTGCTCTTCCAGAGGTCCTGAGTTCAATTCCCAGCAACCACATGGTGGCTCACAACCATCTGTAATGGGATCCGATGCCCTCTTCTGGTGTGTCTGAAGACAGCTACAGTGTATTCATATAAATAAAATAAATCAATCTTTTAAAAAAAAAAAAAGAATTTTCACCAGTTTCTTAGTTTGTTTATCTTCTTGGCTTTCCCTGTTACTAAAAGTTTTTTTTTTAAACAATCTTCATTAATTCAAACATTCTTACCTTTGAAACTTCTAATTTTCTGAATCTTCTTCCAAATGTCAGGGGCAGATTGACCCACAAGGCCACATTGATAGCTTGCTGGTTCTCCCGTGCTTCGGGCTCAGTCGAGATGTAGGTGTGGTGGGCATCCAGGGGCCTTTCCAGGAAGGCAGCCAGGGATTCCACCTGGGACCCTGTATTACCTGACTCACCTTTGATAAATCTATAGAGTGTCTAGCAGCCGCCTGGAGACACCCCCCCCCCCATAAGAATCTGGCAATGACTCTTAAGTGCCTCCTTACCTGCATTCATATTTGGATTCTAGTTGGGGCTGACTTGTGGAAGGCAGCGTCGGTGACTGCAGGATTCTCTGTAAATCGACCCGGGTCCCCAGTTTGTGGGCCTCCCACCCAACGTGGTCCCATTCCTCTGTGGTGAAGAGGGTCTGGAGGGGCTGTTGAATGTTGACCCAGGTGTGTTACTGAGCCCAATAATCATTACCTAAGTCGGTCCTGGCAACAGCACACTACCCCCTACCCACCCGCTGTTCTGGTTTCCCAAATGAAAACACACACAGCCTTCTGTTACTATGCCTCTAACAGCTCAATGGTTGGGCCACTTCTTAGCGTCTGTGTGGCTAACACAGTCCCCTTTGATATCCTGAGTTATTACTTATTAAAATCTATATTCTATCTTTACTGTCCCGGACCCAGACCTGCAGCCCTCCTGGGCCACAATCCCCGATTCTTACACGAGGGCTCTGCTCTCTTCTGCACCTAATGTCTCCTCCTTCCTCCCTCAGTCCCTTGCCCAGAAATCCTAAAAGACTCTGCCTCCTTGCTCAGCCATTGGCAGCCGACAACTTTATTTACCAGTCAGAACCAACTAGCAGCAGGGACCCCGGGACCCTCAGCATCTTAATGTGCAGACATGCAGGTTTTTGTGTAATTTTGTAGACCCGATTAGCACAGTACAAGCATTAGAACAAACCACAACACAGGTGGAATGGTGGATATGAAAAATCGTCTCCAAGAAGAGATTAGAATATAATTTCACTTATTTTTTATTGGATATATTTTATTTACATTTCAAATGTTATCCCCTTTCCTGGTTTCCCCTACATAAACCCCCTAATCCCATGCCTCCTCCCCTCGCTTCTATGGGGGTGCCTCCTACCCAGCCACCCCCTCCCACCTCCTCGCCCTGACATTCCCCTACACTGGGGCATGGAGCCTTGGCAGGACAAAGGGTTTCTCTTCCCATTGACGCCCAATTTTATTTTTTTAATCTCATTTTTATTGACGTTCTTAAACATTTTAACCTTTCTTGTAATCCAGCACCCACCAGGGGTAGTAGAAAGGAAAGGATAGAAGGAAGCGGACCTGTTTACAAAGGTTCTTTGGAGCCACTCCCATCTGTGTTGTCTGGAAATCGGCAGCTCAGTTCACAGGTTAACGGGTAGTGGCAGCTCGATCTACCTGCAAACACCTCACGGACACACCAGCAGTCTAGTTCGGTAGAGTCGAGTTAGCAACAGCGGTGACATGACCTAGCAGAGGCAGCCAGGCCTCAGCCTCTGCTCGAGTCAGCAGGAGGGACCAGGAGAATACCAGGAGAGGTTCTCCGCTGTGCCTCTCTCAGGGAAGCGAAGATCAGCCAAGACGCAAGACTCTCAAGTGTTGCACAGCGAGCTGTACCAGCGAGCCAAGCTCTCTCTCCGTCACTTCATGGAGTCCCATTTAGAACCGCTAGACATCACATGTCCTCTATGTGCCTTGACTCCGCACATGTATCGAATCAGCCAAGAGTCCTTGGAAGCCTCAACAAACTGTACAGCACCAGAAGCTTTTTGGTGTGTATTTCTCTATAGCATCCTTCATGTGTTTGTCCCAACAAAACACCATCCAACTGACTTTCCAAAGAGCCCTTTACGTTTTCACTTCATTGGGGCTTGGGGCTTGTTAGAGAAAGGCAGATTCCGAGCTTTCCAGTTGTAGATATTGCTTGTGGAAAAAGGCTTACAGACCAGAAAAGGCATCCCTCCCCCCTCCGGAGTTGGTGGAGCAATGGCATGAAAGGGAAAAGCCTCTGTCGAGTATGGGGCAGGCTACTTGTGACAGATGAGGTATTCGAAGAGGAGGAAAAAGAATGGGTGAGGAAGGAGCCGAAAGTCGAGAGAAAACAGGAGGTGGGCAGCAAGTGGCAGGCATAGAAGCCACAGGTAAAAGAGCAAGAATGGTCAAGATTATAGTTGCTTTCTTGGGGCTGGAGAGATGGCTCAGCAATTAAAGGCCACTCACTGACTGGTCTTCCATAGGTCCTGAGTTCAAATCCCAGCAACCACATGGTGGCTCACAACCATCTGTAATGGGATCTGATGCCCTCTTCTGGTGTGTCTGAAGACAGCTACAGTGTACATACATAAAATCAATCAATCAATCATACACACACACACACACACACACACACACACACACACACAAGCAAACACTTAGATTGTTAATGTCGTCTCTTCCCTAGTGAATATTTATTTCATTGACAAAAAACATGAGGTTAGATATGAGACTGTCAGAGATGGGTGTTGTGACTGAAACTAAAGAATTTTTGAAGAAAATCACAGACAAGACGCTGTCTAAGAATGTTAAGGCCTGGGAAACTTACCTGTCTCGCCAGCTGTTTTGAGCTGTTACTAAAGTGACAGGGACACTGTCTCCTGTGCTGTAATTGCTGTTACTAGGAAACTTTCTCAGGCCCCAGTTGATTGCAAATACTGTTACGTTCTATGCTATGGTGTTCTTGGAAACCAATCGCAGGAGAAGTCAGAACTGCATTGTATAGTTTCCCACAAGGAGCTTGGACCCAAACCAACTGCCCAGCAGCACTTCCTGCACCTACGTATAAACTTTTATGGGTTTTGCCTCTGTAAGCTGTCCCTGGAATGGGCCCCAACATAAGAGAGACACCCCCACCAATATATGAAGCTATTTGGAATAAAATTTCCATTTTGAGTAGTGGTTGAGTAAAGTTTAAGTTCCTAAGACCTCCCCGGGAACTACATCCTACTAGACAGGAAGAAACATGGACGTGGGCAACTGACATCCTGGTACACGTGTTAAGACGTGAATGTTAGGTGAGGTACGTCCACCACAGTTGAGTAACCCAACCCAATGGGAACAGAATTAAGTATACAACAAAGACCTGATCCTAAGGAAATCCCCTATCCCTAAATCCCGATTGGTGGAATAAATTGGCACAGATCTTTGTGAATTTGAGACTTAAATACTCTGTAAAGTTCTGACTACTGGTGACAGTTCAGCTCCCGAGTCCACACTGTCCCTGATTGATTGGGGTGAGCATTCAATGAACCACTGACTGAGATCTGTGTCTGAGTGTTTTGTGCGGTGATTCCCAGAACCCCAAAATAGACTGGGCTGGGATCGGGGTCTGTGTGACCCCAGCCCAGCTCACAGTGGCCGGGGTATTGCTAGAGGTGACACAGACCAGGCACAGGCTTTGGCCCTCCAGGACTGGGAGGGAGGTGCTGTTCCTGAGGAGAGAAGAGAAGTTGGAGAGGAGAGAAGGCGGAGTTGCTGGGTTGCCTCAACTGGGATGCCTCCCATCCCCCACCCAGATGCCCAGCTTCCTCTGCCCATCCTTTCTACCTGTCTGGTTTTCTTGTGAAACAGTCACTCTCGGGTCCTCTGGGGGATCTGCAATGAAGACAGGGAACTGGCTTCAGGCAGGCCAGGGCCTTCTCCCCGGGCAGAGCATCCCTCCCAGAGATGGCAGCTGTGGTCAGTCAGTCAGTCACTAGGTCCCCAACACAAGCTGCACAGTGGTCTGATAGCACAGAGCTATCTGCAGCTATGCTGGGTCTCCAGCCCACCACCATGTTCGCCCAAAACCAGGTCACCTTTCAGGTCACACTCACATAGCACAGAGAGATTCATTGCTATTTAGGAAGCCCACCCCCAGCCTGTGCTCTGCTTGGCAGACGAACCACCCCAAGTCCTCAGCTTTCACCTGTGGCATCTCTGTAGTTCAGGTTCGGCTTCCTCCCTTGGGTGTCCAGATGTCCTGAGCAGATTGGTCAGCAGGTCTGGTAATGCGTCCCGGGGGTGGGGGTAGGGTGGGCTTCTCTGAGCATGTCAGTGTTATAGCTCTTTTCAGTTAACAGCTGGGGTGCATACACTTTATTGGGGTGACTCAAAGGCATATAGATGAACCTTGGAGAATGGAAAAGGTTTGGTTTTTTTTTAATTATTTATTTATTGTGTATGAATACACTGCAGTTGTCTTCAGACTCACCAGAAGAGGGCGCCAGATCCCATTACAGATGGTTGTGAGCCACCATGTGGTTGCTGGGAATTGGACTCAGGACCTCTGGAAGAGCAGTCAGTGCTCTAGCCACTGAGCCATCTCTCCAGCCATGGGAAAGGGTTCTTAGGATGGCATTTCATTGCCTGGAGTTTAAGGCCCTGGGAACATTTCATTCTCATGGAGAGGCATTCCAGGAACCCAGGGTGCTTGCCTAGCCGGTTCTTATGTGGAGAGAGGAAGTTAAACCTGTAAGTTGGCCAAGGACTGTGTGAATTTCCTCAGGTAGAATCGGAGGTCACCCTTCCCACATCAGGCCAAGAAGAGGAAATTCTGCTGAGAAAAGAGAGTCCCCCACTTTGTGCCAAGCTCCGGAGAGCTGTGTGGACATGCCGGACTACAGCCTAGTAACCAAGTGCAGCACTTTCCTGCCCCAGACCAAGAGGACTCTGTCCTCCAGGGCCCAGCTCAGAGTGGCAGGGGGCTGGCTGTCAGCAGAATGGGAGAGACACAGGACTCCCAGATACGGGTTCCCTCCACCCCCACGAAATTCGAGAATCAAGGTTGGGCTGGGGAAGAAACAGAGGCAGAGGCAGGGATGGAGACAGAGCATGCCCGAAACCGAGACAGACACAGAGAAATGAGGTCAGAGGGATGGACAAGCTTGTCTGGGTCTGAGCCTGTCTCTCTTGTGTTCACCTTTCTGCTGGAGGAGGGACTCCCCATAGTCCCTGTGCACATCCTCAGTCACCGTCACACAGGATGACACGCATGACCCTCACAGAGAACCCTCCCTGAACAAGCCACTCTTCCCCCACCCCATCCCTGACACTTGTCTGGAACATTGGCCTGGTCAAGGTATCGCTGCTGGTGGTCCCCTGACTGTGTATGTGAGGTACCATGATGCTTTCTTTGTTCAGCACCTCGCTGCCAAGGGTCAACTGCTCATAGCACATAGCAACACATCTTGTCAGGTGTGTTATGCTCCTCCGAGTGGACCCGCCACACCTGTGTATCCCCTCTGTTGTGTGTACATGGACATCTATGCTTTTCCTGACTCACCGAGTGATTTCAACACTTCTGAGGCTTATTGGTGTGTTCTCTCTCTCTCTCTCTCTCTCTCTCTCTCTCTCTCCATCCTATCCTCCACTAGGGTCAGGATAAGCAGGTGTCCTAAAACCAAATAACAGCTCCTCCAATCACTAACTCGCCCTGAGATCCCCAGGTAGCAAGTGTGAAGTGGAAACTTATGGTTTCTCTGGAGAATTCGTTACATCAAATAGTGTTTTGTAGGCATAAACATTTCACAGCTTATTTTAATAACCGTTCAACCTCTCTTCTAGCCCACCACCCACCAGAGGTAGTGAGAAAGGAAAAGTTACAAGGAGACTGGGGAAGTGGACCTGTTTAGAAATGGTTCTTTGGAGCAAATTCCATCTGTGCTGTTAGGAAACCAGCCTTTCCGTTCACAGGTCAGCAGCAGCAGCTCCATCCATCCACAAACACTTCACGAATATGCCAGCCGTCCATTTCAGAACCGTCATAGCAAACATGGATCGGCCATGTTGACATGACCTAGCAGAAACAGTCGGCCTCAGCTGAATCCGCATGAGTCAGCGGGAGGGACCAAAACCAGCAGGGACACCAGGAGAAGTTCTTTGTTGTGCCTCCCTCCAGGAAGTGGAGACAAGAGACCAAGAAGCTTGCAAAGTTAGCTGTGCAAGCATGGCTGAGGCCCCCCCCCCCCCCCCCCCCCCCCCCCGTCGCTATCTGTTGAGTTCTATTTATACTCCCCCCAAACATCACACATCCTTGATGGGTTTCGCCTCAGCACATGCCTTGCCTTAGCACGTGACTCTGTCTCAGATGACATCATCCCGCCAAACGGTCTGAGTCCTCAGAAGCAGCCAGAAGCTTCCGGAACCTCACGAGAAGTTGGTTTTTTTTTTTTTTTTTTTTTTTTTTTTGGTGCACTTCTCTCTATGGAGTCACAACAAATGGAACTCAACAATTCAACGTAAGGCAAACCAATTAATGCGTATGTGTCCCTTCACAGCCCTTCACGTGCTTGCTTCAGTGAAACACCCGTTCACTTACGTCTGCTTCAGCATACCACCGTCCAGCACAACCGATTTTCCAAAGAAACCAGAAGTTTCCACTTCAGTGTTCGGCTGGGGTACAGGTGGAAGGACGTATGATGAGGAATATAAATGTGGCCACACAGACAATGGGAACGGGAGCACTGGCTTGCTCTGCTCCGCCTTGCTACTCTTTGCTAAAGACGCATACGTATTGGTTCGCCTTACATTGGATTGCTGAGCTCCACTTGTGGTGAGGATGTCATAGAGAGAAGCTCATCAAAGAACTGCTCATGAGGGTTCTGTGGCTTCTTGCAGCTTCCTCAGACTCAGGCCGGTTGGTGAGCTTTGTGGTTTCTTCAAGGTTGAACTGCAGCTGCTGGTTCATATTCGGTGTTTGCTACTGGACTGAACCGATGATATCCTGACAACAAAGACTGGACTTGCCCCCTAGGAACTATTTTTAAACAGCTCAACTTCCCCTGGGTCCTAATAACTTTTCTCTTCCACTACCTCTGGTGGGTGATGGGCTAGAGGGGAGGTTGAACCCTTAATTGGAAAAATATATTCCTTGTACTGGCTGGTTTTGTGTGTCAACTTGACATAAGCTGGAGTTATCTTAGAGAAAGAAGCCTCCATGAGATCCAGCTGTAAGGCATTTTCTCAACTAGTGATCAAGGGGGGAGGGCCCAGCCCATTGTGGGTGGAGCCATCCCTGGCCCAGCCCATTGTGGGTGGAGCCATCCCTGGGCTGGTAGACCTGGGTTCTATAAGAAAGCAAGCGAAGCAAGCCAGTAAGTGACATCCCTCCATGGCCTCTGCTTCAGCTCCTGCTTCCTGACCTGCTTGAGTGAGAAATGTTTTTATTTTCCTATCAGAGGTAGCTTATCTACCTTCTGAAACCTGTATGCAAATCTTTTAAGATGTACTGCTGGATGCGGCATAGAACACTTTTGTTTTTTGTTTTTAAAGATTTATTTATTATATATAAGTACACTGTAGCTGTCTCCAGACACACCAGAAGAGGGCATCAGATCCCATTACAGATGGTTGTGAGCCACCATGTGGTTGCTGGGAATCGAACTCAGGACCTCTGGAAGAGCAGTCAGTGGTCTTAACCACTGAGCCATCTCTCCAGCCCCAAACACTTTTAATCTCAGTACTCAGGAGGTAGAGGCAGGCAGATCTCTGAATTCAAGTCCAGTCTGGTCTTCAGAGCAAATCCCTCCCCCAAACCCACACCAAAACCATCTGCAAATCTAGTGGAGTCCTTGCTATGGGGCTGCCGATGCCAGGAACCTTCAGAGCTAGTGAGCCACAGTCCCAGGACAGCCAGGGCTACAGAGATAAACCTTGTCTCAAAAAAAAAAAAAAAAAAAAAAAAAGTGTGTGCGTGTGTACGTCAGAACGGGGTGTCATGTCCTCTGGGGCTGGAATTACAGATGGTTGTGAGCCTCCATATGGATATTGGGAATCAAACCTGAGTCCTTTAAGCACTGCACATTTATTTCTCCAGCCCGTTTGTTTCCTATCCCACCCTGGCTGTGACCGGCTCTTGAGCTCCCCCTTGTGGTTCATTCGGGGCATCTCACCTGGAAGAATTTTGAACATGGTGGGTCCTTGAGTGCTATGCTCAGGTCCCCCAGCTTCCCTTGCCTTTTCCAGTCAGCTCTTCACAGAGGCACAGGCTGGGCTGGCTCTCTAGTGAGGCAAGTCTTTGAGCTGGACCCCAGCGACGTGATCAGCTGGTAAGAGCCAGTCTTGAAAACGGAAGGACCTGAGTTCTCGCGCGGGCACCCAGACCTGGTGCACACCTTTGATCCCACCACTGGGAAGGCAGAAAGGGGTGGATCACCTTGTGAATTTCGGGCGTGATTGGTCTATAGGCTGAAAAAAAGAAAAAGGAAGGGAGGGAGGGAGGATGGATGGATAGATGGAAGGGCAAAGGCAGGTTGTAGTGGCACACATTTGCACACTTGTGATTCACACTTGCCAGCCTAATCAACATGTTGCAGACCAGCAAGAAATCCTGTTTCAAACTGCAAGGTGTGCAGTACCTGAGGATGATACCCAAGTGGTCCTCTGGCCCGCATGTGCATACACACGCATACACACGCATACACACGCATACACACGCATACACATGAACACCCCACCCCCCAGTATCCCATGTAAGGGGAAGGCAGAGCATCCTTTGACACCCAGTCCTCAGGGATGGACTACACATCCTTCCTTCCAGCATTCTGTTCAACCAGGTGACCAAGGCAAAAGGACACTTCGTCTTTGTGGTCTTTCTCCCCCAAGCCCACACCAAAATCATCTGCAAATCCAGTGGCGTCCTTACCATCAGGGCTGCAGAAGCCTGGAACCTTCAGGGCCACGGTCCCAGCTGCCTCCACCCCAGCACCCACCCAAGCAGAAAATGAGAATTATTCATGGAGAAGCGTCTCTATAGTGCTACGTGTCTAATGAGCTTTAAATAAAGCCTTTGGCAAAAGCCAGAGACCGACACTGAATGCTGCACCAAATGTAAGCGAAAGATAAGGCTTGGAAGGTGTGATTGTGTTCTCCCGATTGTCCTGGCTGTCCCGGAACTCCCTCTATAAACCAGGCTGTCCCGGAACTCCCTCTATAGACCAGGCTGTCCCGGAACTCCCTCTGTAGACCAGGCTGTCCCGGAACTCCCTCTATAAACCAGGCTGTCCCGGAACTCCCTCTATAAACCAGGCTGTCCTGGAACTCCCTCTATAAACCAGGCTGTCCCGGAACTCAGAGATCCTCCTGCTTCTGCCACCCAGGTGCTGGGACTAAGGCCTCGTACAACTGCCTAGCTTCCAATACTCAGTCTGAAGTGAGGATCATTATTCCTGACATGGGGGAATCCCAGGCCACTAATAGACTTTCAGGACCCAGGGCTGCAGCTGGTCTTTGCCTACTTTGTGGGGTCTTCTTCTTCTTTTTTTTTTTTTTTCACTTTTCTCCACCCCTTCTCTTCCTGCATTGTCTACCCTTTCAACTCCCAACCCTAGATCAGAGAGAGAAAAGGATAGAGATCCCCGAATAAGAAAGTCAGGGATTGGAAAGTGGGCAATGCTACGGCAATGTTATTGTCCAACGACTTCCTGCTGGTTAGGGGCATCAAGTTTCTTGGAGCAAGTTCGATCCTTACCATCAGAATATCCAATTTCTTCTTGCGCATGACTACTTAACAAATCACAACCAACAACCCACCTCTCAGGGCCCTAATATTTATAGACCCTCTGAAAAGACCCCAGAATTCCAAACAGCACACAAGCGCAGAAACTATCTGTGGCTGGCAAAATTACCTCCCTGGTAGAGCATGAGGCAAATCATCGTCAGCTCCTGTGGACAGTCTGAGGCAGCCCCACATCCTATAGTATTCTGATCCCGGGATCAAGATGAAAACACATTCCCATCATATCTTTTTAAGAAACCAAAATTCCAGAACCCTCACTACAGAGGGTCCCAGACAGCCTATGCCATATGGATGTAGCATGATTGTCAGAGATGGTTGGTCCTGATACCCAAGGTCTGAAGGACACTTACACAAGAAAGTCCCATCATCTGTTACTACCTGCAGCTGTCTCCTTCTCCACACGGGCCCAAAGCACAGGAGAATAAAAGTTGCTGAGTGTTGGGACCCACAGGTACTGGCATGAAAACCCTCTGTCATGACAGCTAAGAGAGCTTGGGGTCTCTGATTGGGAGTAAAGATATGTACTAAGGGCTGAGCCACACCACAACTAGAAACAGGTTGTTTTAGTAATAACACCATCTTGCCTTTCACAGTGTATCAAATATCTTGCAACAATGCCTCCATATAATTAGGATGTAGCTACATTTCTAGCATATTTTCTTCAGTAGTGATTGTTGAGGGAGGGCCCAGCCCATTGTGGGCGGTGCCATCCCTGCTCTGGAGGTCTTGGGTTCTAGAAGAAAGCAGTCTGAGCAAGCCATAGGAAGCAAGCAGCAAGCAGCACCCCACCATGGCCTCTGCATCAGCTCCTGCCTCCAGGTTCCTGCCCTGCTTGAGTTCCTGTCCTGACTTTTTTTTTTTCTTAACTGATGGACTTCAGTGTGTCAGTGTAAGTCAACGAAACTCCTTTGCTTTTGGCCATGGTGTTTTATCAGAGCACTAGTAACCCTCACTGAAACGAGTTGGTACCCAGTGTTAGTACAACATAGCTGTGAAAGACCTGACAATGTGTTGTGGGGAAGATTGTGGAAGGACTTTTGGAACTTTGAAGTGTAAAAGCCATCGAATATTGATATAGCAGCAGGATGTTCTGTAGGGGCTTGGGTGAATTTGGGGGGCAATGCATATGATGGAGTGTTGGGGGATGTTTTGTGCACTGTGTATTCAAACTCTAATTTCTGTACACAGAGTTCTGGATGCAGTCCGGCCTTTGGTACAGTCACTGTTATGAAACATCTCCTGACTTGATAGTTTTTAAAATGTTGTTCTCCATCACCTTATGATTGGTCAATAAATAGTTGGACAGCTGGAGAGGAAGAGGTAGAGTTCCCAAGCCTAGAGAGAGGGGGAGGAGGGTCTTGGGTGGGACCCGGAGATTCACCATGAGGAGGTGGATAACGGAGGTGCCAAGGTGAGATGAAGATGGCAGGTGACAGACCATGTGACTTGGGAGTGGGCCAGGCCTGCACTGTCCGGTCAGAATAACTCAGAATCTGCCCAGCTCTTGTACCTGAAGCTTTGAATAAAGGTCTCCGTGTCCTTATTCACAGCAAGGGTGTGCCTAGAAAACAGAACTTTTAAAATGGCAGTCTGATTCACTTCAGAAAGAAGCAAAGATTTTTCAAATCTTTGATGTATCTGGTCAGCTGGAGCCGAAGAGTCAGCCATGATTAACAAGAGACCTTTGTGTTGCTGGGACAACTGATGGTGGTTAGTTGGAGCTGAGAAAATAGTGGTGATTAAGAAGAGGGCAGCATCACTGAAGTTTTCTAGAAGTGTTTCCTGAGAGTCAGCACACAGAAGCTGTGCTCAGAGATAGCGAGGTTGTAATCTGTACTGTGGCTGCACTTGGTAATGTGTAAGAGTCAACCAGGTGGTGTACCTCTTTTGAAGATACGTAGGGGATTGAACTGGCTGGTTTTATGTGTCAACTTGACACAAGCTGGAGTTATCACAGAGAAAGGAGTCTCCATTGAGGAAATGCCCCCATGAGATCCAGCTGTGAGGCATTTTCTCAACTAGTGATCAAGGGGGTAGGGCCCCGTCCATTATGGGTGGAGCCATCCCTGGCCCCGCCCATTGTGGGTGGTGACATTCCTGGCCCAGCCCATTATGGGTGGAGCCATCCCTGGGCTGGTAGACCTGGGTTCTAGAAGAAAGCAGGCTGAGCAAGCCAGGGGGAGCAAGCCAGTAAGTGACATCCCTCCATGGCCTCTGCATCAGCTCCTGCTTCCTGACCTGCTTGGGTTCCAGTCCTGACTTCCTTTGGTGATGAACAGTGATGTGGAAGTGTAAGCTGAATAAACCCTTTCCTCCCCAGCTTGCTTCTTGGTCATGATGTTTTGTGCAGAAATAGAAACCCTAAGACAGGGATCATGGAAAGCAGCTGAGGCTTGCCATGTGGGAGGCCAGGGGAGGCTGTTGGTGAAGGTGCCAAGACTGAAGGGATCATGGAGAAAAGTTGAGGCTCTGCACCATGAAGAGAGCTCAGGAGGGCTACCGGTGAGAATATGGCCTGTTTGCAGAAGACCCCAGAATCTTGGAGATGCCGATTCTGTGGCGTGAGCGCCCAGAACAGCAGCATTGGTGTAATGGAGCCCATCAGAGCTTAGATTAGCTGTGTGTGCAACAGAGGGCGCAGCTGGGAAAGGATCCCAGACCATAAATGGATCTCACACACTGGATAGTGTGTTGTTCACACAGCTGGAATTTGGTTTTGATCTGATTGTGGCTGTGCCATTATTCTTCCCTCTGGAAGTAAGGAAGCATTTGTTTTATTTTTACAGGAGCCTACAAAGGAGAGATTTTTTTAAGTTTAAACTTTTAAGGTCTCTTTTTGTCTTGTATAGCCCTGGCTGTCCTGGAACTCACTCTGAAGACCATGGTGTCCTGGAACTCAGAGATCTACCTCTGCCTCCTGAGTGCTTGCGTAAAGGTGTGTGACACCATACCTGTCCTAATTCGAGAAATTTTATGTTGTGATATTACTATTAATGCAAGATCACAGGGACTAATAAAAGAAGTAAAGGTTGGAGCTTGGTAGTGATGTGTTTGTGTGTCAAGCTGACAAGGGTTCAGTTGGGCTCATTTTGTGTCAACACAAACACAACTTGACACAAACTCTTAATTAGTCATTGATGTGAAAGGGCCCAGCCTATTGTGGGCGGTGCCATCCCTGGGCTGGTCTTGGATCTGTAAGAAGGCAGGCTGAGCAAGCCGTGAGAGGCAAACCTGTAGGCAGCAGCCCTTCATGGCCTCCCCATCAGCTCCTATCTCTAGGTTCCTGCCCTGTTTGAGTTCTTGTCCTGACCTTTTCCACTGATGGACTATGATGTGGAAATATAAGTCCAATAAGCCTTTTCTTCCCCAACTTTCACATGGTCATGATTTTTTAGCTTAAAAAAAAAAAAAAAAAAAACAAGCAAACAAGAAAACCAAAACTCCATTCCTGCTTCCTTAGGGACCTCAACTGCTCCCTGGGTATCTCGGCCACCCAGAACAGGTCAGCCAACAACACTAACTGACCCCTGAGAGGGAAGCTGTGCCACAGTTAACCAGCATTCTGTGCTCGTAATAAGCAGCTGTGCCCAAGAATGCTCCTCGGTGCCGGAGCAGGTCAAGGAGGTGGAGTCTGTCTCAGAGGTTCATACAAGGACTCCTCGGGGGGTGGCCTCTTCCTATGTCCTCCTTGAGCTGACAATGGGTAAGGAGCCCCATTACGTACCACAGCCACACAGGTCACTCACCGAGGACAGAATCCGAGACCTATGATGCCCTAAGAGTCTTGTGTTTGAACGGTTACATGCTGTCCAGGATGGCCTCCAATTTAATTTGCAAGTGAAGGTTAGCTTTGGCTTCTGGTCCTCTGTGTCCACATCCTGAGTGCTGGGATTACAGATGCTATCTGGCTTATGTGCAGTGCTAAGGACAGAACCCAGGGCCCTGTGCCTGCTTGGGCGTTTCCCCGCTGAGCCACACCCCCAGCCCTCCTTGGGAACACACAGACACAGCCTGGTTGCCAGGATTATCCCCAGGCCCGGCTCACTCTCCACACTCCTGAGCTAAGGTCACCCGGGTCAGGAGCCTTACCGGGTTGTTCCTCACACTTCCCCAATCCCTGGCCCTTCCTCCCTTTCCTCTGTGCACAGTACTGAGCATCCCGTACTTCGTGACCGTCTGCTGACTGGACCCAGACTCTTGGACTCCTGCTACACAGGACTTGCCCTGGTCACACTGGGGTCTCACTCAGTTGTTCTGGTGGATCTCATTTGTTACCATGGGGACATATGGGAACATAGTAACATTCGGTACTATGGGCAGAACCAGAGTAGGGTCCAAGGTCAGGGTGTAGGGGACCTGGTGCTTGCCACTCCAGTGATAGTGCTGGAGTCTCCTGTAGCCACGCTGACTCCCTAGGAAAACCACCGGCAGCCATGATCCACAGCCCTATCTTCAGGAGATTACTGGAGACCTGCTTCACAGACTCAAGTGTTCCTGTGAGTAACCCCAATAATCAGTTTGCATCTCCTTAAAAGGTCAAGAGATGCTATGTGGCTCAACTCAACAAGATCACTATAAAACACACCCAAACGTACCTCTTGGCTGGCCAGTTACCATGGGAACAATGATCCCCCAAGCAGAGAGGTCTTTGCAAGTACTTACCCTAAAGACAGGTTCCTTCCCATAGTTGGGAGCTAAGGTCAGATCTTGCTGTGGGGTACCCACTCTCAGGAACCTTTGTTTCATGGACTAATTGTACTATGTGCAGAATCTAAACCAACTTCCTCAGGGTAGTCCTGGTAGGACACTTCTTTCTTCTGAGTCTTCTCAAAATGTCCCTAGATTGTGACTTTACTGACTAGCAGTCTTTTTCCCTCCAGACTGCTTGGTCCCAGGCCATAAACTACCCAGCATGGCTACTGAAGTCCAAACTGAGGTCTTCTGTGAAAGCAGTATGGGTTCAGCTAATAGCTTGTTGTGCAGGATCTATCCTGGAGACCCAAGGTCCTGGGCAAGCACTTCGCCAATGGAGCTGTCTGCACAGGCCTCTCTGTCCACAACTGCAATGATCTAGCTGTGTTTGATGGTATTCTTCCTGGTGTGTGGCTATGCCATATTACCTTTGGTTTGTCTTCTGCTGCCAATGTAAATGTAACCAACCTTGGTGTCAACATGGCCCTGTCTTTACTGGTCATATGTCATGTTCTTGCCAATGGACAAATGTTGCTCGTTACCTTTATTTGGGCTTCATTGTTTTGAGATGGGCTCACTCTGTAGCCAAGGCTGGCCTCAAACTTAGAGCAATCCTTCCTCCTCAGCCTCCCAAATGCTGAGACTGCAGACATGAGCCACCACACCCAACTTCTTTCTCTTATGCTAGGCGCATGTGCACTGTAGAGCCTTAGCCCAGCCCTTTGGTTTATTCTCTGTCTTTACGACTAACCTGAGACTCGCTTTCCCCAGAGTCTCCTCTCAAAGATAAGACACACAGGCCACAGGAAAAGTCTGCATTTTATTTCTGCCCATAACCCCTGGAGGATCAGCCCCCACTAGATACAAGCCTTCCCCATACCTTCACAAAACACTGATTTTCTTACAGAGCTAAAATATAACCCCCTAGTTGCCAGCTACAGCCATCCCCTTCCTGACCCTAGACCAGTATTTCCTTCTTTTCTGAGGACTTGGCTCCCTTTCTTTGGCTGGCTTCTCACTTGTGCTCCAAGTCCTCTCCTTAAAGCCGTCCCTCCCTGACTAGGTTCTCCTGTGCAGTCACCCAGAGTAGCTTCCTACCTTACGTCCACGCTAGGCCTAGCAGCCTCCCCCCCCCCCCACCCAACTAGGACTACCTGCAAAAACACACTTGTTTTAAGACTCCAGAGACCGGGGATCAGGCTGGCCCCTCCAATTACCTGAGGACCTTGGTTTCTCAGTTGCACTGAAGGGGTATAGAAACTGACTATTCCAAATAACCCATAATGGGGGTAGGCAGAGGGGAGACCTAGACATGGATGGACAGGAAAGTGAAACAGACCTCCCTCCTCCCGTACCCTAGGTGCTGCGGGTCCTCTGGCTTCGTGCCTTGTACACCTCAATTAGCAGATCCTTCACATACTGGATCTCCCGCTCCACCGACTCCGCCCTCTCCCTCAGCTCCCGGTTCCGAGCTTCCAGCCCCTGGCACTCGCCCTCCAGGGCCTCGCCCTCTGCCCGCTTCCTCTGGCGGTACCTGAGAGCAGCTGACTTATTCTGGTCTCTCTTCTTTTGCTTGCGGTCCCCTCGGGTGCTGGCAGGACTAGGATAGGGGGCTGGTCGGGAGGGTGAAGGCAGAGGGGCCAGAGGGGGAGGCTGCTGGGGAACGGGCAGGGGTGCCAGGCCTGAATCCCCTGGCCCAGCCTCACTGCGGCAGTAAACAGCCAGGAGGTCCAGGGTATCCAGGGTAGGGGGCTGAGGGAGATCAAAGGTGGGCAGGGGCAGGGGCAGGGGCAGGGAAGGTGCCGGTGGTGGGGGTGGAGGTGGGGGTGGCGAGGGGGGTGGGAGGAGTGGGGCATCAAGGAAGAAGTCTTCCATCTGTTCTAGCTCCTTCTTGAGTAGAGATGCCATAGCTTCCAGGTCAGGGGGGGCCGGGGAGGGTGGGGGGAGAGTGCCTGGGGGCAGAGGGGCCTCCAGAGGAAGGAGGGCTGTCAAGTCCACCCGCTCAGTCATCCAATCAGAGAAGCCATCACCTGGGGATCGGGGGACATAGAAGTCCCTAAGGTCTGTGCTTTATTCACTTGGTGTTCACTCATGTCCCATTCACTCAAGTGACAAATGACCAGCCAGGCAGTCATCAAATAATAGGCCTGTCAGCAACCATTAAGTCATGGGAGAAACCAATCAACCATTCAGCCAGTCAGATAGCTAGTTTACCCACCAAGCCACTAAACAATGAACTAACCAACCAAACAACCAGCCATAGAATTTACCAGCCAACCAACCAACCTCCCAATCATACCATTCACCAGACAACCAACCCACAGACACATTCGTTAATTAACGAACAAGCCAGCCAATCACCCAACTGTAGTTTACAATCAACAAACTGACCCACTAACAATGAACCAGCCAACCAAAGAGTTCACCAGCCATCAGCTAAACCACCATCTAATCAATGAACCAGCCAATCATCCAGTCCGTTCACCAGGCCACCTGTTGATTAACTAATCAACTCACTAGTCAATCAATGATTTCAATCAGTCAACCCACTGATTAATTTACCAACCAACCGATGAAATAATCAGTCAACCACTCAGTGAAGCAGTCACCCAACTAACGACCCACCCAATAATGATTAGCTCCCAATTCTGTAATCCTTCTCCGTAACCAGGCTGGTTGTCTGCACCCCACTCCTACGTCTTCTCCCCTTTCCTCATCTGTTGACTTATTGGCGATAAAGTCTTGTGCAGACTAGGTTGGCCTTGGACCTGCTCTCTACTCTGTAGCTGAGGATACTTTCAAACTTCTCTCTCCCAGAGTGCTGGGACTATAAACAACTCTCTCTCCTCCTTTCCCCGTGTGTGTGTGTGTGTGTGTGTGTGTGTGTGTGTGTGTGTGTGTGTGTGTCTCCTTTTCTGTTTTTCTGAGATGTTTGAAAACTATGTTCTTACTATGCTGCCTAGGCTGGCGTGGGCTCAAGAGGATGAGAAGCCTCGAACAGGGGGAGCTATGGGCATATGCCACCAGGGCAGTCTGGGACAGCCATCTGTTATGCAGTCAAAGAGACTGTCTGCCTGAGTCTCTGGGATGGAGCCCCCTCAGGTCTTATCATGCTCCTTTTGCCCATTGCTTAGCCTTCAGATCAGATGTCTACTTGGCGAAGGCTGACTTCTCAACTCTGTCCTTCATTACTTTTCAGCTAAGCTTTGGCTTCCCTCTTCTGTCTCCTGACATTCCCATGAGCTTAGGGATTTCCTGCTCTGAACCCTGGACACAGAACAGTCCTGAGCACACCGAAAGCCCTCAGTACTGATCCTGTGAATGAATAAATTCTTCCTTTTCTGCCCACCCCACCTCCAGCTCAACCCCACTTCTCTTCTTTACCTGTTCTTACCTGCCAGAGGCTCTCCCCCCCCTGGAAGCCCGCCCTCCAGGGCACCCCCGAGGACCTCATAGGGGCCCAGGGGGGCAGGGGCCAGGGGGAGTTTCCCATAGTCTACGAGCCAGCCCAGCCCGCTAGCTGGGAGCAGGGCCCTGTCCAGCTCCAGTCCCAGGGTCGCCAGGAGTGACATGGCTGAGGCACAGGCGCAGGTCAGCGATGGCAATGAAAGCTGCACCAGCAATTGGGAGGCAGCGTGGGAGCTTGTTCAGTTGGGTGAAGACAGGCACCAAGGCGAAGGTGGAGGACCTGTGAGGAACACAAGGGGGCGTGGGTGGGGTGGGGTCAAAGCTGTTTGACCCCACAGGCTATCCACTCTTTCCGAAAATTCCAGAGCTCCACACATTCCCAAGGCAGTTTTTTGGAACCTCGCCAGCCCCATCTCTTCCCTCAACACATAGAAACCTAGTGTTTTCCCAGGGGAATTACCTCTAGCCCCTCCTACCTACCTCATCTTAATTTCTCTTCGTAAAAATTTCAATTCCATAGGAATTTTCTTGTAGCCGTGGCCCTTTCGCATCAATATTTTCTTTAGACTATACCCCCTTTAGAGTTCCCAGAATAGTTCTGCCATGCCTGGGCCCTTCATCAGTGTCACGCACACAAATCCCACTCTCCGCTTAAAATTTTAAGTGACTTCTACAGATACTACGGGAGCCCCGCCCACATTTCTATCAGTCAGTCAGTTCCCGCCCCCAACTAGCAAGTCCCTAGAAGCCCCGCCCCGTAGTTCTAGCTCCAACTCTTAAAGGTATTCCTTATCCTTCGCTGTCAATCTAAGCCAATCCCCGCCCCAGAAGGTGCCTGATTGGAGGGAAGTTGAGCCTCGAGGAACCCCACCCTTTCCCGCTGATTACTCGCAAGCTCAGACCTGGACCGGATCCATTGTTACGCCACTACCCTCTTGGGGACCAGTGCGAGTGTTTAGCCAATTACCGCCGCCCTCCGTAGTTCAGGCCGGGAATAAAGTAATGCGCATGCGTAACAGGGTGTGGGGTCGTATCCTCCGAGGGGGAAGGAGGAAGAGGGTCTGTGAATTAGCGCGCAGGCGCAAAGGCGCGCGAGCCGACCCTAAAAGACCCCGAACTTTCCGGAAGCACACCTTCCCCCAGGCTCTATCCTAGTGCGCTTGCTCAGCGCATGCGCCGGCCGCCAGCTTCCCTCTTCTGCGCCTGCGCGACCGTCGTTCGTCACTCTGTTCCCCACCCCCCCACGAGGCCGACCCGTGAAGCCCCGCGAGCTCTGGGAAAGGGCGGGAAAGGCGGTTGGAGAGGGAGGGGCGAGCGGTTACTCACTCCATGGCTGCGAAAAGGAGAGGAGGCAACGGCGGCGGCGGCCTCGGCTGAAGAGACGGTGTGCGCGGAGAGTGAAGGCGCGGTGAGCGCGGAAACGGGGCGGGGGACACGACGGGGTCGCGGCTACAGAGCCATTGCGCGGGCGGAGGCGGCGTGGCGGGAGCGTTAAGGGAGACTGTGCTGAGAGGGTTGAAAATGAGGCGGCCCCGGGGCCTGGGGACAGATATACCGGGGGCGGCGCAGCGCAGCGCGGGCTGCCTGGATCCCTCCGCGCCCCGCCCTCGCGGGGCCCCGACGGGGCGGTGGCGACCCCGGGCCCGCCATGTCGCTCCCTGACCCTTCACTCACTGCTTCAGGCTGGGCTCCCGGGCCCGGTCTCCTGAGTCGCCCGGATCATAGTCGATCTCGTCCTCTTTCCCTGCTTCACGAGTTTGCCACCAGTTCCGAACCGATGTCGCCCCGAGAGACCTCGTGGGTTAAGCTCATCGCGGGATGGCGAGTGCTAGCTAGCTTAGGCCTTATAGGCGAGTTCAAGGCAGCAACGGCGAGATAATGTCTCTCAAGTATTTATAGATCGCTGTAAATACATGCACAAATATATTAGCGGAGAGTAGGCTACGAAGTCCTAGCCACGGGGCTCTTCAACCTTTTTGATTTAACGTTTATTTTGAATGTGTGTGGTATTCAGGGGGAGGGCTAACAGAAGTTGGTGCTCCTACGATGTGGGTCCCAGGGATAGAACTCAGGTCAGATTGTTTGGCAGCCTTTCCCCACTGAGTTACTTTATCTACTTAAAGTCATTGTGTTTTACTTTAGATAAAACCCCTGGGGGCCTGATTTCACCTCTTTCAGTCTCCCTACCCCAGATTCTTAGCCATACACCATGTCCATATGATCATCCTGCGTGTTTCACCGCCAAGGTTTCTGTTTCCGGTCATCACTACTTGCTACGTGCTGGTGCTCTTCCCAGCCGACCTCTTAGTGTTTGCTCCTTGGTCTGACTAACTTGGAGTCAGTCCTTGCTCTCTTGCTGACCCCATTAGATAATTGTTTCTTGATAGTATCCAAAACAGGACATTTATATTCCATTTAGTAAAAGAATCCCTCTTCTCCTTCCTCAGGATGATAGTAACCCAAGTTCATAAATAGCTGTCATGTGGAAGTCAGCCTATCATTTCTAGCAGCTGAGGGGCTGAATGGGTGGAGATGGAACTCAAGAATGCTTGCCTGTTTCACACAAGAACCTTGGGTTCTGTCCCCATGCCACGTGGACTGGGCTTGGTACTTGCCTGTATTCCCAGAATTTGGGAGATGGAAGCAGAAAGAATCATGAGTTCAAGGTCATACTGGCTGGCCTCTGTTTTTAAAAGGAAAAAACTCAAAGACCAGACCTAGTATCTTAACTATTTAGCAGGCGAAGGCCCGAGTTTTGGAAGTTAAAAATTAAAAAAAAAAAAAACAAAAAAAAACCCACTGCTTGCCTGGACTAGAAATTGAGTTCTTGACCATCTTTAAAAGATCCTGATTTTTTTTTTTTTAAGTTATAATGGACTGGGGTTGGGGAGTGGTGGGCTGAGTTGGCTAGAGTGCTGCTTTTCAGGCTCTGGAACTGTAAAAGAAAAAAAGATTGAGAGCAGGTGTATTTTGAAAGTTGCAAGCAGTAGTCCTTGTGATTATTTTCCCTTGGGGTGGGCACTCTTAAAAGATTTATGTATGAGTACACTGTTGCTGTCTTCAAACAGCAGAAAAGGACATCTGATCATATTACAGATGGTTGTGAGCCACCATGTGGTTGCTGGGAATTGAACTCAGGACCTTTGGATGAGCAGTCAGTAGTACTCTGTAACACTGAGCCATCCATCTCTCCATCCTGGAGTGGGCACTGTAATCTGCTGCCAGTGTTTGAGCACAGGTAGCCACATGATCTGATGTGTGCAGACTCCAGCCCTCAGTTACTAGCTATGGGCTACATTAAGTCTGCTTAGGCTAGACACTGACACAGGCTGCTACTAATACAGTGGGATGGACGGGCCTCCATGCATTGCATGCTAGTCAGGCTATCTACTGCCTGAGCTGCACCCCTGGTCCCCACAGGTGCTGTTTTTGTTTTTTGGAAACAGTATGCCATGTTGCAGTGCCCGTGGTGCTCCTTTCCTCGAATTTGGTATTAAAGTAAACTTTTGGAATGATAAAAGAGGTTTCAAAAACCGTGGGGAGTGGGGTACCAGCATAGTCTTCCCCACAGTGCTTCTGTCACAGCCAAGGGTCTGCACATCCTTTTTTTCTCCTGGGGTCCCACCCCCAAATTCATCTTGACCCAGTTGTGCTGAGTGAGTGCCGGTTTTCACATTTAGCTGCCATGCCCTTCCCAGCATGTATACCGCCATCACTTTATGGTAGTTGTGGTTGGTGATCATCCATGGAGGCCTGCTGCCCTGAGCTTTGGCCAGTACCCAGACCTGTGCTGTGTCCATCATGGGTGTCATTCTCTATCTCTAACCCTTACCCAGTCTCAAATGGCAGCCCAGCCTCTTTCCTCTCAAACAACAAACTAATCCTGTGGGGAGCCAGAGCATGGGTGGAGCTCTTTGGAACTCTTTTCCAGTGCGGAGGGGTCTGAACTGGGGAGTGAGGTGGCAGGTTGCAGGCAGTTGCATCAGCCGTGGCTCTGATGGGTAGGAAGGGGTAAGGGAATTCTCTGGGGACCACAGAGCACCTGGCAACAGCTCCTAAGTAGCAAAGACCTGGATAGGAGCCCCCTGGGCAGAACACCGAGAATCTGGGGCTTTGTGCTAAGAAGGGGCCTAGTATCCCAAAGGCCCCTAGCTTGATTGTGAAAGACAAGACTGAGGCCTGGAAAGGGTAAGAAGAATTATGCATGGCCACAGCTGTCTTTGATAGCGCTCTCCACCCTGCTCAACTTCCAGGATCCTGTGAGGCCTCAAACCTGGACTGTTAACTAGGCTTTGTTGTTGTCTTGGTTAGTATTCAGAGAGCTTTCATTGTGACACTTCATAAATATCTTTATTCTTGTCCTCCCAGTTGCTTCTTATCACCTGTACTGTTGTAGAAAGGCCTGGTTTCCCAATTGAGGGAACAGCCTGATGTGATGGAAAAGGATGGGCTTTATAGGTTCTGTTTAAGGGCTAGAGTTGGTCTGCATACTTACATCTTGGAGGGGTGGGCACCAACCTGTTGGTTTTCTTCCCAATGTGAGTGCACATGACATTGCGTCTCTCATTTTCCCAAGTAAAAGGACCTGGTACAGGGAGGGATGAGTCTTCATCTGCACAATGTAATGCTTGCTTGCGGGTGTAAGCTAAGGGTGTAGCCCAAGGGAAAGCTCTTCTAGGAGCTCAGAACCTGGTGTAGCTTCTCTTCCTCTCCTACTGCACTTGTGCATTCTGACCTCTAACAGATGGATATCTGTGTCCTTGACTGTCTGTTCCAGTACAGAGAGGATAAGGTCGGGACTTTGTTCTTGCCCAGAATCATTCAGCCCCCAGCACTGTGCTACTCTCACCCCAACCCCGTGGGCAGCAGTGCACTTCTGAATCAGTTGCTTGTGTGAGGACAGAAAACTTGCTAGGGAGCAAGTAAAACTGGGTCAGTAAGACCAGGGGTCAGGGGTTGGAAGTGTGGGTGTCTGGCAAACAAGGGCAGGAAGGCCAAGGCCAGTTCAGCTGGGGAAAGGAGAAAGGGCAGTGCCACGTGGCCAGGTGCTGAGTTCTCTAGAGCCCCTGCCTTTCCCTTACAACACTTCCCCTTTAGAAGTCACTGTTGTAACTTACCACATTGGAGTCAGCCTCATGCTTCTGTACCAGCTCCTACATTTCAGTGTCGTCTGTATTGATTCATTCCCTCAGCTGTTATGACAGTTTTTAAAAGATTCAGACAGCAAACACTTGTCTCTGGAGTTCCCCAGGCACTGACTGGGTTTCTGGCCATACTAGTATCTAAAGGCTGCCTCATTTTGGGGCTCCTTGTGTCCCCTGAGGCTTTTCTGCCTCCGTCCAACTTGAAGCTTCTCCTTCCTTTAAACTTCCTGCTTTCCAGAAGCCCTGTGCTTGAGCATTGGGCTCTCACACAGATAATTCAGGGTAATTGAGTCTTGAAGGAGCCTTCGTGTAACTTGTCGAACTGAATGCTTTGCCATAATGAATGCTTTGATAATGTTCACAGCCCATGGGTACTGATGTAGATGAATCTGGGTGGCCATTATTTAACCTGCCACATCTTTTCTCTAATTCTGCGTCCTCTAAGAGATATGTATTGTTAGCCTGGATCCAGGGAAAGTAGTGTAGGGTTGGTGGTGAAAGGGCCCAGGCATGAGGACTGAGCTATTACAAAGGGACAGGAGGTTTTGCTGAGTTGACTGGGAAGTCGAAATAGATTTTGTCTGAAGTTCAAGTTTGAACTATGAATGAGTACTTGTTTCTTTGTGCACAGCTACTTAACTGAGACCACCTCTAGAAGTTCCATAGTTTATGTACTCTCTGAAAAGTCTCCACAGTTTTAAACATGCAATCACAAACTATCTGCAGCTGTCAAAAGCAAGCCCCTGCTAGAGCTTGAGGGCAAGTCATAGCTGCTGTGGACAGTCTGAAGCAACCCCATAACCTACACCTGGAATTAAAATAAAAACATTTTAATACTATTTCTGTGTTTTTTTTTTTTTTTTAAGGAAACCAGAAGAAACCAGAATTCTTATACACCCAACCACTCGTGTCCGGCCTCTTGTAGCTTTAATGTGGGTGGTTTGGAGTCTGTATTCTCTCTGGCTGCACCTCAGCAGAGGTACATCCACAGCAGTTGGGAACAGGAGATACTCTCTGTTCCTCCTAAACTAAGCAGGACATGGAAGTGGTTTGGGATGTTATCTGAGACTAGGAATGGGAGACTAGAGGTGTCTTCTGGTGGGTGGGTCCTCCTGGTATTCAGGGCACTGCTTCTCCCAGAACGGAAGGGAGGGAGGCCACAGCCTGCTATCACCCCTGATCCCCAGAGAAACCATTCCATACAGCCTGGTTGATCCTTGCCCTCCCTGGATGCTGAGAGAAGGGTCCAGAAAGTGCTCGGAGAAGAAGAATCCTCTGGACACTCTGTAGTGCCTTCTTGTGTTCAGTTGGAAGAGCAGAGCATTTCGTTTAACCCAGCCTAGCCTTGCCTGCCCAGCAATGGTCTTGTTTTTTTTGTTCTTGGTACTTTTACTGATCCTGTATGGTAATGTGCTGCCTCATTACCCCCCTTCTGGTCCATCCTCCCCCTTGTCTCCAAGAGGATACCAACCCTCCCTTTTTAACCCCTCCCCCCTTTTTTTAAAGATTTGTTTATCACGTATATAGCGTTCTCGCTGCATTTATGCCTGAAGGCCAGAAGAGGGCACCAGATCATATTATAGATGGTTATGAGCCACCATGTGGTTGCTGGGACTTGAACTCAGGACTTATGGATATGCAGCTAGTGCTCTTAACCTCTGAGCCATCTCTCTAGCCCCATTTACTTATTTTGAAACAGGGTCTTAATGTATAACTTATGCTGGCCTCAGACTTTTGTCAATCCTCTTGCTTCGGAAGCCTTTTAAGTGTTGGAATTACATGTGCTTAGTACTAAGACAGATTTCCATACTCTTTTTGAGGCTGACGTACATTCCATAGATGGATGTGTCAAGTTTGGCCCTTGATTGGTTTTGATGAACTGATGATCATTGGTTAGGCTGTTTTTACCCTGTTTGGGCCTGTGGTTCTGGGGTGGGGTACACATGCGAGGCAAGTTTGTGTTGTGCTGGGGTGTGGGTACTTCATTGAAAGAACTGACTTCCAGGATTGCAAAGTGGCTGCCACACCCTATAGCACCAATTCATCTCTTCTTCTGGCTGCCCTAATGGTTGTGCAGTAGAGCCTCTTTGTGGTCTAACTTGGATTTTCAGTATGCTGGTGGTGATGAGCCTCCTCAAGGAGCAGTCCTTTCCTAAAACGATATTGTGACCTAAGGCCACCACCACCCCTTCCCACCCTGAGCAGGTAGCTTCACCATATGTCCGTAACAATGGCCCCCTCTAGTAGCTTCCCCGGACCTTTCCCTAACAATCTGGGGAAATCTGACACTGTCTTCTGGGGCTTCTGGCACTATCATAAGCAGAGCTTGACATTGTCTAGTGTATTGTCTTGTGTAGCTCACTTGTGTCTGCCTTTGTTGGCACTAACAGGTAGTTAGCTGGAGGAGTTGGTTTATTTTGCTTGGGAAAACCTCAACTGAGTGGCATCTGAGGTCTGAAGAACTTGGGTTTCAGAGACATAGACCTGGTGGATCAAAGCCTTTATCACGTTTAACGCTGGGTGTTGTAGGCTGAGCTTGTGCCTTGCTATTTTTGTCGGCCACGTGGGTTAAGTTCTACTTCCTGAGGTGGGTGCTGAATGGCAGCTCATGTTTGTTAGTGATGCTTTGGTATAGTGGGTGTGGAAGTTCTGGCACCTCTGGTGGATGAGGGTATATATCTGAGACCCTGGTAACTAAAGCAGAAGAGTGCAGTGCTGGTTCTTGGGAACTAGCATGTGCTATAACTAGTCAGTAGCTTCCTCCAAGTGCACCCAGAAGTGACTGGCTTCCCAACCCTGTTGGAGGGGATATAGTGTTTGTTTCCAGAGAAAACTTAATTTCCTGAATGTCAACATCTTGAATGGATGGAAATGTATTCCAACTATGGGCTGTAACAGCACCTGAAGTGAGAAACAAGCTAGAAGGGCCCTACAGGACAGTGTGATACACACAGAAGGAAGAATTGCAGTTTTTCCTAAGGGAAAATGTGTGCTGGCAGGGTGCATTATTACAGAAAGCTACTTAGAGCACTGTGGAGCTTGTTCTTCATTTGTTTCTTTGTGTGTGAACCTTTGTAAGGTTATATGCGCCATGGGTGCTGTGCCAAGGAGGTCAGAGGGCAACTCTGGAACTGCAGTTACAGGAAGTTGTGAACCATCTGTTGTGGGTGCTGAGAACCAAACCCCAGTCCTCTGATTCAACTCTTGAGCCAGTCCTGTGGTCCTTTCCTTTTTGAAACTCTAGCTGTCTGGTCCTGGCTGGCCTAGTATTAACTGTGCAACCCAGGCAATCCTGCCTCCGCCTGCCAAGTGTGGAATTACGATCATGAACTACCATGGTTATAAAGACTGTTTGATTATTAAAGGTATCTTCAGGTCAGAAGTGTTGGCTGCAAGTGGTTGAAAGCATGGGTGAATTTTAAAATAGTTTTTTTCTATCTTGAGGCAAAAAAGGGGGGGGGGGTTGGGCATAGAATTTTTCAGTGCAAGAGAGAAATTTGTTTCAAACCAGTAGGACCAGGCACTAGACAAGGCCTGTGACTTTAGCTTCAGCCACTGTATGTCACATTCTGTCTCAAATAAAAAGATACATCTTAGAATCCCACTTGAGTGCTAGATGGATGTTGTCTCAAGTTCATCCTTTTAGCCCACTGCAGAACTCTCTCAGAAACCCTTTCTTTAACTCTGCTGTAGGCTCTGCTTGAAGATGAGCTGGTTAGGTTTTTGCAGGTGGTATCTGTTTGTCACCTGAGCTGCTGGAGGCCCTGGGGAGTAAGAAAGGATGTAATTGCTAATTAGCTATGGACTGATTTCTGAGGTAAAGAATGTTTTCCACTGGAGGAAGGAGGGAGAAGGCTAAGAACCTGCAGGTAGTCATCAGACATACACAGGGACAGGATTTAATCAGTGCCTTTGAAAGTCTCATGCCCTTCCTCTACCCAAGGAGTGACTATGCCTGCTTCAGTGTCTTCCTCCAATTATTATTACTCAAGACGAATCATTGTCTGAGTTTTCAGTTGGGGGCTGGGGGTATGGATTAGCCACATGGAGGTTAGGAAGTGGCTCATTCATTGAGCTGATTGAGGCATATATATCTCTCTCAAAATATAAAGGCTGTGTTTATCTTTCATTCAGGAACCCAGAACACTGGGGCAGATAGAGAGGAACGTTCTGCTGTAATTTACTTAACTGTTTAATACAATTGACTTTTGGATTCTCTTGGCTTTTTTCTTTCCTTTGACACATGGGGTAAAGAAATGAGGTGACAGCTGTGTGTCTGCTGCTAGGGGAGTGACTGAAACAGAGGGAGTGGTGACTCCTTTCCCACTTCCAGAATTCAAACCAGCCTTGTTTGCTTTGTACTGGAGGAAGTGTGGGACTGATTTGTTCCCGAGGGCTAGAGGGGTTTCTTCAATCAGAGAAGCTGCTCTGGCACATTGAGGAGATGTGGCCCAGGCTCCCCCTTTTCTTGCCTCTCCAGTGGTCTTCCATCCTACCATGGCCCTTTTTCTACAGATTTTCATTTTGTCTCAGCAAGGCAAAACTTTTGGTTAGATGCCTACTCACAAAAGCAGAAGAGCAAGTGCCCTATTTTGTTAGATGCAGATCATATATAGTCAGGCTGGTCTCAAGTTCATTGTGTAACTACCTCACACAAGGTTTCTTCCTTCAGAGCTAGCTGATACCCAGTCCCTGGTTCTACATTGTCACAGCACCATCTGGTGGCTATTGGCTGTATACCAGGGACAAAACCTAACAGGTTGTTTCAGGCTGTTTCCCCAGCTAGCACCTGACAGGTGTCTGATTTTTGTCCATTACTTAAATCAGATGGAGAATCTGAGGGAAGACTCACGGATCCTAGAGCTAGAAGTGCTGGGTTTGAGATGTGTGGTGGGGTCTGTTTCTTGTCTCTGTGCTGTGCTATGCCAGGCAACAGACAGGAGTGTTTTTGTGTTCTCCTTTTGGGCCTCAGTGATATGGTTGAGCACTGTAAAAAAGCAGAGGGCAGTAGGGACCTGGAGTGAGGATGCCTATGGATTTCATCTCCATCAGGCTTGGGCAGGCCTCTGCTGTGCCTTGAAGGGGTTACGTCCCCTCTGTGATGCTGTTTTCCATTCAAGAAGGTTCCAGGGCTGGCTGAGTAGTGGTGCTCTGTGCTCTGTTGTGATATGGTAGTTACCAGTTTTGTTCAGACTAGCCGTGAGCACTTACATAGTGCCCAGAACAAAACAGATGCCATTCGTGGTCAACCTGACTCCGGTGAGTTGTTGCTGCTGGGATCTCTTGGTGGATAGTGTTCACTGTGCTCGTCACGGGTGAGTTGTTGCTGCTGGGATCTCTTGGTGGATAGTGTTCACTGTGCTCGTCACACATGGCCCAGGTGAAACAGCATGCCCACCTTACTCTTGCACAGTCACACACATGCACATCTGCCTCTGGCCCTTCTTGACTTTCTAGCCACTTGATAAATGTTCTGCACATGGCCTCTGCCCAGTTCCCTTGAGTTGTTCACTGACCACCTCAAATGGGGGTTTTCAACTAGGACAAATAGGTTGACACCATTTAACCCAGCTTTCTGGCTTGTGATCTCTTCTGCATCCTCACTCTACTGAGGGACCTATGACCTTGGGTTGTGTCCATCAAGCCCTTTAGCTCGGTAAGGCACACCCTACCTTTGTTTTTCCCCAGTCTCCTAAAATATGCTGGTTATATTTGTTGCCTTATTGAGCACAGCAGTGCTACCACAGCAAGTGCTCGGCTTTTATGTAGATGGATGTCTGTGTGGAATTTGTTTGCTCTCTGACTCTTGCTGATTCTCTGCCTCGTAGGCATCTCAAGCTCCGGGTGGTGTTCAGTGTGAAAAATAGTGGACTTGGGTAGGCCCGTGGTGGTGTGCTGAGGTATTGGCAGACTGGCTGTGACCAGGAGGACATGGATGATTAGGAAGTAGGAAGAACCTTCTACTACCATTAAGGCTTTCATATCAGAAATCCCAGCATTCAAAGGCAGGAGCAAGGTGGCCAGCCTGGCTCAGAAAACTAACCAAGAGATGGGTGGGAGGGCATTGTGGAGCTGGGAAGGCTAAAGAGCCAGGACACAGCAGCCTGGGCGACTCCTGTGTCCTCCGTGTCTGCTTTCTCACCCCTGGGCTCTCCTGGGAGCCTCTCCTGTAATGAAGATGGAAGGGCTATAGCTAAGGTGGACTGTAGCTGAAGAGCTTCCAGGCTTAGGGGTCATCATTTATTTACTTGGTCAGACCCTGCCTTGTAGTTATCTCTGTCCCAGCATTCAGTTAAAGCTTCTGACTGGCTCGTCACCCAACTTTTCTCTTAGTCCCCTGTAGCTGCTTGAGCAGAGTCTGAGCCACCAGAGTGTGGTGGTACACTGGAGAGGCAGAGGTACAGGCAGATAGGCTCCTGAATTAGTGTACATAGTACTAGGCTGTGTATTGTCCACAGGCTCATCTTTCCCAGTATATCTGTGGGGCCAGTGGGACAGGGTCTGCTGCCCAAAAACCTCTGAACTACTGATGTGGCTCTTGTCACAGCCCGATGACTCACTGAGCAGGGGACACAGACTAAATTCATAATAAGCCTGAGGTTAACCACACCCTGGTTAGGAAATTCACAGCTGGGTATTGGCATTACCCTGCAAACCACCTTTTTACTCTGAAAATGCCAAAGGACACTATGTCCTCATGTCAGCAGGGGCTGAGCTCAGAGAGGCTAGATGTTAATATTGAAGGAAGGACAGGGTCACTCACATCTGCTACACTCCACTTCTATGTTTATTTCTGGTTGTCACAGACTTGGGGCCTCGGAGCAGACATGAGAGGATGTGACAACCTGTGCCTGTGATATCTTCATTCGAAAGATTGATACAAAAAAGATTGCAAGGTTGAAGCCAGCCTGAGCCTCACACCGAGACTATACTGTACCAAAGAAAAACGTGTCAGCAGCTAGGGAGACAGCTTAGTCCACGAAGTGCTTACCACACAGGCATGAAGTCCCCGGCACCCACATAAAAAAGCTGGACATAGTGGCCAATGCCATAATCTTTGATGCAGGAGAAGTGTAGTAGGTGGGTTCCTGGGGCTTTCTGGTCAGCCTGTCTAGCTTAATTGGTGAGTTACAGGTCCCAGTGAATGACTCCATCTCAAAAGATAATGTAGATAATAACTGAAAAGGACACAAGGACTACCTAGTCACACGGGTGTACAAACATGAGAAAGCCCACCAGCATTGCTTCTTCACTGTGGAATGAACCTTTTGGCAGTGCAACCCACAAAAGGGTTGCACCACCCCACCCCCTATCACTTAGAGAGGTCTGAGTAGAGGTCATACTGCTCTGAAGGGTACATTCTAATGTACTCTCATTCCACATGGAATGTGTGTCTCTGGTACCATGTGGGCTATCTATCCAACTTTGCATCTTGGTCTCATTGTCACACACCAGGATAGGAGAAGTGCCCTGTGATTCCATCAGGTCCACTGAACGTAGTCCTGTGTCACCACCTGCTAGCTTGTGGCCCTGGGAAGATGATGCAGTGTTCTCTGTCATCTTCCTCACCAGATAAGCTTTGGGGACAGTACCCAGATGGCTCTACCTGGGGCGGCTTCAGTCAAAACTTCTACAAGTCTATGCTCTTACATGGGATGGACTATGTCTGCTCTTGGCTTACAGAGTGCCTTATTTTCCTTGTCCCTCCCAACCACTACTGGTTTCCATCCATTGGAAAACCCCCAAGTAACATCTGATTAGCTGACCTGGGTCTCCACTTATCCCTAAGCACTGGGCTCTCATGCCCACCCCTATGTCCTGGTTCCAACTCACTGGAGTGCCTTCTTGTGACCTGCCTCAGATCTCCTCCCTGGTAGTGGGAGCTCCGTGTGCCCAGGAGCACTCAACTCCCATTGGTTTACTGGAGTTGGTCAGGTTAGCAAAGGAAGAAGCAGGGCTGCTGCCAGCTCTGCATCCAGCCCACTACCCTCCACACTACTGCGCTTGCCTGTCCCAAATTGCCATCTGACCATGTCACTTCCTCTACTCTAGAATCCTCCCCAAGGTTGCAGACGCTGACGGATTTGCCCAGAGTTGAAGTAGCTGTCACCTGGAGATACACAGCCATGAGTGGGTTTAACTTTGGAGGCACCGGGGCTCCTGGTGGAGGCTTTACATTTGGGACCACAAAGACTGCGACCACCACACCTGCCACTGGCTTTTCCTTCTCTGCTTCTGGCACTGGCACCAGCACCGGAGGGTTTAATTTTGGGACTCCTTCCCAGCCAGCTGCGACCACCCCTTCTACCAGCCTCTTCTCACTCACCACGCAGACCCCAACCACGCAGACCCCAGGATTCAACTTTGGAACAACACCTGCTTCTGGAGGAACAGGCTTCTCCCTGGGGATCAGCACCCCAAAGCTCAGCCTGAGTAGTAACACAGCTGCCACACCTGCCACAGCCAACACTGGCAGCTTTGGGCTTGGCAGCAGCACTCTCACCAATGCCATCTCAAGTGCCAGCACCTCTAGCCAGGGGACGGCCCCCACTGGCTTTGTCTTTGGCTCTTCTACCACCTCTGCTCCGTCCACCAGCTCCGCAGGGTTCTCGTTCACCAGTGGCAGTGCATCCCAGCCTGGAGCCTCTGGCTTCAGCATTGGCTCTGTGGGTAGCTTGGCCCAGCCCACAGCGCTGTCTGGCTCTCCCTTCACTCCAGCTACTCTGGTGACCACTGCAGCAGGAGCAACACAGCCAGCTGCTGCTGCGCCCACTGCTGCCACCACCAGTGCAGGGTCTACACTCTTCACTTCCATAGCCGCTGTTCCTGCCTCATCCAGTGGTCCAGCGCTCTCCCTCTCAGCTCCGGTGACAACTGCTGCCACTCCTAGTGCTGGGACTTTGGGTTTCAGCCTCAAGGCCCCTGGAGCAGCTCCTGGTGCCTCCACCACCAGCACTACCACGACTACCACCACAACCACTACCACTGCTGCTGCCACCTCCTCTACTACCACCACTGGCTTTGCCTTGAGCCTGAAACCCCTGGTGTCAGCCACTGCTCTGCCTGCCTCCAGCACAGCGGCTGGGACTACCACAGGTCCAGCGATGACCTATGCGCAGCTGGAAAGCCTGATCAACAAGTGGAGTCTGGAGCTGGAGGACCAGGAGCGGCACTTTCTGCAGCAGGCCACGCAGGTCAATGCCTGGGACCGCACACTGATTGAGAATGGGGAGAAGATCACCAGCCTGCACCGAGAGGTGGAAAAGGTGAAGCTGGATCAGAAGCGGCTGGACCAGGAGCTGGACTTTATCCTGTCCCAGCAGAAGGAGCTGGAAGACCTCCTGAGCCCATTGGAAGAGTCAGTGAAGGAGCAAAGTGGCACCATCTACCTTCAGCATGCTGATGAGGAGCGTGAGAAGACCTACAAGCTGGCTGAGAACATTGATGCTCAGCTCAAGCGCATGGCACAGGACCTCAAGGACATTATCGAGCACCTAAACATGGCTGGTGGCCCTGCAGACACCAGTGACCCACTGCAGCAGATCTGCAAGATCCTCAATGCACACATGGACTCCCTTCAGTGGGTGGACCAGAGCTCTGCCCTGCTGCAGAGGAGGGTGGAGGAGGCCAGCCGGGTGTGTGAGGGCCGGCGCAAGGAGCAAGAGCGCAGCCTGCGCATTGCCTTTGACTAGCCACATGGCGGGGAGCTCCTTGGGCTGCAGGACTCCTGGCTTTCAGGTGGTTGTGTTGTTGAGAAAAATGTTCTTTGGTTTGATTTGTGGTTTGCAATGGCATGATGAAGTGCGTGGATATAATAACCTATGTGCTCTGGAGACAGGAGTAAAGGTAATTGAACTCTAGGCCAGCATTTAAAGAACAAGGGCAAGTGGTGAATCCAGTGCTCCCTTGCTTTAGCTCTCCTGTTGGTCAGACTCATCCTTTAGCCACTCCAGTACAACTGTGGCAGTGGGACGGGGTGCTCCAGAGGAGAAGCTGGCTAAGAAACCCGTCTGGAATGGAGACATGGCTACTGTGCTTTAACTCCCTTCTAACCATGTCCTCCAGAGCCTCTGCCACGCAAAGCAGAGTCAACAGGGCAGACTGGGCTAAACACCAGTTTTGCACTGGCTACCTCTCACCCCTATCTTGTGAGCTTCTGTGGCAGGGACTGACTGCTGATAATGTCTTTGAGGACAAAGTGGCTGCAGATTTGCTCCTGAATATCCCAGTGTCAAACCTATCTTAGATACATAGCAGTCATGTCTGGTCTGTTTTATTTCTCAGTGCTCTACTGTAGCCTCTGTGGTCCCTGATCAAAATGTTGCTTTTCTAAATAAAGAAAAAATTGTGAACTCAGACTTGGCTGTGAATGTGGGTAGTGGATTCAAGATTTGTCGAGATGGGGCAGGACACTGCTGGTGTGATACTGCTCCTGTGTCAACGGGTTGGAAGCTGAGTGGGCCACAGGTCCAGTCTCTACCTTCATGGGCTGGGCAGGCTGCAGGTGCAAGAAGAGAATCCTGTGTACCCATGGGCATAGGTGGTTAAGTTATTCATTGCCCTGATGGGTGCAGGTGTCGTGATGTCATCAGCAGTGGGAAACACTGAGGTGATTTCCAGATGCTGGCTCACTTAGGACAAGCACTTGGCTACAAGACTGGGGGACCCTGGAACAGCAGTGGAGCCACAAATTATTTTTTTGGGTCCTGTTGGGTTTAGGGGCTAGAGAGGTAGTAGCTCAGTGGCTAAGAGCACTGGTTGCTGCTTTTCCAAGGACCCTGCTTTGATTCACAGCATCCACATGGTAGCTTACCCTGTAATTGCATTCCCAGGTTATCTGCTGCCTCTTGTAGGCTTCTGTACACATGGTACATAGGTTCATGTGTATGAAGTCAAAATCTCAAAGAGTAAAAAAAGTCTGGCATTGTGAACACCTGTAACCCTAGCATTCTGGAGTTCAGGTTATCGTGAACTACATTGCCAAATAGCCACATAGAGGCAGGGCCAGTGAACTGGGGGACACAAGTCCTGAGGGCCCTGGTGGCCTTTCTGGAATATGTAACATTACGTTGGGTTAAGGCAGGGTCCCCTACTCTACCCAAGTTCTTGAATTGATGTGAACTTAATGCCTTAGCCACCTAAGCATTAAGATTATGGTCAAGACCACTACAGCCCAGCCCTGCACTCCATGGCTTGACTCCCAATTGATTATGATGTATCTTATACACATGGCTGTTATTGGTGGGCTCAAACATTAAAGATGGTCTGCATTTTAATGTGTATGCTCATCCAAAATTATATATTGGACATAAAGCTGAATTTTTCCATTTGGGAGGTAGGGGCTGCATGCATGCCAAGTGCACACTGTCTGCATTACTACGTCCTAGCAGCCTTGTAGTTTGAAAACATTGAAATTATGCCCTGATATCTGCTCCACTTTGAAGAAAGACTAGATCTCTGTGCTGGGGGAATTGGGGAGGGGTGCCCAGGTTGTTACACTACAATTGCAGTTTCCTTCTGCAGGAAGAACAGGCAGATGACCTGCCTTGCTGACTCGTCTTATCAAATCACCATGAAGACAGCAAAGGTGACTGCATGGGGGGCCTGTTCCACACCTTTCCCTGGACAGCTAAGGGCCAGCCTGGTGGAACTAACCTGGCTTAGTGTGGAACTCAAAAAAAAAAAAAGGAAAAAAAAAATGTGAATGTCAAATAAGTAGGAAGTTCTGTCCGTGTCATGTGACAGAATGAAAAAAGACAAACTCCACTTCTCCGTCTTTCCCTGTTGTCTGCCTAGCAAAGGGCTTTGCTCTGTATTAAGCAGCACAGAAAACATGGTAAGGGATAGGAATGAGTGATGTTTGGCTTTTTGAGTCACCGTCTGTGTAGACCAGAGTTCCACCCACCTCGGCCTCCTGAGTGCTGGGATTAAGGGATAGTGCCACCACCAGCCAGCCACTGATACGTTTTGGTTTTTAGAGGCTGAGAATATAGTTTTTAAAAGGTCTCAGGGCAGTTACTGATCTGGTTAAAGGGTCAGGTGAAAGTTTAGCTTCTGAAGGAGAGGTACTCCCAGAAAAAGTGATCCCACAGAAGGGAAGCATTTCAAATAGTCATCAGCAGAATTTAGTTGTAAAGAATTTTTATTTTGAAATGAGGTTTCTAGGTGAGTGCTGGCATCATAGTACTACACCACCATCTGATTTATAGATTTATACATCTGATTTATATGATGCTGGGGGGAACCCGAGTCTTCTGTGTGCTGGGCAAACACTGCTGACTGAACGATACCCCCAGCCTGTAAGTCATCTATGTGAGTCATGCTCCCCCCTCCATATTTTTGAGATATGATATACAGCCCTGACTGCCTGGAACTCTGTAGACCAGGCTAGCCTTGAACTCAGAAATCTGCTCGCCTCTACCTCCAAGTGCTGGGAAGTTCGCATGTTGGAGGGTAGAAGTTAGTTAGCTGCCTGTCAGTTTTGTCAATAAAACCTTAGGAACACAGCCATCTCGTACACTGTGAATAGACTGCTAGCTGGGCTATGAATCCTCAAGTATCCAGAAAAACATTCTACAAACATAGTGTGTCTGAGATGTGATTGAAAATAGTCCCATGTCAGAGAAGACAGAAGGTGAGCAAGGGGCATGGTGGTATACTTGTTAGCCATAGTTTTAAGAGGCAAGGGCAGAAGGGTGGGTCAATTTTGAGGACAGCCTAGGCTACAGAATGAAACCCTGTCTTAAAAAAAAAAATTTCTCTAGAAAACCTGCCACAGCCTCCTAACTGCTCTTCCAATCAGGACCAGGCTTCTCGGGCCTAACAAGGCAGGAGGAGAAAGCTATCACTATTCATCCTGGTTCTGCCTGCACCAGAGGATGACTTCAGTTCCAGGCTGACCAGAAAGGCCATGGGCGCCAGGAGAGCCCCCCAAAGACCAGCATGCAGTGAGTGTCCCCTTTCTGGAGTGGGTGAAGGCAGGGTGGAGGCCACAGCTGCTCTGTTCCTGTCTAGGCCTGTGTCACCCTAGCCCCTCCCACCATCCCTGTCCCTAGGATTCCTGGGAGGCACTGACTGCTGGGATGTGGCCCAGACCTCATGGCACTATTCCTGTGGATTAGAAGCAAGCCACAGTGGGCAGGGGATCCCCAAAGATCAGTTCCACCTAAATGCCCAAAGCCAGCAGCAGTTGACGTGTGTGACAATCACACAAATGTACACGCTAGTGTCTGGGGCCCTGCCTTTGCTGCAGGACACCTAGTCTTGCCTGCTCCTAGCTTCTGATTCCATCTCACATCCCCTGCCGTGTTCCCAAGACCTCAGCATAGCCAGGGAAGGACAGTCTATCCCAACGGTGCCCCAACCCTTAGCATTCCTAACTTAGGTTCAGTAATACTGTTGGTACCAACATGGGATTTGGGAGTTTTAAAAATTTATATTTTTGAGATAGGGTCTCATTTGCCTCAAGCTGGCCTTGAACTCCTGGTGATGGGGATAGACTGGGATGACAAACACATGCGTGGTCACTCATAGTTCACCACCGAGTAGTGACTCTAGTGAGCTTGGGAGTTGGCAACAATACCTGAACCCATTCTGTTTGCTCCTCAGAGCTCCTTAGAGCAACAGGAGTCCTCTGGCCAGGGACCCAAAAGCTGTTCTCATGAGGCTAGAGTTGCTTCAAGGGTTAAGAAGAGAACCAGGCTTATCCCAAGACCTTCCTGGGGGCTTACAACCAACCATCGGTCACTTCCGTGCCAGCAGATCCAATGGCCTTCTCTGGCCTCTTTGGGTGACAGACAGACAAACATGGTACATAGACATTCATGAAGGTAAAAAGCCTCAAACACATAGGTAAAATTTTTTTAAATTCAAAGCTATGGTCCCTGTGTGCCAGGCCCTTACTCTTACCATGGCAAATTGAGGCTCTTATTGGTGCTGAGTGGAATCCAGAAGCTGAGGCAGAACGCTGGCAACAAATGCTGTCATTCTTGCATTCAGGACACCAAGGCAGGAGGCTCACAGGGAGTTCAAGGCCAGCCTGGTATACAGAATATCGAAACCCTTCTATAAATGAATAAGCTGAAACACACTTTAATCCAGCGCTCTGGAGGCAGAGGCAGGCGGATCTCTGAGTATCAGGACAGCCAGGGGTACACAAAAATGGTGTCTGACAAAGCCAAAATTCCAGGCTGTGGAGCAGCTGTTGCCCACCTACCCCTCCCAGGACTGTCAATTCCTCTGGAAGGTTGAGACCAAGTACTGGGCCAGAGTTCTGCTTCACCTGGGGCCTCCAGCCTGAATGGCTTTGCACTTAGCCAACTGCTTGGCTCAAGCCACAGCACACGCACATACACCAACCACCATCCCTTAAATGGACTCTGGAGTTCCCCAGTCTGTTCTCTCTGTGATTTCCCGCCCTGGTTGTTCTCCCCAACCCCAAGGAAAAATCCCCTTTGCATCCTGTTGCCTCACCTCACCAGCTTCGGGTGACCCTGGTGTCATCTGTTCATGGCCTTCTTGCAGACCAGAGGCAGACGCTTCTAGGGTCATTTCTCTGAGGTGTCAGTCCAGAGTCTGCTGCCCAGCAGTTCTTAAGACAAAGCCGGAGGGACAGGTGGTCACTCAGCCATCACCAACCAGCCCCCGTCTCCCATGTTCCTGCAGCTGCAGCAACAGGTTCTGGACTTGACCAGGTGCTGTATGCAGGCCCTGACCTGGCTCCATTCCTGCCATTCTGTGCTGGACTATGTGACATTAGCAGGCCTGTTGGGCTTCAAGTGTGGAAGGCCCTATCCCAAGAGCAGAGGCCCCAGACTTGCGTGTGCCTATTTCATATAGCTGGAGACAGGTCTGGAGAGACGGGGCCTGGGGGGCTGGCCCAGGGATGAGCAGACCCAAGACAAAAGTCCAAGAAGTCTATAGAGCACAGGGTCCACCATCAACAATGCCACCTGGATGGGTAATCCCCACCCCCAGCTTCCCCAAAGCTATTTGGAGCAGGAGGAAGAAAAAATAAAGTTACTTCCTCCTACGATCTTCTTCCCAGCATCTGACCCTAGCTAAGGAAAGCACTTTTAATTCCCCTAGGAGGTGAGTGGGCTGGGCTGGCTTATTTTAAGGGGAGAGTTGCAGAGGCTCTGCTCTGCTGTCCCGTCCAAGAGAGCTGGAGGTAGTGCCCTGGAGGGTGGTGGCGGTGACTAGAACCCAGAACCAGGGCTGGGAAGCAGGAGGGGAGGGAATTAGGCCAGATGTTGGGAGAATGGTCCCACTTAATTAAGTCTGGGGAAATGCATGCCCAGAGAGGAAGGTGGGGGTCAGGCTGAGAACCCCGGCCCCATCCCATTGACCCCCCCACTTCTTCATTCAGACAGCAACTGCCACTTGAGCCATGGCTGGGCTGGGTAAGTGAGCAGGCAGGAGGAGAGGGGTGCTGGGGTTAAAGCTGACTCCTGTACTTCTGGTGCCTGTACACTGACCCTGTCCTTTTGCCAGCCCTGCGTCTTGTCCTGGTGGCCACCCTCCTTGGTCTGGCAGTCTCTCTGGACCGGAACCCTCTCGAGAAGTGTATGGAGGACCATGATTATGAGCAGCTACTCAAGGTGGTGACCTTGGGCCTCAATCGCACATCGAAGCCCCAGAAGGTGGTAGTGGTTGGTGCGGGCGTGGCCGGGCTGGTGGCGGCCAAGGTGCTCAGTGATGCAGGACACAAGGTGAGAAGTGCTGCCTGCAGTCTACAGGGAGCCTTTCCTGCTGTGGTGAGAGGTGGAGGAGCTGCTCTCCTCCACCCACTGCATTCCATTTGCCCATCGTCCTCTTATTGATGTCTTGTCAAGAGTCCAGATAGGGATTTGGGGCTGAGGGGGCTGAGATCCTCAAGGGGAAGTTTCCCCTCACCAAATCCCAGAAGAAAGGCCCTCCTAGTTTAGGTGTGCCTTAGTGTGGGGAGCAAGACCGGCAGGCGCTGGTGTGGAGTGGGGGAGCTGAGGTCCCTGTCTGCCCCTCATCTTTAGGTCACCATCCTGGAGGCAGATAACAGGATCGGGGGCCGTATATTCACTTTCCGGGATGAGAAAACAGGCTGGATAGGGGAGCTTGGGGCCATGAGAATGCCCAGCTCCCACAGGTGAGGTCTCACCCACCTCTGCACCAAGGTTTGGCCAGATCCCACTTCCATACCCACCCCATATTCCACCAACTCCCATCCCAGATTCAGGCTCAGGCAATCTGAGCCTCGTTCTTGGTCTGGGCTCAACCAGAAGCCAGCTCTGTCCCCAGTCCAGCCACCAGAGTCTTTGTTCTGAGGTGCTGCTTATGGAGCCTCGGGCTTCAAGCTAACCCTCCAACGCGTCTCCAGCGTCACCCATATTCCCACCCAGTCAAAGGCTGGGTCACATCCTCAGTACTGCCTTAGAGGGCTGAGGTGATCACTTGCCTCCTGGCTGCCTGTGCTCTGCCCTCAGGTCCCCAGTAAGTAGTTTGATGCCCATCTCCAGTGGCCCGTCCTGTGGTGCCAGGCCAGGCCCCTCAAGCAGCCTCCCATTTCTAGGATCTTGCACAAGCTCTGCAGGAGCCTGGGCCTCAACCTGACAAAGTTCACACAGCATGATAAGAACACGTGGACAGAGGTGAATGACGTGAAGCTGCGGAACTATGTGGTGGAGAAGATGCCAGAGAAGTTGGGCTACAACCTGAACCACAGGGAAAGGGGCCATTCCCCAGAGGACATCTACCAGATGGCACTCAACAAGGTGGCCACTGGCTTTCCTGCTGTGCTCAGCCCTGCCCCCAAGAGTCTTGTGTGTACATCTCCAGCTCACCCAGGCATTTCAGGACCCTCCAGCAACAGTGCTACTGTGTCCCCATCTGGTTGCCTCAGCCAGTGATGTCAGGCATCACCCTCTTTTCCTGTCCCAAAAGGATCTTTCTACTCAGATGACGCTATCCACAACTCCATGTAGCTCCCCGGGGCCATTCAGTCCCATGGGCCAGGCCTGCCAAATAGCTTCCCCTCCCCTCAGCCCACCTGGCGATCCAGGCATACCCTCCTCTGCTCCTAGAACTCAACCTTCCTCATCCATCACCCCTAAGTCTGTATCCTCAATGTCTCTCCACTTCCTTACCCATGACAAGGTCAGGGTAAAAAGGCTCAAAGCTCACTAAATGCCAGGCAGGAGAGCAGGAGGTGGCCCTGCTCTCCATACTTTAGAACCACAACTGCTTTCTCCAAGAAAGGGTGATGGAGGCCAGATTAGGGGTGGGGCTCTAGCGCTTCCTCCTGGGGCTGGGGAGCTAAGAAAGCTGTGGGTGTGAGAGGCCCTCACCTGCCTCTGCTCACAATGATCTAGAGACAATTACTCTAACTCTACTAGCTTGCACTCACTGGCCCACACAAAAACACGCTACTGCCGACTGGGTGGGCAGACAGAAATCCAGTATTTGGAGGACTCCCAGCTTCAGAGGAGGTGCATGCATCATGAGCTAATGCCTGGGACTTGAAGTAAGCTGAATGGCTGTTCATGCTGCAGCCAGGGTCCTCTGATTGTCCCCACAGGCCTTCAAAGACATCAAGGCCTTGGGCTGCAAGAAAGCCATGGATAAGTTCAACAAGCACACGCTCCTGGTGAGTGAGGCAAGGTGGTTTCCCTCTCTTGTCACAAGAGATGTGATGCAGGGCTCAGCAGGAAAGAAGGGTCTGATTAGTGCCCCTGCCCACTGCACAGGAATACCTCCTCAAGGAGGGCAATCTTTCCCGGCCGGCTGTGCAGCTCCTGGGAAATGTGATGTCCAAGGAGGGCTTCTTCTACCTCAGCTTTGCAGAGGCATTACGTGCGCACGCCTGCCTAAGCGATCGACTCCGGTGAGGGCGCAACAGATAGGGCAAGCCACAGGGCGGGGCATCCTGGGAGAGGCAGGGCCAGAGGGGACAGGACCTTCCATATGAACTGTGCCTCGGCTGAGGTCAGCGTGCCCTCTCCTCTTTGCCTGTCCTGTAGGTACAGCCGCATCGCGGGTGGCTGGGACCTGCTTCCAAGAGCGCTGCTGAGTTCGCTGTCAGGGCCAGTGCTGCTGAACGCGCCTGTGGTGTCGATCTCTCAGGGGAGGCACGACGTGCACGTGCGCTTCGTTTCCTCGTTACAGTCTTACAGCTTGAAGACGGTGAGGGCCGACATGGTGCTGCTGACTGCCAGCGGGCCGGCGCTGCAGCGCATCGCCTTCACACCGCCCCTGACTCGCAAGAGGCAGGAAGCACTGCGCGCGCTCCACTACGTAGCAGCCAGCAAGGTTTTTATGAGTTTCCGTCGGCCTTTCTGGCACGAGGAGCACATCGCGGGCGGTCACTCCAACACTGACCGCCCATCGCGCATCATATTCTATCCTGCGCCGGGCGAGGGCTCACTACTTCTGGCGTCGTACACGTGGTCAGACGCTGCAGCCCCCTTCGCTGGACTGAGCACCGACCAGACCCTGCGTTTGGTGCTAAGGGACCTGGCGGGCCTGCACGGGCCTGTGGTGTTCCAGCTGTGGGACGGCAGGGGTGTGGTCAAGCGCTGGGCGGAGGACCCGCATAGCCAGGGAGGCTTCGTGGTGCAGCCGCCATTGTTTGGGCAAGGGGCGGAGGACTATGACTGGTCAGTCCCCTATGGTCGCATTTACTTCGCGGGTGAGCATACAGCCCTCCCGCATGGCTGGGTAGAGACGGCTGTCAAGTCTGGGTTACGGGCTGCGGTGAGGATAAATAATGATGGGAATAAGGTGGTCGACCCTGAGACGCTGGAGCATGCACGCACAGAGGAGAAACAGGATCAGGAAGAGGAGCGGCCGGAGAAGCAGCAGGCGCTGGTAGAAGTCAGCCCCGAGCCCTCGCATAAGCACTTGGTGGTGGAAATAAGCCCGGAGGGGCAGCAACACGTGTTCGTGGAGACTATCCCCCAGGGGAAGGGGCACGTGCAGCAGAATGTGTATCCTCCGGAGCACGTACATGTTAAAGGGAAAATCGCCCCGGAACTACAAGGGCGTGAACGTGTACACAGGAAGCATGGGCTTGTGGGATCCGGCACCCCACAGCTTATGCACACACAGAAAGGCCGACCACTCTTAATTGCAAAGGGGAAGCGGGCACCCAGCTCCTAACCCAGCCCCTTTCAGGGCAGACAGACTACCTACAGTAATAGCCCACAATAAAGTTATTTTTGTTAAACCAGAGGCTCACTTCCCTCCTCACTGCTCTGGTTTCCTGAATATAGCTGCCCTGGATGGGGCGACACTTGGGTGAACGAACACTACAGTGTGGTCAAGAGGAGATCAGAAGCCATTAGAGGCTGGGGTGCTGACAGATCCTGACTGGAAAAAACACCGCAGCCTTGAGGCCAGCCTAAGCTATGGGCGAGATCCGGAAAGCAAAGCGTCCTGATGCTAGCTAGTGCAGTCAAACGAGAAACGGTTTATTGCCTCGAATTGGCAGCAGCTGGTGGGCGGGCACTCAGGAATCCCAGACCTCCAGGAGGATCTTCCTCCATTTCCTTGGCCGGCTCAGGGTCTCCTTCGAACCAGGCCTCCTCCACGGATATGGAGCTCAGAACCTGTCAATCTGAGGGTCACGAAGTCAGGAGCCATCCTCATCCTCAGGCAGAATCTCCAGGCTGCTGTCAGGCTGCGGGGCTACTTCCTCAGGCAGCGGCGGGGGCAACAGGGCCCGAGTGGGTGACAAGGGCATTGGGGATACCGGGGGAGATGGGCTACTAGGCTCTTCTGGCTGTGCCAGCCCCAGGATCTCCTGCACATTGTGTGGCAGCTCCTGTGGGGAGAGGGGTGGTCCAAGAGGCTTGTTAATGGGTGAAGGTAGAGTCGGTGGGTGTGGGAGGAGGAGGAGGAGGATCTGGCTGGAGCGCCATGGGTTTATCGGGCAAAACTAAAGACTCACTGGGCAGGCCGTCAGCTGCCTGTACAGAGCCTCTGCCCGCGTCAGCACATCCTCCACGCTCAGCTTCATGGTCAGTTCATTGATGTGCTGTGGGGAGGGGAAGGTTACGTCCATGCCTGCACTCTGGTAATGGACAGAAGCAGACTGGTGCTGGGGGTATAGGCCCAGCTAGGGGAGGCCTTCAGGATTCCCTGGCCTGCCACAATCTTCCATAGCTCTCCCTGCTAGCACATGTGGATACTGGAGCCCAACAGCAAGAACCCTCCCAGGGGAGGGGCAGGCTCCTCGACTTTGCTGCTCTATAGGTCCAGGTCTAGTAACCTGGTAGGCGGGGCAAACAGTTCCACCCCACCCAGACAAGATGATTGACCACCAATCCCAAGGCCAGCACCACGCATCGCAGGTGGACTCCACATCTAAGCCGGAGCAGAAGGTAGGATGTGCCCTCACCTTAAGGATCTCATTGGAGCCAAAGCCAGACAGCATCAGGGTGTCCCGTTCCATGTCCAAGATGGCACAAGCCACCAGCAGGTGCAGATTGGGGCCGGGAAGCCCAGTCCACAGCACCTGGGGTGTCAGAAGGAACCCCTGAAGCCCCATCCTGGCTTGCCCATCTGTCTTCAACCTCCCAGCCCTTCCACTTGCCCTCTCACCCCAACTGGCTGCCCACCTCCCACAGCCGAAGGACGTCGGGGAAGGGGAATTCCCTCTTGAACCAGATGAGCAGCCACCGGAAGCAGAAGCACAGCGAGCCCGAGTCCTGAGAGTCTAGAAGAGGACCACAGGCAGTCAGCCTGGCCCACAGGCAGTGATGGAGCTAACCCAGATCAGTGTGCGCGGTGGGATAGGCAGACCGCAGGCATGACCACGTGACCACGCACGCCAATTCTCCTGCTGCTATATGCACTCCCTACCAACGGAGCCACAGCCCCTTCAGCACTTCCCGTACGGAACAAGCAACAAGGAACTGGGGTAGAAGGTAGTGGCCCTAGCTGAGGGTCTAGAGAAACCTCAACCTGGCCCAAGGCGGGCAGGCTTCCCCATCCTTCTCATTCGGACGGTCTCACGCAGGACCTACCCAGGAAGTCACAGAGTGGCTGATCCAGCACCCGCAGAAGCAGCAAGAGCTGCCCAAGCTGTCGCTTCATGGTCTCCTGACTCTCTTCAAAGTTCCCGTGCTGCAGAAAGGAGGTAAGCGTGAGGGCGGAGGGCGGACTGGATGGCTTGGTGGCTGCCCCTGACCCTTCCCTCACCCCCATCCTGCTCCTCACCACTAGTTCCATGAAGCCGCAGAAACACCAGAAGGCATCGACTTCGTTCTGAACGACGAAGAGGATCGGGGACAGGAGGTCGCTCATGCCCTGAACGTAGCCTGGAGGGAACCGGGGTCAGCTGCAAGTCCTTGAGCGCCCAGAGCACTCAGCCGCTCCCCACCAGGGCAGCGCTTACCCAAGTCGAAGTGGTACATGCAGTAGGTGAGAAGGATGTCGTTGAGCAGGCCCAGCCCGGGGTTCTCGGGGCCTTCATAGAACTTGTTAGTCCTATCAGTGCGGCTCACGTCCCTCTCTGTGGGGGCCCAACAAGCAGTTACATGACAAAGGTCAGCAGGCCTTCCCAGCTGGTCACATGTAACAGCACAATTTCCCTGTGTGCCCCGGGCTCATGCTAGGATGAAGACAGGCTTCCCTAGAACCCACCACTGCCACCCACAACCTGACTATGCCGCCCCAAGACCTCTTCCCCTGCCCTGCCCACTGCAGCTCACCCCGACTACCCCCCACCCCAACTCTCACCACATGCTTCCCGACCCCACCCACCAATGAGGCTTCGGTATCCATGCAGCAGCGAGTTCCTCCGCTCCTGCTCGGGACTCACAGACTTCCACTGCAGCTTCATTCTGAAGTATTCGTCCCTGAGTGGGGCGGGACACGGAAGCTATGGCCCCGCTACCACAGCACCCAGGGGATATCTGGGAAACACCCCCCACACCATCACTCCTCACGCTCTGTTCTGCCCGCACAGGCCACCTGCCCTGCCTCTCTCCCTTTCTCCTCTCCCCTGATGTTTCTCTGCACAGACACCTTCTGGTAATGTGTCACCACCCCTCTCTCTGCTGGAAAAGCATGTCCAGGGGCACTAAGGCACCTCGAGTCCTCACAAGGGGCCAGACACAGCAGATGCATGCCAGACACAGGAAGGTGATAGCACTGGAGGACCTTGTCAGGAGGCGGCCACATGGGGGGATGAGGCTGTTCACCGCATTGTGCGAAAAGCCCCAAAACATCTCACACTAGTCCTACGAAGCAGCAGGGCTGGTGCTGGCTGCAGAACACCATGACCTTGAAGACTGGGAGAGCGTCGAGTCTTAGGGTACACATGTCCAAAGGATGTGGGAGCAACAGTTTCTCACTCACGTTTTCTTCCGCACGTGGGCTTTGTGTTCTTCAGCTGAACTCTCCCAGCTAAGGTACCCCAGAAGGAATTTCCAAGCCTCGCGCCGAAGGCCAGGGCTGAGACCCTGGGGATGCAATGGAGCAGCAGGGTTAGAGGGCTTCCTCCTAGCTACCCGCCAACCCACGCTAGCCTACACCCGACACTCACCCCTGAGAAGATCCGACTTTTCAGCTCAGGGACATGCTGCAGGCGACCCTCAGGACCCACATGGCGATTCCATTCTTCCTCAGTGACTGGAGGAGCTCGCTCCACTGTGGGACGAGGCCCCAGCTCCACCTGCAGGACAGAGAGCAGGTGAGCCCTCCTGGGCCAGGAGGGACCCTAAAGACCCAGGACAGATAACACCAGCTTCTCTGGCAGACAGGAAGCTTCCAGGAAAGGCACCGAGAGAGTCACAGCCAGGCCTGAGGCAAGAGGACCACATAGTATAAGGCCAGGCTAGGAAACTGAGACCTCCAGTCCAGAAGACCAGAAATCAGTGGGGGACTGCTGCTCTAGATCGCCAGCGCAGGGGCTGGGGATGTGCCTCACAGTAGACCATCCGCCAAGTATGCAAGAGCCCTTGGGCTGGGCATCCTCAGCAAGGAAAAACATCCGCCAGGGACACCAAGCAGCTGGCCCAGCACATAAAGTGACTTCTTTTTTGGAGGTTTTAGTTTTGGAGACAGGGTTTCTCTGTGTAGCCCTGGCTGTCCTGGAACTCGAACTCACAGAGGTCCACCTGCCTCTGCCTGCCAGGTGCTAGGACTAAAGAATGCGCCACCTCGGGCCTGGGTAAAGTCACTTGTTAAGGAGCTCCAGACAATGTTTCCATATTATCAAGGAGAAAACTGAGGCCTTGAAGCCTGTGTGATACAATAAAGTCCCAAACAAGGCCACTTGACACTCACACAAGAGATGACCTCAAAGCCAGGCTCTGGCTCATCATCTGGCAGCGGGGGTAGGTCAGGAGAGGCAGTGCCCTCAGGGTGCGGCTGTAGGGCTCCCCGGAAGAAGTTGGTCACTCGAGAGAAGCTACTGAAGGTGGTGGAGTAGGGATCCTGAAGGAAGCGCTGGGGACAGACGACAGGTATCAGAGCAGCTGCTCCTCTGGATCTCACCCCTCACAGCCACGCACGCACACACGTGTGCATGCCCTGCACCTGACCCAGCACACTCACCGACACCACATTGGAGCTGTCCTGGTCAAAGAGCTGCAGGTGGTGGAAGGAGTCGGAGAGGGCGGAGGGGTCCTGGGGGAAGACCAAGTAGAGGCGGGAGTCCTGTGGAGAGCTGGGAGGAAGGGGGCACACAGGTGGCTAAGAGTGAAGGGCCCGTTGTACTAGGCTAGCCTGGGCATGCTCACTCCTGCAGTCCCTTCCTGATGACTGCAATGTTACTATGGGGAAAGGCCCCAGACCAGTGAGGCCTTCACACTTCTGGGCCAGGTTGACTGACTCAGGGAGGAGCCAATGAATGGCTCTGTGGGGATGAGACGACACTTCCTACGTATCAGGAGACCACTACGGAAGTCCCATAGAGATGGGCCAATTCTCCCTCTCTGCCCTCGCTTTAGACTCATGTAGCCCACACTGGCCGTGAAAGACCCACACAGTGCTCCAAGCACTGGGACTGCACAGGGATGTGCCTGGGTCTTCTCGGCGCCTTCCAACTAGAAGTGCACTTTGATGGTTGTCCCGAGGGCTGCAGCTGCAGAAGACAGATGCTTACCTGGCCAACAGCAGGTAGCGGCTAAGGACACGGAGCAGGGCTCGGGTGCCCCCTCTGTGGAAGTGCAAGGCGGGCAGGGAGCCTCCAGCCTGGGTCACCAAGACCAGGTAGGCCCAGCTGAGGCCTGGCTTGGATCTTCGGATGGACTTGAGTTCCCCCAGGCTCACAGAGAAGGCCCAGGAGCTCCGGGGGGACGTGGACTCTGCACCTGGGGGGAGACAGAGAGGGGTTGGTGCAGTGCTCTCTCAACAGCCATGTCTTCTGAGGCCTTGCAGGAAGCTACTCAGGCCTCCGAGGATTCTGAGCTACTTGGCATTTCCTTAGAAGTAAAACTGCCCAAGACTGGAAAGAAGTCTGGTGGGCCACGTGTCCGTTCCAGAATGTTCCAGAATCTTCTATTTGAAAACTATATTCCTCTGCTTGGCACCCAAACAAGTCCTCTGGCTGTCTCACCTCTAGTGGCCTCTTTGCTTCAAGCCCTTACTTGAGCCACAACAAAAGGTTTTAGAAGCTAAGCATGGTGACTCACACCCTTTAAGCCCAGTACTTAGCAGGAAGAAGGCAGATCTCTGAGTTCAAGGCCAGCTAAGGCTACAAAGTGAGGGTACAAGTGAGAGCATGTCTTGAAATAAAAAAGAAAGAAATTACCCTCAGCCCTTCCACAACTGACAAACCTGGAAACCTTTAGGAGGTTAACTCATTGGAAACACCCAGAGCCAAGTTGGTCTTTCCTAGGCCAGAAAGGAAGCATCTGGAAGCCATCTTGACAATGGGCAAAAAGCCACTGGAACCATAATTATGAAAGGGCAAAATGTGGTTCCCCTAGACCACCATGGAACAGTTCCACCTACCTCTCCTGGGCTCTGCCAGGTGGGGCCGTGGCCGCACTGTGCTAATGACAGCCCAGTCAGGTTCATAGCCTGGGTCAAAGGTAGGCTCCTCCTCTGAGGTACTGGGCTCACCTCCACTTGAGTCCTTGGGAGGAGGAATAATGGAACAAAGAGGTGAGATATATAGGGATTTCAGTTTGTAGCCTGCAAGCCCCAGTGAGAAAGCCTGGCTTCAGAACTAGAAGGGAAAGAGGCAGGAGGGGCAGACAACTTGCTCAGTGTCGGCCATGGTGGCTGACAGAGAGCCAGGCTGGAAACCCACATTCATGGGGTCAGGGGGCAACTGCTACACAGGTAACTCAGAGACCACCTGCCCTGCAGTCACAAAACCAACAGTCAGGTCTGAGTGAAAAGGACAGGCTCGCAACCCTGCTCTCGGCAGCCCCCCTGTGTTCTTGCTGAGGTTCCTCTGTGTCTTTCTGACTTTTTGCTGTAAGTGAATGAGGGCTTTAGTGATGGCCACTGTCATTGTGACTAGCTGTGAGCCTATGGGGGCACTGATGACGGGCAGAAAGGGGATACTGGTGAGCAGGGCCAGACAGACAGCTCAACAGGTAAGACGGATGCCGAGTTCAGTCCACAGAACCCACAAGGAAAAATGAATGACACCTCCACGTGTCACAAGTAGCTCATGAATAAGCAAATAATTCAAACAAGGCCAGAAAGATAGTTTAGTGTTAACAAGGCTGCTGCACAATCAAGACAGCAGAGTTCAGACCCCAGTACCCACATAACATCCTAAGCTCCAGCATGTGTCTGCTATCTTGTGCATATGCTCACAGGTAGTGCACACACACATGCTCATATTCACCCCACCCACTCCCCACAAACTTAATCTCTGGGTTTAGTGAGATGGCTCAGCACCTGCTGCCAAACTGACAACCAGAATTCAATCCCTGGGGGCCACTCTGTGGAAGGAGAGAACCTGCTTCCATAGATTATCCCCTGACCTCCACACACCCACACATAGCATGTGAATGCACACAAACAGTAAATAAATGTAATAAACATACAGCAAACAGTTGACGCTTTAGAACGGGGGAAGAAAGCTGCCTCAAACCTAAACTAGGCCACACCCCTTAGGAAATGGGAACCCAGTCTTTCACCCAGCAGAGCCCCCCTAGGGAACCAAGAGGATGCGGCCACCCATTAGATCATTTCACAAAGCAAACAGGCTCACAAGTCCATTAGAGTGGGGAAGAGGAGCAGGGCGCCTACCTTCTTGGAGAAGAAGATCTGCGTTGGGTCTCCAGCCTCCTCCACCGGAGCCCAGTGCAGGAGGACGTCGCTGTCCTGGGGGACATGGGGAGGACTTAGTAGAGTCACCTGAATGTCCCTCAACCCTCAATTCGAAGTTCCCACACATGCCACCTCCGTCGCGGCCCACCTTCTCCACCACTCGTATGACGCCCGCGATGAGCGAGTCCGGATCCTGGTGCTTCCGGGCGCTGGTGTGCAAGTACACGCCTCCCTTCTCAAACACCACCTGGTGAAAACCAAGGGTCTAGGGAGGCATTTTCCCCCAGGGACGAGGTCCAGAGACCCTGACTGACAAGCTAGGATGGGGCGTGGCAAGCCTACAGCCCCGCCTCCCGCTCTGGATGGGCGTGCCTTATCCCAAGGGGCGGAGCTAAGGTAGACTCTCCCTAAGGACTTTGGCAAGTGACAGCATCTTTGCCAGGAAATGGTACTTGCTAAGTTGGCTCTGCCTAGTCCCTACACAGCGGAAGGTGGAAGCCGACCACCAGCGGGGGGCGTCTCCTACAGACAAGGGAGGGAATGATTTCCAAAGTCTCACCCTGTAGCTAGATCCTTCCATTGCCGCCGCGGAGGTTCCACTGCCCCATCTCCTCCTTTTCCGGGTCAACTTGGTGTCATATCCGGGAAGGAACACTCCCTTCCAGGCCAGATAGTGGTAGCGTCCCTAAAGTTGTAAAGCTGCCGTGGGTGAAACCATTTGTCTGAAAAAGGGTAGATAAACCCTAAGATTTAGGTCACGTGGTGTAGACCGCAAAGTTGTCGCGGGTCAGCCGGACGGCGCAGGCGCAGTTCGCCACTCTCGCCACGAAGTAAACAAGTAGGAGGACCCATATTCGCCGCCCAACTCGTGATCGCTCGGGAACGCCTCCTTGGCCCTCTCCATATTTTATACTGGCACCGAAGCCAATACTATGCCGTTTTTCTCGAGGACAAGCCATAGCGGCTTGGTGGAAGCCATGTTAATGCGGGGCACTACCATCTCTTTGCGGGGCACGACGGCGAGGTGTTGGAAGAGCGAAACGGAGACAGGAAAAGGTGAGAGAGGCTGTATAGCACCAGAGGCGCTGAGGGGATCGGGTAAAGGGTGAAGACGTCAGTGCCCCTGGAAACGAACCGGCCACAAATTCCTGAGTCACCGTGGAAAGAGGGCTGTTCCACCATTTTGAAACTGGGCAAACCGAAGCAAGAAATGCTGCCATATTGAATCTTTGCCAGCTTTGTGCTAAAGAGCGCGAGCGAGGGCCTGGGGGAGGAGGTATGGTTTGGACAGAAGGATGGGTCCACATGCTTTATAGGCATACGAAGCCATACTGACTGCCACGTCTGTGTTAGAAGTTGATTACGAACGAGGGACGTCACGCCGCTTGCCTTTGCTTGTGTGAGCATAGGCGTGCACTCATATTTGCTGCGGGCAATTCGAAATAGTAGCTAAAAGTCTTTTGCCATATATTCCGTCCGTGGGCACTCTTGCTGTTGCTATTGCTCACTGGCTGCCGACGTAGCTTCTGGTTGCTATTTTGATTTGAGGCATCCAGGATAAGGGAGACGGAGTGTACACAATGGAGGAGGGGCGACCACACGGGAAGTGACGAAAGGAGCCGCCATGCCTTTTGAGGGCGGCGACGGCGCCTGGCCGGCCATGCTGGCTACGGGCACGTGAGTGGAGGCGGCGTTGTGAGCTGGGGTTTGGGAAGGGTCTGTCCTTCCTGAGGTTGAGGGGCAGTGGGAGGGCGAGCCGTCACGGGACGGGTATGGTCTGCATAAGTCAGGGGGCAGTGATCGTTCTGCGACCCTTGGCTGACTGCTGAAATGGCTAACGCTCAACCCCATGTGTCTGACCCGCGACGAATCGTAGACGAGCCTCACTCCGGGGGTGCAGACGGGCTGGAACTCTCACACTGGCGGTGAACCATGTCCATGCGGCTGTGTGTGTTGGGGGTCGCGGATGGGTGAGGGGGGGCGCCCCGGGCGGGACTTCCGGTCCCGATCCCCACCGGGGGCGGGATTTCCTGTTTTCTTCCTAGAGAAGGGGCCTCTCTGGGCTGCGGGCGTGGTGTAGCCCGGGTCAGCGGCCTTACTTCGGTGATAAGATCCTTCTTGGACGTCCCGCTCCGAGTCCCGTGCTGCAGCCGTTTTCTATCTCCCTCCTCACCTGTCCTGGGAGGCCTGCACCTTCCCGCTGGACAGCTCCCCCTTCCTGGTTTGTCCCTGAGTCTCACTTATAGACCACAGGCCTAGGAGGTTGAGTAAGTTGCCCTCCTTTCGGCCTCCTTCACAAGCCACTCACCGGGTAACACACTCTGCTGTGGCTAGCCCCCCACCCCCACCCCCGAGATCTAATGCAGAGGAGCTAGATCTTGTCATTCTTTGCCCTCATATTCCCACGGAAGTGAGAACTGAAGCTGTGTCATCTTGGACGAGTCACTTTCTTGCCTTTAGCCATAACCCTAAATTTCCAGCCTCCATCATTGGCTGGGAAAGGTGGAAGATGCGTGTGGGAGTCGCTGGGCGCCTTTTAAAGCTGTAGGACTTGGAGGCCCAGCAGACAGTATCAAACCACTGCGGGATATAGTCTACTGAGGTAGTCAGGGTGGAGCTCAGGATTAGCAGAAGGCTCTAGACACATACTGCCCTTCTCAATGGTCAGTTCTGCCAGCGTAACAGTCAAGATCCCATCTTCCTGGGGTCAGAGCTTTAGCCAGAAAGTGGGGTGACCATTTTGCTGATTCGTGTAGGAAGCGAGAGGTTGCTTAGGAACAGTGATCATCTTCTGGTCCAACATATGAGTTCCCACTTTGGTGAGTCGGGAAGGGGACCAGTGTGGAACCCGTGAGTGACAGGAGCTTGCAAACTGCATTCCTATTTCTGTTTCTCTTCACTGTGGTCCTGGGGGGCTTGAATACCTCCAGTGATGAGGTGCTCACTACCTCAGAGTCCTCAGCTGCCTGGAAGCTGTGGTTCACACACTGATAAATGGGGAAGACAGGCACAGACAGCCAGTGAGTGGTTCTAGGTCACACTACAGTCATAGCCTTGTGCTCTAAGAGTTTTGTGTGATGGGGAGACAGGCAGCAGACCAGCGGCACAAGCTCGATAAACACCACAGAGCACTGACTGCAGGGGCTGAGGAGGTGTAGAAGCTGGTGCTGTGATTCTGGGCACAGAGCAGCTTGAACTCTCCTGTGTCCACCTTCAGTCTAGAGCTCATCTCTCCTCAGAGAAACGGTCCCAGGGAGACCCGGGGCAGTGACCCGAGAGCCAGTGAGCTGGGCGTGGGGTTCACTGGCGTTGGTCCCTCTAGAGGGCAGAGCTCCATGGCAGTGGGAGAGGAAGGGATAGCACTTGTGATCTCAGGTTTGTGCCACCATACCTGCTTACACACCATGGGAAAGATGCGCATGAAATTCATGTAAGTCTTCAAAGACGACTAGGTGTGTGGCACTTCACACTCCAATTCCAGGTACTCGGTAGTGGAGGAAGGTTGCTTGCTAAGGCCATATGTCAGCTCTACCTTAAAAACACTCAGCTCCGTTGGTGCTTGCAGGAACTCGCCAATCTTGGGTTTGGTTCCCAGCACCACATGAACGAGGTGTGGTAGTTTGCGTATGTAACCCAGGAATTGGATGCATGAGAATCAGGACTCCAAAGTTAACCTTTGTGCACATAGTGATTTTGGACCCAGCTTGAGTACTTGATCCTGTCTCCAAAAGTATTAAGAACCCAAACTAAATAACCACAAATGGACTTGACTCCAATGTTCGTAGCCAGAAGAGATGGAGACTCCGAGGCTTTGGGGTAGCTCCCATGTGGAACAGGATGGGGCCAAGAAGAAAGCTAAGGCTGGGAAGTATCCCAGGGAAAACAGGTTTGGGAATCTGGGGAGCTCAGTTGGGACAGCCGCATGCCTTGGAGGGGAGACACATTGCTGTAGTCCACCCTCAGAATGGGTAGCAGCATCCTCAGCCCCTCTGTCCTGCTCTGGTCCACAGGGCTCGGATGGCGTCTGGGCGGCCAGAGGAACTGTGGGAAGCCGTCGTGGGTGCTGCCGAGCGCTTTCGGGCCCGCACAGGCACAGAGCTGGTGTTACTGACTGCAGCCCCGCCGCCGCCGCCCCGCCCAGGGCCCTGTGCCTATGCTGCTCATGGCCGCGGGGCCCTGGCAGAAGCCGCCCGCCGCTGCCTCCACGACATTGCACAGGCACACAGGGCTGCCACTGCCACCCGACCCCCTGGCCCCCCACCAGCACCACAGCCGCCCAGCCCCGCTCCTAGCCCACCACCTCGGCCCACCTTGACCAGGGAGGAAGATGAGGAAGATGAGGACGAGCCCACTGAAACAGAGACATCAGGGGAGCGGCTGGGCGGTAGCGATAATGGAGGTGAGCAGATAGGGCTGGCACTGGAGTGGGGTGTTCTGTGGGTCCCTAAGACAGCACTCCCTCCAAGCCTCACACAAGGACTAAGCACTTGGGAGTAATAAGACAGTATGTTGAGCAAACGTAGCACTCCAGGGTGGGTAGATGTACGTGAGGGCTTGTTTGGCCAAGGGACTGGTGAGAAGTGTGGGTGTTTCTGGAAAGGGGTAGGGGCTGCCATCCATCCAAGGGAGGCGGAGAAGTTTTCCAAGAGTGGGACATTGCTGAGAAGGCCAGCTTACCTAGCACAGAAGGCTAAAGAAAGTTTTCCAAATCCCCTGCGGTCCCACATTGGGCACCTGGATCTAGAGACTGCTGCTTGGGGAGAGTAAGGAAGTGGGTGCTTCTCAGAGAAAGTACTGTAACCACAGGACTGTGAGGAGTGACTAGGAATTACTCATTTGCCATCATGGCTGGCAGCTCATCCTTACCTGTCATGAAGGGTAACGGCTCTGGAGCCAGGTGTTGTGGTATCAGGTCTTTGGAACCTTGGGCAAGTGACATGGTATTAGGGTCTTTCATTTGGAGCTGTTTTTGGGCCATGTCCCAAGCACCATGTTGAATATGGTGGAAGGGACCCTAAGTGACCAGGGAGGCAGATGAAAGAGTGCTGAAGTGCAGGGACCAACTGCAGGGCCTGTCCCACCCACAGGTCTCTTCATGATGGATGAGGACGCCACCCTCCAGGACCTGCCCCCCTTCTGCGAGTCAGACCCGGAGAGCACAGATGGTGAGGATCCTGGGTTGTCCAAGCTCTAGGAGGCCAGGCAGAGGGTAGGGGGACAGAAGCTGAAGCTTCCCTGTATCATAGACGGCAGCCTGAGTGAGGAGACGCCCGCCGGTCCCCCGACCTGCTCCAAACACCCGGCCACAGCCCTGCCTACCCAGCAGTATGCCAAGTCTCTGCCCGTGTCGGTGCCAGTGTGGGCCTTCAAGGAGAAGAGGACAGAAGCCCGGTCTTCAGATGAGGAGAATGGCCCGGTGAGGGGGGAAGGAGACAACTGGGGTAGCCCAGAGTAGTCTGCTGCAGGGAGCCCCACTGCAGCTTAGGAGGAAGGCCCCTCATCTGTCCAAAATCGTTTGGGAGGGAGTCAGGGAAACTGAACCTCTGGGTCAAAGTATCTCCCAGGATTCATTTCTCCAGTACTATCCCGTGTGTGGTGTTCTTGGGCTGTACTGGCCTAACCTGGTCCCCCTAAAAAGAAAACTCCCTGAAACGGGAGAATGAGGCATTGAGTGATCAGGTGACACACACCCACACCCCTTGAGCAGCGCCTTCCATGGCCACTCTCCATATGGCTCCCTGCTAGATTCAGGTGGGATGCTTGCTGTCTTGGCCAAAGCGGACCGGGGACTTGGCACTGGGCCCCCGTTTCTTCGCAGTGCTAGAGTCTTGAAGGAGGAGGTGGGGTGCGGAGCCCGCGGGTTCAGCAGGATGATCCGGAGCGGGAGGCGGCCCCTGCACACTGACGGTTTGCTTCTCTCACAGCCCTCCTCGCCCGACCTAGACCGAATAGCGGCTAGTATGCGCGCGCTGGTGCTGCGGGAGGCGGAGGACACCCAGGTCTTCGGGGACCTTCCACGGCCGCGGCTCAATACCAGCGACTTCCAGAAGCTGAAGCGGAAATACTAAGCGTGCAGAACGCCTCGGGCCGCGGGAGGCCGCTGTCTGCTCTGCCCAGCAACGGAACAATTCTTGACGGGATTGGCTCGCTCCGGTTGGGCGGGGCTGGTTCTAAACGCTCAGAAGGTCAACCCCGTTTCTTGCCTAGCAACCGAAGCTTTGCCCGCACAGCCTTGACTCGCGGCCCCTGGGCGGAGCCCAGCTGCGGGAGCTGCTCAGCCGGTGTCCCCGGTGTCCCCGGTGTCCGTCGAAGAGTTGCCAGCTTCCCTTCCAGAGTTCCCCCGCCCGACTGGTCCCGGCCTCCTGGGAGTGTGGCCAAGCCCTCCCTAACCCAGAATTGGCCCGAGGCCTTGAATTTCTTACACTACTAGGGCTGTTATTGGATTCTTTTTGTTTTGTTTTGTTTTCTTTGCCTGAATCCTGAGACTTGTACCCTGTCCCCTAGGGGACAGTCCGGTCCTCCTCTGCGTCTGACGCCCCCTATAGGTTCCACCGCACGACAGCCTGTCCATCAAAATTTGTCCTGTACCCAGGACTGTACCAGCTTCCTGTCCCCCGACCCTAACAGGTGCCTTAAAAGGCCCTCTCCCACCCAAGGTGGGGGGGCCAGGGGGCCTCATTTTCTGGCCCTGGACTTGGGTGCGGGAGAGAGGGATGGGGGTCGGGAGGGGAGCTCTGAGATTAAAGTTTTACCTCTGACTAGTGAGAGCGTGTTGTGTGTGTGTGACGCTGTGAAGCCTTCACGGAAATTAAATGAAGTTCAGGGTTCGAGACCCACTCTTAGGGGCCGTAACTGGGGGCGGTAGAAAGCTGGACCGGGGAATCTCCATCTCCCAACATCCAAAGATGAACGGGGACAGATGACTGTCATCTTCAAACTAGTGGTATGTATTGCTTCCCTTTTAAGGATGATTTCACTTTGTACCTCAGGCTGTCTCCCCAAGTCTTTGTGCTGGGATTTATTTCCCATCTGCCCCATCATACCATGCTTTAGTGTATCTGTCCCAGAAGCAGGAGCGCTTTTCCCACTTTATTTCAGTGACTGGCATTATAGAAGCAGAGGAAGCGTGTATAGTAACGCCGTGCTCTTCGAATGCTAAGGACAAATGCTTGCTTTCCACTGCTGCACGGAGCAGTGAAGACACATCTGTCATTCCACCAGCAGGGAGGTTATTTAGGAGGCGCAGGAGTTCATGTCAATCTAGACTTCTCGAGGCGCTGCCTCGAAGAACACAATGCCTTTAATTCTAGCGCTTGGGAGACAGGAGCAGGTGAATCTGGTATCAAAAAAGAAAAGCACCCCCATCAATGGCCAACTGTGGTTGCATTTTCTTTATTCTGGCTGTTAGATACTTTTTCAAGATAGGATTTGCCTGTGTAGCCCTGGGGCTCTTGTATAGTCCAAGCTGTCACCAAGCTCCGAGATCTGCCTGCCTCTGCCTCCACTTCCCCAATTATAGAATTAAAGGGACTCGCTGCCAACCACTTGGCTGTAGTGTTCTTAGTTTAGTACCAGTATTCAGGAGGCAGACATCTCTGTAAATTCAAGTCCAGCTAGGGTGTTCTGGTGGATTAACGCACAAGCCAAGAAGAAAATGTCTGGGCTGAAAGTTAACTAACTGCAGCTGGGCTTGCTGACAGACTTTGCTCATAAGAGGAGGCAAGGTCATGGGATCCTGACTTTAGTGCCCAGCTGTTCTTCACGAGCAACTATATACAATTCTGCCCTAATTGCCCGTGCTGGAGGAAGTGCAGGGAAGAGCTGTGTGTGCAGTATGGAAAAGACCTCATTCCTGCTAGGTCAAGGCTTCCCAGTGTGGTTTGTTTGTGGGTAGCAGCCGGTACGACCTCCACCTATGCACTGTAAGCTCAGTATAGTCGGGTCCCCCAGAATGATCTGTGGTGGAATCGTATTTCGGGTTATCCTTCAGACTTTTGGAGAAGGGCAGACATTTTTTAGGTCTTTCCTGGAAAGCAGCGTCCTCTCTGTTTTCATTTACTTATTTATTTTTGCGGTGGGGGCAGAATCTCACTCTGTAGACCAGACTGCCTGCTTCTGCCTCCCGAGTATTAACATTAAACTTATGTGCGACCATGCCCAGGAAAGAATTTTAGCACGGCTACATCCTGAGACCCTGTCTCACTAAGACAAACAATCAAACAAGGCAAAACAAAACAAAACCGAGTAACTTGGGATCAAGTGCCCATGGATACCAGTGACCCCTATCGGCCCAGGCTCAGAGCGCCGCAAGCGAGTCAGGGCTGCGCATGCGCTGTGGGAGGAGCCAAATCATCGGACAGTATTTCCCACAGCATAGATGAGCTCTGGAATGAATTCAGAAGAGACGCTGACCACATGCAATCCTCACTATGCCTTGGAACCATTGTGGTAGCCTGGGAAACGTCGAACCCGCCCACGGGCAAGGGGCGGAATTTCCGGTGTGACTCCGGAGTCGGGACTTCCGGTGGCGGGTCCGTTGCCGGCTGCCGAGCGAGCTCCACAGTGATTCCGTTCCCCTACACAGCATCAAAGGATGTCACAGCTTGGATCCCGGGGCCGCCTGTGGCTGCAGAGCCCCACCGGTGGGCCACCCCCTATATTCCTGCCGTCGGATGGCCAAGCCCTGGTCCTCGGTCGGGGACCCCTGACCCAAGTGACGGACCGGAAGTGCTCCCGAAACCAAGGTGGGCACGAGAGTAGAACTGCGGCAGCGAGTGGGACTGGGAGCAGGGGAGCTTATGCCTAACCAGGAGCAGGGAGGCAAGACAGGAGGGACAAAGCGGATCTGGGAGACTGTCACCGGGGGAAGGTGTGGGGGGAGGATACAACAGAAAAGGTATCATCCATCAGGCCGTGATGATCAGGCCATGCCCAAGACCTCGGTTTACCCAATCTTATCTCATGGAACAAGCAGACCCTACAGATAAAAGTATCTGTTCTGGGCAAGTCCGGGTCCCTGGCACTCCTAGGGACTCCGAAGCATCTGGTCTTACTGAGGAATAAATTGCCTCGGGCCGGGGGTGAGACACACTTGTCATCCATACTGTTGGGTGGTAGAGGCATGAGAATCAGTTCAAGCCCAGCTGCTAGTATTAAGCGAGTTCAAGGCTATCCTGGGCTACCTGTGTTGTGGGGAAAGAGGAAGGGAGAAAGTGCCTTTTTCTACTGAAGTCTAAGTAGTAGCTGCAGTTGGCTACACCCCCCGTGCGTGGTGTAAACCCTGACTCAACCCCCTTGCCCTCAGTGGAGCTGATTGCAGACCCTGAATCCCGGACAGTGGCAGTGAAACAGGTACCAGCGTCTCAGCGACGGGTAGCAAGGACTTGGGAGAGGGGCCCAGCGGGTCACAACCCTTCAAAAAGCTACTCAGCTTTTCCCTTTTCCACCGCGCCAGACCAGAGTTTCTAACCTTTTAAAGTTCTGACTGGCCACAGGAAGTGAATAGGTGGGAAGATTAAAGATCTGATTGGGAGATAAGGTATTGGAATTGGTGGGGCGCAGGTGTTCCATGAGGGGGTGGTGCCAAACCTAGCTCCTCCTTTGTCTGCAGCTGGGTGTTAACCCATCAACTGTTGGGGTCCAGGAGTTGAAGCCAGGGTTGTCTGGCTCTCTAAGCTTGGGGGATGTCCTTTATCTGGTTAATGGCCTATATCCCCTGACCCTGCGTTGGGAAGAGATTATCACACCAGGATCCCAGCCAGATACTCCACCAGGCACTCCAGTAGATCCCGAGGAGGGAAAGGATACTGAGCCTCAGAAAAAGCGAATTCGGAAATCCTCCCTTGGCTGGGAGAGTTTAAAGAAGTTACTGGTGTTCACAGCATCTGGAGTGAAGTCCCGGAGCAAGGTGAGGCCAGCACCAAGGTCTAGCCATTTAATTCCAAGTTTCCTGTGTTAGTCTTATCAAAGTCTCTGAGCCTCAACTGCTCTGTGCAGAGGTGGCTGAGACACTAGTGGTGACCTCCATAACTGAGGTACAGGGGACAGATCAGGCCCAGTAATCAGTGATGACCAGACCTTTCTTGGATGTTTTTATGGGTTACTCTAAAATGAGGCCACAGAAAATGTGTGGTCTAGTTCCCCGTTGGGCACTCAGCCAGCAGTAAAGTTCACTCGAGATTATATGTGAACCGTATGCGTGCAGTTGGATGCAGAGGCCAGAGAGCATTGTGTGGCCTGGAGCTGTAGTTACAGGCAGTTATGAGCCATCTGACGTGTGCTCTTAACCACTGAGTCATCTCTCCAACTCTTCCAACAAAGCCCTTTGCTCTTTCTGGGCTGTTAATCCTCCAAGGAGATGCTCAGGGGAAAAGGGTCCCTACTGGAAACAGGAAGTGGAGGGCAGAGGACTCAGAAGGGTAGCAGTGGTGTTAAAAGGCTGGTGATGCACGCTTTTAATCCCATCATCTGGGAGTCAGAGGCAGGCAGATCTCTGTGAGTTCAAAGCCAGTCTGGTCTGCAGAACGAGTTCCAAGACAGCCAAGGCTACAACAGAGAAGCCTTGTCTTGAAGCAAAAGGCTGGTGTCAATAAGTTTGTGAAGAAGGTCAGCGATGACAGTATTGCTGTCCCTGTTGTTGGTGATACCAGGTGGCTGCCTTTGACCTAGATGGGACTCTCATCACCACCCGCTCTGGAAAGGTCTTCCCCACTAGCCCTAGTGACTGGAGGTGAGGTGGGACATGGGAAGAGGCTGGGATGGGAGCCCAGAGTCCTTTAGATTACAAGTTACCTGCTACTTCCCATCAACCTTAGGATTCTGTACCCAGAGATTCCAAAGAAGCTCCAGGAGCTGGATGCTGAGGGCTACAAGGTATGTGGGTGTGTGTATAGGTGTCGGAAGCCAAGCGCCACAAGGTGTGGGAGCCTGTGTTTATGCGTACACGAACACATGCATGTATGTGTGTGTAGAGTTCAGGCCAACCTGTGGTGACAGGGCCCCTGTATGTTCCTGTCTGTCCCCAGCTAGTAATCTTCACCAACCAAATGGGCATCGGGAGAGGCAAGTTGCCAGCAGAGGTGTTCAAAGCCAAAGTGGAAGCTATATTGGAGAAGCTAGGGGTCCCATTTCAGGTATGGCCAGAAGGGACACTTAGGGACCATTTGGGACAGGGACCCAGAGGGAACCTGCCAATGTGTGGGGTGGAGGCCTCGGCTGGGATCATGCTGACAGAAACTGTCCAATGAGATCCCAAGGGGACACGAAGGACACTGTAGCCTGGCCACCTCCATAGGTGCTGGTGGCAACGCATGCAGGTCTAAACCGAAAGCCAGTGAGTGGCATGTGGGACCATCTGCAGGAAAAGGTAAGCATCCTCCTGCCTTTTACGCTGTCCTTCCCAGCCCTCCCTTCACTGCATAGGTGGCAACTAGAAAAGCCTAGAGGGGCTGGGGGCATGGGGTGACCAGGTCCAGCCTCTGAGAGGCCGGGGGCAGTGTTATTTAAACAAAGATGCTCAGGGCTAAGGGCGAGAGCCTGGTTGGTAGCAGGGACATGGGAAACAGGCTGAGAGGGAAGGGCCCATAGAAGAGCATACAGACCCAGGAAGGCCCGCCTTGATTAGGGCCACAAGTTGGAAGAGCGGGAGTCTAGGCTGCTATGGGATGTGCACCCTCTGGAGGCCGCCGGGGGAGCAGGCGAGACTGGTCCAGCCAGCCCCTCTGCTGCCCCATATGGTGGGACGTCACACTGCCTCTCTTTGCAGGCCAACGAGGGCATCCCCATCTCCATCAGGGACAGCATCTTCGTGGGAGGTAAGAGGCACAGGCGGCGGGGGTTCAGGAACCTCCTCAGAGCTCAGAGTTGGACAAGGCTGCGCTCCCCCACAGATGCAGCAGGCCGCCCAGCCAACTGGGCCCCAGGGAAGAAGAAAAAGGATTTCTCCTGTGCAGACCGCCTGGTAAGCCTGGTGTCTGTCCCCTGCCCTGCCCATGTGACACCCAAACTGCACCTCTGAACCCACCTGACCTCTGCTTTCCCCCCAGTTTGCCCTTAACGTCGGCCTGCCCTTTGCCACTCCTGAAGAGTTTTTCCTTAAGTGGCCAGCAGCCCGCTTTGAGCTTCCAGCCTTTGACCCGGTGAGGCCCAAAAGGGAAGAGGGTGAGAGGTCCTCTCTGACTCCCTGGGCTCACACCACCCCTTTTTTGCTCCCCTGCCAGAGGACCATCTCCAGTGCTGGGCCCCTCTACCTCCCAGAGTCCAGCGTCCTCCTGAGCCCTAACCCAGAGGTGGTGGTCGCTGTAGGATTCCCTGGGGGTGAGACGCCACAGCCCGACCTCTGCCACCCCCCACCCCCGCACTCAGTTGGGTCCTAGACACTAGCTGACTGGCTACACTGCCCCCACAGCCGGCAAGTCCACTTTCATCCAGAAGCATCTGGTGTCCGCTGGCTACGTCCACGTGAACCGAGTGAGTGGGGCTGTACCTGACCCTCCCTGCCAGCCTTTTGCAAGGATGGGGGCTCCCTAGACCGATTTGTAACTTGAGTCCCACAGGACACGCTGGGCTCATGGCAGCGCTGTGTGAGCTCATGCCAGGCGGCACTAAGGCAGGGAAAACAAGTCGTGATTGATAACACCAACCCAGATGTCCAAAGTCGGGCCAGGTACTGGAAACTCATGGTGGGCGTGGGGCACACTGATCATAGTAGGCGGGAGTGACAACGGTTTTGCCTCCACAGGTACATCCAATGTGCCAAAGATGCAGGTGTGCCCTGCCGCTGCTTCAGCTTCTGTGCCACAATAGAGCAGGCGCGACACAACAACAGGGTGAGCCGCTGTCCCGCCCCTCCCCCCATCTACGCCCTGCGCCCTCTGACTTCCATGCCGTTTTGCAGTTCCGGGAGATGACTGACCCTTCGCATGCGCCGGTGTCAGACATGGTCATGTTTAGCTACAGGTTAGGGGGTTCAGGGGCTCCGGAGGGGGTGGGGAGATGGGGTACAGAGCCTCACACATCCCCAAACCCATCCCACAGGAAGCAGTTCGAGCCGCCCACGCTGGCTGAAGGCTTCCTGGAGATCCTTCAGGTTCCATTCCGGTTACAGGCGCATCTGGACCCTGCGCTGCAGCGACTCTACTGCCAGTTTTCAGAGGGCTGAGTCCTCGATAAACACGGCTGCCCTGCTCACAGCCATCCTGCTGGTCTTGTGGAAGGCAAACCCGGTGCCCTGGCCTTCTGCATTGAGCTCGGGCTTACAGGTGGGCTCTTGTGCACCCACCACCCCTGGCTTGGGGAGTTGAGCAGCCATTTTGTGGTGGGGGACAACCATGACCTGACGGAGTCATCAATAGGTATCAGCCCCGTTGTGGGACACTGGAGTCTCAGGTAACAATGTGTCAAAGGATGATCCTGCTTTTCTGTCTAATATCACACATCCCTCAAACTTCAAGACTGAGCAGCGCTGTGCTTGGGGTGTTCCCACACTAACTTCAGGAGACACAACTATTTTGCATGAGCACGGAAGGAGCAGGGAGGGGTAGCACGTGGGTTAAAAGGCTTTATTAGGGAAACATACAGGGGCGAGGACCATCCTTGGGAGACCTCAGGACGATGTCCTCCAGGTTGCTAGGCAGGTACAGTCCCCAGGAGCCCCTGCTCAGAAGTATCTGACCTGGGAGGCAGTAGGAGGGGTGGCTTCTACAAGTGAAACTGCACCCTACCCCCCAGTACTTAAGCTGTGGTCCTGGCACCCATTCCTCGCCAGGGATACTGGTGACAGGAGGCGGAGACTCATGCAGCAGGTCTATGGCCAGGGCCCCCCTGCTGCTTCCCACAAACACGGGTGCTGCTCACCAGTCTCCATTGGGCCCTCGTCTGGGACTGTGGCCCGCCCAGCCTGGGAGTCCACTAGCCACCCATCTGCAGAGAAAGAAGCCAGGGGAGGTTTCAGGAGCGGGCGCCCCGGGGCAGGGCCCAAAAGGTGTGCACGGTGGCCAGCCTCACCCCTCGCTGCTGCTGCTCCTGCTCCAGGCTCCGCTGCAGGACCTGCTGCTGGTTGGCAATGACGCGGCGAATCCCGTTGACAAAGTTGCTCTGGTCGTGCGGGATGAGGCCGATGAAGATCCTTTTCTCCGAGGAGTAAAGCAGCATCAGCACGCGCACCTCACACGAGGCCTTGTACGAGAAGTGCACGCAGCCCGCCTAATGGCAGCAGGCCCACGTCAGGACATGCTCTCCCTCAGCACACACACCACCCTTTGCACTGTCAGCCATGGCTCCCCAAGATCACTAAACAGAGAAACTGAGGCCCAGAGCTGGTGGATGTGTATCTTGGGGGCTCCAGGCCTCCCAAGTTCCCTGGGAATTCTGGGCCAAGCTGAGCATCATGTGCTGGTTAGTCTGGTTGGAGCAGGACCCTCTCTAGCTGGTGGGGGGCTCTAATGACAAGCCTGCTGTCTCAGTTCCCCAGTGCAGACCGTAGTTGGCATGGGGACCACAGTGCTGTGTAACGGGTACAGGGCATCCTATCTGCATCGGGGTGGCCGAGGCCCCACCGCAGCTTCCGCAAGCAGCTGCCCCTCCACTCACGAAGCCATTGTCCATGATCCGGCACAGGCTCTTCAGCGTCTCCATGTCCTTAGTGAAATGGAACTGGACCAGGCGTGAGTTCCGGAACAGTGGCACAAGGGTGGTCTGTGGGAAGACCGAGGGCTACTTTACAGGATCCTAGGCCATGGAAGCCAGGCAGCACTCCCTGTACCAGCCCACCCCCAGCCTGGCATCCCCCAGACCCTCACCAGCAACTGCTGTGGAATGAGCTGCATAAAGAGCCTCCGAGGCCACTGGTCGGTTCTCCTGCCACACAAGACAGCAGGCGTCAGTCCCACGTCCTCCCGGGGGCTGCACTGCAAACGTGCCCACCCAGCATCCACCACTCACAGGATCTCTCCTTGGTTCACGTAGACGTGTGATGGCAGCCACCGCTTGGACCGGCTGTTGGGCTCAGGCCTGGGCTTTGGGGCAGAGGGAGAGGGCACTTCAGGGGAGGGCAGCTTAGGGGCCGCAGCCCCCACAGCCCCCGCAGCTCACCTCTTGCCACTCCATGACTCCACTCCATGCCAAGAATTTGTTGTTGACAATCTGAACAGGTCCAGAGTGCACGCCTCCAGGGCCCACAGCCTGTGGGACAGGAACCCACCACACTGTCAGCAGCCACAACTTCAAACCCAGGCAGGCAGAAAACTGGTCCCACCTTGACTGCCAACATTCTGTGCTCCCAAGACAAGTCTCTGCCCCTGGGTGGCCGGAGGACCACAGCTACCTAAGCAAGTAGCAGGCCTCTGAGATGTCAATATTGGGCAGTTGGGCCAGGATACACAGTCACCTGCCACCTCACTCCATTCTGCAGCTGACTCTACCTCTGTCTCTCTGAAGCTCATAAAACTACTGTGCTCCCCTCCACCCCACCCAGCTCCTGACTCCGCCTTCCCGCCGCACTCTAGCCCAGGCAGAAGCAGTTGGTCTACCAGCGGTGAGACCGGGCTACCGTCACCTGGCACACCTGTTTACGGGTGGTGATGACCTGTCGTATGGCGTTGACGAAGCCGCTCTGGTCGTAGGGGATGAGGCCCATGAAGATCTTCTTCTTAGACGAGTATAGGAGCATGAGCACGCGCACCTCGCAAGGGGAAATGTGGGGGAAGAGCATGCAGCCGGCCTGCGGGGACAGGGCTGCAGGTCAGGGGCCTGGCCCTCCACCACAACACAACCCAGGCTTTCCCCAGAGCAGGTGAACTGCTCTTGGCCACCTAAGCACCTGATGATACAGGGCAGGGATAGGTGTGAGGCACAGACCCTGAATGGTCTTCACCAACCCGGCGGCCCTGCTCCTGGGTTAGAGCGGGTGCAGGGGCTGGAGCGAGGCTCAGGACTGAGAACCAAGGTCTGGTTCCCCGCAACCCCATGGCAGCTCGCAGCCTTGCAATCAATCCTATGGGATCTCTTGGGATCTCTGCTGGTCACTGCAGCACCAGGCACACACACCATTAAAAAAAAACTTAAAACTTGAAGAGCAGGCGGTAGGCCATGCTGCTGGGCCACCCACCCAAGGCAAACTAACATCCCGGTTTCCCCATCTGTAAGACAGCTGACAGCACATGGAGGGATGGCTGTGGCCGTTACTAGGTAACACTAGCTAAGGGACCAGCCCTCTTCAATGGGAAGACAGAGATCTGTAGGCCCCCTGTCCTTCCAGGAACAGAACCTATACCTACATAGCCAGCCTTTCGGACTAATTCTGCAGCCACGCCATGCCCCAGTCTGTGGGGCCCAGAAAAGGGACAAATCCTTGGAGGTGGCCAAGTAGGAGGGGTAGACCAGCCCAAGGCAGAGCTGGGGTTGAGCCTGGAGTCCAATCCTCTCATGCATGGGTTGGTGACTTCCTCTCACCCTGTACCGCCAACTGCTGCAGGCCAGTGACCTCAAAGTGGGTCCACAGCAGGAGAGGTTGTCCACCAGACGACACCACCACCCCACACACAGGGCCCTGAGAAGCAAAGCCTGCCGGGCTCCACAGGCAGGAGATGGGAGCAGCATGCACTCCGATGCCCACCGCCATTGGGTTACAGTCCCCCCACCAACGTCCTGGAATAACCGACCACTCGAGGCACGGGAAGACTCCCACTGCAGGGCAGAACTAGGTCCCGCCCCACTGCCCCCCACTCCCACTCACGAAGCCATTGCCCATGATGCGGCAGAGGCCCTTGAGGGAGTCACAGTCTCTGTTGGTGAAGTGGAACTGGGCCAGCTGAGAGTTTCGGAACAGGGGACCCAGCGTGGTCTGCGGATGACAGGTGAAGCCACCGATCACGACGAGGCCAAGTGTGGGGAGATTCCGGGGTGGAAGTATGGCTCTGGGGTCAGGGCTTGGGTTATGTGGGTGGGGCCAGGGTTTTGGGGGTGCATAGCCCCACTAATCTCACCAGCAGCTGCTGAGGGATGAGCTGCATGATCAGCTTCTGGGGCCACTGGTCCGTCTCCCTGCGGTAGGGGGTGCATCAGAAGCCATTCCCTGCATCCTAGGCCGCCCCAGGCTCTGCCCACTCCCACACTCACAGGTTCTCGCCCCGGTTCACATAGGCCTGGCAGGGCAGGGTGCGCTTCAGCTTGGCTGTGGAGTCCGAGAAGGGTCTACGCTTCTGCGGGTGGGAGGCGGGGGAACTCAGCGAAGTGCCCGGGCCACCCAGCCTCCCCCCCCACCTGCTCGGGGCTTTTGGGGGGCCCGGCCGGGCTCACCTCCTGCCACTCCAGCACTCCACTCCAGGCCAGCAGTTTGTTGCTGAGCGGGTGCTCACTCACTGCCAGTCCCCCTAGAGTCAGCCCGGGTGAAGAGGGCCCAATAGGCCCCAGGGCCCCAAAGACTCGAGCGCCTTCCTGCAGCAGAGAGAATTCTTAGGTCACTCAAGGTTAGGCCATTCCACACATCCTGGAGGGGCCCTCCTCAGGGCCAGGCTCCGTCCCCAGCACACACTTCAGTCCCAGCCGTCCAGACCTCAAAACTTGACCCTTAGACCAACCTCAGGAAACTGGGCAGCATCCGAAGTACTCAGAGCCACCCTAAAGCCACTGTCACCACCCCCCAAGAGGAGCCTCCCACAAAGGATGGCCTTCCCTGAGAACCCCAAGGTGGTAGCAACCAGAAACCAAATAAAAAGAGCATCCTGGAGGAAAACGGGGACTCTAAGGAAGCCCAGAGTCTACTGTGCCAATGCACTGGACCTGAATGAATGCTGACGAGGAGCTCCAGGCATGGCCGCACACCCCTCACCTCAGGCTGCAAGCTAAACTCTTTTCAGCCACAACAGTTTCCTGGGCCAGCCTTTAACCAGACAGACCCATGTGTGCCTCCGGGCCGGAGACCCTTCTGATAGTCACCACTAAGCTCTTGAGGCCTTTATACCCAGCATGATGACAAACCAGAAAGTGTTCTCCCCGTGACTTATGCAGAATAGCCTAGGTCTTCAGTTTACACTGCTAAGGGGCCTTCATGATGAACAGAGTCCTGCAGACCCAAGCCCCCAGGATCACAGCAAATGGGCACACAAGCCTGAGTGTGCCTTGAGACACTACAAGTGGCCACATGTGTCAGCATGTGCACCACCACACAGTCGGGCCTAAAAACACACTTAGGAACCTTAAACAAATTCCAAGACTATTCAAATGTGGGGTGGGGAGTAAACATTTGTGCCTGCACCCCAAAACATCTGCATGCGCACAACAGCTGGGGAACACACTAGGAACATGCACCTCTCTGTAGCTCTTGTCTATGCATGTCTGATTTGCTGCGCACTTCATGGCAAAGTCAAGGCACATTTGTGGGAAAGTGACACATCTGAGGACCCTAGGAGCAGCTCCCAACACCAAGGGAAAACTTCAAGCCTACGCTGCACTACAGCGAGGGGTGTGTCTACGTTCCTCAGGTGATCCAAGTGGCAGACCCGCCTCAGCTCCAGAGAGCAACATCGTCATAAGCCTGAAGTGGTCAGAGCCATGCCAGGGAATAGCTTACAGCTAGCCAAGCATGCGCAGGTGTGGCCACGAGTCAACCATCACAATAGGCAATTTTGTTGCCCCAAGCAAACCTCAATGTTTCTAGAAAAGTGCGCGCACGTTTTTTTTTTTGAGTGTTCAAAACGGTGCCAGCCGCACAAGCCTACAGGGCTGAATGTTTACCTTAAGCTTTACCTTAAGGCTTAAGGTCTGGGCTCGCTGCGGGGCGGGCGGGTATGCAAATAGAGGGACTGTCCACAGTCGCCATCTGGCCCCGGGGGACAACGCCCCCGCGAGCAACAGCTGGGCGCGCGTGTTTGCGCCGGGCTCCTCCGCCGGCCGCCTCGCGCATTTCCAGACCCGGAGGCCGGGGACCAACTTTGCGATTGGAAAAACAAGCGTGCACCCCAGGCGCCCCCCACGCGCGCGTGCAGCCGGCCGCGGACTCAGCAGTAATTCGAACCCGCCCCGCCTCCGTACCCCGCCCCCCGCCCAGCCCGCCGCGCAACAAAGAGGAGCGCCCAGAGCCGCCCAAGGACTGGTCCGGGACCCTGGGGTGCGCCCTCCCGCGGGAGGCCCGTGGGCGCCGCGGACAAAGGCGCCCGCCAGGGGAGGGGTGGCGGGGCGGGGCGTGCGTGGAAGGCTCTGGAAACAGGCCGTGGGACTCACCATGGGAGGGGCCGAGCGGGCCCGGATCCGCGGCGGCTGCGGGCCTCGAGGACCCGCAGGCCAGGAGCGTGAGCGCACGGCGCGGACGACCAGGGGCCGCGGTGGCCGGCCACGACCTCCGAGGGGGCCCCCGGCGCCGGAGCGGTGCGGGGCACGGCGCGGGCGGACCATGGCGGGCGGGAGGCCGTGGGCCTCACGGGGGGCTGCGGGGCCGCCGACCGACGGGCGCGGGCGCGCGGCTACGGGGAGAAGCGGAGCGGGGCCGCGGCGGGGGACGCGCCGCTGAGGGGTCGCCGCGGCCGAACCACTGCAGCGAACAGGGGAGCCCGGCGCCAACCAACGCGAAGCTGGGGGGGGAGGGCTGTAGGGGGGCTGGAGCCTACCAACGTGGAAGGAGAGGGAGAGCCGGGACCGACGCCGGGGAGAGGAGGAGCCGGCGCTGACAAACTGGGATCGAGGACTGTGAGGGGGTGTGGCTGGAGCGAACCAAGAAGGTCGGGGAGGGAGGATCTCAGACTTGGAAATGACAAGAGAGAAACTGCTCCCGAGTTCGGGCTGGTGAGACAATACCAAGTCCTCACTGCTGGAGGGACAGAAGGCGGTAGACGGGATAATGGGTGGCGCGACGGAACCTACCACCGGACCGAGGGGTAGATTCGGGAACCAGGCGTTCTTGCGCCTTGGAGGCGGTGACGTGGCAGGGTAGGTAAAAGACTACAACTTCCAGCGGGCAGCGCGCGGCCTGGGCGTGGCCTAGAGGCCAGGCGTAGCTGCGAGCCCATTTGTCCAGGGTCAGCCTGCTATCCCTTGCGCCTCCCAGCAGTTGCTTCTTCCAAATCTCATTCGTGATCTGAAAGGACTGTGCAGTGGTATTTCTTGCCTCAGTTTTTCACCTGTGATAGTATCCAGCCTTAGAATACATGAGCTCAAAATAAGCGGCGTTGTGCCTACCTCGACTGCTAGCTCATGTACCCAGGCTGACCTCGAACTCCTAGCCTCCTGTCTTCACCTTTATTAGGGTTTGCACTACCACATTTGGCTGTCGAGCTTTATATAGGATACTGAGGTTTGAATTTATAGCCTCTTACATGCTACACGTTGTCTCCTGCCCTCTTTTAAACTAGAAACGTATTTGTAGTCTGTGTTCTTCCTCGCTGAATCACACACTAGTTTGACCAAATTATATCAGGCCCCCAACAGCACACCACAAGCTATGATGCCTATCAACTGGAGCAAATGTCCTGGTCAGTAAGCTGGCTAATGTTTTATAGAGGGCTCATTTGGAAAAGGTCCTTATCTGCCATCAAGCCTGTCAACCTGGGTTTGATCTCCCTAAACCACGTGATGAGCAAACCGACCCTTACAAGTGCTCCCTGACCCCATCCCTCCTGTACAAGTCCTGTGGCACATGTGCATATATATCATCCAGAGTCTGCTTGTACTTCAAAGTGAGCTCAAAAACCTGATTGGCCAACTGACTTGGGGAGAACCTAGTAGTGGCACTCGGCATTAACTGAAAGGTAGGGGAAAGGTCAGGAGTTCAAGGTCATCCTCAGCAGCCGAGTGAGACGAAGCCAGCCTGGACTACAGAAGCGTCTCTCAATAGCAACAGTAACTAATCCAGGCAGAGCCCAAGGCCAGCTAGTGAAGAGCAGGATGGCCACAAATGGAGTCCGGGACAGCTGATTTTGAAACTGATCCCAAAGGATTTTGCAGGGCAACTGGAATAAAAGGTGAAAGACAAAGCCTGTAGGACAGACCCTCAAGGGCGACCAGTTTGTTTGTTTTTCATGACAGGGTTTGTCTGTGTAGCTCTGGCTATCCTAGAACTTGCTCTGTAGACCAGGCTGGCCTTGAACTCAGAGATCCAACTGCTCCTGCCTATCAAGTACTGGAATTAAAGACCCACTAGCAATTTTATAATCCTTGTAAGTTTGTGGACAGTCAGGGCTATACATTTGAGAGACTGTCTCAAAAAAGGGAGGTGCTGGAGAGACGGCTCAGCAATTAGGAACTTACTGCTCTTCCAGAGGATCCAAGCTGGACTGACAGTACCGACATGGCAGCTTCACAAATATGTATAATTCTAGTCCCAAGGGATCAGATGCCCTCTTTTGGCCTCTACAGGCACCAAGCGCAAACATAGGCACAAGCAAAACACCCACAAACATAAAAGAAACATTTAAAATAATTAAAAGAAAGCAAGGGAACACCAGGTGTGATGGTGTAGTTTTTGGAATTTTGTTTTTGGTTTGGTTGATTTTTTTTTTGTTTTGTTTTTTTGTTTTTTTTTTTTGCACTACTATAAGGCAGTTTTTGTTTTAAATCCAGGTGTGGGATGTGGGGCTGCTTCAGGTTGTTGGCAGCAGCTGACTGTGCTTTACAATTTGTGAAATAGTACTATGCAAAGAGAAAACATTACATATCCTGATAGCAAGGATCAAACGCCCACAGGAGCTTGAGGTGCCTGATTAGCAGGAAGTGCTCTAAAGATGTTATGCTAACCCCTTTATGACCCCTGACTTTATTCGGGGATCTTTTCCCTTTTCTCTCTCCTATCTAGTGTTACAGGGGTGGAAGAGAAAGGATGGAGAAAGGTTAAAGAACCCACAAGGTAGTAGAGGAGAGGGACATAACATGTCTTTTAATCACTAAGGAGGCAGAGGCAGGGGTCTCTGAGTTTGAGGCCAGGCCGGTCTACAGAGAGAGTTCAAGGACGGCCAGAGAGAGCTACCCCGAGAAACCCTCATTCATAACCGGAAAAGCCAGAGAGCATGCACTGGGGCGGCTCAGCAGAGTGAAACAACTTGCCGCCAAGTCTGACATGGCCTGCGTTATAACTGAAATATTAGGATTCTCTAAAGTTATCCTCTGACCACACAATACAGAATCAGGGCAGGGCAGAGTGCCTGACTGGCTTGCAGGGAGCCCTTGGTTCATTGTGAGCGCCACATGAATCAGACATGGCATCAGACATGGCCGTGCGTGCTTTGAGCCCCAGCACTTGAGGAATGGAGGCGGAGGCAGGGAGATTAGTTCAAGGTCGTCCTCTGTTACATAAATAGTGAGGCCAGTCTACGCTGCATTAGACTGTCTAAAAAGAAAAAGGGGCTTTGCCACGGAAATTGTGCAGTCCTGGGGGGACAAGAACAAGAATAAGATCACAAAGAATGTGTGTTGTGTGTAAACATAAACTGAGTTCTATGTTGAAAGGGCCATGAAGGAACAAGGAGCAAAGACAGGCATGACCAGCTAGCATGCAGCCTGGATTCAGGCCAGATGACCAATAGGTATTTAAAGACACCCCCCCCCACCCCAGAAGTTAGAGTTGTAGGCACCCCAGGGTTCTGTCATTAACCTGCACCTATCAACAGCAGCACTGAGGAGAAAAGCCTGGGCCGAATCGCCTCTGCTCCCCCTGCCCCAGCCCTCAGAGTTCCAAACCAGCCTTGCTGTTCTAATCAAAACCCAAAAACGAAGACCTAGGAAGACCAGGTCCTCATGGGTCTTTCTTTTAAGACAAGATCCTGGGCTAGAGGAATGGCTCAGTGGTTAGAGCACTGACTGCTCTTCCAGAGGTCCTGAGTTCAAGTCCCAGCAACCACCTGGTGGCTCACAACCATCTGTGATGGGATCCGATGCCCTCTTCTGGTGAGTCTGAAGACAGCTACAGTGTACTTAAATTAAATGAATAAATACATCTTTAAGAAACAAAGACCTCATCCTTCCAAGTGTAATTACAAGCCAGCATCACCAAGCCCAGCTCAGCTTCCCTTTATTCAGCATGAAACCCTGACTTCTGTTAAACTCTTAAAGGGCTCTTCAGGGGGCTGTATGACCCAGTTGGTAAAGGTACTGGCTGCCAAGCCTGAGGAACCCAGTTCGATCCCCCTGGAGCACTCTGACCTCGGCACACAGGCAAGGCAAAAACAAAACAAGAAACCCACAATGGCAAACAAAAGACTCAGGATCTCAGCTTAACGATCTTCCACCTTGAGCTGACTGTGACAGGGGTCAGTGCAACTTCTGGCCACACCTCTGTCCCTCCCAAAGCCCTCGTGGGCCTGGTGTCTTCAAACCGTACCTTATACACACCCTCTTGGAGGAAATGCACCTGCTAATCTGAGAGGGTCACCAGCTCCCTACAGCCTACCCCAGATCCTGGGAAGGAGAGCAAGGTAAGTGCAGAGGCATCGCACGCCTTTGATCCCGGCACTTCTGAGGCAGAGGCAGGTGGATCTCTGAGTTTCTCTCTGAGGCCACCCTGCTCTGCCGATCGAGTTCCAGGACAGGCAGAGCCACAGAGAGAAACCCTTTCTCCTTTCTCAAAAAGCAAACCAATAAATAAGTAAATAATAACAAACAATGCCTCCCGAGCACTTCCAGGGCCATGAACCTGACAGCTGTTATATAACCTAAATCCCTGTATCTTAATCTGGGTCTGCTGGAGACAGAAGCTAAGACCTTGTACCAGCCATTCACACTATACAAGCATGCCTTCAGCTCCTCACGGGGGCGGGGTGTGAGGGGGATCCTAGGCATGTTCTACACTGAGCCACACTCCTAGCCTAAGACCTGATTGGTTGTTTGGGTAAGAGAAAGTGAGTGAAGATGGAGCTTTTTTTTTTTGTTTCTGTCCCTCTTCCCCACCCCCAAAACAGGCTTTCTCTATGTAGCCCTGGCTGTCCTGTGGAGCCCTGGCTATGCAGACCAGGCCAGCTTCAAACTCAGAGATCTGCCTTTGTCTCCTGGATACTGGGATTAAAGGCATTTGCCACCACTATCTGAAGAGACTGTCACTTTGACCTTTTTTTTTTTAACCCCTTTGAAGAATTTTATTGGCACTTTATGCAACTCAAGACTTTCCTCAAAGAAGAACATGTTTTAGAGACGTGGTGTGTGTTTAAACAAACATCCCCCAAATCTGCTTTTTTCTTTTGTTTTTGAGACAGGGTCTTCTTGGCTGGCCTGGAACTATGTAGACTGGTCTTGCCTAAAGCTGCCTGGTGCACGAATTAGGACAGAACCACAGACCTAACATGCCTTCTCTTTCATCTGTTTTCAAGTCAGGGTTTCTGTGTAGCCCTGGCTATCTTGGAATTCAATCTGTAGACCAGGCTGGCCTCACACTCAGAGACCAGCCTTCCTCTGCCTCACAAACACCAGGATTAAAGGCGTGCACCACTACATCTGGCCTATCAGACACTCCGGAGGCAATGGAGGTGGACGTGTGAGTTGGAGGTCAGCCTGGTCTACACACACAATGAGGTCACTTCCAAACAAACCAAGCACACTGCAGGGCTATACCAGGCCCCCCTTCGCAGGCTGGCTGCCAGTCAGAACAAACTGGTTTGTGTTGTGAAGGCTGGCTTCCGTTTGCTTGAAGAGTGTGTTTCAGTCAGGGACCAGAATTCTCTGCTCTTCTGTGTGGGGTGCTACAACCTTTCTAGAACTCTGCGGCAGGGAATACTGACAGGGAGGCCAGCCTGTGGAGCAGCTAAGAAAACAAGCCCGTGCCTCAACTATTCTTTCTGTGTGTGCGCGCATGTGCAGGTGTCCTTGGAGGCCAGAGAAAGCTGTCCCTCCTGGAACTGAAGTTACAAGTATTTGTGAACCCCATGATGTGGGTTCTGGGAACTGAACTCAAATCCTCTGCAACAGCGGTACCCACTCTCAACAGCCACACCCTTTCTCCAGCCCACCACAACCAGTCTTGTTTTGAGGACACACCCACATTTCCCTAGAACTTCTGCCTGGTTCACGTACACAATGCTGTCTCTCCAACTATGACCGACTTAGATCGTCTTCGGAAAACCTGCCTGCTTCAGCCAGCTCCCCCCTCCCTGCCTACCCCTCACATATGGGTCTCCGTTGAGGCTGTGTCCTGGTTCTGGGGTCTCCTTCTTCCAGAGGTCGAAAAATGGTGGCCTAATGGCCTCATGAGACCCACAGCAGATTTTGTTTGGTCCTCAGTGTGTGTGGTGGTTTTGGTCTTGAAGGCCACCAGGCGGGGCACGCAGTCTCCCTGTTCGCCACAGTCCCTAGCACGCCATGTCTCAGAGCCACGGGCATGGCCACAACACCACCTTGCCTTCTTGTCTTCAGCTGCACCTGGGTCCCCTAAGCCTCTCTTACTTCCTGAGAATCACCCAGGGGCGGGGCCTCATGAAAGAGGACTGGGGGGGGGGGGGCCTCCTGGCCAGGCCCAGGGCAGGGCAGAAGTGTAGCAGCATGCAGGGGCCAGGCTGTCACACAAGTGGGTGGATTAGTCAGGGAGAAGGAAAGCCCACGGCCAGAAAGATAATCAAATTGGATCTTTACTGAGCTATGGTGAACGCATGGAACACAACACAAACACGTATGATACTGGAGTTCATACTTTAAATTCAAAATTGAAAAAATACAAATTGAAAAATAGAAATATTTAGTTATTAAAATTTCTCTCTTGTAATTCTCTTGTGCCTTTTGAGCAGAAGGTTGACAGCGGCCCTTCTACTCCCAGATGTCAGTGCTGGCATTGGCTGGGACAGAGAGATGGGCAGGTGGAATTCCAACCTTAATCCTTAAAACGGAGTTTTTGATTTAGTAACGGAAAGCAGTGACTGTCACAAGCGTGGGCAGCAGACACTCGGGACACTGCTGGGCAGAGGCAGAGGAGCCTCGCCATCTTGCAGAATTTCAAGCACCCTGTCACACTGCAACTCGGACCAGGGTCTGCGTTCACATCATCGTAAGGGCGAGCTAGCCAGTGTTAGCTCAGGTTCAAGTAGAGTATGGCCCTCGGGGGACTTGGTCTTGGGTCTCACAGTGTGGGTGACTGGTCCTGGCCGCCTCTCATTTCCAGAAACCAGCTGCAGCAAAGGTAGGCAGCAGTCTCGCTGCTCCTCACAGTGGCATCCACCTGCCCGGACCACACCGCAGTCGTACATTCAGGAGCTGTTCGTGAATATCCCTTCTGAGACAGATTCAGTGTTCACAAGGGTGGGAACTTTAGCCAAAAAGTCTCTGACTTCCAGGGAACCAGGGCATGGTTCTGCACACTTTGAAACGAACCGAACATGCCGGTTCGGATCTCCTGCATGTCCTGGTCTCAGGCAACTGGCTCAGTTCAAGTACAGGAATGCCAGAGTCAAGGCGTCATGGTGTTTCTTTGAGCATCTCAATCCCTGGTTACTGAGACTAGGACCTGACCTGGGTCCTTGCAAACAGTGCCACTTGGGCCCGAGGTATGGGACAGCCTGAGCACCACGATGGGACTGTAGTTGTGCTTATGAATTCTCGTGTCTGCATGCACAAGAGCAAGCCACTTCAAAGGCAGGGGCTGGCTTGGTGCCACCTCACAGACTGCCTCTGTTGCGTGGAGATCGCCACCACCACAAATAAATAAAGCTAACCATGTGCTCCGTTTCTGTGCAGCCACCAAAGGCCACCGCTGTGGTTCAGGCAACTGGGTCCATAAGGCCTCTGACTCCTGTGTCTCAGCCTGCAAAAGCTTGTCACTCACAGGACAGCCTTGATGACAGCTCTTCTTCCGGCTCACTGCACGGCTACTCCTGGCTCTCCAGCGCCTCGCTGGCTCTGAGGGCTCTTTTCAGTTCCTGCAGGAGCGCGTCGCGGCTCTGGGCCGTGTACTGATCGTAGCTCTTACTGTGCTGGGACTCATAGTGGCGCTTCAGGTTGTACTCTTTCAGCACCGACACGTTTTTTTTGCATATTAAGCACGTTGGCATGCTCTTCACTTCCACAAAGAAATAGTCTCGCTCCCACTTTTCTCGAAACACGCGGCCCTCTCCTTCTCTCTTTCGTTTGGCCACTTTTGAAGGAGACATGGGTACAAGAAAGATTTCACTTTTCTCTGAATGCTACCACAGAACCACCATGGTGCCAGCCCCGTGACTGAGGCAGGGCCCCTGCCTCACCGTGGAAGAGCAAGAGAGAGTGGTGGGGACTGTGGCGAACTCAAGAGCATGAGCCCCACTGACAGGGCTACTACTGCCAGGCAGAAGGGTGGGCCCAGTGCGTCAGACTGCTGACACGTCAGGAGCAAGACTGAAGGCTGTGTGAGCTTCTCTGCGCTTTACAGCTAGCGGGCAGGAAGAACGTGCCATGCTAACACAGGGAAGGCCAAACAAAACCCATCTGTGGTGGCCCATGGGGTGGGTCAGTCACCTGGACATTAACTAACGTCCCACACTCAGGCAGCGGTGGTCCAGGCACAGACCTGTGCCTGTGTGACAAACATCTCCCTCAGTCTCCAGGGGGACACCAGCACATAAGCCTGAGGGCACCCGGAACACAGAAGCTACCCACCTTCTCCACACCTCCAACCCGACCCAGCGCCTGCTGTTTGTGAAACCGACTGGCACAGCACACACGCCCAGGGGGACTCATTTCCTGGTGCAGCATGTGTCACCTAGACACTCCCATGACCTCCTGCTTGCCCTGACCTTACAAACCATCACACCTGACACGGCTCACTGGCAGTCCACGCAGTTCTGCATCCCCAGGACAAGCCTCAGCTCCCCAGCCTAGACTCCCCAGCTCTGGCTCCTTCCTGAAATGCCCATGTTCCAGGAGCATCACCCCTTAGTCCTGCACGTCCCTCTGCTGTGGCTTTGGCTATCTGAACCCGGGTCCCTTCTGGCTCCCAATTGCTGCTTCTCCTTCCAGGCTCCTCGGAACCCTGGCTGGGTCAGAGGCATTCTGGGCTCTGTAACCCGAGTGCACATGAGCTGTACACTTCCTGCCCACCTGCCTCCGCGTCTCCCAGAACCAGGCACACCAGGCTGCCTCCAAATCACCCCAGGGCCCAGCATCACCCAGCCGGGGCCTTGGGGAGTCTGCAAGGCGAGAGCAAAGACAGCCCCAGGGGCGTCAGTGACGGGAGCCGGCATTGTGGAAAGGAACTTTATTGGGTGTTGGGTTCAGATGAGGTCCATGAGGATGTCGTCCTCCATGACGCTGGGCTGCAGGCCCGGCTGGGGGACCGGGCCCCGGGGACCCCCGCTCAGCAGCATCTGACCTGGGGGGCAGCGGGAACGGACTGCATCTCCCAGTGGTCCCTGGGGCCAATGAGGACCCTGGGCCTCTCATCCCACTTCCTCTGGGACCCCGAGGCACCGAGGCAGTAAGGTTTCTAGGAAGTTCCAGGGAATGCCAGAGAGGTTTCCTCTGATCCTTCAGGAGCCCTTCCCCCACACTCGTAGCTTCACTGACCCTAAGACATCTTCCAGCACCCCAGGACAGAAGATAAGGACTGTGGGAAGTTTTCAGCATTGAGGCCCTGCTCCTACAGCTGACATTTCCTCTAAGTCCCCTTGAGCTATGGGAGGCCCTTTGGTAACAGGGTCCTTACCAGTGGCTTCTGAGACGCCCAGTCTAGAACCCTCCCCTCCCTGGAGCACCCTTACCTGGCAGCGGCGCCCGCGGGGGAAGCTGTGTGGGCCAGGACTGGGCAGGTGGAGGGTGCAGGAGTTGCGGCCCCAGCTGGGGCTGCCCCAGGCTCTGATGTGGCAGCAATGGAGGGGCCCCTGGAGGCTGTAGGTGGTGTAGGGAGGCCTGGGGTGGGGGTACCCCAGTCTGGGGCTGAGGAAGACAAAGAATGACTCAGAGGACTCAGTTTAAACTCCAGGAAGGTCCCTCCACCCTGGAAGCCTTGTCCACCACTTCCTCCCAGAGACACTGGGTCAGAACCTGCAACATCCTGCTGTTTTGACCCCAAGCCTCACCGGTGCTGGATTAAGGAGAAGGCTCCGCAGCTGGGGGTTGGCCCCGGGGTTCTGGGGCCGAAGGATGGGTCCAGCAGGAGGTGGGCCAGGGGCTGCTCCAGGAGGACCTTGGGGGGCTCCTGGGGGTGCCTGGGTAGTACCTTGAGGCTGGGGCTGCCCTGTAGCCGCAGAAGCTCCCACAGCACCCTGAGGCTGAGGCTGGGGTGCTCGGAGCTGGAGCTGAGGAACAGACAGCTGAGGAAGGGTGGCTGCGCCACGTCACCCACCTCCATCCCCACCCCCACCAGTCCCCACCCCAGTCCTCACTAGATTCTGCGGGGGCCTCGCTTGGTCCTCCAGAATGGGGCCCAGGCCTGGAGGTGCCTGCTGTGCCCCCATCTGCACGGGGACAGAGAGGACAGGTCAGATGAGGGAGGACCTGGCCTACAGAAGCAGGGCACATCTGTCTGGGGGAGGCCACCAAGGAGGGGCATCACACCCTGCCTGCTTGTAGGGTAGCTCCTGTGTCAGGAATTTGAAGTGGACACTGAAAAGGGACTAAAGCTGCTCTGCTAGGACACAAGGGACATGGGACTCAGGAAGATGTCTGGAGAAAGGAGGCCATGGTGACTAGCTGGCTGGGCCCACACTCACCCCGCGCTGCTGCTCCAGCTTCTGCTGCTGGACCTGCTTGTGGTTGGTGATGACCTGCCGTATGCCGTTGACGAAGCCGCTCTGGTCGTAGGGGATGAGGCCCATGAAGATCTTCTTCTTAGACGAGTACAGGAGCATGAGCACGCGCACCTCGCATGGGGCTGTGTGCGGGAAGTGCACGCAGCCGGCCTGCGGACAGAGGCTCTTCAGAACCTGCCCATCAGGCATCTCTACAAACCCTGTGGGCAGGAGGCAGGGAGGTCTCTGTACAGTGCTAAGGAGGGCGGGAAGCAAAAGCTGAGAGTGACAGGCAATCAAAGGGCACAGGGAGACCAAGGCACCGCTGACCACAGAGGACAGGGAGAGACAGGACACATCAGAAACCCACGGTGACCCCGACTAAGCACCTCCGGCCTCCACAAATCACACTAGGAAGGGCTCTGCTGGGGAGGATGGGTGCCAGAAAGATGGGGTTAGACTCTTAAGGGTGGCTAAATCTCTCTGCCAATGTCTGCCAGCGTAGACCAGGGAACGGCAATATCACAAGGCAGCCATTTTGGAAGTCAGAGTGAGCAGAGTCTCCCTCAGACTCTCAGGGACACACACGCTCTGCTGTTCACTGTCCAGTACAGAACAGGGCAGTGCCACCAAAGCCAGCATGCTAGGGAATGTCCCCCCTCATAAGGGAGGCAGCTTCATGACCCAACTCTGACCCATATTAAAGGCGGTCTGGCCAGAAGCTTTGGCCCTTTCTCATTTCCCGAGGAAGGAGGTTCCAGCCATTCCCTCTTCCACATGTTTAAAGGGTACCCAGAAGCTGAGGTCTAGGCATGACGTCACTGTCTCCCTGCTGGGTCCTGTTCTGCAGCAAACATTATCCTGTTATACTCCTGGAATGCAGTGTCTGCACTGACGGGCCACACCGAGGGCTCTGGGCCCAGCTGAGCTTCTAAGCCCCAGCAGAATTCCTAAGTGCTTGACCTCCACACACAGTAGGTACAATAGACAACAATGCTCGAGAGGTGAAAAGGGCCGTGAGGTTGATGGCCTGGGAAAAAGCAGGCACAGAAGTCCCACGCCTAACCCCATACGCACAGGCAATGGCATCTTCCCCACTGGCACCCAGGAAAGTGAGATGACTCAGAAGATGCCTCTAGGACAGGTCAGATGAGTCACAAGGGCAGGCCTACCCAACAGTAAACAAGAAGGGCAGAGAAGCCAGGCTTGACCGCACACGTCTACAAATGCAGCCCTTGGAGCCTGAGGCAGCAGGATGTCCAAGTGGAAGTTTTACTACACAACAGGACTCATTCAAATCAAAACAAACACACAAAAAAGCCCAGCACCATGGGACAGGGACTTAGCAGGCCCTAGGACACATGGAGTTAAGAAAGGACCAGGTTCCATCTGCACTGTCACGAATAAGGCACAGGGTGAGATTATCAGCAGCTCCTGGGGCATAGGCACCCAGGTTCCTCACCATGTTGGCAGAAAGGGGAACAGGAGCTAGTACCCAGCACTCACAAAGCCATTGCCCATGATGCGGTAGAGGCCTTTGAGGGACTCCAGGTCCTTGTTGGTAAAGTGGAATTGAACCATCCTCGAGTTCCGGAACAGCGGGCCCAGGGTGGTCTAGAAACACACAAGCATTACGAGGGGCAGCATGCGGAGGGAAAGCATCACGTGGGGAAGGAGAGTGCGGATCGGGCAGGCCTTGGCAGGACTCACCAGCAGCTGCTGAGGGATGAGCTGCATGATCAGCTTCTGGGGCCACTGCTCTGTCTTCCTGGAAGGCAGCACAGAGAGAGGGGTCAGGGCAGTCCGGCTGAGCCTGGCCCACCCTAACAAATACCTACAGGTTTTCTCCATGGTTCACGTAGACCTGGCAAGGCAGAGACCTCGTCAGCTTGGTGTTGGCATCCACGGACGCAGGCTTGGGTTTCTGAAAGGAAAAAGGTGAATCAGCCAAGGCCTGGTGACTTAACCTTCACCAGATCCTGCAGCCCCACAACGCCCCCATCTTCCCAGCAACCCCACAAACATCACAATCCTCCAAAGCTCAGTATCTGGAAACCCATGAGAGCCCAAATTCTGTTTCCTACTGCCTAGCGGGAGGAGGTGGGAGAGGGTTGATTGACTGGGGCTAGAGGCCTGGGACTTACTAGTAGGAGCTCCAATATAATTTTATTTATTTTTTTGGAAACAGGGTCTCTCTGTGTAGCCCTTCCTAGACCTCACTGTCTAGAATAGGCTGGCCTCGAACTCAAATCCACCTGCCTCTGCCTGCCCAGTCTGTCACTGAAGACACACAGTCCTAGAACTTGAGGCCTGAGCCACACCTCCTAAGGGAGCCCCCACTCTCCGCGCTCCCAGTGAGCGCTCAGCCACTCACCTCCTGCCACTCCAGGACGCCACTCCAGGCTAGGAGCTTGTTGGACACTGACTGCTGCCCACCAAGTGCAGGACCCCCAAGCTGGGCTGGTGAAGGACCACTGACCCCACCTGGGGTCACAGTGCCTGCCTGCTGAGGACAGATAGCAACGAGGAGACCATGCTGTCAGGGAGTGGACACCTTAAAGGGGTGGGACAAAGGTTCCTTCCTTCACACCTCCAGGACCACTAACCACCCCTGGGACCACCCATGCCAGGCATGGGGAACCCACAGCCCTGCCCCAGAGCTGCAAAGCACGGCTTTGAACCTCACTGTCCTGCTCAGGCCCCTTGAGATGGCTACATGACTCCTTTCGCCTACGAGCACACGGCAGCGGAGAAAAGCTGGGTGCTGTGAGAGCACCTACCATAGATGGAGCCCCAGGCTGTGCAGGGGCCACAGTGGACACCAGGCTAGGCTGTGAAGCAGGAGGTGGCTTGGGAGCTCCAGGGGGCCCAGGAGCTAATGGGGGTGCCGGGGCCTGGCTGAAGGGGGGCCCCACTCCTGAAGTAGCTTGCTGGAGAGGGTTGATGGGTGAGTCTGTGGGAGAGACCAGCGTGAGTGGGGAACAGGGTCAGAAAGCCAGTGAAGCCTCCCTGCCTCTCCCGGGACTCACAGCGTGGGCCCAGCCCGGCCTTCTGGCTCTTGGCAGCCTCCACAGCATTCTGCGCAGCCACCTGAGCAGCACTTAGGTTCCCAGGGACCTGTCACACGGGAGAAGACCATGTACCCCTAGAACTATGTACTTCTGCCCCCACGGAGCAAGCTACACGGCTCTGACGACACGGGAGCTTTGACTCCATCCCCACAGAGGCCACTCCTGGCCTGTGGCCCTCACTCTGCAACCCCAGTGTTTCCTCCCATGAGGCCACACAGCCCCACAAGGCCCCAGGGGCAGGTTCGTAATGACCTCCGTACCTGGTACTGTGGCGGGACAGGGGGCAGAGCCTGCTGGGGGGCTGCTGAGAGTGTGGCAGCTGAGGTTGGAGCGGGCGGCAGGGGCACTGCTTGCTTGGGCTGCAGAGGGCCTGGGGCTGAGCTGCCGCCCACTGCGCATTGGAGAGACAACACAGCCGAGGCCCGGGAGGAGTTGGGGTAGAAAGAGAAATACCCCGCCATCCACGTTAAGAAGAGTACCAAAAAGGCACCCCCCTTCCGTGAATGGTACCCAAGCCTCACCAGGCAGCACGAGCCCACGCACAAGCACCATGTGCCTGGGGTCCTGGCTGACATCTGCTGGGGGCTGCAAAGGCTCCAGCAGGGCAGGAGGAGCCGCCTTCTCAAACAGAAGCCGAAGGGCTGGCAGCTTCCTCGGAGAAACGATGGAGAAGTGGATACCACGCTGCAGGAAGGGAAAATAAGAATGGGCCTCCATGAATGTGTTGAAGCTAGGCTCCCCCGCTGCTGTGTGGTGGGACATACGCTGGTGGGAAGTAAAGCCTGGCCTTAGTTTACCCAGATCTGACTATGGACAGCCATGAGTAAGCATAGAGATTTTTGGCTGTTTTTTTGCCTTGGGTTTTCAGACCCCAGCCTGCTTCCTAGGATCCAGGCATGGGCCCATATCCCCACCCCAACCCGGCACACAAAGGCGTGTGGCCCTTACTCCACACTCCATGCACCTCACCTCTCCGATCTTCTGCACCAGGCTCTCCGTCGTGCAGCCTGAGTACGTGGTGCTCTCCACAGCAGGCAGTAGGTATGGGGGCGAGTTGCAGATGAGGAGACAGACTCTGTGGGTCTGGCCACTGCGGGGACAAAGTCATGCTATAGCAGGTAACCCCAAGCTACTGGCAACCGAATGTCACGTCCTCACTCTCTGAAAGCATTTACAGCCGATAACACCGAGGCTCTCGGGTTTAGTGACAACTTTAAGTCCCCGACGGGGCAAGGGGCATAGGAGGAAGGTCCCACCTAGTGTCTGGCCAGGCACTGGCCTGCCTTGACCTATACAGGGTCCTGCTTCCTATCCCCCATCCAGGGTGAGGGTCAAGGACTTCCCAGGTGGCCGACACACTCACATCTGTTCCCGCATCTTCTTGAAGTCATCGAACAGCTGCAGGGCAGTGCTCAGACCTTCAGCGATGAGGCTGCAGCTCTCACCACCACCGCCCATGAACCTGCAGGACAGCCAGTGAGAGCCTGTGTCCTGCACAGGCAGCCAGCACTCTTCCTGACCCCTCCCACACTGCGCTGCACCCTCTGACAGGACCTTGTCCTCTGAGTTTTACTTGGTGACAAGTGAGTACCAGGCAGGGACAGGCATAAAGAAGGGAAGGCAACAAGAGGGAGCAGAAGGTGCCAGGACCCTGAGTATGGCCTCTGTATGTCCCAGTCCGGGTGTGCCCAACGCCCTGGCCATCCCAGACCTGCCTTCCAAATGGGGCCGTCTGCTTCACTGCTTTGCCTTCTTTCTTTTCCCTTGTCCTTTGTTGTGTCAAGGTGTCATTTACTGTATAGCCTGGGCTGTCCTAGTCTCACTGTGCAAACATGGCTGACCTTGAACTCACAGATCTCTGCCTGCTTTTGCCCCTCAAGTGCTGGGATTAAAGGTGCGCACCACCAGATTTCTGTATTTTGCCTGCACACGTGTTGGTGTGTGTGTGTGTGTGTGTGTCACACACATGCCCGAGGCCCTTAAAGGCCAAGAAAGGGAGTCAGATCTCCAGAAACTGGAGTCACAGTGGTATGAGCCTCCACGTGAGCGTGTGAACCAAATGTGGGTGCTCTGGAAAAGCAGCCAGTGAGTGTTAACCACTGAGCCATCGCTCCAGCCTCTTTTAGACTCAGTCTAGCAATCCTCCTGCCTCAATCTTCTAGTGCTAGAGAAGCACTGTGGTCAGATAGGCTCCTGCTTCCTCCACAGCGCCATGGGAGAAATGGACTTCAGAGTCACACGTCAGGAGGAGCCACGGGAACCCAGTGTTGCCTTCCTAGAACCAGGCTCTCCACACAGGTGATGCAAGAGACAGAGGGAGTCACAGGGCCCCAATCCAGACACTTGTATGTCTATGAAAAAGGGGAAGGCGCAAGCACATGTGGACAGGCCACAGGAAGTCAAGCCGCAGAGCTCTGGGGCCACTCGAGGCTGACATGGTCCGGAGGAGCCTTTCCCAGAGTTTCAGACCCTTCCCACTCGTCCAGCACTGTGACCTTGGACTTGCAGCCAACATACTGTTTTCAAACACCGCTTCTGGTACGGCTGCAGTAGCCTAGATACCCACCCCCAGTGTCGCTCTGCATGGAGTCCTGGAAAAGGCCTCTCTGTTCCAGCACTAGTGACTCTACCACAGCCTCTGGGCCTTGTGTGGCCGACAGACCTACACTGCTAACTTGTGGCAACCTCATGTCTGCCCTCATTTCCCTATCCATAGGCAGGCACGGAGTCTGAGCCCTCTCATTTCTTGTCCCCAGACTGGCCCACCTGTCTGGCCCATAAGAGGCACATGACAGAAACAATTGGTAAATGAATAAATAACTGTCCAGTCAGCAAAGCCTTTAGGAGAGCCTCTCCTCCTGTTCCTGTCCTTTGCCTGACAGGTTTACAGACTGACTCCTCCCCAAAGCTACTACATTCTGCACTAGGTAAAAATCCAACTTCTCTATCCTGAAATGTGCCCAGCACGCCCTCCTCCAGGAAGCCCACCCACCCACCTGACACCACCAACTCAAACCTGGTGGCTGAGTCTACATACACATGGCTCAGCAGTTACGAGCACCAGCTGCAGAAGTCGGGGACAACAATGTCTGAGGCCAGGTGCAGGTGTGGTACACAGTACACAGGAGCAAACAACCATAAACTTAAATTTAAAACACACAAACAAAACCCTTGGGTAGCGGTACAGCCTGTCCTGGAGAGACAGGGGTTTGGAGCCGGCCTGGTTGGTTTTCCAGCCTGCAGCTCAATGTCAAGTGATTGCTTAGCCACCCAATACACACAGCAAGTGAGCAGGACACTGAACTCCCTGACAAGGCCTGGGCTCGGTCCCGAGCAAGACACAGACAGGGCTGCCCAGCCTGATGACCTGAGTCCAAACCCAAGAACCCACAGCCTTAAGCCAGAACCAACTCAGGCAGGGAGGGAAGTAACCGAAACACACACACCCAGGTGATTGTCTTTGCCCATCATCACACCCTGCCCCAGAGGTCCTGGGTGTAACCATCAGCTCCACAGGGGCAGGATAGCACCTGCAACTCACGATCACAGCATGTGTGCCACACACCTTTGTGAGTGAATAAACTGTCAGCCAAGGAACCCAGAGACAGACACTCTGTTCTTTCTGACTCAAGGCCACTAGCTGTGGGAGCCTGGCTCCTGGCAGAAAGGAGATGGAACATCAGAAGTCTACTTCTTAGCAGCAAGACCGTTTAACTGTCCTGCACGCCCCGCCCTGTCTCCCAGCACCGTCAACACTGGTGAGACTTCTCAAGCAGGCACAAGCCCTGGCCACAGTCAGGCCCATTCCTGCCCTGCCTGGAACATGTTGGACGTGGGTCACAGGCCCTGGTCCCCACAGCAATCCTGGGGAAGCTAGATGCTGAAATGCAAACAGTAGCAGAGGCCTCCAAACTGGGGGCACTCGAGTTCACAGGATCCCAAGAGTATATGTGGGAGCCACGGGGCCTGTCCAGCCTTTTCCTTAAGGGAGGGACGGCTCTTTCCACCAGTGGCACAACTCACGGTTCACACAGCTCCGATCTCCTGAAGCCTTAGGTCACAGCAGAGGACAATGAAGCTTCCTCACACGGGGACTTGCCCAGATTTACCAGCCAAGCACAGCTGGCTGGCAACTGGCTCCCAAGTTCACATCTGACCAAATGTGGTGGACGCCTCAGATGCACCAACTCTGACGTGCATTAGGAGGGCCTTAGGGCTTCACAGAACTCCAGACTGGGGTTCCTCCACCTAGCCCAGCAGTTCTCCACGAACCTGCCATCGGCCTTCTAGGAGATGCCTGGAGACAACTCTCTAAGGGTGCCACTGGCAGCTGGCAGGTAAAGGCTGTTGACATTCTCCAAGCCCTGGGATGTGGCTCAATAACCAGGATAGCCTCCCAACAAAGGATTATCTAGATCAGGATCTCAGCGGTCCAGAGCACTGGCAACTCAGAACTGTCTATGACTCCAGACAGACATGCAGACAAAAACATCAATATACTTTTTTATATTCTGGAAGGGAGGTTGTAAGTTTCGAGGGTAGATATGAGGGAGCAGGGGAACCAGTGGGATTAGGGTGCGTGGTATGAAAGTCACTAAGAATCAATAAAGTTTGTTTTTTTTTTTTAAATCAGAAGACAAAAAATAAAAATCAATGCACATAAAAATAAATACAAATCTTTTAAAAGTAAGATAAAAGGTTTCTGTAATCCAAGCTAGGTGTACCAGCTCAGTCAAGAAAACCTAACACTGATGAGGCTGAGGCAGGAGGATGGAAAGAACTGTGGCTAGCCAGGAAAACTTGACAAGATGCTGTCAGGTTTTTAAATTGGACTAGGGGCACTGAAATGTTCAGAGCACTGGCTGTTCTTCAGAGAATCCAGGTCGGAGTCCCAGCACCCACAAGGTAGCTGACACTGGTAACTCCAGTTCCAGAAGATCCAATGGCTTCTTTTGGTCTCTAAGGACGCCAGACACAAGTGCTGCACACACATGCATATAGATAAAACCCTACACACATTGCTTCTTTAAAAAATCTGTTGTAAAGGGCTGGAGAGATGGCTCAGCGGTTAAGAGCACTGGCTGCTCTTCCAGAGGTCCTGAGTTCAAATCCCAGCAACCACATGGTGGCTCCCAACCATCTGTAATGGGATCTGATGCCCTCTTCTGGTGTGTCTGAGGATGGCTACAGTGTACCTGTATATAATAAATAAATAAATCTTTTTAAAAAATCTGTTGTAAAAACTTGAGTGCAAAGTGTCAGCAATGTGCAGATGGGAAGCTATGCTTTATATTAACTCTACTGACAACTTCCAGGGGGGAGGGTAGGGGGGCGGGGAAAGGGCCAGCTTCCCATGCCACCTACCATGTCTCTCTGTCTCTCTCTCACACACACACCTGGAACACGGCAGACATTCAACACACACCTACTTCAACAAAGCAGGAAGAACCAGCCGGAACTATCTCAGCCCCGCTAAATGAACCTTGACTGAAACCAGACTGTGGAATCCACATGGAAAGATTAGCATCGAGGACCCTTCCAGCACCACCAGTCTACAGTTACTCATTTGCAAACCAAGCACAGGAACGGGGCAAGCAGTAACAGCAGGCTCTCACACACCGCTTACTGTGTGCCTGGCACCAGCACCCTACAAAGGTTCTAGTGGCCTGTCCCCAGGGATCCTACTGGTCACCCATTCTTATCTGCAACAGGACAGACCCACCTACCAAACAAGTGGTGACAAAAGTAATGGGGTATCACTTGGTCATCCAAAAGCCTGGTGACTTCCTCTTTGCCCTCTGGGTTCACTCATCTGCTCTGAGCAGAGCCAGATGCCAGTCTAGGCATTAATCTGCCACGTTTGAGGGCATAATGGCAAACAGCCAGCGAGGAACTCCATTCACAGCCACCATCTTGGCCGTGACTCTTTCGGGTATGCCAGGATGCCCACAGCCCTGTGAGACCAGACCCAACACACATGGCCCCAGCTTATCTTCCCGAGTTCCTGGCATACAGTGGCTTCACAAGGAGCAACTGTTCAGTCTGAAATCCTTAGACAGGGGGGTGGGATGGAGGGTGCACACCAGTTAGACAACAGGCATCCAAGAGCACAAGGAACAAACACAAGTGCTACAGAATTCTCTCCCTTTCAGAAAGGAACAGACACAAAGGACCCTGGGACCCGGCAAGTCAGAGAGGTGTCCGGGAAGAAGCCATGACTCTACTCCGGGCTGCCAGGTTCCACAAGGTGGCAGGCGTCTGTAATCCCAGCAACCAGAAAGTAGAGGCAGTCCGGTCAGGAATTCAAGGCTAGCCTCAGCTACACTGTAAACCATGACCCAACCCACATAAGGAACTGTCAAGGCCCAGACCCATCCTGCAGACACCACTGGAGCAGACAGACAGGCATACTCGGGACCCACGCTGAGTTCTCCTGAGCCCGGGGCACTATTCAATCACAGGCCACCATGCCCACAGTCTTCCTTAGGGTCCCCGCCCTGCCCCCCCCCCCAAATTGAGGCAAAGCTCACTTGATGCTATCGAGCCAGGTGACAAACTCATAGGCACTGCTGGTTGGAGCATGGCATTGTACATAGGACTCTGGAGCGCAGTCCACTGTGTTGAACACCACAAGGCTGTACTGAGTTCCACCATACTGGGAAGACAGGACAAAAGAACTTTAAAACTGAGATCTCTGGCAAGGAACAGGGCCTCCCGATTATTTCAGATCATTTTAGAAATAAACTGTGAGTCCCTCTTCCCTCAAACCCAAGACTAAGGACCCCATCTTTCCTCCCTCAGACCATAGGCGGTCCACCAGCTTCCCCTCCGTGACACGGCCGCACACTCACGTCTCCCCCAAAGTCCGTCTCTGCGGGCGGTCCCCCGTTGAAGTACCTGCAAAGACGGAGGAAAGGCGGCGTCGGCACAAGCCTTAGGTTAGGGGCGGCGGGAGGCGACGTGGGGTCTCACTCACTCTATGGCGGGCAGCAGGTAGTGCTTGCGGAGCCCCTCGAAGTACGGCCCCAGGTTTGCTGTCCCCTCGATCACAAACACCACATCGGCGACCAGGCCCCCGGCCCGGGCCGGGCCTTCGGATCCGGGGACCATGCCCCGCGCCGCCGCCGCCAGCGCCGCCGACGCTGTCGCCGTCCCGGGGCGAACAGAAGTGCGCTTGCGCGGTGCGCGCGCCCCCGCCGGACGTCTGGCAGCTTCTGCTGATGCTGATACGGCCATGTTTGTGCGGGGCATCCTGGGAGCGGTGGTTTTCTGTCTACCCTGGCGCATACCAACAGCATGAAACTCTCAGAACGGGCACAACGAGCCCCTTTAAGGGCCTCTTGAAATCGAGCAAACTTTTGTGTACAACATCAAGCACGAAATAAATGGAAAAATAAATCGAAAAACAGCACATCCGGTCACCATCTTGGAGTCGAAATCTAGTTTCCGACTCCGGGCTAAGGGGAGGTTCGGGAACCCGGTTGCTAGGCAACGTGAACCCAGCCGTTGTGGTCTCACACAGAGATTAAGTTAATAAATTCTGTTCTTTCTGACCGGGAACCGATGGGAGAGAGTGGTCCAATCACATCATCGGAAGCGACGTTGCTAGGCAACACTGTAAAGTTGCCCAGGACTTGGAAGCCAAGCAGTTGTTTTCACTGGAAAAGAAGGGAATTCCAGTTTAAATGGAGGTTGCTAGGCAACATCTAATCTCTGTTTTCTGGGAAAGAAGCCAGAAACCGACTCACAGAAAAATACATTCCTTACCAAAAAAAAAAAAAAAAAAAAAAAAAAAAAGAAAGAAAGAAAAAAGGAAAGAAAAAGAAAGGAAGGAAAACAATAATAACAAAATAATAACACTAAATATATAAAAACAGTGCAGTAGAAATGTGTGGTATAGTCAAGGAAACTGTCAGCATTGCAGCGAATGGCATGAGCCAAAATGAATGTAAAATGATCTGGAAAATTACATCAAACATATGTGTGGACAAATATTTATTAAATAGACCTCACTAATGTAGAAAGATACAAAGCCGTGAAGGCACACAGCCTTAAATTCCAGTCCACAGCAGATACAGTCCCAGTCTACAGAGAGAGTTCTAGGACAGACAGGGTTGCACAGAGAAACCTTGTCTCGAAAAATAAAATAAGAAAAGGAAAGAAAAAAAAATACACAAAAGCGTTTTAAAAACGTGGGTGGTAGGGATCCGAACTCAGCCCACATGCTTACGCAGCCAGCACTTTAGCAGCTGAGACATCGCCCCAGTCATTGGTTTTTGGTGTGTCTTCACCGCCCCCAATGCAGCCTTAATCTGTGTTAGCAATGGCTGTCCTGGAACTTTCTTTGTAGATTAGTGAAGCCTCCCAGAACTCAGAGACCTGCCTCTACCTCTAGAGTGCTGGGATTAATGATGCTTGCCACCAGCCTCCTGGCAGGAACAAGCTTTTGTAACCCCAATGCTAACCCATAAACTAAAATTTCCCGCGGCGAATTTTGTTTCGTTTCAAGAAATGCTCCTGACTCTGTCTCCCAGGTGCTGGAACTAAAAGCACTCATTGTTCCATTTTTAAGACTTATTTATTATGTGTAAGTACACTATAGCTGTTTTCAGACACACCAGCAGAGGCATCAGATCCCACTACAGATGGTTGTGAGCCATCATGTGGTTGCTGGGAACTGTGGTTGTGGGAATTGAACTCAGGACCTCTGGAAGAGCAGTCAGTGCTCTAACCACTGAGCCATCTCTCCAGCCTCGCTCATAAAATTTTTAAAGTTTCATTTATCTATCTGCCTATCTATCTGTTTATTTGTGTGTTTGGCAGGAGATTGGGGAGAGTACATCAGGTTGGCCTTAGGGGATTGTGTAATCATGTACAAGCTTTAAAATTATTGTCTGTGTCTGTTTCTTCCATTTACAGAGTATATTTGTTAATTATCCCTTAGGAACTATAGAAAACAAAATTCAGAATAGAAACATCCAAAAATACTTTAAAATATTTTGTAGCATCTAGAGAGACAGCAGTGAAGAGCACTAGCTGCTCTTTCAGAGAATTGGTGTTCAATTCCTAGTACCCACAATTCCTAGCACCCACAATTATTCTTGGCACCCACAATTCCTAGCAGCTCAACTCAAGCGCCAAGGTATCTAACACCTTCATACAGACAACTGTTAAGGCAATACACCAATGCACATGGAATAAGAATAAATAAATCATTAAAAATGTTGCTTTCTAGTATGTTTAGTAAAGAAGGTTATTGCTCTCAAACATACCGTAATCAAGCAGCTGAAATGCTGCCTCAGGATTCACAGAATCAGCAGGCTGTGGCAGTGGCAACATTGGGGAAGATCGAGGGTAAGGACCAAGGCCAGCCTGGGCTACGAAGAAAGATTTTGTCTCAAAACAAAATTCTTTTGTTTTATTGTATCATTTGAAGTATTCCATGAGAAATCTAATATTTGCCAATGGAAAATTGTTCAAGTCCTTGCACTTACAGAAACTAATTATAAAAAAAAAAAATTAGGAAGGCTGAGATGGGGTTGGAGAGATGGCTCAGCGGTTAAGAGCACTGACTGCTCTTCCAGAGGTCCTGAGTTCAAATCCCAGCAACCACATGGTGGCTCACAAGCATTTGTAATGGGATCTTGGTGCCCTCTTCTGACGTACAGGCATGTATGCAGGCAAAACACTGTATGCATAATAAATAAATAAACCTTTAAAAAAAGAAGAAAAAACAAAAAGAAAGGCTAAGACTTTGGAAAAAGAATCAGAAGTTCAAGGCCACATAGTAAGTCCCAGGTCTACATGGATTACAGGAGACCATGCTTCAAAAACACACCAAACACCAAACCATAAGAGGAAGAAAGGAAAGCAAAGAGAAAGAATGAGAGAGCCTGCCATTTGCCATTCCAGGTCATCCTGACCTACAGACTGCAACTCTCCCAGAAAATAGAAAAGACATAAAGCTGTAGACATACTATTTTAAATTAGAAAATAAAAATTTATTTTTATATCATCATCATCATCATCATTATAGCGAGTGTATGAATGTCAGCGTTGTGGAGTGGGTTCTCTTCTTGTACCCTGAAGATTCCAGGGGTGAAAGGCAAAAAGAACGCTTTGGAAGTGACAGTGATCATATTTGTGAAAATCCGTCCCGGAACCGCGGTACTGCGTTCTGTTGTTGCAGGGAAAGAAGTTTTCGGTGCTTCAGCTTTCTACACGATACAGCATCATAGGCATGAACTCGTTACAGAAATTGTGTGGTTTTCATGATGTTGGAAAAGAAAGGTTCTCTTCTGCCTTTTACTAATAACAAAAAACAACCATCTCATTTGGTGGTTACTAGGCAACGCTGCCTGGATCAAACCACTCTGAAAAAATTGAGAGGGCGCTTCCGAGTTTTGAAATAGAAATCATTGTGAATGGTGGTTGCTAGGCAATACCTGAGCATACCGCCATCTTTGATTGGGGCAAGGTATTTACCACTGTGGAATGAAAAAAAGCCACGCTGACTGTCGTTGCCAAGGCAATGCCTTAGCACTGTCTCCATCTTCAACCAGTTGCTAAACATATATATTACAGCACACAATGAGGTTGGTAGGCAACACCTTGGCACTATCACCGTCTCCAAAACTAGAGCCTTCATTCTCGTTATACAAAAGATATGAAGCTGTCTGGGAACAACTCGTGAATGCTTGGCAAGCAGGACTTGTCGCCATCTTTGTTAGGGTCACGATAACTTCCGGCCGGGGCGGAAAAGACTCCAGTCGGAGGGGCTGAGTGGATGAAGGCAGGAGTTCGGTCACCCCGCTTCTCGCCCTCGGGCGGCTCCGGTCAGCAGGCCGACTGACTCTGGCTACCCGCATGCTCCCAGATCCACACCGAGAGTTTGCAAGGGGGGTGACTTCCCGGGTGCGGGCTTCGAGATGGGGGATGAGGGGCCAGGAAGCACGGTGCATTTGCTGTGCCTCGCAGCCTCGAGCGGGGTTCCCCTGTTCTGTCGGAGCAGCAGCGGCGGCGCCCCCTCCCGTCAACAGGTGGGGGCATTCGACTCCTGCGTCTAAACAAGGGGTTCAGGGATCTGGGACTGCATCTCCTGCACGGATTAGAGGCTCCCCGCCTTTAGCTGTCATGGGGGACTAATAAGTCTGGCTTCCTGAAGAACTTTGGGGGCATATGGGGAGATTGCAAAGGAACGAGTGGGATCTCCATTGGGGAGGTCTTGGGAGCTACTACAATGCTCCCCCACTTCCTCAGCTCCCTTTCTCTGTCATCGGCTCTCTCAACGGAGTCCACATGTTCGGCCAGAATCTGGATGTGCAACTGAACTCTGCAAGAACAGAGGACACAACCGTAGTGTGGAAGAACTTCCATGACAGGTCCCTTGGCGGGAGCAAGGGAACAAGATCTGAGCAGTGTGGTTCCTGGTTTAGGTGATCCCAGAGATCTGCCAGTGGTAACTCGGCTGCGGGGAATCCTTGAGAAGCTCCTCACCCCCTCTCTGATCCCTGATTGTCAGGATGTAGCGAACAGTGTAGGGATCGCTGGGAGAAGCGCCCGGCTCCATTTCCCAGGCCTGACCTCATTTCTTGCTTCTCATCTTTCACCCCCGCAGCATCACCCTCATCGTTCTGTCGTCTGAGGAGGGCGCCTCTGAGCTGAGGCTGGAAAGAATGCTCCACATGGTGTTTGGGGCCATGGTGAGACTGGGCCCTCTTGTCTCCAAAACTCAAGAGAACTGCACTCCCACCCCACCCCACCCCCGTCCAGACCCATGCATTTTAATTTTATTTTTCTCGCATCCAAACCTCAACCCTCCTCCCTCATACTTTAGGAGTCCAGGAACCAGACCTCCTCCTTCACACGCAAGGATGCAGATCTGGCCTTCCTCCCACACCCATCCAAGCACTGTCCTCTCTGACTAGGTGCTAGTAAGGATCCCACGATCCCATGTGACTCTTCCAGGTTCTCATTGTGGGACTTGAGGAGCTGACCAATATCCGGAACGTAGAGAGACTGAAGAAAGAACTGAGGGTGAGGCCGGGGTATGTGAGTGCAGTTAGAATCCCTACACTGTGCCCGTTTGTCTGGAACTACAGTTCCCAGTAGGCACTGGGAAAGCATGGGTTCTTGGAGAGCTTGTTTAACTCTGGAGCTGGCCCCAGTTTTCTCTGGGTCGATCTGGGCCCACTTGGGTCCTAGACACCCCGTTTTTCCTCTACCAGGCCAGCTACTGTCTCATCGACAGCTTCCTGGGGAATTCAGAGCTCATTGGGGACCTGACCCAGTGTGTGGACTGTGTCATTCCTCCAGAGGGGTCTGTCATACAGGTATTGGGGCATCTATAGAAGTAACGTGTCCCCATGGTTGTACTTAGCCTTCCTTTGTTTTCTCCCTCCCGACATTGTCCTCTTATCCCTGGAATCACCTTTTACCTGAAACTCTAAGAGGACTGTCTTCACCAGGGTACACTGACTGTTCACCTGCAGCCTCCACATCTCCAGCTCCTCCTCACAAGCTCCCTGCCTCTGTCTGAGCATCTCTCCCCCTCCCACACCCACCCAAGCTTCCCTTCTCAAAGCTATGCCTCTCCCGGCAGTGTGTCCTGACCTCAGAGCTTCCGTAGGTCAGGATTGTCAAAACTATTGGCATTGCAGGGCCTCCTGGAGCAGGCCTGTCACCCCAGCTACTCTGGAGGCTGAGGAAGAGGATGCAAAGTTTAAGGCCTGTCAGGCGTGGCAGTGAATGCGTGACTCAGTAATTCAGTGTGGCCCTGCAGGAGAGCTGCCAAGTGAGCATGCTCAAAGCCTTGGGTTCCATCCCCATAACTGAAAGAGAAATAATTTTTTAAAAAATAAAATAAGTAATTAGAATATGGAGAATTGAGAATGCTAACTGGGGCTGGAGAGATGGCTCAGTGGTTAGAGCACTGACTGCTCTTCCAGAGGTCCTGAGTTCAAGTCCCAGCAATCACATGGTGGCTCACGACCATCTGTAATGAGATCTGATGCCCTCTTCTGGCGTGTCTGAAGACAGCTATAGTGAACTCAAACAAATAAATCTTTAGAAAGAGAGAGAGTGCTGAGGAACGGGAAAGCTAAAGCATTCCTGTTCACAGGGTTTGAAACATTGCATACTGGAATGTCTCTGGTCTCATGGCTGCTCTTCCCCTCCATGCCTAGCCGGGAATGTCCCTTCTTGTGCTGACATCTGACCCTTTCTTCAGGAAACCCTCTCAGGGTTCGCGGAGGCCACTGGCACGGCCTTCGTCAGCCTGCTGGTATCAGGCCGAGTGGTGGCAGCGACTGAGGGCTGGTGGCGCCTAGGCATGCCTGAAGCTGTGCTTCTGCCCTGGCTGGTGGGGTCCTTGCCACCACAAGCTGCTCGTGACTACCCAGTGTACCTGCCACACGGGAGCCCCACGGTGAGTGGGCGGGGCCGGGGTGGGGCTTCCAGCGGGGCGGGGCCATACTTAGCCCTATACTGCCCCCTGCTATAGGTCCCGCACCGGTTGTTGACATTGACGCTGCTGCGGGGTCTGGAGCTGTGTCTGCTGTGCGGGCCGCGCCCGCCCCTCGGCCAGCTGGACCCACAGGTGAGGCTGCCTGTCGCTGTGCTCCTGCACGTGCCCTCTGTGAGCGCCACCTGCTGCGTGCAGGCCCTGGCCGACCAAGCTCCACTAGGGACCAGCCCCGACCTTGCTCCCATCTCGCCCTGGTAGTTGCTGGAACGCTGGTGGCAGCCTCTGCTAGACCCCCTCCGGGCCTGCCTGCCACTGGGCCCCAGGGCACTACCCGACGGGTTCCCGCTGCACAGCGATATTCTTGGGTAAGGCTGGATGGTTGGGCCCTGCGCCGGGAAGGCCATTTGCTCTGCCGGTTCCCCACCCTCTGATAGTGCTTTTCCCCAGTCTGTTGTTGCTCCACTTGGAACTGAGACGCTGCCTCTTTACCGTGGAGCCCTCGAAGGATAAAGGTGCGTGGGGAAGCAGTGAGTGGGAGGGCCTTGAGCCAGAAGTCACCTAGTCAAGGTGCTCACTTTTCTCTAGAGCCTTCCCCTGAGCGGCGTAGACGCCTCCTTAGAAATTTCTACACGCTGGTGGCCACCAACCACTTCCCACCAGGTGAGTGGTAGACATGGATCCCGCGGCATGCGCACCCTGAGGTAGAGAACCCACCACATGCCTGAGTTGCCCATCAACCTACTTAATTCCAGACGTCTCCAGCCTGTGTTTTTACAGTACGCACTGGTTTTAGTCTGGGCATTTTGTCCCCACAATTGGAATTTCAGCCCCGCTGTAGCCAAGGCAGAGTGACCACGACTCTGAGGCCAGCTTGGGCTAGCCAGTACCTCAACAGAACTGAGGACTTACTGCGATGCTAGGCGGCAATGCTGAGGCAGCCACGCCTGTGCCCTCCACAGCGCTGGGCAGAGCCGTGCCCAGGCCGAGGCAAGTGAGGAGCCTGCAGGCTCCACGTTGGAAGCTGTCTCAGGTCCCTAAGGCCCCCATGAGACACAGGCAGGGACCTAATGGTGCCCAACCAGATAAAGACCTCAGAGCATGCAAAACTGGAGGCCAGCACTTGGGAGTAGGGTGTGGTCCTCAGGAGGGTGACGCCAGTGCGGTGAGGGCACTGTGTCACCTGTGTGTTATGTCTGAGGACAGACAGCACAGGCGACAGCAAGGCTAGGCGGTTAGAGGCTGATCTGGGGGTCACTGTGAAGAAATGGGCTGGGCTGAGGGTGCTGGGCCCTGCCGAGGACACTACTGCTCACCACAGCCCTTCCTGTCCCTCCTCAGAACCGGGGCCTGCAGAGAAACAAGAGGATACAGTCCACCCGGCCCAGACGCCCAGGGCCTGCTATCTGGTGCTGGGGCCAGGCATGGGGTGGCAGCTGGTGGCTGTTCAGCTAGGGCTACGGCTGTTGCTGTTGGTGCTGTCCCCTCAGAGCCCCACCCATGGGCTGCGGAGTCTGGCCACCCACACGCTACAAGCCCTCACCCCGCTCCTTTGATCACTTAAGGTGGGCAGGCAATAGATGGGGTAATGTTAGCGTCTCTCTGTTTATTCGTTCACAATAATACACGGCTCCTGGATGGGGAGGGAGAGAGGGAGGGGGGAAAGGGTGACAAGGAGGGAAGGGGAGGGGAGGAGGTACCTACTTCCCCGGCCCCTCTCCCCTCTGTGCTTCGGGGGACAAGGGAAGGAGGGTGCTTCCCTTGACCCCCCTAGAATGTAAACAGCAGCAGATGAACAAAAATAAAATACAAAAGGCCAGAGGAAGCTCCCAGGCATGCCCCCACCCCTGGGGTCTTTGCTGTCACCACTGGAGGTCCCCTCGCTGTCCCCCTCCACCACAGCTGCCTCCATCCCAGGGCTGCCTGGCATTGGCCATATCCCAGGGCAAGTCCAGGGCTCAGAACTGCTGGGCCAACAGCTCACACAAATGACGGGAGACAGGCTCTTTGCTGGTGCGCAGGGTTAGGCGGTACATCTGTGTGGAGAGGAGGGAGCCCAACAAGGGGTACAGAGTCAGAGGGTGAGAGGATAATGAGAGACACAGGAAGGAGGGCTGGGCACAGGGAACGTGGGGTCACTGGGAGGTCCCCCTGCAGCACTCACTTGGGCCTGGGCGTTGGGCTCCAGCCGAAGCAGACACCCCACCTGCAGGGCTTTCGTCTGGATGATTCCAGCACCCACAAAGTTCTCAGGATTGGGATCCACATTGTCCAGAAGAGCAGAGCCAAACCCCAGAAGCTAGAAGAGCATGGATATTAGAGAAGCAAAGCTGATAAGTCCCCAGGATAGTGCAGGCTAAACCCTCATGTGTGAGAACTGGTCCATCCAGCGGCCAGCACCCGTAAACACCTAGTCTCTCTCACCTTGGCCTTAGTAACTTCAGCGTCCATGGGGTGGTTGGCTTTGAAGATTTTCTGTGCCTCCTGCAGGGGGCTGGGAGGTTGAAAGCACTGTCAGGTAACTGAGGCCCCGCCCCTCGGCCCCGCCCCGCCCCTCGGCCCCGCCCCTCACAGGCTCAGCTGCTTCCAGCGCTGGAAAAAGTCTTGGGCCGCCATCTCTGTGGGCTGGAAGAATTTGTTGATGGTCACTGGGAGCTTCAGAGTGAGGGACTGGGCGGTGCCACCGTACCTGAGCAGATGAGGAGCAGCTCAGCCAGGCCCCATCCCCGAAGACCCTACCTCATTGCCCCACACCCCAATTGGTGTTGCTCCCACTCACCGGAAGCGCACCGACAGCAGTGGTGGCGTTAAGAAGTCTCGCAGACACTCAATGTTGAGTACTTGCTGCACCTGTGCACCACCGTCCACTTGTGCAGCTACACGCTTGGTCTGCACCGCCAGCTGTGGCCCCATAGTCAAGGAAGCCAGAGACAGCTGCGGCACAACTGAGGCAGCCCAAGCCCAGGTCAGCTAGAGGCTCTGGGCCAACTGCAGACGCACCAACACCTAACCCCTTCCTCCTGAGGAATCTGGGACACCTAGGAATGTCCTGCCTCCAGTGAGCAAAGAGCCACATGAGTCCTTTAGCCTCCGGTGCAAACTAGGTACAAGAGATGTCCTGAGGGGCAGATGAACTCACCCAGCACCAGAACATGTCTGTTAGTGACTTCACAGGTATGGCTGGTATCTACACCCACCTACCCTGCCCTACTTCACACAGCTGTCTACCCTGGGCTCTGGGAAGGTTGAACAAAGCAGAGGGGGAAGGGCTAGTTGTAGCCTCACACATTCGGACTCAGCCATATGCAGGGGAGAGGGCCTGGGTCTGCCATACACCCCCCAGGACGTCCCAACTGCTCATTCAAAAAGCGGAGGTGTGTGCCTACACTCAAGCACTTGGAAGGCAGACAAAAGACTCACCTTGATTCAAGGCCAGCCTGGTCTATAGAGTGAGTGGAGGTTAGCGTAGGCTATACTAAACAGTTTCAAAAACAACAAAAGATCCTCAGAAGCAGAAAGAGAATCTAACCCAGGAGGGCTAGGAGGCAAGTCACTCAGCTGATGCACTGCGGGGCCAACACTGTAGGCATCCCGGGTGAACCTGAGTGCAAGGGCCACACACAACATCAGCAAAGGTAAGGTGCCTGGCAGGGGACCTGGTGCGCTGGAGGTCATACATCTTCCATGTTGGCTTAGAGTCACCTGTGCCAGAGGACAGAGGCTTACCTACTATGCACAGTTTTAGAAGTGACCTAGGTGGTCTGTTTCCCAGGGACATACAGTGGTGGATTGGGGCACAAGAGCACAGGATATGAGTCTGGAGGTCCCCAGGGTGGACCACGGTGGGCACGAAGTTCTGGAACTGCACAGAAGTCTTGTTGCCATAGAAGAGATACATGCGGCCTGCGGCAGACAGGGAGGGCTCCATCCAAGTTCCTCTGACCCTATACCCTGCCACCAGCCCAGCCAGGGCTGCCAACAACCCCCCCAGCACCCCCTTTCCACCTCTGGGCCACCAGGACATACCCAGGTTCTGCCGGAACTCAGACTTGACTCCAATCTGCAGCAGCTGGTTCTCAAACAAGACCCCACTATTCTTACACACGAACCTAGGCAGGTTGGTAGGAGTCAGAATGAGAGGGCTCCTGACCGCCCGCTTTGTGCTCCCCACCTGTCCCCACTCCCCTGCCCACCTCTCCCAGAACTCACTTATTCAACAGTTCATCCGCTTCTGGAATGGGAGGGCCTATGTCCTCAGGACCTGGGCTGGGGGAGAGGAAGAAGTTAGGTGCGTAGGGGGCTGGGGGCTGGAGCAGAGAGGCAGAGGCAACACTCTGAAGGCAGATCCCCAGAACCTACAGGCCAAGCTTCCCAGACACCCTCACTTATGGGAGTGGGACCCTTACAGAGGGATCTCCCAAGAACCCCAACTTTCACTATTTTCTAGCCCCTACATTTGCCAATCATCAGGAACCCCTAAAGCCCACCCTGGGGACATCCATCAACCCAAAGCCACAGGCCACCCCTTACTCAGCAGCTGGAGCTGGGTCAGCCAACAAAGCCATGGGGCTCTCAGGGGCAGGGGGCTCCAGCTCGCTGGGCCATCCAATCCCAGAGAAGACAGGTGTGGCAGGCAGCCAATCCCAGAGAGGCAGCAAGAGGGCCAGGGAAAGAGAGGCAAGAGGAAGGAGAGAAGGAAGAGTGGGCTGAGACACAGCTTTGGGAAAGGACAGCAAAGGGCAGCTGGGGCAGCAGAGTCCAGATGGAAAGGGGTGGGTCTGAGCAGGACAAGGACAGGAGGTACCTGAGGAAGGCCTCCTCGGGGGTGGGCCCCAGGCTGGGCTGTGCAGTGGGGCCGTCAGAGAAGACATCCACCAGGAGGTTCCCGCCTGCAGGAGCCGGGGGTGCAGCAGGGGGAGGGGCTGCCCGCAGCCCCAAGAGGTCCGCGGAGGGTGAGGGGGTTGACTACAATCAAGGTAAGACAGGGCGTAGGTGAGACAGGACAGGGCACAGTGGACCCGGCCTCGGCACATGGTTTATAACAGTGCTCACCACTGTGCTGGGGGTGGGCTCCACACCCCCATTGATGTCATTGCTGCTGGTGTCCCTGCGGCTGTCATCCAGGGCACTGGCTGCCCCAGGGCCCTTCTTGCGCTTCAGCTTGGCCAAGATAGATGACTCCCGCTCAGGAAATGGGGGCATTTCTTCTAGTACTGTAGCCTGTGGGCCAGACAAGAGGTCAGGGGCACTCCTTGCCCAAGAGGGTGGGCGGTCCCAGGGATGGGGGCATAGGCTCTGACCAGAACATCGGTGCTGGCTACGGAGCTGAGGGTGAGGTACTCCACTGCCCGCTGCTGTAGCTCCACGTCGGCATTGCGCAGCTGGGAGCCAGCACGCAGAACCCCTTGGATGGTGGCCTTGGTCTCAGGGAAGAGGTTGATGAACTTGATGTAGGTGGACAGCAGCAGTGCGCGAGTGGCCACGCTGCACAGGTGGAACTTGGAGTGCAGCAGCGAGAACTGCACGGGGGGGCTGTGAAGGACAAGGCGTCAGCAGACGTGCCCGCCCCCACACTCCCCAGACCCCTTAGAGGAGGCTCCCTCACCTAGAGCGTGGGTCCCCAGCAATCAAGTTCCCAAACTCTCCAAGGATGTAGCCACCGACCTTCACCATGTTCTCATGACAGGCTGGGGCCTGGAGGGCCTGTGAGGAAGTGAGAGAAGGCCAGGTGAGGGTCAGACATGGGGAAACTGAGGCAAGGGGGAGATGACTCGATGGCACAGTGTGACAGAATCTCCTACATGTACCATACTTCTAGTTCTCGATCCCCAGCCACTGACACAGTTTAGTCATGTCCTAAAAACTGTGGGAGGTGGACCTACCTGGACAAGGGAGGGCACTAGGAGATGTGTTATCCTGGATTACTTCCTGGACAGCCAGGAGTAGCTTCCACCCCATGTTCCGTGTGTACACGTGTGCACACAGGACTGCAAGCCCGTGTGCAAGGATATGAAGGCCAGAAGATGTCAGGGATCTTCTTCAATCAATCCCTACCTTATTTTTTGAGACAGGGTCTCTCACTGAACCCAGAATTCCCATTTTAGCTAGCATCGCTGGCCAGCCAGCCCCCAGGACCTGCCTGTCTCTGCCCCACAGTGCTGGAGTTACACACACACACACACACACACACACACTCAGCTTCTGCAGGACTGTGGGACCGAAAGCCTGACTCATAAGTAGGCACTTAACCACTTAACCCAGCCCAGCCACACAATCTTGTCCTGACTGAAACCCTGAGCCCGTGAAGCTCTGCACAGGGAGGGATGAGGGGTCAGCTCTCCTGCAGAGATTTGCACAGATGCTGTGTATACTTCATGCTGGGACTGTCCCAAAGCTGCAGCTCCCGTGGCCCTTGGGTAACTCAAGGTTGGAACGGAACAGAGCAGGCCCTGCTGGTGTGGCACACGAATGCCCAGCTGCTCTTGACCAGCCGCTGAGCTCCATTACGGGGTCAAAGTGAAGGCTGCTAACCTCAAACACTGTCTTTGCAGCATAACCCTGGACATCATCACGGTTGGTGACAATCTGCAGCACGCGGTACCACACCTCCTCGCTCACATAGTCGCCTGCGATGCGGATGAGGTTGAGGATGGTGTCCACATACCAGCTGTAGTCCACTGCATACTTCTCAGCCAAGATGGCTACCTTCAGCACCTGTGATGGGATGGTAATGTGTGAGTGGATGGTTATGCCCACGGGAGGTGACTACTGCCATTCCTGGATCTATGATCATGGCCCCAACTTAACACCCAGGGGCTCCCCTTCCCCAATCCCCTCTATTAGACTCAGTATTCTTAACTGTTAGTCTTCTCCCCTTAGATTTAGAGGTCCAGTCCGAATACTCCTCCTTCCAACCTAAGGGGCCAGACCCCAGCCTCCTCCCACAAACCGAGCTGTTCAGCCCTGTCCTCTAGACGCACAATCTCCTCTCGGATGGCATAGTCAGCAGTCTCCAGGTACCGCAGCATCTCGGACACAATCTGCTTGGCATTGCTCCGGTCACACATGGCATACAGGAGATCAGCCGCCCGCTGCCTCACACTGACGTCCCGCTCAGTCTGAGGAAAAAAGAGCAAGAGCAAGCTGGGATCTACGCTGCACTGGGCCCACTGTAGGGCCACCAAGCAGCAGGCCGCCACATCCTGAGTGGGGCAGAGGGCTGTACCTTGAGGGCATTAATAACAGTATCAATGTGGGTCTTGACAGCCTCATGAGAGAACTCGGAGCTGGCCAGCGTGCACATGCTCTCCAGCGCCAGGTAGCGCAGGTTGGTCTCCCGGTGCTGCAGGAACTGGCCCAGCTGGTTGCAGGCACGGACCAGGAGGTTGGGCTCACTGCCAGGCACAAATGAAGTGGAGACGGAAATGAGGTGCGAGCCTAGGATCCAGCCCCTCGCTCCTGCCCACCCCAGCATCCTACCGTGTTCCCCCCAGGAGCCCTCAGGAGCCACACAGTGCTAAGCACCAGAACGGGTCCGGCCAGTGGAGACCAGCCCTGACTTCAACCCTCAGGGTGCGGGATTGAACCAACAAGATATGTCGTGATTCTGCATCCATCTGAAGGGACCATTTGACACCTGCCCTCTTCCCAAGCCCTGCTGTCCCTCAGACCCTTCCTCGGGCCAGCAGCCCACACACCTGTCATAGTGGATGATGAGGCTAATGGTCTCAAAGAGGATAGCATTCTTGGCATTGGAGTGCTGCACCTTCTTGGACTTGGGAGGCTCCTGAGCCTTGTTGAGCACAGTCTCAAGACACTCCACTAACCGCCCTTTCACAGCCGCATCCTCTGGGGAGAGGGAGGTAAGTGGCTGAGCCCTCTGTTCAGTGGGCTCCAGAGACTGCAGCCTGCTCTAGCTCTCACCCGCCATGGAAGGGGCCCAGCTGCCTTCAAGCCTGGCAGTGTGGGCTGGGCCTCTGCCTTCTGATGCAGAGCAGTAATTTCTAGGTCTGGGCTCCCACTCACCCCATACTGACTCTGCTGGGAATGAGTCTCCACTCTTAGGAGCCTCAGTTTCCCTTTCTGCCACACTGAAGTTCCTTAGGTTTCTCAGAGAAGTAGAGGAAACCCAGGAGCCTACCCCAGAGCCACCATGGAGCTTCCCCAAGGAGCTCCCAGAGAGACCAAGAGACAGACTCTGAGCTACAGCCTCAAAGGCCACTGTACACTACCTGGGTGCCAGGGGTTAAGAGTTTAACAGAAAGAAAGCTCATCAGTGTCCCCAAAGTCCCTCACTACTGTGGACACCAGCGGCCAGGACAGCGGCCAGGCAGAGTGGGGCAAGAGTCCCTTCTGTAAAGAAGGCTTAGTAACCAGCTCATTCCACAGAACGGAGGCTGTGAGAAAGTAGTGGGTCCAAGACAGGATGAGCTGTGCCGCCCCAGGTGCTGCACAGGGCGGACACCAGGCCCCTGTGGAGTCCGGAGGCATAGCCATGCTCCCACAGGCCTTACCTGGCGGTGGGTAACACTGTAGCAACCGCAGTAACTTCACAGAGAGCCAGGGGGCGGGGACAAAGTAGTAGGTGTAGTCCTGGAGGTCAGTGGAGGCTGAGGACACAATCTGCGGGAGGAAGGAGTGACAGGGTGGAAAAGGCAGAGGGGCCTGTCCCCTGAAGACACCAGGACACCACAGGAGTCAGGTTAGAAAGGAGGGGGAAGCCAAGGCCTGAATACAGAGTGGCTAAGGGTGGGGTCAGAACTCAGCCTGACAGTCTCAAAGTCAAGATCCTCCTGCTCCATCCTCGGGAATGTGTGCACTGTGCCCCAGCACCCCACTGACTTTTCCAAGCAATGAGGTCACAGTGGAGCCAAAGTCTCTGCTAGGTCCCTGTGTGACAGTCCCTAGGGGAGGCTAGAGCGGCTCTACTTACTCCTGGGCTCTGCCTCTTACAGCCTTAGCGGCCATAGTTCCTGCATCCTCACCCCGGAGGAACTACCACAGGGCCAGGAGCTGGTCGGTGGAGGTCGGTGGAGGCTGAGGACTAATCCTTCCTCTGCCCCTGGTCCAGTATCGGTCAGATCGTATGACGATCACTCCTCAAGGTGACCTCCTCCAACTTCACCTCAAAAAGCCTTCTGCAAGCTGGGCAGTGGTGGCAAAAACCTTTAGGCCCAGCACCTGAGGCTGAAGCAGGCAGACTGTATGAGTCTGAGGCCAGCCTGATCTACAAAGCTAGTTCCAGGACAGCCGACGGAATCCTGTCTCAGACAACAACAAAACAAAAGTCAAAAAAACAAAAGACCCAACAACGTTTTCCAGGAAGCCTTCCGCACAGTGACCACGAGTAGTAGGCTGACAGTGACCTCATTTCTGTTCCCTGTTGGGCCTGGCACTTAATACATTCAGATGTGTGGTAACAAGGCGCTGGGGACAGAATGAATGACAGGCACAGGTGCTCCTCCCCAAGGATCTGAGACACTTATGGCCTCCCAGACAGTATCTTCTTTTCTTTCTTCTTCTTCTTCTTCCCTCTTTTTTTTTTTTTCCTGAGCCTCCATTTGGATTGCCATCCCCCAGAAGCTCTCCTGTCTCCCAAACTGGACTAGGACCTCCACATGATCCCACGATGCTGGGCTCGATCCATGGTGCACAGCCCTTCTTGTCCTTCAGTCTGTGACTGAGTCACCATCCCTGTCACACTCCTCTCGGCAGGACAGGGCCACCTTAAGGTCTGACTCAGATATACAGAGAACCAGGCACACAGAAGCCTTGGGGTGCTCTGAGAACAGGGGTGGTGGGAGGCAAAGGAGGGACGTGTAGACAAAGAGGAGGAAGAGCAGGCAGGGGAGCTGTCAGCGCCTCAGTCACAGCAGCCGTGCGGCACACCGCACTGACACAGCCCCTGAACCAGGCAGGGAAAGAAGCACAAAAAGTGAAGCCATTTGTCTGCGGACACAGCTTTTAAACACAGGCTGGCTCTTGCCTTAAGGGAAGGGAGGAGAAACAGGTATCACACAGAGGAGCCAGGCCCTCCCACAGCCAGTATGACCACACACTCACCCGACTTAAGCGGGACACAGCTAGAGAGATACAGGTCTTGAAGTCGTCTGGATTCTTCTTGCAGAGACAGGTGATGAGGCTGACGGCAGCTGTGACCACTCCCTGCAAGGAGTTCAGGCATGAGGGACTTCATGCTGGGTGTCACTGGGAAGGCCCTGGCATCAGGATAAATCATCTCAAGAGTCGGGAGCAGGGTGGGCTACTGGAAGTCTTGGGTGGGGTAAGTCTTTGAAAGACAGGCAGACAATGGGCCTGGCTGTGGGATCTTTGGGCCCAGAAACAGTCGAATAGAAAAGGCGCTGCATCCGAGATGAGGACAGTCCCAGGCAGCCACGGAGTTAGGGAAGGAGGAAGGTTTCTTGAAAATTAGGCAAAGCAAACACCACACTAAGGGCATGAGATGTGGGTCGTAAAGACGGGAGAGAGATGGGGTCCCTGGCAGACGCCGAGGCAGAGGCTTCAGGAACTCGAGGACGGGGCATCCGGGCATCTCACCATGTGCTGATCGTTGAGCAAATGCACCACACGTGCCGTCCACTCGCCCATGGGCACCAGGTCGGGCGAGGCCTTGTAGAGACGTAGTAGGCATAGGGCTGCACTCTGCTTCACACTGTCCATGCTGTCTCTGTGGGGACACCGCAGGGCACTCAGGGCTCCATGGCTCCAGTGCACCCACCATCCTATGTGACTAGGATAGAACACGGGCAGCCAGGGCAACCCCAAAGCCTGGACACGGCCCTGACTCTTCCAGGGACTCTGTCTCCACATCTACAAAACATCTGGCAGGCCAGGCAAAATGCGCAGGCCGGGCCGGCTGCATCACGAGCACCTCCGTGCCCAGCACTGCTGTAGACTCTGGAGACGAGCAGTCACACTGTGGAACACATCTGTGCACTGAAACCTTGCCTGCATGGTCTGGATGCCTCTGATGAGTCAGGAAACAGTTCTCCTTGAAGTCTCAGAGGCGCTGCCCTTCCATCCAGGACTCCAGGCTGACAACTTTGGACTTCTAGCCTCTTCCACTATAATCAGGGCCTCAAGAGCCAAGGCTGCCCTTCAACTTCTGCTCCTTTGGCCCCATCTACCCAGGGCTGAGATTACAGGTATGCGTAATTATAAGAAGCCGAGGCCGCAGCCCAGGCTTCATACACACTAGGCAATTACTCTGCCACCCTCCGGTTATGCCTTGGCTCTCTGGCTTTCTCTTTAATAATGGATCTTGAGAACTTATTCATCAGTTGACTGATTGGGTCTTTTAATCCAGGCTAGTCTGGACACACACATACCTTTGGTTTTTTTTGTTTGTTTGTTTCTTGAGAAGGGGTTTTTCTGTGTAGCCCTGACTATCCTGGAACTCACTCTGTAGACCTTGAACTCTCAGAGATCCACCTGCCACCCGAGTGCTGGGATTAATGGCAGGTGCCTCATACCTGGCTTGGAACTCACTCTTTAGCCAAGGAGCACCTTCAACTCCTGATCCCTTATCTACATTCAGACTGAGACACGTACACCACTATACATGGTTTATTCGGTGCTGTGGATAGAGGCCAGGGCTTTGGTACGCTAGGTGAACACTCCGCCAATGGAGCTCAGCCCCAGCCTTCTTCCATCTATCAACCCTCCAATGAAGAGGGTAGATTGGTAGACTCCTTTGTCTTCCTGGGTGTCTCCTGATCAGTAACTGTGAAGCCAGCAGAGGAAGACCGTGTGCTGCTCAGGCTGGGTCCAATAACGCATGAAGATTCAGCCAAGTAAGAAAGACGGACACAACTGCGGACCCTGACCCAGCTGACTTCAGGGAAGCAGGAGGGAAGAGGGTAAAGCCAGAGAGCATGCAACAGTCTCTGTGGGGCCCTGTACACATCTGGTGCACACAAGCACACATTCACATAAAAATAATTATTGTTTAAAGCTGTGTTAAGTTGGGGCTGGTGACACACATCTGTCATTCAAGGATGACAGTTAAATCTACCAGCCAAGACAACAGAGTGAGTTCAAGGTCAGGCTGGCAACTGAGCAAGACCTTCGCCCCACCCATTTTGAGACTGTCTCTTACCATGGAGCCCTGGCTAGCCTAGAACTCAATATGGATTACAGAGTAGCCTCACATTCACATGAACCTGTCCTGAGTGCTGGGTTACAGCACGTTCCACCATGCCCAGTAAGACCTTGTCTTAAATAGATAGAAGGGTCAAGGCAAGAGAGGAGGGGGCTCAGTGGTTAACACACACTGCTCAGGACCAAGTTGGCAGTTCACAGCCACCTGGCTAACTCCCAACAGTGGGCATCTTATTCCTGTTCCTGACCCCTAAGGATACCTCTACTCAAATGCACGAACTCAGACAGACAGACAGACACACACACACACACAACACACACACACACAAAGAGTTTAAAATAAGCCAAATTTGTTGAGGTTTGGTCTGTTGCTATGAATTGTAATGCTAAATACAGGACACCAAAATCGGGTTGCCCTCTGAGACCCTCACCTACACTAAGGGACGCCATGTAACCTTGCCTCCCAGGCTACCCCTGATTGGTCAATAAAGATGCCTACAATCGTAGCTGGGCAGAAGAGAAAGATAGGCAAAGTTCTGATTCCCAGGGCTTAGGGGTCTGAAGCAGAGGCCATGAAGAGAAAGGAGAGAAAAAAGTCACCATGGGTAGGTGGCTCATGGGCACATGTCCACGGCCAGCCCCTTGGAGAGGAGCAGCCCGGGTGGCACGTGGAGAGTCCTGTCTCAGGGTTACCACAGGGAAGTAGACAAAACAGCAGAGAGAGCTGACATCTACCCAGCTCCAGTGCTTGAAGGCTTATTGTAAGGATAAAGGTTCTGTGCCTTTTATTTAGGAACTAAAGGATCTAAGGAGGGTGGAAACCCCCGAATTTTACTATAACACAAATCTTTAAAATAAGGAAAGAAGGGAGTCTGGAGATAGATTTGGTGAGACAAACAGGCATAACATTTGTGAAGCTGAGGCAGAGGTTGGAAATATAAAGACAGTATGGGCTATATAGTGGTTTGATCCCTGGCTTTTACAGGGCTGACCCCCCTCCTTAAATAAACAAACGAAATCCTGTCTCAGAAAGAACCAACCCGGGCCAGGGATGATGGCACACCACGTTAATCCCAGCACTCGGGAGGCAGAGGCAGCGGATCGTTGTGAGTTTGAGGCCAGCCTGGTCTACAGAGTGAGTTCTAAGACAGCCAGGGCTCCACAGAGAAACCCTGTCTTGAAAAACAACAAAACTGGGCTGGAGAGACGGCTCAGAGTCACTGAGCACTGACTGCTATTCCAGAGGTCCTGAGTTCAATTCCCAGCAACCACATGGTGGCTCACAAGCATCTGGAATGAGATCTGATGCCCTCTTCTGGTGTGTCTGCAGACAGCTACAGTGTGCTCATATATAATAAATAAATAAATAAATCTTTTTTTTTTTTTTTTTTTTTTTTTTAAGGATGCTGTATGCTTGTCTAAATTCAGAGGCTAGGGAGCAGGAAGGACAGTTGAAAGTCATGCTAAGTTACCTAGTGACTTCAAGGCCGGCCCAGGCTGTCCTGGGCCATCTCAACAAGCAAATCAAACCAAAAGCACACAAGCAATCAGCCTGGCTCCCCAGTGAGAGCCTAGCTCACACTTTAGTTTAAAAGTGTTAACTAATGAATTAGGAGACAGGATCTGGCTGTCCATCAGATCCCATTACAGATGGTTGTGAGCCCCCATGTGGTTGCTGGGAATTGAGCTCAGATCTCTGGAAGAGCAGTCAGTGCTCTAACCACTGAGCCATCTCTCCAGCCCCCAGTCTTAAATTCTTAATCCTCCTGCCTCCATTTCCCCAGTACTACACCCATAATGGCCCTTTAATCCTTCTCCTCCTGTATGCCGGACCATCCTCTAGCCTTACCTGGACACAACAGCACACTGGGCCACCTCAGGACCCACCTTCATGATGCTTCTCCCCCGTTTACAGCCTCCCTCCTCGGGCACAACATACATGCACAGTGCACACACACGTGGGCAAAACACCCGTGCACACAGAACAGAAATGACACATCTTTGAAGGGCCCTGCCTGGCTTACACTGCTTCAAAGGTGAACTTGGGGTGTTTGGTGACCCAGGCAGGATGAGGCAGCTGTGGAGGTTGGGCCTGCAATCCTAGCATTAAGTCAGAGAAAGCGAGAGGATCAGCTCACAGCCAACCTGGGCTACATGATACCCTGTTGCAAACAAACACAGAGCAGGCTGGCAGCCAACTCTGGTTGCTCTGTGACAAGGATGGAGACAGGTAATTTTGCAGTTCCCAGGGGCGTTTATTTCTAGGACACCTACACTTTGATGTGTGGTTTCCCACAGCCTCTACTTGGACAAGCTTTTCTTTCCTCCCAGAGGCTACGTTCCTCCTCCACCCAAAATACAAGACCCAGCTCTGCCAGCTCACAAAAAGCTTTAGAAGCCCAGGCTGCCCGAGACCTCCTCTGTCAGGGTTGCCTGCTCCTAGCTGGGCCTCCATTCACCTCACTGACTGGCTAGCTTAAGACTCCATTAGCTAATAGTAACTCTTGCTCCTTTGTTCTTTTTGACACAGGGTCTCCCGTGAAGCCCAGGCTAGCCTCAGACTGTCATAGTTCTCTTTCCTACAGCTTCACTACACCCAGATCAGCCACTTTCAAGAACACCAGCAGCACCTCATCTACACAGCCAGAGATAGAAATCTCACCTCTTTGCAGCAGCCACAGTGATTTTCCTAAAAGACAACACTGCTTCTGCCATTCAACTGCCTGACAGACACCAGTCACCCCAACTTCCACAGGAAGCAGAGGCAGACTCCCCAAAGTCTCTCCCATGTTCACTATCCTCTATCCACAGAGATTCCCTGGCGGACCACACCTACACCCAGAGCCTTAGCACCTGCTGGCCTTTTATAGAAGGCACCCACATCCCCAGTGATCATTGACTCCTGACTGTTCTAGAACGTTACCCGTCACCTCCTGGAGAACCCCTTCTGACTTGTCAATGGAACAGAGTTGCAGAGGTGGCTCAGTCCAGAGCACTGGCTGCTCTTCCAAGGACCCAACTTTGATTCCCAGCACCCGTGTCAGTTAATGCTCAACTTCCCGTGATTCCAACTCCAGAGGATCCCATGTGCTGGCCACCTGCACTGAGGTGCACCTGGACTGGTGTGCACCTGCACTGAGGTGCACCTGCACTTAGGTGCACCTGCATTGAGGTACACCTGCACTGGTGTGCACCTGCACACAGACACACACCTAAATTTAAAATAAGTCTAGGGGGCTGGAGAGATAGTTCAGTAGTTAAAAAAACACTGGCTACTTTTCCAGAGAACCCAAGTTCAATTACCAGCACCCACATGGCAGCTCACACTGCCTGTAACTCCAGTTCCAGAGGATCTGACATCCTCACACAGACATGCATGCAAGTAAAATGCCAATAAATGTTCATATAATAAAAATAAATAATTAAGGGGGGGGGAAGAATGCCTCACAATTTTTTTTTTTTTTTTTTTGGTGATACATTTTAAATGATTTTTCACTCTATGTGCCTGGTGTTTGCCCACACATGTCTGTGTGAGGGCATCCAATCCCCCTGGAACCAAAATTACAGACAGTTTGAGCTGCTACATAGGTGGTGGGAATTGAACCCAGGTCCTGTGGGAGAGCAGCCAGTGCTCTTAACCACTGAGCCATCTCTCCAGTTTCATAAATAAGTTGAAAACCTAGAAAACGCTGGGTATAGTGGTGCACATTTTAACCCCAGCATTTGGGATGCAGAGGTAGGCGGATCTCTAAATTCAAGGCCAGCCCAGTCTACATAAGTGAGTTCCAGGACAACCAGGGCTATATACAAAGAACCCGTCTTAAAAATCAAACAAAAAGGATTTGTTTCCACAGTGTCGTATGTAGCCCAGGTTGGCCTAGAAACCACTGACTTAAGAGCTGACCTTGAACGTCTGCTCCTCTTGCCTCCATACATGGTGTACAGTGCCAAAGTCGGGGGAGCCCCGGGTCCTTTGCATGCCAGGCAAGCACTCGCTATCAGCAGAGCCACAGCTGCAGCCACCTGTGCCCTGCAGGTGCCCTGGCACTTGGGGACACATGATCTCCTGCCACTGCGGCTTTGAGAAGCAGAACCATGTTACAAACAAGTGGAGACTGCTCAGGAAACCACAGCCGAGAAGCCTCCTGAATTAGTCAGACCACACAGTGGACCAAAGCAGTCCGAAACTCCTGCCTCTCCTCACCCAGCAGACACTGCAACCACTGGACACCTTCCTGGCTGTGACACTGAGACTGTCCACCTCTGTTGGTGGCACCAGAGTCAGACATCCGTGCTGCAGGCACAGGGCAGATGCTGTCTTCTAAATAAGATGAGGGAACGAGTCACTGCATCTGTAGGAGATGCTATCGCTGTGTCTCAGACACGAGACCACGGGGTGGGGATGGGTCCTTACACCTTAGGCAGCCTGGTGACATGAGAGAGGCAGAGACACTGCGGTCTAAAACCCAGGTGGGAGAACCTATGCTGGTGCCATAAACAAAGCTCTCACTCCTGCTTTTGCCCTGCCGTCCCCAACGTCTTACCCAGCCACCAGGATTCGGGGAATGTCGGCGGCAAAGGCCTCGCCCATCTCACGGCTGCCCACATTGGCAATACAGTGCAAGGCCAGGCACATGAAGGTGGGGTTGCGACTGGCCAGGTCGTTCTTGATAGCGTTGTTGATGAGCCGGATCAGCTCTGAGTTCGAGTTCACCAGGACTGAGATGAACAGGTAGCCCTGTGGGGCAGAGAGGGGACAGCTGTGGCACTGTGACTAAGGAACACCAGACTGGTATGCAGCAGTGCAGACCCAGCCCTTCTTCCCTCAGATTCAGGGATCCAGACTCCAGCCTCCTCCCTCTGCCCTGTAGACTCCAGCCTCCTCCCTCTGCCCTGTAGACTCCAGCCTCCTCCCTCTGCCCTGTAGACTCCAGCCTCCTCCCTCTGCCCTGTAGACTCCAGCCTCCTCCCTCTGCCCCGCAACCATCCAGCCTCCTCCCTCTGCCCCGCACACTCCAGCCTCCTGTGCTCGCTCACTATCTGCTTCTCCGTGTACTTGTTGGAGCTCAGCAGGTTCACGGCCTCCATGTGTCCAAAGTCAATGTCATGCCCAAGCAGGAATATGAAGAGCAGCTTACACACGTACTTCTTTTTACTGTAGCCATCCAAGGCCTTGTCCCCTGAGGCAGAGGAAGGGAAAGGGAGCCACGTGAGGAAGCTTCTCCTAAGCACCTTGGGCCCTGGACCCCTCCCCAGACCCTGGGCCAGCAGCTTGCCTTTGAACTTGGAGCGGATGTTGGCCAGTTCCTTGTTGATCCTCTTGATCTCAGCCTCTTTGCTCTTGCCTGTGAAAAAGGCAAGACACACAAGGCCACAGGCAGCCACCAGTGGCAAGGTTATAAACGTTCTGCCACCCCTTCTTCCTCCCAGTAGCCCATGACCAACTAGTCACTGAAGAGCTCTGCTGGCTGCTGAGGCTTCCCGACGGCACTCTCCCCACACCTCTGTGACACCAGGCTATTTTCACCACCCACCGGAGCCCCAGACCTCAGACTCCACTGTCCACCCAGTTCCTCAGGAACCTGGTCCCAGACGCGCCACACCTTAGCGATGTCCCTGAACTGCGACACACCATCGCCACCTCACCCAAACACAACCTGCGCATACTCTGTTTCTCTGGCAGCGTTTTTTGTCTGCTTCTCTGCCGCCTTCCTATTTCTATCCTCTGGGCTATGGGACATTGGCCTCGGCCTCCAGCCACTCCTGTGTCCCATCACTTTGGTCTTAGCTCCTGTAACTTCCTTAGAGAGGAGCTCTTCACTCACTTTTGTCCAAGAGTGAGAGTATTTGTCTTGGGTACGAGCGCCTGCAAGGGCTGCAGCCAGTGCCTGGCACACAGCAGGTGCCCTGCTAACGGCTGGTCAGTTCCAGGGTGCACTAAGTGAATGGACAAGGGACTGAGAGGTAAAGCATTCACGCCATCCTCCGCCACAAATCTCCGCACCTCTGCCCTCGATTCCCAAGCACTTGTACAGGCTCCGCTCAGACAGCAGCTCCAACAGGAAGTCCCTGCAATCAATACCTCACCCCAGAGCTACAGTCTGGGTGGCAATGGCAGACAGGCAGTTTCTGAGCACCCAGGGCTCGAATGCTGTGTGTGTCTATCATGGGGGCACACTAGTGACCCCCACACTGGGATGCAAAGGCAGATGGGTCTTGAGTTTGAGGCCAGCCTGGGCCACACAGTTACTGAGGCCCTGTCTCAAAGAACAAACAAAACCAAAACCAACCAACATCAAGAGGGCTGGGGGCAGGCTCAGTGTGGGCAAGCCTACCTAGCACACCCAACCCACGGGTTCCATCGGCAGCACCGCAAGCAGAGGAAGAAGGTCAAGACACTGACTCCAGTGGCAGGATTGTAAATATGCTGGGTTATATACACAAATAGCTAAAGTTAATTTTGGGGGTGAAGAGATGGCTTCACGGGCAAAGGCTTGCTGTGTAAACACAAGAGTCCAGGTTTAGGCCCGGCACCTGTCTTGCTGGGTAAGGAAGCACATCTTTAACTGCAGTGCTGGGGTGGTGGGGAGCAGATGCCCCAGATGTGCTCCAGGTTCAGTGAAATCATTCCCATCAAGTAAGATGCAGAGCAACCGAGGAAATACCTGTGGCCTTGACATGTGTGCCCATGTGCGCACAAACACACACACAGAGAATATAATTTGACTGCTTCTTTCTATCAGAAACATGTATCGAGCAAGTCACACCACTAGCAGCTGTCAGGCCTGCCTGTGTCCAGCCCAGCCAGGAAGCCCTCTAAGGTTAAGGCCAGCCTCTTCCCTGGTCAGAGCCTCCTCTAGGAAGGGCTCACTCAGTAAGACACCAGGACAGCACTGACTGCTGGCCTGCCATCCCAGGCTTTGGTTAGTTTTTTAAAAAGAGTCTTGCTGGGCAGTGGTGCACATTTCCCTGCATTCTGGAAGCAAAGGCAGGTGGATCATGGAGTTTGAAGCCAGCCTGGTCTATAAAGTGAGTTCTGGGACAGCCTAGTCTACACAGAGAAAGCCCATCTCAAGAATCCTCCAAAAATACAAGAATAAAATAAAAATAAACAGGGTCAGGCTGGAGAGATGGCTCAGCGGTCAAGAGCACTGACTGCTCTCTTCCAGAGGTTCTGAGTTCAAATCCCAGCAACCACATGGTGGCTCACAACCATCTGTAATGGGATCTGATGCCCCCTTCTGGTGAGTCTGAAGATAGTAACAGTGTACTCACATACATAAAACAATCAAACAGGGTCTTGTGTAGCCCAAGGGAGGATCAGCTTAGCTCCACACCTGAGGACCCCTTGAACCTGTGATCCTCCTGTTTGCACTGCCCCAGGCCAGGCCTGGACCCACAGATCCCCACCATGCCCAGTTTTGTCAGAGCTTGGGGGAGGGGGACCCTGGGCTTCCTGCATGCTAGGCAAGCACTCTACTGATTGAGACAAGGACCAGCGTCTTCCCATTTTTGCAGAGAGCTAAGGCAGCAGGATCTAGAAGTCAAGATCAGCCTGAACAACTTAGTAAAGCCCTGTCTCCAAAGAATAAAGTGAAACTAAAATTAAAAGGGAGAGGGCTGGAGAGATGGCTCAGCAGGTAAGAGCACTGGCTACATTACAGAGGAGCCGGGTTCCATTCGCCCAGTGGCAGTTCACAATAACTCCAGCAGCAAGGGGTCCTATGCTCTCTTCCAGCCTCTGCAGGAAAAAGGCACACATGTGATGTACGCACATACATGCAGTGTGTGTGTATACATACATATGCACTAAATAAAAATCTCAAAAGGTTTTTTTTTTTTAATTGAAAAGGGGGCCAGAGATGAGGCTAAGTTGGTAGAGTGCTCACACAGAATGCACAAAAGACCTGGTTTAGATTCCCCAGGGCCACATAAACTAGCTCTAGTGCACAGACTAGTAACTAGCAGTGGGAGAAGAAGGTATAAAATCAGGAACATCATCATGAGTTCAGGGATATCCTGCGCTACATAGCAAGTTAGAGGCTAGCACAGGATACATGAGAGTAAGTAAACAAGTAACTGGCAGGAAGGGCCTTGAGCAGGGCAGGAATTTACCCCGAAACCCCAGGAGAGATGGAGAGTTCTGGGGCTAGTGTGACCCCATGGCTTCAGCAGAAGCTCTGTGTGACCTGGGCTGCCTCAAATACCACCTGACACTGTCATTTCCTAGTCAGTCTCCCAGGTTCTGTGGGTCAGCACTTCTCACACGTGCCCTGGGAACTCCTGGCTGGTGAGGGTGGACAGGGATTCAGCAACACCTGAAAGGCTACCTGGGCTCCACAGGGGCTATGGAGAAGCAGCCAGAAGAGGGGACATTTGAGGACCTGGAGAGAGGAGTAAGGCTTAGCCAGGAGGCTTGAGTCAGATCACCACTCAGGAGTGCAATTGAGCCAGGTAGGGAGTTGCCCTTGAGGGTACTTAGAGGGTAGACAGCGCTCCTCTCAGGGGCAAGGAATGCTGGTGACTAAGGTGGTGCCAAGTGAACGCCAGACTGTAGGCACTTCTGTTCCCAACTCTGTATGACTCCTGACATCACTCAGCCGTCTGACGGCCCAGGGCAGTAGCTCACAACTGGTCAAACACCTGGAAAAGGCAGAGATCAAACTCTGGCTAACTTGGGCTACACAGACAAGCAAACAAACCAACCAGCATGGAAGGCAGGAGACAGCCCACACTCCCAAGTGCTCTAGCGGACAGGCTCATTGGATAAAGAGCTTGCTGCACAGGGACAAGGACCCGAGTTCAGATCCCCAGGATGTGATGGTGATACACACACACCCTAACTCAGTGAGCCCCACCAGAGATGAGAAGTGAAGTCAGGCTAATTGCCTGAAGCTCACAAACCAGGGTGCAGTGAGATTGTAGCAGTGAGCAAGAGACTGTCGCACACAAGGGGAGAGCAAGGTCACACCTAAGGGTGTCCTCTGACCTCAATACACTAGCACATATGTGTGCCTGCAGACAGACACACTTGTACTTAGTGGATTTAGATATATCACAAATGTACTCCATGTATCTGTTTTCTTATGCAACAGTCTCTCCTTCTGTTACAATTCCAATTCCTGTCCCAAGAATGAAGAACACAATGCTCTTCATTACTGACCTACTGACCTACTTTTCCATGGCACTCAATGATCTGTAAATTAATATTTGTATTTCTGGTTTTGTGTTCTATAGGGAAATAATAAACCCGGGGCTTGCCCCCAGACCCTCAAATGGATTCTAGGCAGGGGCTCTACCATGGAGCCACACCCCCAGCTCCTCATTGAGTGAAGCTAAGAAGGGAAGTTTTGCAGGGAAGGGAGAATGTTTTTAGTCTGTAGCTGGCTGACTTCACAGATCTGAACCTCACCGATACAGAGGGCCATCTCTCTATGTGAGTGTGTGCCTTTCTTTAGGCTTTAATCCATATCTATCAGACAGTGGCTTTGGCATAATTGATATACTCTGCTATTAAAAAGAATTCAGAGGGGTCAGAGAGATGGCTCAGTGGTGAAGAACATTTGTTGTTCTTCCTGAGGGTCCACGTTCCAGAATGGTAGCTCACAACCAACTTCAACTCCAGTTCCAGGGGAATGCAATACCCTCTTCTGTCCTTTGCGGACACCAGACACACACACACTGTGTACATATGTACATGCAAGAAATCCTTTCGTGCACATAAAGCCTGTCTACATTGTGAGCTCCAGGACAGCCAGTGCTACACAGATCACCCCTGCCTCAAACAAAACAAAACAAAGGTAAATACACCTTCTCTTTAAAACAGCAGGAAGAAAAGAGGGGCTAGGGAACCCAGCAGTTAAAAGCACTGACTGTTCTTCCAGAAGACCTGAGTTAGATTCCCAGCACCCACATGACAGCTCACACCATGTAACCTTGGTCCTGATGCCCTCCTCTTAAGTCCAAAATGCTGCGCAGACACACATGCAAGCAAAATACCCATACCCAGACATTAAAAAGATTTATTTCTATGTTCTTTGATGTTCTTTGATGTCCTGCCTGCATGTCTGCGCTGGGAATGGAACTATGGTCGTCTGGAAGAGCAGCCAGTGCTCTTAACTGCTGAGCCATCTCTCCAGCCCCATAATTTTTTTTTTTTTAATTTAAAAACTGAAGTATGGAGTCTTCAAAACAGCCTTGCCTGGCAGTGGAGGCGAATCATCCTTGCTACTCGGGAGACTAAGGAGGGCAGTCACCAGCTCAAAGCCCAGAGGGCAGTGGTAGCGTATGTGTTTAATCCCAGCACACAGGCACGTGATCTCTGAGTTCAAGGCCAGCCTGGTCTACATAGTGAGTTCTAGGACAGCCATAGTTATACAGAGAAACCCTGTCTCGAAACAAACAAATTTACTAAATTAAAAAAGACAAGTTCAAGGCTAGCCTAGACTAGTTAGTGATGCTTGCTCTAAGAAGAAATGAAGCTGGAGCTGGACCTAGGCGTAATGGCTCCGGCCCATAATCCTAGCCCTTTGGAGGCTGAGAATAGATATAAACTCTAAACTAAGCTGGACTACAGAGTGAGACTCTATTGCTAAACATTTAAAACCAAAAGGCTGGGAGTATAGCTCACTTGGTAGCAACCTTGTCTAGCACAAAGATCCTCGCTCCATCCTAGCACGGCAGAAAGCGACGTAGCACACCTGTAATCCCTGCACACAGTGAGTGGAGACGACCAGTTTAAGGCCATCGAAGCTGAGTCTGAGCTACATGAGAAAGGGGGGAGCTTGACTGTGCTTAGGAGCAGGGCTTAGCAGAAACCCCTTGCTTATGGCCCCGGTTTCCATTCCCAGTACCAGGGAGGGGAAACAAAAGCAAAAAGTAGACCTACAAAGAGCATTCAGCATTCAGGGTCTGGGGACAGTCAGAGCACAGGGCTCCACAGGAGGAACTGCCCAAGGCCACCAGACAGACTGAGCACTGACTTCCCTGCACTCTGCAGTAATCTCATCATCACCGGTGGGATGCAAGGATGCCAATGAGTCTCACAGCAGATCTCTTATTCATGAAGGGATTGATTCCTCCCTCTCTCCCTTCCTTTCCTTCTTTCTTCAGGATGGTCTATGGGAGGAAGTCAGCACCCAAAGCTATGTAGTCTTGGTTGTCCTAGAACAACTCACTTTGTAAAGGAGGCTAGCCTCAAACCCATAAAAGATCTGCCTGGCTCTCCCTCCCAAGTGCTACCACATTCGGCATAGAGGGGCTTCTTGAGTGGGTGTGGGAATGAGTTTGGTTTGGTGGAGAGGCGGACAAGGACAACACTGAGTGTGTGACAGAGGCAAGCCTTGGGGAGACTGAACTGCAGCAGGGGAGGAAGGCCTCCTGGTCAGCAGCAGAGACGAGGCAGCAGACAAAATGGCTTGCAGGGGAGGGCAGGCGGCTTTGAAGATGGGAGAGCAGAAAGGATTCCCACTCAAGCCATCCAAGGGCTGGAGTATGAAGAGGCTCAGGAGGGAGGGCCATCTCCCCAGGAGCGGCTGCCTGAGGTTATCTTTCATGACAGAGACCTACTCCAGCATGAAGCTTCCAACTCAGGTACGTGGGGTGACAACTTCTGTAAGCAGTTACTAAAGCCCCAGCATCAGGGTGTGTCTGTAATTACCCTCAAAGGAGTCTGGGCCAGCTTGGCCCTGCCCTGGAGGACCATGTGCCTTCATGGAGAAAGTGCAGAGGCTCAAACCCTGACCCCTGTGGACCCCAACCAGCGCCCATCAGCCACTGCTTTCAGACCTTGGATTGTCATGAGACTAAGGGTCCAAAATATGGCCATGTGCCATGTGTGGACCTCACCACGCCTACTTTGTTTTGTTGGGGACGGGGGCTCCCAAAGCCCAGGCTTGCATTGAACATGCTTCTAGCCAAGGGTGACCTCAAACTTCTGATCCCCTTGCCTCTACTTCTCAAGTGACAGGATAACAGGCTTGCCCCGTCACCGGGCTTTCAATACTCCGTCTCCATCTCCAGCACCTTGGGGGCGAGGACTCACTTGCTTGTTCATCCACTCACTCCCACTTTCCTCAAACACCAGGACTGAGGCACACGTCACTGCCACAGCAGCAAAAGTCACAGTAGAACTATTTGGGGCAGGATGTGCTTCTTCCTGTGCAGTAGCTTTGGGCAGAGGAGTCAGCACTCCAACCCCAAGGTCTTCTTCACGGACCTGCTCCAGAGGAACAGGGCTTTAGATAGGAGACAGCCCTAGCCTTCAGCTTCCCTCTGATAAGGCTTCCCTGCTCAGGGAGGGAGCACCAAGCCCTCACAGAGCCCAGATTCAACACTTATCTCCAGAATCGGAGTTTCCTATTCATAGCCTGCTGCCTGTGCACCATGGGGCTCCCTCCCTCCCACACCTCACTTTACTCTCTCCTTGCCTGTAGTTCCACCTGCACCCATGCCATGCTCTCAGGACAAATCGCCTGAACTCTACCCACAACTCCCTGACCTCAGGACCTTCATTGACTCAGCCATACCTCTATACCCCACTGCATTGTGTGTTTTGAAGCAGGGTCCAAACAGAACCCCACAAACTTCTCCCCTACTGAGCTTACAATGCTGCACATGTATCTCAGTTTAAAATAAATAAATACTAAGATTTAAATCACAAACCTATCATCTCAGTACTTGGGAAGCAGAGGCAGGCAGGTCAAGGCCAGTTTGGGTTAGCAAATGAATTCCTGTCTCAGAAAACCAAAAGCTAAGAAAAACTTCAGTTAAAGAGCAAGAAGAGGGCAGGAGAAATGGTTCAGTGGCTAGAGCACTGACTGCTCTTCCAAAGGTCCTGAGTTCAATTCCCAGCAACCACATAGTGGCTCACAACCATCTGTAATGAGATCTGATGCCCACTTCTAGTGAGTCTGAAGATTCACCAGAAGAGGGCATCAGATCTCACTACAGATGATCTCATTACAGATCTCATGACAGAGTGTCAGTGTACTAACATATATAAAATAAATAAATATTTTTAAAAAGACCCTATAGCCTTTAAAAAAAAGAGCAAGAAGAGATTAAATTTGCATGAAGCGATGTCTATAGTGATTTTCTCCTACAATGGGCAGCTGCAGGCAGGTGATGAGGTCAGTGTATTTCAGACTGTACATGCAGTTTTAGTATCTGATAATCTGCCCTAGGATTCTTATGGAGTCTTCAGAACTGAATGAAAGGGTAAGGTCAATTGAAAGAGTAAGGGCAATGTGCTTCAACTACAATTTTTAATTTTGTAATAAAAAGAAAACTACCCAGGCAGTGGTGACGCACAGCTTTAATCCTAGCACTCAGAAAGCAGAGGCAGGCAGATCTGTGAGTTCGAGGCCAGCCTAGTGTACAAAGCAAGTTCCAGAACAGCCAGGGCTGCACAGAGAAACCCTGTCTCAAAGCAACAACAATAACAACTATCTGTTAAAGCTATACACTGTGGCTAGGTGGTGATAATGCAGGCCTTTAATCCCAGTTCTCAGGAGGCAGAGGCAGGCAAATCTCCTAGTGAGAGGCCAGCCTAGTGTAAGAGCAAGTTCCAGGGCAGCCAGAACTGCACAGAGAAACCCTGTCTTGAAAAAACGAAAACCACACAAGCAAAGAGCTGCCACTGAGAACGTTTCTTAGATTCTTTGTTCACAGAACTCTGCAATCAGCATCTAATCCCAGAATATTCTCTTTCACAAAAGGCCTGACTCTTGAGCAATGACTCTCCGTTCCCTCCCAGCCCTGACCTCAAAGTTACACTCTTCTCTGGCTTCCTCTGTGGTCCAGCCTCTTCCAACATTTCATCTACACAGAATGCTAGAGCCGGCTGTTCTCACTTGAGAAAGTACTATCTATTTCTACCTTTAAATGTATTGTGTATATTATGTATGCATAAGCACACGTGTGGCAGTCAGAAGACAGTTTGTGACAGTGAGTTCTCTCCTTCTTCCCATGTGGGTCCCCAGGATCAAACCCAGGCCCTCAGGTTTGGCAGCAGGTGCCTTTATCCGCTGAGCCACCTTGCCAGCCCTGTGTGAGTTCTGTTTGTTGGCTTATTTTAAGGCAAGTTCTCCCTGTGTTGCTTAGGCTGACTTCAAAATAAAACGGTCCTGCCTAGCACCAAGTTTGGGACCAGCCTAATCTACAAAGTGAGTTCTAGGATGGCCAGGACTATACAGAGAAGCCCTGTCTCAGGAAGACAGACAGACAGACAGACAGACAAAACTGCCCTGCTTCAATGATGACAAGATTGAACTGCTATCATGTCTGGCTCTTTGGAGATGGAACTCAGGAGTCAACATTCTAGAAAAGTATTCTACCTCTGAACTACACATTAGCCTTTTCATTGGTTGTTTTGTTTTTTGTTTTTTGTTTTTTTTTCTTCCTTTCTTTGGAGACAGGGTCTCATATGTCGCTTTGGCTGTCATGGAACTCACTGGGTAGACCTGGCTGGTCTCAAACTCACAGACATCTGCCTGGCTCTGCCATCCAAGTGCAGGGACTAAAGGCATGTGCTAACACTCCCAGTATAGTGTATGGCTTTACCTGAAGTATGTCTGTGTGTGCAGTACCTACAGAGGCCAGAGGGTAGCCCTTGGAACTGGAGTTAGAGATGGCTGTGAGCTGTCATCTGGTACTGGGAATTGGAGCCAGGTTCTCTGGACTTGCCTGCTAAGCCATCTCTTCAGACCCGACAGGGTTCCTGGAACTGGCTCCATGAACAAGACTGTCTCTGCCTCAAGTGCTGTAATTAAAGGTGTATGCACCACCACCACTTGGCTCAGCCCCACCTTCATTTTAAGTTGTTCAAGCTGGTTTTGAACTCACTCTATAACTCAAGGTGGCTTTTACAAATTGTCATTAATGCATTTATTACATATGTGTATGCGTGTGTGTGGGTGCACGTTCCATGGTATGCTTGTAGCAGTCAGAAGACAACTGTAGGAGTTGGTTCTCTCCTTCCATAATGTGATTGCAGGAATTGAACCCGTGTCAGGTTGGGCAGCAAGTGTCTCTACCTCCTGAGCTATCCAGCCAGGCCCAGGCTGACTGTAAACTTGAAGTCGTCCTGTCTCAACCTCTGGAATAGTTGGCATGACAGGCCTGAGCTCTAGTCATGGTTCTGTCTGTCCTCACAGAAATACATCTGTGAGGACAGACAGAATCTGCCTGAAGAACCATCTCTCCGTAGGGTCACAGCGGCACAGGAGCTTACACTCCTCTGTCTTATTTGTCACTGTGCCACAGCACTGTCACAGGGGCTTGAAACATACCAGCCACTCAACACATGGCCGCCAAGGCTAGGACAGGGCCATGCCAGGTGCTGCAGCAGAGGCCAGCCCCGGCCGCTAAACCGCTCCAAGGTCTGCACTTGGGTCTTTCCTCCCCCCTGGCTGTTCTCTGGGGTCCTACAGTGTGATAACTATCTTCTCTTCCTTCCCCAAACCCCAAAGCAAATTCTCTTTGCCAATCTTTCCAAACTGACCAAGAGCCTGACCAATCCTTCTGTCTTGTCTGGATTGTTTACGTATATGTATGAATAAAGAATGCACATGCCCCTGGAGACCGTAGAGGGTGTGAAGTCCCATAGAGTTAAAGGCAGCTGTACGCCAACTGATAGGGTGCTAAGCACCAAACATGGCTTCTCTGTATTTCTGACTACTGAGCCACCTCTCCAGCCCTGTTGGCGTTGGTTTCTCTTTTGTTTTGTTTTTTTGAGCCAAGTCTTGCTATGGAGCCCAGACCGTCCTTACACTCACCAACATGGCGCTGTGGCCTTCCAAATGCTATGCTGACGGTGCAACTCCAGCACCTTGCTTGGGCTCACATCTGAACAGTCCCATTCTCACACTTGCCCCAGGCCCGAGCGACCCTTGCTCTGGTCCCCAGCTGCCATCGAACGTCTCAAGTCCGCTCTCACAGCAGACAGGGCAGTCATCCAAGCAGAGACTCTGTCCTTGACACACGGTCCTGCCTAAGCCAGCCTGAGACCCACCACCTTCCTGTCACCCCCCAGGCCTGGTTCTAAAGGAATCCAGTCAGCCAGTTCCTGCCACTGCCCAGAGTCCCTCAGCCTCCATGTCTCCTCAGTCCTCACTCAGGTCCGATGCTTACATGTACTTGGCCTGAGCATGTGGCAACTTCAGCCCCTCTGAACATTTTACCTCCCTGCACAGAGGACTTCCCACCTTTCTAGTCCTGACACTCCCTAGGGATGGAACCCAGGACCTTATTTACCATAGGCAGATGCTCTGTCATCAAGCTATGCCCTTAGCCCTTCACTGAGAGATACTGGGCGGGTGTTCTACTGCTGGACATCAGCCCCACCTCCAAGGTTAGGAATTCTACATAACTGTAACCCCAGGACTCCAAATACAGACTGATATATAAGAGGAATCAAACAGCATTCATCATATAAACAAGCCATCAAATCTCTGTGGACAACATACTTTTAGATATGGAGTTAGCCAAAGGGGCTAAGTGGAGTCCAGAGGGGCATCTCACCAGTAGTTAACAGAGATAAAGCTCACCCATTTTTAACAGGCACCCGCCAAAGTCTACAACCCTTCCTAGCTCCACGTCTTCTCACTGGGTCCGGAGCATCTCTCATGTAAAGGAGAACACGGCTTCCCACTGTCCTTTTGCTGACACCTACTGAGCTCAAAATCCTCCCCTAACAGCGTAGAGATCTAGTCATTCTTTAGATCTGAGTCAATGCCAACAGCAGCAACAAGGACTGGCCCAGGGCCTCACCCCACACCAGCCCAGCCACCCCTCATTAAGAAGCCATCAGCAGTCTCTCCTGACATGAAGAAACTGAGAGGTGAGGTCCCTTGCTCAAGGTCACACAGTGACAGAGTTCTAGAACACAGAGCCAGCTCTGGCTGACCACATCCATGCATGGAACCTCTGAAGGCTCCTGACAGCTCCAGACACCAGCATCTGCTCCCTGGAGTTGTGAGCTGACCAGCAACCAGGCCATCCCACCGTTACAACCCTTCCTAGAAGGGATCATGGCCCTCAAACTGCTGTGACAAGCCAAGGAAGGCTTGGATTCAGGGCTGCCCTGTCCCCTTCCTTAAGGTACAAGCTTCCCCTATGGCCAGCTTGCTAGATCCCTTCCCACAGAGCATTCAGATGCCTTGCCTCCTCCTAGCGGTCTGCCTCCATCATAAACACTCACTTCCTAATATCTTCCTAGGTCCTGCTGATATCTTGGGTTCCCCAAAGACTTTATACCGATAGTCCCTCTTTTTTGTATACAGCCCCTTCAATGTCTTCCACTTTTTTGGTTTTTTTTTTTTTTTTTTGTGGGGAGAGGGAGGGAACATTGGCTTTTCCAGACATGGTCTCTCCCTGTAACCCTGGTTGTCACAGAACTTGCTTTGTAGACCAGGCAGGCCTTGAACTCACAGAGATCAGCCTGTCTGTGTCTGAGTGCTGGGATCAAAGGCCTGCACAAACACACCCGGTACCTTCCATGTCTTTTTAAGCAATCTTCCTTCTAGAGCCTTTTCATACATCACACTCTGGTCCTTCTGCTGTCCCCAACCTAATCATCTCTAAATTCTCTGCTATGCCTTTACCTTATCATCTCTGGGCCGTATTGGTGTTCCCATCTTATCTTCTCTGCTTCTTCTGCAGTTCCCCCACTTCCATCACTGATCCCTCTGCTGTCCCCACCTTATCTTCTCTGTCCCTCTGCTGTCACCCCATTCCCATTTCTGATTCCTCTAGTATCTCCCCACTTCATCATCTCTGGTTACTCAGATGCCCCCCCTCCATCTCTAGTCACTCGGATGTCCCCTCCAATTTATCATCTCGAATCCCTCTGCTGTCCTCCCACTTTATTATCTCTGTCCCCCAATCTTATCATCTCTGGTTCCTGGGCTGCTCCCCAACTTCTGGCCCCTGGCCCTAGGTGGTTGCCCACCTCCCACCTCCTCTGCGTCCCTGATTTCCTCCATCTAGCCTGGGGACGGCACTGAATGACCTACCTAACCCGTTGCCCTATTCCCTCCACCTACTCCCGCCACGTCCGCCCGCGCCACCTTGGTCCTTCCCGGGAGGACACCCCCGCGCTTCCCCGCTCCCTTCGCTCGGTCCCCGCGTGACCCCCAGGCCCCGGTCGTGAGCTCACAGTTCCGGATGTCGGAGATGAACACGGCAAGCCCACGCATGCCATCTCCTTTGGATACAGCCGGCATGATGGCGGAGGGCTCGGCTCCAGGCCTGGCCGAACGGGCGCGGGGCTGGCTGAAAATACCGGGCGGAAAGGACCCCAGACAGCGCCGAGGAGCCGGCCGGGGGAGGGCGGGCTAGCGGCGGGCTGGCTGCAGGCCGACGCCCCGCCTCAGACCCGCCCCTACGGATTGTCATCCGGGAACGTACGCCACTTGTTAGCTGAAAGCCCTGCCGCTCACAATAAAACTCTCGCCCTCCTCTCGCTCTGATTGGCTGAATAGTAAAGATACCCGGCGATGATTGGTACAGTACGGAGCTATTTCCGTTCGGAGCAAGGAGGCAGGGGGCGTTGCCCTAGAGACAGGCGGAGTTCGAAGACACGCTCTGGGACCGCCCCCTAAACGGCCGAGAACAACGCTAATTGGATGAACCACCTGCTCCGCGCCGGGAGGGCGGAACGTAAGAGGCCGAAGGAGGTGGAACTTCAGGAAAAGAAGACCAATGGGTGAGGAGATCGCACTCTGCTAGGCTCTGCCGATTTGCTGGACGCGTCATACTTCCGCCCTCGAAGGGGCGGTTGTGGAGGGCGGGCAAAAAGGCGACGACCCGTAGAAAAGGAAGGAGAAAGAAGGCCTGTCAGTCAGCTGAGCTGCGATAGGTGGAGCGATGCCTGCAATTCCCTGCTGCAGAGAGGGGCTGGACGAGGCGAGAGACCGTGAGGTGTCCACTACGCAGGCGCCTCCCTCTTCCCAATCTGTCTCCACTCCTGCGCTCCAGCCTCAGAAGTATTCCTCTTCCCTCTTCCCTCCCTAAAAACAACTAAAACAATGTCCCTGGAAATTTGACTTGTCTGGAAACCTGTAATATTCATGAGAGGAGGGACTGCCAGTCAAGGCTTGTTACCGTTAACACTGAGGTCCAAAGAGATCGAATGGTTTCCCCAAGACTACACAGTTCAAAAATGGAAAATTGTGGGATTACTAGTTTGGTTTTTAAACATTTTTCAACATAGGTTGCTCTTTTTTCCTCCCTAAATTACAGTGCCCAAGACAATCTGCATATAATAGTCATAAAATCAAAATTGCTTCCTTCATCATTCCTGAAGAATCACCCAGGGAAAAACCAGTTAAAGCCAATGCTAAGGACTGGGTCTTTTTGTTTGGCCTCCGACTTTGGTTCTTTGGTTCACTGGTTGCGGGGAAGGCAAAGCCCCCAAGTCACCACTACCCAGGGCTACTGAGAAATTTGAGGCAAAGGGACTTGGAAGAGTCCATATCTATTATTCCCATGAACAAACCGGCACTGCAGGCAGGCTTTCCTAGACCCCCAGAATGGGTCTAGAAGGTGTGTCCTGGGACCTAGGAAGGGGCCAACATTGAGTGCTTGTCAATAGAAGGCATTTTTCTGTGAATTTGAAGCCAGCCTAGTTTATGTAGAGAGTTCCAGGATAGCCACGAGTCCCTGTCAAAAACAGAAAAGGTTAAGGATGTAATCTTTAATCCCACAGTGAAGGACTGGGTGTACTTGTGGCTCAGTGGTAGAGCCTCTGCCTAGAATCTCCCAGGGAGGGGCTGGGGTGTGGTTCAGATATAGAGTTCCTGCCTTGAATCCTCCAATGAGGAGCTGGGGCCCGTTTCTGTGGAAGAGTGCTTGCCTAATACATCCAAATGCTGAGTTCACAAGATCAGACGCCTATTTCCTGGAGACTTTCTAAGTATTAGAGACATCCATAAAATACCTAGGGATACAGATTAACAGTGATGTTTGGACTAATCATCCATGGGGGGATGTGAAGAAGAGACAAAATAGAGCAAAAATATATGCGGAGTCTGTCTCTAATTAGCCTAGTAAAGCATCTCTTCCCATTCTCTGTTCATGCAGGCTGGTATGGACAAGAGGAGATACTGAGTTCTGGGTGAAAAGGTCTTTTATTCCAGGTCCTCAGTAGACGGGAACCTTAGTGTGCTCCCACATGTCCAGGCTCTGTAGATTGCTTGTTTATTTTGAGACAGAGACATACTATGCACATGAGACTGGCCTGGAATCACCGAGATTCTCTCACCTCTGACTCCATGGTATTAGGATTAATAGGGTATGCCACTATGCCCAGTTCACAGTTTTGGGTTTGTTTTCTAAGATTTTTTTAAAATTATGTATACAGCATTCTGCCTACATGTATGCCTGAAAGCCAGAAGAGTACACCAGATGTATTGGTAGATGTGGTTGCTGGGAATTGAACCCAGGACCTATGGAAGATCAGTCAGTGCCCTTAACAACTGAGCCATCTCACCAGCCCTCACAGGTTTATTTTTAAGTCTAGACCTAAAGCAAAAGCTTTCTGAAATGCAGCAGGTACCGGGGGAAGAAACTCAGATTGCCTTCTGCCAAACACAGCTGTGTCATTTGTGGGAAACACGACTTAGTGTAAGCTTTGGAGAAACCAGACCTGTTTTCTTCAACAAAGGAAAGGAAATGATTTCTGGCTACCTGGATGTAGTCCAAAAAGCCTGGTGATCCTGTCCTATTGTATTAGGAGCCACTGCTACCTAAATCTCCCCAGCATCTTGAGCTTTATCATGGCTAGACCCCAGGCCCTTTGCATTGGCCACAGTTAGAATCAATCCTTGATGCTTACCACAGAGCCTTCCTCTAGGTGCTGTTGTCTTTGGCTACTTTGTAGATTCTTCTTTCTTCCACCTTCTCCACCACTTTTCTGCCCACAAGATAAGAGAAAAGAATAAAGAGGAAAGGAAAGAGATTCCTGAATAAAGTCATGGGTAGGAAAGGAGGTAGGCCTCAAGTTCCCTGGGGCAAGTTTGATCTTCACTATCAGGATATCTAATGTCTTCTTGTTTCTTCTTGGTGCACAACTACTGAGTAAACCGTGACAAACAAAAACAACAACCACCCACGCCACCTCTCAGGGCCATAACATTTATATACCCTCTGAGAAGTCCCCAGAATTCCATACATTGTGCATTCACAGAAACAGCATGAGGCAAATCACAGTCAGCTGCTATGGACAGCCTGAAGCAGCCCCATATCCCACAACTGGGATTAAACAAAAACATATTCTTATAGTTCTCTCTCTCTCTCTCTCTCTCTCTCTCTCTCTGTGTGTGTGTGTGTGTGTGTGTGTGTGTGTGTGTGTGTGTGTGTGTGTTTGTTTTAAGAAATCAAAGTTCCAAAATCCTCACTACATCTCCCCCTTTCTGTTTTAACCCATGAATTAGGCAATGTGTAACAGGCAACTTTAAACAGAGGCATTTTCAGTTAAATCAGAGCTGTGGCCAAGGTTCCCAAGGAACCCTTTCCTGCTCAGTTCTAGTCTTTGTCAGTCTTAGTGGTTTCCATCACTCCTTACTTCCTGTGGAGGCATGAACAAATCTGCCTCCTCAATGCAAAGCTTTCCTTCCTATTCTGATGTTAACACATCTTTATAGTATACAGACTGATGTAATTCATTCCACAGTTTTGTTTTGTTTTTTTTTTCTATAGCCCAGTGCCTTATGGCTGCAGTTGTTCCTTTCTCATTAACATTCAGAAAATTTGAAGTTAACACAGCACTATTTAGTCCATCCCTAGGGGGTCTTTTTTTCTTCCTTTTTGTTTTGTAAGCATTTCCTTTAAGGTGTGATTAGATCTTTCACAACTGCTTGTCCGGTAGGATCGTGTGGTATACCTGCCATGTTCTTTATATTATGCAAAGAATTGCTTCACCTTACTGAAAAAGGGTGCATGGCGTTGCCAGTCTTAATTTGCACAGGTATTCCCGTAGTAGCCACTGCTTCCAGTAAATGTATAATTACAGAGTCAGTCTTTGCAGAACTCAAAGCAGGTGCCCATTGAAACCCGGAGTATGTACAACCTTCGGTTTTCCAAATTCTGCAAAATGAAACAGCCATCTGTCAGATTTTATTTTATTTGGGGGGGTGAGGGGTACCCCTAGGGTTACTTCCAGTAGGTAATGGAGTTTGATTATACAGGTAGGACATTTTCTTTTTCTTGTTTTTTAAAGAGATTTATTTATTTTATGTTAAGAGTGCTCTACGTACATCTACATACCAGAAGAGAGCATCAGGTCCCCTTACAGATGGTTGTGAGCCACCGTGTGGTTGCTGGGATTTGAACTCAGGCCCTCTGGAAGAGCAGTCAGTGCTCTAACCACTGGGCCATCTCTCCAGCCCTGGTAGGACATTTTCTTATCATTTTCTTGGCTTGTTGCTAAGTGATACAAACAATTTTTTTCTTTAAAACTTTTTACTGTTAAAATGGTGGTTTTCTAATACATTTCCTATTAATAATTGGTCAATCTCTTCACTTCCTTGTGCTAATAGAACTGACAGCATGTATGAGACTGAATGTGGGTGATATCTAATTTCTATTGTAGTTTCTATTTCTGATTGCCTGGTGTAATTGTATAAATAACAAGGTTTTTTATTATCAAGAATAAACTCAGCATATGCAAAACAACTCTTTCTGCATAGTGAGAGTTAGTAACTATATTAAGCAATTCAGGAAAATCTAATAATACCATAGGAATTGCATGCAACTCTGAGTTTTAAACTAAAGTTTATGGGCTTTGAATTACTTTGTTTCTATTGTCTGACTTAATAGCATGACACTCCCAAATATTTTGTATCAGTATAGAATGTAAATGCTTCAGGAATTCTTATAGTACAGGAGAGAATACAATTAGCTTTCTTTTATAAACTGAAAAGGCTTGCTTTTATAATATTTGCTCTTAATTTCTCCCAGTACAAGCTCTCTGCCAATTTTCATTGATTATTCATAATCACATAATCTCATCCTTAGTATAAGGTACTACAATTTCTGCCAGGTCTGTTCCCAACAATTGACATAGTCTTATTCTACCCTTTATGATTAAATCTGAAACTTTTCCTGTGTAAATCTTTAATTTTTTACTTTGTGCGCTAAGAAAATCCATTCACTGATACTATCTTCCGTTTGCATGATGAGCCCTGTAGGAGAACAGGAGAATGAGGTGAAGGTAAAATAACCACAGAGACATCTTTTCAGTCTCTGTTCTACTAGAGTTAACTCTCTCTGCTTCAGCTGGTAACCATCCTGGACTGTTTAAGTCTCAATCTCCTTGTAACACTTGAAACAAATTACTTACTCTTGAGTAGTTAATCCAATGTTAGGTTGCAGCCAATTAATAACTCCCATTAATTTTTGAAAGCCATTAAGAGTTTGCAACCAGGCCAGGCACAGTGGTGGTGCCCACCTTTAATCCTAGCACTCAGGGGGCAGAAGCAGTATCTTTGTGAGTTCAAGGGCAGCATGGTCTACAGGGAGTTCCAGGAAAGACGGGGTTGCAAAGAGAAAACCTGCCTCAAAACACCAAACAAACAAACACACAAACAAGTTTGCAACTGATCTCTTCTAGTGTGTACCTTTTTGCAATTGAATCTTTTGTTGATTTACTACATAACCCAAATAGTTAATAGACTCTCCTCTCTGAGGCTTTTTAGTAGTAACTGTGACCCCCCCCCCCAGCATGGCAGAATTTTTTGTTTCCTTAAATATTTTCTTTAAAGTATCTGTAACATAATCAGCCAACCAAATATTATCCACGTAATGATAAATAATTGATTGAGGAAATTGCCTACAAATTATTTCTAGCAGTTGTTGCATAAAATGTTAACATAGAGTTGGACTATGTAACATTCCTTATGGAAGAACTTCCCACTGATATCTTTTTTATGGGTTGAGCATTGTTATGGGTAGGTACTGTGAAAACCTTTCCCTATCCTGTGCTTGCAAGAAGATAGTAGATGTTAATCTGAGTACCCCACTGCTGTAAAAGATCCCTTTCCTCATAAACTTGTGGATATGTCAGCCACATAAAGTCTTAACTTTTCTAACTGACCTTCCAGTCCCACACATTTAACCCACTACAGGCTTTGTTTTACATGAGATAGAAACTTTCCTGGGCTGGAGAGATGGCTCAGGGGTTAAGAGCACTGACTGCTCTCCCAGAGGTCCTGAGTTCAATTCCCAGCAACCACATGGTGGCTCACAACCATCTGTAATGGGATCAGATGCCCTCTTGTGTGTGTCTGAAGATAGCAACGGTGTACTCATATAAATAAAATAAATCATTAAAAAAAAAAAAAAAAAAAGAAAGAAACTTTTCGATTCCTAGAAACTGGAAATAAAGCTTTTGAAGTTGCAATTCTGAATTACAAAAGCTTTGTGAGATGACAGTCACAGCCGCTCCTGTATCCACCAAATCTTCTATTTCAATATCAATATATTTTTGTCAATATTTGATTTTTTTTTTAAGGTTTGATAGTATGCATTGAAATCTTACTAGTTACCATAAGCATAAAGTACATCTAAAACCAAACATAACATAGAAATAGTCACAGTTTTCTTGGTGTGTATAGATTAAATATAATGATTTTTGAATACCAAAAATTGCCACAAGGCTATCTTCTTAGCTCTTGAGTTATTGATTTATTCTCTCAAGCTCTTAAAGCCACCTAGCGACATGGTTCTATAGTAACATCATCAAATTGAACGTGTTCTTGTGTATCAGAGTTCCCCTCTTCACCCAGAAACTGATCCCCCTCTCTATTTCTCTGTCCAATATCCACAGCTCTTTCCCTCCACCATATTAACCATGGCAACTGTGGACCGGCCTCTAGAACAGCTGTTACCAACCCCTTCCAGCCCTAGGGAATAATTCTATTTTGAGTAGCCCAGTTATTTAGAATGTCTCTCATATAAGGAGAGTGCATCCTATATAAAATCATGACCCCCCCTTAAACTGCCTTAGATCTATTATTTATTTTCTTTTTTAAATTTTTTAAAAATTTATTACACAGAAATACACTGTAGCTGTCTTCAGACACACCAAAAGAGGGCGTCAGATCATGAACGGGCTGTTTCATCAGCTTGTCCTCCAGTCTTTTCAGCTCCTCTCGGATCCTACTGCCCTTCAGCCCAGGTTCTTTTCCTCCTTAAAGAACTCCTGATCTCTTGCTCAGTCACTGGGACTGAGCCTTTTTGTTCCGCCTTTTCCCAGGGCTGCTCACCTCTAGGTGTTTTCTCTTCTACCAGCATTTTTCTCAGGTGCAGCTGATTCTGCAACGATTTCAAAAAAAAAGAAAGCCAAGCAACACCTTTTGTCACTCATGGGGTCTCATGCACTCTTCTGGTGCATCTGGGGACAGCTATAGTGCACTAACATATATAAAGTAAATAAATCTTTAAAAAATATATTTACTCCGTGTATGTGACAGTCTACCCACACGAACGCACACAAGCTTCATGGCCGCTGGAGAGATAACCTGAGAGGGGAAGAAGGAGACTCAGGACAGTAGTACCATCTTTGCAGGCGCTGGCTCATGCCTTTGTGGAGCCCAGAGAACAGCTAGTAAGAACCTCTTCTCTTCTCCTACCAACTAGGTTGTTGTTGGGGTCAAACACAGGTGATCGCCCTTGACGGCAAGCGCCTGTGTACCCACTAAGCCGTCTTGTGGGCCAGTTTGTTTGGAGAAAAGGTGTCACTGCATAGCCTAGAATGGACTCGAACTCATTGCAATCCTCCTGCTACAGTTTCCTGAGTAGCTGGGAAGACAGCCCTGTCCTACCACAACCTGCTCTACTTGGAATTTTGAGTCTTTATTCAGGGATCTCCCCCCACCCCGTTATCCTTTCCCCCCCTCTTATCTAGTGTTAGAGGGTTGAAAGGGTAGAAAAGGGGTGAAGGGGAGAAGAAAGAAGAACCTACAAAGTAGCAAAAGACAGCTTAAGTGTCTAGCCAGACATGGGGCTAGGCAGAATGGGAAACTCGATTTCAAATGCTGTGGAGGAAACAGCACTGGAGAAAGAGATGATTTTTTTTTCTTCTTTTAAAATGTATTTATTTTGAGGGGCTGGAGAAAAGACTCAATGGTTAAGAGCACCAACTGCTCTTCCAGAGGTCCTGAGTTCAAATCCCAGCAACCACATGGTGACTCACAACCATCTGTAATGGGATCTGGTGTGTCTGAAGACAGCTACAGTGTACTTGTATACATAAAATAAATAAATACATCTTTAAAAAGATTTATTTTATTCATGAGTGTACTGTATAAGGTTTATTTATTTTACTTGTATGAGTACATAGGCATCTCTGTGAATTGAGACCAGCCAGGACTACACAGTGAGAGACTGTCTAGAAAATCAAGCAAACTGGCTGGAGAGATGTTCTGGTTGTTAAGGGCACTGACTACCTTTCCAGAGAACTGGGGTTTAATTCCCAGCAACCCACAGAGCAGCTAACACCTATCCACAACGACAGTCACAGAGTATCTGACACTTTCCTCTGGCCTCCCCAGGCACCAGGCACACATGCATCAGACACCAAATGCTCATGAGGGAAAAACACCCACACATAAAAATAATTAATTTAGAAGCTAGATATCACAGGACTATGTATTTACTTCATTTAGTCCTTCATACTCAAATATTATCATCTCAAAAACTTGGTTCCATGATATCCAGGTTGGCCTCAGTCGCTTAGTGTAGCTGAGGATGGCCCTGAACTCACAGCCTTCCTGCCTCCATCTTCTCAGACTAGCTGGCCAGACTTGCTGTGTGGCCAAGTCCAACCTTAAACTCTTGCTCTTCCTGATTCCACCCCCAGGCATGGGATTGTAGGCCTAAGATACCAGTATTCCTCCGTGTGTGCACATACATGTTTACATGGGTAGGCATACATGTGTGTGAGCATGCGTAGAGGTCAGAATACATTCCTCAGGCACTGTCTACCTCTTTAGGGTTTTGTTGTTATTGTTGTTGTTGTTTGTTGGTTTTGAGATGGAGTCTCTCATGACCTGAAGCTCCCTTATTTGACCAGCAAACCCCAGGGATCCAGCAAATCAAAGGCATCACAGTGATTAGCTTTCTTTTTGAAATGCGGGTCCAGGGGGACTGAACTCCAGGCAGGCACCTTTCCACACCGAGCAATCTCCCAGCCCAAGATATTCATTCTCTCACTCACCGCTTACATTTTGTGTTTTTGTCGCTATTCGTTTGCTGGGTTTTCTGGCTTTTTCAAATATTATTTTATGTATGTGCACTGCAACTGTGTTCAGACACACCAGAAGAGGGCATCAGATCTCATTACAGATGGTTGTGAGCCACCATGAGGTTGCTGGGAATTGAACTCTGCAAGAGCAGTCAGTGCTCTTAACAACATCTCTCCAGTCCCCTGGAGTCTTTTTTCTTTCTTTCTTTCTTTCTTTCTTTTAAATAACAGGTTCTGCACACCTTTAATCCCAGCACTTGGGAGGCAGAGGCAGCTGGATTTCTGTGAGTTTGAGGCCAGCCTGGTCTACAAAGGGAGTCCAGGACAACCAGAGCTACATAGAGAAACCATATCTTAAAAAACCAAAAGAAAAAAAAAAAAAAAAGTAAAGTTTACACACAGTATGAAGACTTAAATCCCAAAGCACACGTTGAGAAGCTATGGCATTCGCTATGAGTTCTCCGGATTCCCTGTGGCATGTCCAAAGCTGGGATCTCTTCCTTTGTCTCTCTTCTGGATTCGGCCTCCCCGGCCCTCACTGAGCACTAAGTCCTCCAGGGAAGGGCTTGGAAACGATCCTGTCTGTCTCTCGGGTCCTAGGCAAGGCACAGAGCGAGACAGATGACCTCGGACTGGATCCCAGAGTTGGCTGCAGGGTTAGGGCCCAGTCCAGTGGGTGCTCCAGATCGGAATGAAGGAGCTGTACCATCAAAACCAGGGTCGGAAGAGTCCACTGAGGTCTACAGGGGACAGCCGAGCCAGGACCTGTTCTCCCTCTACCCCTCTCTGTGACCCAGTGGTTAGGCCCTTTGTGACCCAGGCCAGGAGCTAGGGGACCCTGAGCGCCGGGGGGCGGGCAGAGTAGATGGTGAGTCTCCCCCTGGGAGCAGGTCCCCCCGCGCCATGGCAAGCGTGGTGGTGAAGACAATCTGGCAATCCAAAGAGATCCACGAAGCGGGGGACCCGCCTGCGGGGGTCGACAGCCGCTCCCAGCTGGTCCCTGAGGCTCCCGGGGGGGTGACCAGCCCTGCCAAGGGGATAACGAAGAAAAAGAAGGCCGTGTCCTTCCATGGGTGGGTTTCCTGCACCCTGTTGGTTGACAAGTCTGGCGCCCACCAAAGCATGGACGCTGAGGGCAAAGAGGGACGAGGACGAGGGCACTACAGAGGCGGTAGGGGAAGAAAGTGGTGGGTAGAAGTGATGGACCGAACTGGGCAGGGGCGAGGTGGGGGCGGGGCTGAAAGGCAACGGGGAAATGGAAGATGAAGGAAAGAAGGTCAATGGTCTCAGAGGGTGCAGGTGCTGTGTTGAGGACATAAGGCCCGCCCCTCTGGCCCTCCATCCCCACTGTCTCCTGGGTCATCTGCAGGGTGGAGCCCCGGATGTCCCACGAGCCCATGCACTGGTGCCTGAACCTCAAGAGGTCCTCAGCCTGCACCAACGTGTCCTTGCTCAACCTGGCTGCCATGGAGCCCGACTCGTCCGGCACAGACTCGACCACAGAGGACGGTGGTCCGCTGGCACTGCCAGGGCCACCTGCTTCCCCTACAACACCCTGGGCTCCAGAGGACCCTGACATCACAGAACTACTGGTGAGCAGCTGACATGGGAGTGGGCCACAGTCCGCTTAATGGAGGTAGGCAGATCCAAGGAGGGGGCCAACCTAGTTTAGGAGAAGTTACAGTCTCCGGGAGCAGAAGATGGGCTTTAATAACCTTATCAGGAAAAGTCTCCTGGGGGTAGGGGTTTTAGCTCAGCGGTTGAGCACTTGGCTAGCAAGTGCTTGCAAGGCCCTGGGTTTCATCATGAACACAGAGAGAATACACGGGCCCCAGGCCCTCACTGGAGGACTCAAGGCAGGCTCAACCGCTAAGCCACACCAAGCTTGGCCTTTACTCCTTAGATAGGGTCTCACTCCTTTATCCAGCCTGGCCATGACTTTGTAGGCCTCCTGCCTCAGCCTTCCGAGTAGCTGGGATAAGAGGCTTGAATCCACACACCCAGCTTTTGATAAATATTCCCTTGAAAACCTAAGATGTCAGGATTAGGGAACAGCGACAGCTACACACTGTCACTTCAACCGCCTGAGGCATTATTTTTGTTGTTGACCTTGTTCTTGAGACAGAGTCTTATTATGGAACTGCGGTTGGTCTGGAATTCTCTATGTAGACCAGACTGGGCTGGAACTCACAGAGATCCTCCTGCCTCTGCCACTGGCTGGAATTAAAGACATAAACCACCACACCCAGACTGAGACATTTATCTTAGTCTCCCTGACTCAGGCCAGACTGAGGTCTGTGGCTTCTGTGTAGAAAAACATTTTGGAACTAGTGGGTTTATATGGCACAGCTAGAGATTTTATTTTTAAAAAAAGAAAAATTTACTATACACATAACCTTGCCAGTCAGGAGGAGGGTGCTTAGAAGATTCATTCAAGTGTGGCCACAACCTTACCGAGGGGGCATCCCAGTGAAGTGTCTTAGAATTAGTTCAGCTGTAGTTTCCATCCTGGTGGCTCTCAGATTCTCTCTCTGAAGATGTTTTCTGAATTGGTTCTTTGGGTGGTTTGGGGAGGGGCTTGCCCCCACAATGCACTTGTAGAAATCAGAGGATAACTTAGACTGTAGGCTCTTTACTCCCATGATGTGGAGCCCAAGGTCAGAACTCTGGTCCTCAGGCTTGGTGTTTTGCCCTTTACCTGCTGGGCCAGTTTGCCTGACTCCCTGCTTCCTGTTTTATTGAGACAGGGTTTCTCTGTATAGCCTTGGCTGTCCTGGAACTCTGTAGATCAGGCTGGACTTGAACTCACAGAAATTGCCTGCCTCTACCTCTCAAGTGGTAGGCCTAAAGGCATGTGCCACCAACATCCAGCCTGTGCTGGAGTTTAAACCAAAGGGTTTTGGGTTTTTTGTTTTGTTTTTTTTTTTAATTTTGTGTGTATGAATGTATGTGTGTCTGGGAACCAAACCTTGTCCTCTTCAAAGGCAGCTAATGTTCTAGCCACTGAGTCTTTTCTTTCTTTCTTTCAAGTTGCATTTATGTTTTTGTGTGAGGTGGGGTACATGTAGCTTCTATAGCTTCTCTGCCTTACCCAACAGGGCCATAGACTTGATCTGTCTAAGGTCCAAAAGCCTCAGCCTACCTTGCTTAGGGGTGGGGCATCATAAGACATGACATGGGAGATTGGGAGAAAGATGACCAGGAAAAGATGATGTCATTGTTTGAGACCAGTGTGGGGGTTCAGTGGGTGCTTCCAAGTTTGACAGCCTGAGTTCAATCCCAGAAATCCCCATGGTAGAGAGAACCAACTCCTGCAAGGTGTCCGCTGATGTCACACGCAAGCCCTGGCATCTTGGTGCTGAGACAATAAGTACGTGGAGAAAATATATACATGCCAGGAATGGTGTCTCAAACCTTGAACCCCAGTATTTGGGAGGCAAAACTAGGCTGATCTCTGTAACTTGGAGGCCAGCCTGGTCTACATAGACCTTGTCTTTAAAGAAAAAAAAAAAAAAAAAAAACTAAGGCAGAATCTGTTAGAGATTCAACCGAGACCTGTGAGTCTTGGAGGCCAGAGAACGTGTCCCATTGTGAGGGACAATTTAATAATCACTAGGGTAAAGGAAATAGCAGACTCTGAGACAGAAAGCCAGGCCCATCTCTAGAGGGTGTGCTTAGGAGGAAGGGACTACTTACTCATGTCTGAGCCTTGGTGTGGCAGCCAGCCACCAGCCCCCAATACTGTCAGCAGTAGTAATTACTTGTCAGCATTGAGCCTCATTTCTCTGTTGGTGAAGCCATGGAGGCCCAGAGAGGTTAGGTAACGTAAGCAAGGTCACAGAGCTTGGAAGTAGCAGAAGTAGCTTAGGGAGTCACACGGAAGGTTGGTGTGATAGCTGCACTGGCTGGGACAGAACAGGACAGTGGACAAGAGTAGCCAATGAGGCTTTGCAGAAGAGAACACACAGGCTAGACCTTGAAACTGAAATAATATATTCTCCGTGCAAACACAGGGAAAGGTACTGGGGCCACCAGGACCAAGAACAACATGTGAAAAGTCTGGAGAAAAAAAGGGACAGGGCGTTGCATACAGGAAAGATGGGGGCTGGAGGGACAACAGGACACTGCCCACACAGGCTGCAAAACATGGGTAATTGTCCCAAGGGCCATAGGGAACCATTGTGGATTCAGTAGGGAAGGGAGAAGCAACCCATTTACTGCTCCCCTATTGTGAGCTATGTCTGGTGACGTCACTTCCCCTCTTAGAGCACGTATAAGGGAGCTGGTATATTGACCCACTTTAAAGATGAAGAGAAAATTCACCGAGTTACAGAAGGCAGAGTCATTCCCAAGGTCAAAAGGCTGGGAGTGCTCCTTAAGAACCAGAGGCTAGAATTAGAAGGCTTCTGGGTTTGGTACCAAAGAAAACTTTGGAACAGGAGGGCAGGATGTGCAAGGGAGAGGAGGCAGGGAGGCCAGAAGGGGTGGGGCTAGTGCTGGATGGGAAACCAGGCAAGTGATAGACTCAGCCCTCCTCCGCCCCCACCCCAGTGCCTTCTGGTGATTCTCATGTGAGCCTGGAGTTGGATGTCTCCCTGCAGAGCTAAGAACTCGTGCCCAAGGACTGATGGCATCCAAACAGCTCTGGGCTATGGGCTTTCAGGGCCCTAAGGATGGAAGCTTCCTGAGTGTGCATGGGCCTCAAGCATCTTACTTCAGCTTCTTCCTCTCTGGCAGGGAACTTGTGATCGCTTTAGGGATTAGGGTAAATGATGCATGCTCAGTATTCGAGCTGCAGAGGAGAGGGAAGAGATGGTCTCAGAGAAGGGGGGGAGAGAGAGGAGAGAGAGGGGGAAAGAGAGAGAGAGAAGGGAGGGAGAGAGAGGAGAGAGAGGGGAAAGAGAGAGAAGGGAGGGAGAGAGAGGAGAGAGAGGGGAAAGAGAGAGAGAGAGAGAGAGAGAGAGGAGAGAGAGGGGAGAGAGAGAGAGAAGAGAAGAGAGAGGAGAGAGGGAGGGAGAGAGGGGGAAAGAGAGAGGGGGGAGAGAGAGAGAGAGAGAGAGAGAGAGGAGAGAGAAGAGAAGAGAGAGGGAGAGAGAGGAGAGAGAGGGGAAAGAGAGAGAGAGAGGGAGAGAGGAGAGAGGGGGGAGAGAGAGAGGAGAGAGAGGGGAAAGAGAGGGGGGAGAGAGAGGAGAGAGAGGGGGAGAGAGAGAGAGGGAGGGAGGGAGAGAGGAGAGAGAGGGGAGAGAGAGGAGAGGGGAAAGAGAGAGAGAGAGAGAGAGAGGGAGGGAGGGAGGGAGGGAGAGGAGAGAGAAGAGAAGAGAAGAGAGAGGGAGAGAGGAGAGAGAGGGGAAAGAGAGGGGGGAGAGAGAGAGAGAGAGAGGAGAGAGAAGAGAGAGAGAGAGAGGAAAGAGAAAGAGAGAAGAGAGAAGAGAGAGAGGAGAGAGAGAGAGGAGAGAGAGAGAGAGAGAGAGAGAGAGAGAGAGGAGAGAGAAAGAGAGAAGAGAGAGAGAGGCCAAGACCCAGAGAGACACAGACAACAGAGCCCCAGAGGCCATGGTGACTGGTCATCACCGGTATCCACTCGTAGCTTCCCTGGAGGCAGAAATGCTGTGCTGAGAGGCTGGTGCTCTTGTGTGGTCATGAGATGAATGACAGCAGTCACCATTAGGGTTTCCCCTGCTAAGGACACACTGACACACTTACCCCATTCTGTGGTGGCTCCTTAGTCCCTCCTGGACACACTGTCATCTTCGGTATTTTACTTTGGGGTAGAGATCTCCATACAGAGCCCTGTGTGGCCTGGCATGCACACGGTCCTTTTGCTCTGTCTCCTAAGTGCTGGAGACAGGCATGTGTCACCATTGCCACCTCTGCTGTACTGGGACCCTGGAGACAGGCATGTGTCACCATTGCCACCTCTGCTGTACTGGGACCCTGGAGACAGGCATGTGTCACCATTGCCACCTCTGCTGTACTGGGGCCCTTGATTTTTTTTTTCAGACAGAGCCTCATGCATACTAGGTTGGCTTCAAAGTCTCTTTGTAGCTGGGGACAGAACCCAGACCTTTGTGTGTGTTCAGCGAGCACTCCATCTGGGCTGTGACCCTCAGCATCACTACGTATCAGAGGATTGCCTTGAACTTCTGACCTTCCTGCCTCCACCGCCACGCTGACTGACATGGGTCACTAGTTCTACCAATCTCGATATTGACCACCCTGTGGCTATAGATCTGGCCCTGTGGCCAGCTCTTACTACCACAGCTATCTGGCCTTTTCTCCCATTTGACGGGAAGGGAAACTGAGAGAGGCTCCAGGCAGGGACTCATGGCGTCCTTTTGTCTATAACTCTTTAGCTTGCCAGTCTCCCATCCCCTCTCTCCTCCAAGGATCCCGAGTTCCCCTTCCCAAGTCTTGACCCAGGTCATTCGAATCAGTCATCCTGTGATGGTGGCTGCTAGTGATAATCTGTATTGCACAGGAAGGGAAACTGAGGTACAGCTGGCTAAGATGCTCTCCTCAAGGTCATACAGGAAGTCAAATGAGCTAACCCGGGATAAATGTTCTAAGTCCCCCCCCCCAAAGAGTGCCCCCTAAGGTAGACTCCTGATTCTCCAGCTCAGAAAGAAACTTTGAATATTATCTAATGCTTTGGAAGTTGTCCTGACACAGACCATCCAGGGATGGCTAAATTGGAAGGTTCTAGCACAGAGCCATTTCTGCCAGGGTTATGGTCCTCTGAAGAGACCAGGGTAGGTTCATATTTTGTCCTAGGCCATAGTCCTCTGATGGGGTGAGAATATTGTTGGTCACCCAGGACTTACCCTTGGAGTCGGATGAGGTTGCTGTAGACATTACATCCGTGGGATGGGGCGTGATCACTTTTGCGAGGGCTGTGGGCCTCTGGTGAGAGGTCCATGCAGTTGATATTAGGCTTAGGGGCTATACTCACCTGATGGGATCCGTGTGCAGGCAACGTTTGGGCCAGGGCTGGATTCTTCTGATGGCTTGACTAGGGTTGGAAGATGCCCCAAGACATTACCCCGGTGGGAGCCTCAACTCCTTCCTGGCTTGAGTGGAGACCTAGGCTCCCGGACAAATAGGCTGCTTTTCCTAACACCGATGCTCATGGCGTGGCAGCCGGCATTCCTCAGAGCATCACCTACTTCAACCTCCCAGTTGCTAGGACAACAGATGCTTGCCTCCGTACCTGGTCCACCACATCCCTAAGTTCTCACAGCTGGGCAGTAGTGGCGTATGTATGCCTCTGACCACAGCACTCAGTCTTGAGTTTAAGGCCAATCTGTCTATAGAACAAGTTCCAAGACAGCCAATATACACAGAGAAACTCTGTCTCAACACCACCCCCCGAAAAAGATCTCACTCTGTAGCTCTGGAGGCCCTGGAGGTCACTACGTAGACCAGTTCACAGAGATCTGCCTGCCTCTGCCTCCTGAGTTCTGGGATTAAAGGTGTATACCACATACCTAGCCACTGACAAACCTTAATATATTTTCATTACAAAACGTATTTTCTTAATTTTACAGTCAAGGAAACTTTTTAATTATCATAGTTTTGGTTTGGTTCTTTCCTTTTATTTTTAAGATTTATTTATAAGGTATACAGTGTGTTCTGCCTATGTGTCTTCATGCTAGAAGAGATCTCATTATAACTGGTTATGAGCCACATTAGAGATGGTTGTGGGAACTGAACTCAGGACCTCTGGAAGAGCAGCTGGTGCTCTTAAGTTTTGAGCCATCTCTCAGCCCTTGTTTTTGCTTTTAAAGACAGGGTAGGTCTCTCTGTGCGGCTCTGGCTGTCCTGGAACTCACTTTATAAACCAGGCTGGCCTCAAACTCATAGAGATCCCCCTGCCTCTGCTTCAGGATTGTTGGGATTAAAGGTGTGAGCCACCACCGATGGGGTAAGACTGTCTCAAAAGGTAAGGAGAATGGGGTGCAGAGCTGTTGCTAACAATGCCAATACATGAGAAACTGAGGTGGGGGCATCTCCAGGATGTAAGGTTCATCTGGGCTACTTAATGAGTACAGAGAATCAGGTTCTTTAAAAAAAAAAAAAAGAAAGAAAGTAAAGTAAAAATGAAAATCAGGAGAGAAAAGGGATGAGGAAAAGGAAGCTGAAGTTGAGAAAGAGGAGGAAGAGGAAGGTGGAAGGGATTCCTGCCTGTCCTTCCAACACATCCCTGTGTCCACATGGTGCCCACCCACCCACATTGGCCGCCATGGCCACACGGGCTCATTCAGCTGCAGAGGAACTCTTTACAGTCTTTATCTCATGGGAAAACGAGAATGTAAGTGGCCGTGGTTATGTTAACAAGTCTGACTGCTGTAGCAAAAAGACAGAAGAGTTTGCACAGGGCACGAGCTGCTGCCTCTCAGAGCAGCTGGTGAGAACTGAGCACCGGAAGTTAGGAGCGGGGGGGGGGGTGGGGGGGTGGGGGCACACTTTTAATCCTAGCACTCAGGATGCAGAGGCAGGCTGATCTCTGTGGGTACCAGGCCAGCCACAGCTGCATGGTAAGACAGATTTCATGGTCTCTATCTGATGACCCAAGATGGTTGTCAGTTTTATACATCACAGGGTGGGGGAGACAGGGAAAAAAGGAGGGACTTTAGGGGTACAAATTTGTGGCTGGAACCCACAGTCTTGTACATGCTGGTAAGAATTCTGTCACTGAGTCACACCCCAGCCCCTCACGGGGGATTCTAGGCAGTGGCTCTACCATTGCACCACACCCTCAACTCCAACTGGGGAATTCTAGGCATTTTCCCTCTTACCTGTCCCAGCACCACTGTGAAGAATATTAATCGGGCTGGAGAGATGGTTCAGAGGTTAAGAGCACTAGCTGCTCTTCCAGAGGTCCTGAGTTCAATTCCCAGCAACCACATGGTGGCTCACAACCATCTGTAATGAGATCTAATGTCCTCTTCTGTATTGCAAGCATACATAGAAATAGAGCACTCAGATAGATAAATAAATGAATCATTAAAAAAAAAAGAATATTAGTCTACTGGCTTTACCAAACGAGAAAACTAAATTCAAGGATGCCACGCTTTGTCCAAAGCCACATACCCATCCGAAGCAAAACCAAACTGAAAACACGGCCTGCTCCCTCTAGAATGTTCTTGGTGCTGAAATATACATGCCGCCCTTTCTTCACCAGAGTGGAGTCAACAGTGGATTGGTACGTGCCAAAGACTCCATCACGAGCTTGAAGGAAAAGACCACGAGGGTTAATCAGCACGTTCAGACGCTGCAGGTATGATACTTGGAGATCCCTGTGTCCCTGTCTGTGGCCTCTGCTTCCAGAACTAAGTTCCAGGCTTATAGCCTCCTTTTCTCCATTGCGCATGCTCAGTCCTCGGGAGGCTAAGCCCCTGCTCCCCATAGAATCTTTAACCGTGCCTCTGCGTAACCCTGCCTCCCTTCCATGGTCAAGAGCGAGTGCTCTGTGCTGAGCGAGAATCTGGAAAGAAGGCGGCAGGAGGCAGAAGAGTTAGAGGGGTACTGCAGTCAGCTGAAGGTGAGTCGCTGTGGGAGGCACAGTTGGGGAGAAAGTGGTAGGAGCAAGGGACCGCGGAGGGCTTGGGATGTGGCTGGTTGGTAGACTGCTTGCCTAGCGTTGCAGGAAGCCCTGGGCTCCGTCGGAGCGTGGCATTAGGCTTGAGTGTGGTAGCACACTCCTCTGACCTCAGAACTTGCTAAGCTGAAGATTCTTTTTCAGCTATATAACAAGTTGGAAGCCGGGGTACATGAGACCCTCTCATGGCTACCAAAAATAAAATGTCACTGTCCTCTGGTCTTCATGGCCGCTCTATGCATTGTTGGTTGCACGCATCCATAGGCAAAACACCCATACGTATAAGAATTTTATGTTTTCACAACAGGGTTTCTCTGTGTAGCCCTGGCTGTCCTGAAACTAGACCAGGCTGGCCTCAAACTCTTGAGTGCTGGGATTAAAGGCGTGCGCCCCTACAGCCGCGCTGTCACCTCCGGGTTCATAAGAAAAAAAAATCTTTAAAATTTTAAAATTTAAAACAAATGGAGCGCAGGAGAAGTGGGATGGTCGAAGGGTTAGCGCAGTACGGGCTTGGCTAGAAAGGAAGCTTGGTCGGGAAGTGGGTGCATCCTACCTAGGGCAGGTGCTATGCAAAAAACGAGGCTGAAGGTGGGGGGCAGAACCGGAATGGGAAGGCAGGGCCCCCGCCCTGATGTCCTGACCCAGGAGAACTGCCGCAAAGTGACCCGTTCAGTGGAAGACGCTGAAATCAAAACCAATGTCCTGAAGCAGAACTCTGCCTTGCTGGAGGTACGAGGGTGTGGAGGGGTCCCAAGCTAGTGAGGAGTGTGGGTGGAGCCTCGGGATGGGGGTTGGAGGAGCTATGGTGGACAAGGACAGGGGTGTAAAGGCTCCCGAGCCTCCCGGGAACTGAAGAGAGTTTGGGACCTGGCTGTAGGGGTTGGATGTCAGAAGAGGGAGGAGCCCAGGGGAGGAGCCAAAAAGGGTTTGCTGGGTGGGACCAGGGTGGAACCGGGGGAAGCTTAGTTGTCAAGAGTGTAGCCAGAAACGACTAGGGAGGCCGAGTCTAGACTGAAGACTTGCTACCTCACTTTCCAATAAAACGTCGAGAAAGCTTGTCGTGATCCCTAAGAGGCAGTGGCTGATTTTTTGGCAGGCGGGATAGGAGAAGGGAGTGGCAGGCTGCCCGCAGCTGTAGAAACAGCTAGCAGAGTTTAAATGTTATCGGCCCTCCTAAAGACCAGCAGGAGTTGAGTTCGGACTGCAAGCCTACTTCCCAACCATCCTCTCTCTACACTACTTTGCAGTCTCGGGGATCCCTGGGGCTGCAGTTAAGCTGCGGGTAGTAAAGTGCCGAACATCTTGAATTGTTGTCCTCCCCTGACCAGGAGAAGCTAAGATACCTCCAGCAGCAACTGCAGGATGAGACGCCCCGGAGACAGGAGGCCGAGTTGCAGGAGCTGGAGCAAAAGCTGGAGGCTGGCTTCTCCCGGCATGGCCTGGGCCCTGCCACTTCCATTCAGGGCTGCTCGGGCCCTCCTGGTAGCCCGGAGGAACCCCCTCGGCCGCGAGGCCTGTCCTCCAGTGGCTGGGGCATGGCAGTCCGCGCAGGGGAGGGACCCTCGCTGAGCGAGCAGGAGTTGCAGAAGGTCTCCAGCGGATTGGAGGAGCTGAGGTGGGCGGGGACTGGGGGAGCTGGGAGGAGCCTAGAGGCTGGGTGGGCGGGACAGAGTGGATCCTAGAGGGGTTATTGGTGGGTGAGAATTGGAAGAGCTTGATGTGGGAGGGACTTAGGGCGTGATGTGGGCGGGGCTCGGGGGAGCTAAGCGAGTGGGCATAGAAACCGAACTTGGATGAGGATTGGGTGATAGCATCGGTGTTAGCGGGCTAACCTAGTACACACAAAAAAAAGGAAAAGAGGGCGGTGGTGGGTGGAGTGGCGCATGCCCTTAGTACCAGCACTGGGAGACAGAGGCTGAAGGATCTTTGTGAGTTCGATGCCAGCCTGGTCTACATATAGAGTACCAGCACAGCCTAAGACTGTCTTTGACACAGGGTTTCCCTGTGCAGCCCTGGCTGTCCTGGAACTCATGCGGTAGATCAGGCTGGCCCTCAAACAATCAGAGATCTGCCTGCCTCTGCCTCTTAAGTGCTAGGATCAAAGGTGTGCACCACCACCCGGCAACAGACCCTGTCTTAAAAACAAAACAAGGAAAAAAAAAAAAGAGAGAGAGACAGAAAAGAAAATAGTTTGGTGACCTATTTGGGGCTAGGTTAGGGTTAGGTCGACAGGTGCATGCGCGGCCAAATCTATACCCAACCCTTTCTCCCCTTCCGATCCTCGCAGGAGGGAGGTGTCCTCACTGGCAGCCCGGTGGCATCAGGAGGAGGGGGCGGTGCAGGAGGCCTTGAGGTTGCTAGGAGGCCTGGGCGGCCGCCTGGATGGCTTCCTGGGCCAGTGGGAGCGGGCGCAGCGGGAACAAGCACAGTCCGCTCGGGGCTTGCAGGAGTTGCGAGGCAGAGCAGATGAACTGTGCACTATGTAAGAGCCCAGCGGGTGCTGGTGGGGGCGGGCGCTGGTCCATGGGAAAGAGGAAGCAACTGGAAGGTGGATCCTTGAGGAAAAAGGCTTGAGCTGGGGGGTGGAGGGGGTGGGCGCGCTAAGTGACCTAGATTCTCCAGTGAGAGGCTGGGGTGTGGCTCAAACTGAGCCCCCTTCGTACTCGGTCCCCCACCCCCCACCCCTGCTAAGGGTTAAGGGCTTGACTTTGAAGCTGAGTCCCTGCTTAAGATCCACCAGTAAGGAATGAGTGTGTCTCAAGAGTAGCGCATTTGCCTAGCAGAAGCCCCTGGCTTCTATCCCCATGGAGATGGACAGACCCGCCAGAGCCAAGGCTGGCAGCTTATTGCAAGTTATCCACATTGGTTGCTCTCCTTCCTCAGGGTGGAGAGGTCGGCAGTGTCTGTCGCTTCACTGAGGAGCGAACTAGAGGCGCTGGGCCCAGTAAAACCGATTCTGGAGGAGCTGGGACGGCAACTTCAGAACTCCCGAAGGGGACCTGACCACGCCTTGAACTTGGATAGGTCTGCCCAAGGCCCCTGTGCCCGCTGTGCCAGGTATGGGGAGGGGCGACAGCGGCATTGTGGATCACAATTTAGGATTGATCGCACATTGCCACTGTGAGAGAGGGATTCCTGTGGGCTGCAGAATGAGAGCCCTGTTGCATTGTGGGAACGACTTTTTTATCCTTCCCACATGATAAAAAAAATTGGCTTCTTGTGGAGAGCAAAGATTGGACGCACTGGTATTTGAGACTGGGTGCATTTCCAGCACACTGTGGGAAGGCTGGGGTGTCATGAGGCTTGGGTTCTCTGAGGCATAATGCCAGGGGCTCAGAGGGGTAGCTCGGTTAGAAAAGCGTTTGTCTTGCAAGTAGACAGGAGATCCCTGTACTGGTCTGTCTGGTTGAATCTAGGAACTCTAGGTCCTGTCCTAAAAAATGAGACTCTGCCTTAAAAACTAAGATAGAAAGCTGGAAAGTAAAGGAGTCAGGAGCAATGGCTGCTCTCCCAGAAGCCCCAAGTTCAATGGTGGCTCACAGACACCTGTGACTGTAGTCCCATAGGACCCAGTGACCTCGTCTGGTGTGCAGACCTACTTGCAGACAAATCAACCATACACATAAGCAAATACATCTGAAAACAAAACCAAAAACGTAGGGCTGGACACGCTCATGCACACCTCCAATCCCCAAATTAGGAGGCAGAGGCAGCCTGGTCTATGTAACAAATTCCAGGCAAGCCAGGGCTACTTAGAAAGATCCTCATTCGTTTGTTTGTTTGTTTTTTAAAGGAAAGAGAAAAGAAAAAAAAATAAGTAAGGTCAGAAAGGTGGCTCAGTGGATAAACGTGTTCTGACAGCCAGACAAACCTATGACCTCTGTATCCCACCATGGGAGGAGAGAGAATCCACCCCCGATAGTTGTCTTTCAACCTCCACGCTTACGTGCCCGGATTCTCTCATACTCACACAATAATCAACATAAGGTGGGCTAGAGAGATGGCTTGCTGATTAAGAGCGCTCTTCCAGAGGACATGAGTCCCATTTGCAGCTCAACTGCTTGCAATCCCACTTGCAGGATCAACACCTTCTTTTGGCCCCAGTTGGCACCTGTCTGTGCACAGGTGGCATTCCATCACATCCACACAAAGATAAATCTTAACAGAAAAGCAAAAGGCGGGAGAGATGGCTCAGGAGGCTGAGCCCACACGGCACTTTCAGAGGACTTGAGTTCGACTCACAATCATTTCTAACTCCAGCTCTGGGGGAATCCAATTCCACACATCTACACACATGTGCATAGGTTAAAATAAAGTAACACAGACTGGAGAGATACCTCAGAGGCTAATAGCACTGGCTGCTCTTCCAGAGGTCTTGAGTTCAGTTCCCAGGCAGCCACCACAGAGTGGTTCAATAACCATCTATAATGAGATCTGGTGCCCTCTTCTGGCCGGCAGGTGTATGTGCAGGCAGAACACTTCATAATAAGTAAATTATTAAAAATAGGGGCTGGAGAGATGGCTCAGTGGTTAGAGCACTGACTGCTCTTCCAGGGATCCTGAGCTCAAATCCCAGCAACCACACGGTGGCTCACAACCATCTGTAATGGAATCTGATGCCCTCTTCTGGTGTGTCTGGAAACAGTTACAGTGTACTTAAATATAATAAATAAATCTTTTTAAAAAATTAAAACGTAAATATATGTTGGAACCGACTGAGCAAGACATTATCAACCCTTGATCTCCACACACAAAGTGAAAACTGGATATGTTGTGGAAAGAGCAGGAAGTGGGTTTTTCCAGTACAACACGGGGTTAGGTCTTACGTCGAAGCGAATGTCTGTTAGGATGGTTTCACAGGGTGCCTAAAGAAACACGGCCAGGACTGGTGGTTTGTTCACATCTTCAATTCTGGCCATCGGGAGGCAGAGGTAGAGTATCTCTGTGACTTCCACTTCAGACTGGTCTACGTAATGAGTTCCAGGACAGCTAGGGCTATGTAGAGAGACCCTGTCTCAACAAACAAAACAACAGAACCAGCCACATGGAGTCTAACCCAGGGCCTCATCCGCCTGTCAACCATCCTTTTACAGCCAGGGGCAGCAGTTATCCACGGAGTCCCTGCAGCAGCTGCTGGAGCGCGCGCTGACCCCGCTGGTGGATGAGGTGAAACAGAAGGGTCTGGCTCCTGCCTGCCCCAGTTGCCAGAGGCTACACAAGAAGATTCTGGTACCAGGGACCATGGGTTGCCATGACCCACGTTACTTTTGTTGTTTCGAAGGGTTTGAGGAGCCTTGGCAGGAAGGGGAGGCCTGTATGGGGTCTGTGCAGGCAGGACAAAGGCTTGAGTGACAGCTCAGTCACTCTGCAACCTGGAGTGACACTTTGGTCCAAGGCATAATAAGACTGGGTCTGGGATGTCACAGGACATATGGGGCAGATTCATTCTATAGATCATGGAATGTGGGCCTGATTTTTCTCTAGCCCTCCAGGGAGGTCACTGGACTCAGAGGGGACCCTTGATCTAGACTGGGGGGAGGCACCGACATAAGCCCCAGTCCTGTAGTTATTAGGCCTTGAGGCCTGATACACTGTGGAACATAGAGAGCCAGCGTCTGATAGTGACTGGCTCTAAGTTATATTGAGCAGCCGGGAATACATGGGAGGTCATGGCTTGGTGCATTGGGGGATATGGAGGTTAGGGCATGATGGGACTTTGGCCTTAGGGATGATGGGATATGAAGTACAGTACATTGCAGCCCCACTAGTACATAAAGAGCCACGGGGCCTGGTGAACTGTAGGATTTAGAACATTGTAACCCTAGGGACCATTCTCGTGCCAGACACGGGCATCACAGATGTGGGGTCTTGAGAATTATGGGATGCAGAAGGATGCTAGGGTTCACACAATATTGGGAAAACCCACGGGCATTCAGGGGACAGCTTGCTGGGACAGAGCCCAGTGCATTAGGGACATTCGCAGGCTTCTTGCCAGAGGGAGTTGGGGAGACCAGTGAATTGTGAAATTCCCCAGGGCAATTCCCAAACTCAAGGCCTGATGTGGTTACTTTGGGTGGTATGCGGGACCCTGCCCCTTGCCCTCCGCGACCCAGCTCCCCCTCCACCCCCAGCCCAGTCCAGTAAGCCCAGCGGCGCCTACACTCCTCTCCCCAGGAGCTGGAGCGCCAGGCCTTGGCCAAACACGTCAGGGCAGAGGCCCTGAGCTCCACCCTTCGGCTGGCCCAAGACGAGGCCGTTCGGGCCAAGAACCTACTGCTGACGGACAAGATGAAGCCGGAGTGAGGACGGAGGCAGAGGGCATGGGAGGAGGGTGAGGTCTCTGGATGGGGCCTGGCTCCTCCTTCCGCCTCTCACCCACCCTGTCCTGGCTGGGCCTGCCACAGGACTGATTTCCAGATGGCTGTCATTGCAGGGAGAAGGTGGCCACTTTGGACTATATGCATTTGAAGATGTGCTCCCTCCACGACCAACTCAGCCACCTGCCACTTGAGGGGTCCACAGGGGCAATGGGGGGAGGAAGCACTGGAGGGGATCCCCCTAAACGTGGGGGCCCAGGCTCTGAACAATAAATGGCCTCTCATGCTGGCATGAATTCTGACTCTTGAGTTGGCGTCAAAAAGTATAGTCATTGGGTGTGGATTCGGATACAAGAGGATTTCCATGGGACCTGGGATAGCCTGGGTTGCCCAGCGACACCCTGTCCTAAAAGCAAAATGGGAAAGGGATACAGATCACACTGTAGAGCACTTGCTGAGCTGGCCTGAAGTTCTGGGCTGATCATTCCCACCACCCAGGATTGGGGTGCACACCAGACTTGACTACACAGAAAACCCCAAGCTAGCCTGTGCTCCATTAATCCCTGTGTCAAAAGAACCAAGGGGCTGGAGAGACGGTTCGATGGTTAAGAGTTTCTACTGATGCAAAGAACCCAAGTTCATTTCCAAGTACTCATGGCTGCTCGCAATGTAACTCTAGTTATAGGGGATCTGACGCCCTCTGCTGGCCCTGCATGCACACTGCAGTACCACACACACACACACACACACACACACACACACACACACACACACACAAAACACACTGACCACATAAAAAATAAAAAAAACAACGTTAAACCAAGAGAAAGGGACGGGGAACAGAAAGAGCGAAGAGGAGGGAGGAAGAGCAGAAGAGAGAGAAACCATGTCCCCAAGGCTGTGGGACAGAGGGCCCTCGAGTTTTGATGTCCTAGCAGAATCCTTCACCCCATTTTGCAGATGAGGCTGGTAAAATGAGGACCCGCTAATTTCTCAGAGGCATTTGATTAATTAAGAGTAAATCCCTGTTACTGGTTTTGCTTTGCTTTGTATTGAGACTGGGTCTCACTACGTAGCTCTAGTCCTGGAACTCACTGTATGAAACCAGATGAGGCTAGCTTTGAGCTCGGAGATCTCCCCGCCTCCGCCTCCCACGTGCTGGGATTAAAGAGACAACCCTCCCAACACACACAAACACATGCACACTTTGAGATTAAACCTTGCAATGTAGCTCAGGCTAGCCTGGAACTCAGCATCCTCCTACCTCTGAGTCGACTTTCAATAGGATACAGTGGTACACCCCATCATTCCAGCATCTAGGAGGCAGACACAGGAAGGTCAAAGGTGCGGTTTGCCTGAACCACAGGATGCGGCTAGGAAGTTCCAGAGTGGCTTGCCTGAAACACAGGACCCTGCCTCAATCTTTTCTCCTCGAAGGAAAGAACTTTAGTTCAGACTTTAGTTTGGAGATAGTCTGATGGTCCTTCAGTATGAGGAACTAACCTGGTCTAGCCAGGGAGTCTGGAATAGAGCCTACTCAGGTGATGGTGTGGGCTGTGGTTAAGGTGAGGACAACTGGGAAGCCAAATTGGGGTGAAAGGGGTGCTCCACCCCCCCAAGTCCACCAATGCCCCACAGAAGACCACAGTGGACACTGCATCCCACTCACATCTTTATTACCAGGTGGGTGTGGGGATCCCCCGTACCCCTGTCTGCGCCAGACAAGCCCTGGGAACAATGCCCTCCTTCCTGAGGGAGACCAGCTCCCTGCTGAGGGGCTCACAAGTTGGTGGAGGATGTGGGGATATCGGGGTCCACAGTCTCACAGGAGAGAAAGCCGTATCTAAAACCTGAATTCTCCCCAAGCCCCCTGATCTGGCGCTTGAAATGCTGTCCAGCCTGGAACAGGGAGGCTACATCCAACAGGGCGTTTTCAATGTGCTGCCCCAGCCGGTGCGAGTCCTGCGAAGAAGCAGACGAGGAGCTAGGGGAGGCCTGGGGGACAGGTCTGAGGGAGGAGGCTAGAACAGGGACCCCTGAGATCTGAAGGTCTCCATCCCAGAATTTAGAGGGAGACGAGGAAGGCACTCAAGTTCCTCTTACTGTTTCTGTGCTTGATTTCTTGCTGGAGATGTGGAAGGTGATTGCCTTTTCCCCCATGAAGATGTAGGATATGCCATACCCATGGTCGTTGGCCTGCAGCAGGGAGAGGAAAGCAAACCAGTACCAGCCTATCCTCCACGCCCTGGGCGGAGTCCCCACTGCCCCCTCCCAGGCTGTCCAGAGGCTGGACGCAGTCCAGTTCACTCACAGGTCCAAATCCACTTCCAGAGGAAACATAATCCGGATAATTGTGGACATCAAACAGGTGGGTCTGCTGCACAGGGATCTGGCTGGTGGACAGAAGCCACTGCTGCGACTGGACCTGAGGGTGGCAGGTGGTCATATAAGCAGAAAAGAATTCCCTTCCTCCACTGCAAGACTTATGACCCCCTCCTATGCCAAGGCCTCCAAAATCAGAGGCTTTCCTCTGACCACGCCCCCTCAACTAGCCACGCCCCCCGCGACGCCTCATTTTCCACTCCGCTCTTTCGTCCTCCCTCCCACCTAGTGCCCCTCCCCGCGCTCCCAAACAGGGTCTCACTGTGTAGCTCTGGCTGTCATGGAACTCTGATCTCCGAGATCGGCCTGCCTCTGCCTCCCGAAGGCTTGGGATTAAAGGCCTGGGCCGCCGCCGCCACCACCCAGCCCTTCCTTTGTGGTGCTGGGGACGGACCCAGGACCTGTCGCATGGCAGGCTCTACCACTGAGCCAAACCCTTAAGTGGGGGATTCTAGGCTGATGCTGTACTGCTGAACCTCTCTCATCCCTCAGCACCACCCCCCACCCCAGGTTTGGCTCCTAACTCCCCCTTTCTCCTGCCATTCCTCCTCCTCTTAACCGATTCCCTGACCTGGGTCAGGAAGGGTGACTGCGAATGGAGGAGCCGGGACATGATGTATAGTGCGAAGAGGTGCCGGTCGATCCCTTGCCCGCTCATCGCTGCCTTCAGTAGGGCCTGGTGCTTGTCCACGGCCACCCGGAACAGGGCAAGGCACTGTTGGTCCTGGGTCCCCCAGGGCAGTCAAAGGTCATGGAAAGACAGGAAGTGGGCTTACTTTGAGGACCTGGATTATATCTGGTCTTGAGCCAGCTTCCAAGATTGAGAGGAAATGGGTTCAAAGAGCAGAAGCAACTTGTCCAGGGTCACACAGCTAGGTGTGACGTGTGCTTGACCTTAGGACCTTTCCGTCCCCTAGTGAGCGACAGCATCTCACGGGGGAGGGAGATGGGCTTGCGAGCAGGGAGGTAGGAGAATTGTTTAGAGCAGAGGCTATAAATTATTTGAGGTATGATGTAGACAGACGTCATGGTCACACAGTGTCACCGTGGCTGAAGCGAACAGCCACACACTCTGCAAAGTGTCGCCCAGTACCGTGTGTCAGCCCCACTAAAGCCGGGGACACACCCAGTCGATCGATCGCTAAGCCCTCATTTTGAATCCCCAGTCGGAGCTGGTTGGCCCCTTGTTGTGGATGCCCCTCCCAGACCCTGGCCACAGGTGTCTGCAAGTGTGGTCACAGAGGACGGAGACCCCTATGTGGCTGACACTCACTGTCTTCTCCTTGTTGTCCATGGCTCTCACGAACTGGCAGGCCTCTCTAGTGCAAGACCTCACCGTCTCCGTCCTGCCTTCCAAGAACAGTCGAGTCATGACGGACTCATAACTCAGGCAGAATCGGCCCCTGTCCTGGGGGAAAGGAGAAGAGGAACCTGTCAGCTGGGCCTTGGAGTCCTGATCTCCAACCAACCTCATCTTGCTGAAAACTAAGGAAATCAAGAGAGCAAACCCACACAACGCAACAAACTCACAAAATGGCCGACCCCACAACAAGAGGGCTGACCCAGAATAACATATCTGATTCACAAGATGGTCAACCTATGTTAGACGACTGACCTACCAGGCTTGGTTGTCCATACCTTTAGTCCTAGCGCTTGGAAGGTAGATACAGGAGGATCTCTTGTGAGTTTGAGGCCAGCCGGGGATACACAGTGAGGCCCCTGCACACCCCCACAAGCCCCTATGTGTTCCCTAAAGGCTGATCTAACCAGAGATGGCTCAGTGGTTAGAGCACTGACAGCTCTTCCAGAGGCCCTGAGTTCAAATCCCAGCAACCACATGGTGGCTCACAACCATCTGTGATGAGATCTGATGCCCCCTTCTGGTGAGTCTGAGGACAGCTAGCATGAACTTATTATATGTAATAAATACATTTTTTTAAAAAAATGGATGAGCAGATAACCCACAACGGGAAGGGCAAGAGCCCCCCCGAGGAGGTGGGTGGAGAGGCAGGCGTTGGAGACTCTGAGGGAGCAGACACTGACCCGGAAGTGTGACAGCTGCAGGGCCAGCTGGATGAAACTGTCTGAAGAGACGCCGCAACATTTGATGAAGCTCCTGCCGAAGTGGGAAAAGGGGAAGACGTGGCAGTCAAGATTGCCAGACAAGGTCTTGGCTCCCCTAAGGGCCAGAGAGATGGACGGACGGATCTGCCGGAGAAGGAGGTGGGAGAAAGGACTGGTGTTAACACGCAGGCCAGAAGCAGAGCTTAGGTATGGGTCTGGAAGGGAAGGTGGGGATGAGGTTAGGTGGGGTGGGGGACTGTGGTAAGGGAGTGGGATTCAACTCAGAGGAAGGCAGGAACTGAGATGCAAGGGGCCTTAAAGGGGTTAGAAGGGACTAGGCATGACGCCCGGCAGGGCTATGGTTGTTGGGACAGGTCCACCAGAGAGACAAGGTGCAGGGAACGGAGGGAAGAGGTAGAGGCGGAGGTGTTGGGGATACTGTGGGACTCTAGGCAGTGGGTATGTTTGGTGTGATGTGAAAGTTGGCACAGGGAGCAGAGGATGAATTCGGGGTGAAGGCGAGGTACTTAAAGGGGAGCTACAGAGTCCACCTGCTCTGGAAGGTCCCACTGCAGGCGCTGAGGCTGTGGCAGGGTAGGGTCAGGTTGCCCCTTACAGTGGCCATCTGTGGCGTATCCCAACTGGAAGCACTCTGTGGCCAGGGTGAACTGGGGACAAAAGTGTCATTTGCTTCTGGACTGAATCCACCATGGAAACGGCCGCAGCAGGGTCCAGTGTGGCCGAGTATGAGCCCCAGAACCCAGTGCTGTGGGATGTTTTAGGTTCCCACCAAGCAGGCACCCGCTGCTTAGCCTTCGGGGTTTCTGCCTCTCTCAGCTGCCTTGTAACCCATTTTGGTTCCATTTTAAAACAGGGTCTGATGTAGCCTAGGCTAGCCTGGAATTTTCTGTGTGGTTGATGATTCTGAACTTGCCATCTTCCCGCCTCTACCTCCTACATGCTGGAACATGACAGGCAGCAAGCAGGCCCCCCGGCCATCTTCCATGCTGCTGGGGATGGGACCCAGGACTTCACAAGTCCATCAGTTGAGGCCAAAGCCAGTTTTGTTTCCTTTTGCAACAGACCATCCTATAGCCCAGGCTGGCCTCAAACTAAAAGCCTCCTGCTTTTCAAGTATTTGGATTACAGATGTGTGCTACAGCGCTTGTGTGTGTGTGTGTGTGTGCCAGTATAAGTGTATGTGCATGAGTGTGCATGTGTGCTATATCCCCAGAGAGAGTGCGTTACAGCATCCTGTATGTGTGTGTGTGTGTGTCTGTCTGTCTCTCTGCATATGCATGCGTGGGGAAATGTAACAGGCTTTAAGTTCACTGTCACTGTGCCTTCTTTCTGTGTGACCCTCGAAAATAACTTTCTTTGAACCTCAGTGACACACCCACCCCAGGCAGGTCATCATGGCAAGCCCCATTCTTTGCTGGGCCCTTCTCTGTCTCTGATCTAAGGTTAGTTCTAAGGGTTAGTCTTTGGACAGGGTACCCAGACCCTTAGGAACGCACCTCCCATAAATGCCCCGAGACAGGGCAGTCAGCCCACGAGTGTTCCACGCTGAGGCCCAGCTTCCCATTGGAGAAGACGATGAGGGTGAAGGACTTGTCAAACCAACTGCAGAAAAAGTTTGGGTGGGTCACCAAAGAGCCAGGGAGGAGAACGTGAGCACCCGTGGGGCTTTCGGTGTGGTGGTGTGCTTCAAGGTGAGGAGGGGACAGGGGACCAGCCCATGGGGCCTCTGGGAGTGCTGCCGATCCCAGAGGTGGTATCAGACAGTCTCCGCATGGGTGTTGGATTTAGGGAACTGCTTTTTTCGTCTTATTTTTCTAGAAAGTCAGCTCTGGAGGTGCTGGGAAGAGACCCTCAATCTCAGGTCTGTTGTCACAGCTAAATAATCCTCCGTCAGGGGACCACACTCCCTTAACTGACCGTAGTTCAATGGAGCAGTTAATCATGAGCAGTAACTAGTAGTAACTCACAAGTGCAAGGGTGGAGTATCAGTCAAGTGAACTCTGCTCAGACTAGAGAGTACTACACAGCGGCTAAAACTGAACGAGACACATCCATGTTTACTGACATAAATGAGCACCAAGACAGAAGAGTCTGGGGGTCTTGAGCAGACCAGTTCTCTGCGTTAGAGGTCTCTTATCTCCTCTGAACCATTTTGGGGGTTGTAAGATAATACGTGACCCCCCTGGGTCTAGCTGTTGGGGTGTGGGGTCTGGTTGTCTCCGTAAGAGTGTGGGTGGTATTGTGGGGCGGGTAGACTCACCGGTCATGGCCTCGGCCAGCCAGCAGGGTGTGGGCATAGGCATCCAGGGAAGCTGCGGGGTCTTCTCTGGTCAGTCCCGCGGGCTCAGAATCGAGGGACACAAAGAAGGCGGCACCTTCCACAGCCTCCAGGGCAGCGGCTGCATGGGTCTTCACGGACTCCCGAACCTGGGCCCACATACTCCTGTCCGAGTGGGAGGGGCCTGAACCCAGCTGGCCCTCTACCCTGCCCGGCCTGTCCCCTGGAGCTCAAGCACAGGTTACTGGCCCTCACCTGGGAGCAGCAGTCAGAGCAGCTAGATGTTCCTCAAGGGGACAGGCTGGGGAGGAGTCATCCAGAATGTCCTGGAACTGTTGTTCCAGAGCCCGCGGGGACAGCAGGCCACTGGAAGAGTGGGTCCCCACACGGAAGAATCTGCCCCGGTGGAAGACAGCCACATGTCGGCTGTCTTGGAGGTGAAGAAGGTAATCTGGAGGAGTAAGGGAGGAACATGAAGGTGGGAAGAGACTACATTCTAAGAACCACCCCACTTACTAGTTGTGCTTTCTGCCCCTGGGATGCGTTTTTATTAATTTTGACAGTTGTGTACTAGTCCACAGCCTGAGTATAGCCCAGGTTATTTCCAACTTTGATCTATAGAGCGGAGGATGGCTTCGAACTCTTGATCTTCAATGCCTCCTACTTCCCAGTGGGCGACAGGTGTAAGCCACCACACCTCATTTATAACTGAGGGCCTCCTACATGTTAGGCAGGAAGTCGGTCTGCTCAGGGCCGGAGAAGTGCCTCAGTGGTTAAGTGTTTCCTGAGGACCCAGATGGCTGCTCAGGACCATCTGTCCAGTGTCAGACCTGACGCCCTCTCCTGGTCTCAACAGGCACAGACAGACAGACAGACATGCATGGCGCTCATACACATAAAATATAATTAAAGAAGAAGAGGTCCAGGGCTGGAGCGTGGCTCAGTGGCTGACAGCACTGTTGTTTGGCTTCCATTCCTGGAACCCACATGGCATCTCTCAACCAGCTCTGGCTCCAGTTCCAGTCCCTCCCGTGGTACCAGACACATAGGCGGTGCACATAAATGCACGTGCAGGCAAAACACTCATACACATAGAATAAAACAAATGAATAAATAAACTAAAATGAAGAAGAGGAGGAGGAGAAGGAGGAGGAGAAGAAGGAGGAGGAAGAAGAGGAAAAGGAAGGGGAAAAAGAAGAAACAGCCAGGAGATAGTGGCTCACACCTTTACTCCCAGCATTCAAGAGGGAGAGGCAGGCAGATCTCTGAGTTCCAGGCCAGCCTGGAGCACACAGTGAGTCCCAGGACAACCAGGGCTGCACAGAGAAACCCTGTCTTGAAAAACAACCCCCGCCCCTAAAAAAACAAAACAAACAAACAAAAAAAAAAAACGCCCCAAACAACTAATCAAACAAGCCATGAGCTTCGGGAATGGAGGAAGGAACATAAGGAGGACAAAGATGTAGTATTTTTGTTTTTAAAAATTGCAAAAAATTGGGCTGGAGAGATGGCTCAGTGGTTAAGAGCACCGACTGCTCTTCCAAAGGTCCTGAGTTCAATTCCCAGCAACCACATGGTGGCTCACAACCATCTGTGATGGGATCTGGTGCCCTCTTCTGGCGTGTCTGAGTACACTCATATAAAATGAGAGGCTTTCTTGCTCCCCCGTAAGTTATCTTTAATTTTACACCTCCTCAGGTACCAATGTTACTCCATTTCACTGTTGAAGAAGCTAAGCCTCAGAGCTGGCAACGATTTCCTGAGACCACATAGGAAGCCTTATCTCTCTCATCAGGAGAGAGACCCGCCCTCAGGAGAGAGACCAGCTCTCAGGAGAGAGACCCGCCCTCAGGAGAGAGACCCGCCCATGCTGGCTAGAATGCTGCTCCCAGTCTCTGCGCCTGTTGCAGAAAAAGGGACAAGGACTGAGTAGTGGGCTGTCCTCACCTTTCTCCACTCCCGGAATCCGTGTCGTGTTGAACATCCTCTCGTACTGGGCGGAACACAAGGGGCGCATCCCCATCAACAATGTCTGCAGGAGGCCAAGGGCTCCTGAGCCAGGCTTGGCCCTCTGTGGCTCCCTGCGCCTCCATCCCCAACCCACAGGATCCGCCTTACCGGTGGGATCTCCTGCCGACTCAGAAGGTGGCGATACAGGAGTAGGGTGTGCACAGCATTGCCGGCGCGGGCTGCCTGAAGCGGCGTTGGGGTGACATACAGGAAATCCTGCTTGGCGGCAAAGGGAGGGAACACAAAACACATCGAGGCCATGCTTGTCCCTGACGTGGGCTCCAGACAGCACTCTGCCCTTATGTCGTGGGTCACCAAGGCCTCGAAGCCTCTGCCACCCCCGTGCCTGCCTCTCCCTCCTCACCATCATGTAGTAGGTGCCGTTAATCAGTGAACCTCGAGAACGCAGGTACACAAACTCTTCCCACCAGTCACTGACCTGGGGGGAGAATCAGAGACGCTCAGCCGGGGTGGCTGAGACCCCGAGGGAGAGCGATGGTGTGACCGGGGAAGCCCACAGATGTTCCCATGTCACATGGGCAGGATGGGGGGGGGATTGGTTATGGTTAACAACCAGCAGTAGCCTCTAAGTCCGTGGCTCAAGGATTAGCTCGTTAAAACCTGCTACCCCCAAGTTACGGGCTATTACGTAGCCATTAACAAGACTGAAGGCACCAGGGAGATGGCTCGGCAACTGTTTGCCCTGCAAGCATGAGAACCCCAGCCAGATCCTTGGGGGGGCCCAAGGAAAAGTTGGGGTTCACACTTATAATCTCAATGCCGGGGAGGAAGAGAGAGAATTGCTGGGACCTGCTAGCCAGACACCCCAGCCGAATCAGCAGACCCCTCATCCCAGTGAGGGACCCGATTTCAAAAAGCTAGGTGGAGCTGGGTTTGGTTCCCAACACCCTCATGGGAGCTCACAACTGCATACAACTCCAGCTACAGGGGATTCGGTCCTCCACCCTTTTCTGGCTTCTGGTAATGCATGTGGGTGATGCATGTCTGTAACACATCCACATATACAAACATGCAGACACACATACACATAAAGTAAAAACAAACAAACAAAAATATCTTCAAACAAACAACACAACTGTATGGTGCCCCGAGGAATGGCAGCTGAGGTGGACCTCCAGACTGCACACTCAAGCACACACACTTTTGTGTATATGTACATTCAAACTCGTATGCACACCTACAGGAACATGCGCTCTCGAGCACACACACACAGACACAAAACAGTAAGGTCCACATTTATTGGGAGCTGGAGAGATGACTCAGTGGTTAAGAGCATTGACTGCTCTTCCAGAGGTCCTGAGTTCAAATCCCAGCAACCAATGGTGGCTCACCACCATCTGTAATGGGATCTGATACCCTCTTCTGGTGTGTCTGGAGACAGCTTACAGTGTACTTATATGTTATAAAAGTTTAAGATTTACTCATGTGCTTGGGTGTTTTCCATGCAGGAATATCTGTGTACCAGCAGCACCCTGAGGACAGAAGGAGGAACCAGGTCCTTTGGAACTGGAACTACAGAGGCTTCTGAACCTCCATGTGGGTACTGGGAATCGAGCCCACGTCCCCCGTAAGAGCAACAAGTGCTCTTAACTGTTGAACCGTCTCTCCAGCTCCTGTATATACTTTTAAAGAACAGAATCCGGCCTAAGAAAATGAAGAGAAAAGGAATAAAAGTGGATCGCTAAGGTCTGTTCTGTTCCAACCCTTTCAGACACTTAACACTCACTTGTGACCCCACTCCCCCCGGGGTGCTCCGCCCTGGACCCTCTTTCCTTTTCCAGCCTCTGTCTCGAGTATCAGAGATTAAAAGCATGTGCCTCCAGTCCCAGGCAAGCCCAGTGCTTGGATTAATTTAAGTGTCTGTTAGCTAGCGGTTATCCTCAGAGTTCTATCCAACTTGCAATCTCCAGGACTTCCTACACATCCTGTCCTGTTCTAAATCTTTCCAGCTCCTTACTACCTTCCTGAGAAAACCTACCACTCTAGGCTTCCCCATCTGCCCGCGTTCTGACCAAAGTGAAGCCCCCTTTCACACTCGTTTACAATTATTGCCTCTTCCACTTTTCCTAAGTCCTGCCAACAGCTGGACAAGTTCAGTTCACACTCAGGCTCTCTGCCCACCTCTGAGATATTTATAGCTCCACCTTTCTTCTTCACCACCTCTCAGATGCCCGATGCCTGTCACCCGTCTCCAGTTTCCTACATTAGCCAAGGCTGGCATTCCTGATTCCTGTGACTCATTCTGTACCTCAGTTTCCCAAGGAGCTCAACTCAAAGTGCTACCCCGGGCCTAGCTCTCAAACTAGCTAACCACCTAGCTAGGAAACCCTTCCGGGAGCTGGAAATGGTGGACGGATTCATGTTGGAATTCTGGTCCTAACACAAGTAGTGGGTGGGACTCAAACTCGGATAGAGGATCCTGAAGCGATTCCAATTTGGGGGGGCAACAGGGAGGGGCTGAGCGTGGGGGCGGGGCTTAGAGACTGCCAAAGAGGCGGGGCTACTTACTGAAATTCCATTATCCAGCAAATCACAAGCAGGGCTGGGGCAGGCCAATCACTTGGATAGGCCAATCGTGGCAGGGGCATGGTTAGGGCGGGCCAATCACCACAGGACGGGTGGGCCAATCACTGCAGGGCCGGACTGGGGCCCGAACTCACGTAGTTGGAAGCACACCAGGACTTGAGTTGTAAATAGAACTGTAGTCGTGGCGCTTGCGACCTCAGGAAGTCGTTTGCCAGCGCCGCAGCGCGGTCGAAAGCGTCGTCTCCGAGCACAGGGCGCACAGACTCTAGGTACTACAAGCCAACGAGGACCGGGGCGTCAGGGCCCCCGCCGTCCTCCCGAGGTCGCCCCACCCCGGGACAAGCCCACCTTGCGCACGGTGTCCTGCGCCTTGGGCACCGGCTGCCGCGGGAGCGCACGTTGGAAGCTGAAGAGCATCGGGTGCCTCCCGGAAAAGATTCTGACCAGTGCCTGCGGGACAGAGGAGAGGACCCAGTTGGGGCAAGGAGGAGGGAGGACGAAGGGGAGAGGGAGAATGGAGGAGGAGAGAGGACAAGATGATGGATGGAGGAGGAAAAAGGGGGGATGGAGATAATGAAGGGAGAGAAGTAGAGATAGAGTGAAGAACAAAATGAGAGGATAGAGGTGCTGGAGAGGGAGGGGAGGGAGGAGGGAGATGATGTTGACCCAGAGGAGAGATGATGTACAATGGGGAGGGGGGTCCAGGATGAAAGCATGTGAAGAGGGAGACAACTGGCTACAAAGCAGAGAGGAAGAGCGACAGAGTCCCAAAGAGAGAGATAAACAGCCCCAGAGAGAATGGGGGTATGGACACAAACCGCGGTGGCAGTAGACCGAGACCCAGAAAGAGAGACAGCCACGTGTTTGTTCTGGGAGTCTAGACCCTCACATACCAGCCAGGTCTTCGTGGGTGAGGACATGGTGCCATGAGGTTCCAGAAGCCAGCCATGGTGGGACAGAAGGAGCCTCAGAGCCACGTGAAGTGTGAAGATTAGGGCTCCCCACAAACATGAGGCAAACACCGCCGCGGCCAGGAGCCCCTGGAGCTGATGGTGCTGTCCGCCCCTGGGAGAGAAATAAATACAAGGGTGCCCCTGAAGCTGTTTAGCGGACTTGAGCCTGCAAGATGGGCACTGGGGACAACCCCATTTGACAGACATTTATTTACCTTATAAAGTGGTGTGTCCCTCTGTTGCCCATGACCACCCTTGTGGAGGCACCAAGCTTCTAAAATCACTTTTCTAGGACCCGGGGGGTACACCGGGGTGGAGTGCTTGCCTAGTGTGCAAATACCCAGGGTTCAATGCATAAGTTGGGCATGCTGACACAATCCTAAAGTCCCAGCACTGGGGAGGCAGGAAGATGAGTGAAAGTCCATCCTTGGCTACATAGTGAAATGGAGGATAGCCTAGGCTACATGAAACCCTGCCACAAAGAAATAAATACATAAAGTCATGAGCTTTAGATGGGGGGTGGGGAATCCTATAATCTAGCACTTCTGAGGCTGAGGCAGGGACTTATGGGAGCTCCAGGCCAGACTGAGATACAGATACCCCATCTCTTTAAGAAAATAAAATCTGGGCAGTGAGAGTGGAGGCACAGGTCTTTAATCCCTGCACTCAGGAGTCAGAGGCAAACTCGCGGACAGACGGCAAGGGCTCCACAAAGAACCTTGTCTCGAGAGACCAGAAAATAAATGAGAATAAGTGAATAAGCGAACGGGAAACCAGTGAGTGCAGTGTGGTGGGGGAGCCCAGAGCTTAGCCTCCTAGCAACCCTCCGCCATGGGCTCCAGGCTTCACACTGGGCACATCACTGCATCCATGGATGCCCTTCTCTAGACTGGATCTACTATGTCCTGGGAGTTTCCCTGTCTAATCAGGGCTCTGCCTTGTTTGGAAAATCTGCTTCTTCCCAAGGAAGACCTACCCACTTCCCAGAACTCAGCACACCTATCCCTGCCTGGTTTCCAGGCCCTTCCTAAAGGTGATAAAGTTGGCTTTGGTGTTTTGGTATGAGATGGGATCTTGGTTTGTTTTCCAGGAGAGCTTCATACTCAGGGATCTCTGCCTGGGGTTATAGGTGTGTACTTGGCCGGTGACATTTCTTTTGGTTTTGTTTTGTGTTTTGAGAAAGGATCTTCCCATGTAACCTCTGCCTCTGCTGGGACAACACAACAGGTGGTGGTGAGCCACCATTCCTGACCCCTAACTGGGTTCAGAACTGAGTATAAGAGCTGGGGGCTGGAGAGATGAGATGGCTCAGCAGTTAAGAGCATTGACTGCTCTTCCAGAGGTCCTGAGTTCAAATCCCAGCAACCACATGGTGGCCCACAACCATCTGTAATGAGATCTGGTGCCCTCTTCTGGTGTGTCTGAAGACAGTACTTATATATATATATATAATAAATAAATAAATCTTTTAAGAAAAAAAAAAGATAAGAGCTGGGCCATCCTGAAAACCTGATGTGGCACTCAGGTCGTGGGAGGCAGAGGGAGGGGAAATCTCTGCAAGGCTGAGGCTATCCTGCTCTCTACCTAGGTCCAGGACAGCTAGTGTTACATAAAGAGATGCAGCCGGAGAGATGGCTCAGCGGTTAAGAGCACTGTCTGCTCTTCCCAAGGTCCTGAGTTCAATGGTGGCTCACAACCAACTCTAATGGGGTCCGATGCCCTCTTTTGGTGTGTCTGAAGACAGCTACAGTGTACTTATATAAATAAAATAATTAAAAAAATAAACAAATCTTAAAAGAGAGAAAGAAAGAAAGCCAGACAGTACTTGGGAGGCAGAGACAGGAGGATCTCTGAGTTCAAGGACAGCTTGGTCTACAGAGTGAGTTCCAGGACAGACAAAGCTACACCGGGAAACCCTGTCTCAAATATCCAAAGTAGATAAAAATATGAAGTCAAAGAGATGAACCCCCCCCCTTTGGCTGTAGCTCTAGTAACAGCCATAAAGTAAGCTCCAAAAATTACATTTTTATTTGTTTCTGCCTCTCCACCCCCCAAGTCAGGGTTTCTCTGAGTAACATCCACGGCTGTAGACCAGATCCTCCTGCCTCTGCCTCCCACAGCCTGGGAGTCAAGGCCTATCTATGCACTGCCACACCCAGAAATTACGTTCCTTTGACCAAGCACATTGAGTGTCCTGTTGGGGGTTAGGGCAGGGGCTGGGGTGAAGAGGAAGGTTCTCACCAGTCTGGTAGCAACTCTTTAATCTTCTCCATGAGTCCTAGGGAAGGGTCAAGCTGGAGGAGGCAGGCGAGCTGGATTGTACTGAAGAGGAAAAGCCAGCTGAGTGGCGTTGCAGGGAGCACACCAGCAAGAAAGTCGTTCTGCGTTGAGAAAAGAGCATCTTCAGTCACACGTTCCCTCTGAGGACGGGCGCTCTGTGCCACTCACAGTAGCTTATGGGGTCTTGGATGTGGAAAGATGCTTGGGATTCCTTTTTACTGAATGTATTTAGTAAGGAGTTGGGGGCATGGTATAGCCTTTGCCTACTCCCCAGTACGGGGCTGAGGCTGGGGGAGGGTCTCTCGAGCTAGCCTTCATTATTCAAAACGCCGGGTCCTGAACTTTGGCACCAAGAAGTCAGTCAGTAAGTAAATAAGTAAATCCAAGATCAGGAGACTATACTAGAAGTTTTGGGGGCGGAGCTGCACGGGGCTAGCAGCAGGGGTGAGTGGAGCGGAGCGGGCAGGCCAATACAGAGCACCCCAGAGGAAGCCATAGTTAACAGCGGCCTGAGGCTGGACATGCAGATCTCAGAAGTGGGTTTCGGGAACCCCAGAGGCAGGCACCTGGATCCCCAGAAGGAAACCAGCCAATAGCTCTCCTCACCCAGACACGCCAGAGATGCCTTTTCCAGGAGCGCAGGGCAGAGAGGTAAATCTCCTGCCACACTGAGGAGCTAAGCTCCACTTCTGCCCCATCGGAACTCAGTGAAGACAGCAAGATCGAGGCCTGGTGTGCCTCAGCCATGTTCCCTGGGATCCCTAGGAGAAAGACGGAGAATCATTCTCCAGGACCTCGGTGCCTCCTCCCTCAGACTCAGGACTCCAGAACTTGGTCCTTTTCCCGCAGACCCAGCGGTGCAGACTTTTCCTTCTACTCAGGTGTGTGTGGGGTGGGTGGAGGATTCCAGCCCCCAGCCCCCTCTCTCAGACTTTATCCCTCCCCACAGCGGGACCACAGAACTCAGCATCCTCTGCTCTAAAAACCCGAGGGGTGCAGCAGCTCAGAGCTGGAGAGGGCTTTGGGACAGGACTTCATTTAACTGGGGATCTCTGAAAGTATAAAGGCTGGATAGCAATCGTAAGACCTGTATCACTGAGAATTCAATGCTCAGTATCCGGGATGGGGGAGGGAAATTGATTCAGGATCTGTTGTTCAAATAAAGCACACTAGTTTTTCGTCTTTTTTTTTTTTTTTTTTTAACATACTAGTTTTTTCAGCCCTTTAGGGAAATGAACTATGGTGGCTCTGTTCATTTCCAAGTGCAAGGCAGACACATGGGTTCCCTTCCACCATGGGGTCTGGAGAAGGATGAAAGAGGAAGCACCCTACTGCGCATGCCCGGCATCAAGGGATGCTGGTGACGAGCGGAGGCAAGTCCAGGAGTGATGGAGAAGCCCCACTCGCCTGCCCCAACAAAAGGCCCATAGCCCTTCCTGTACCTGGTACTAGTACTTACACCGGTCAGAGGTCAGCAGGCCGCGGTTCCTGGGGTCAGTTCCATGTACATCTCCTTCCCCCAGTTTTGAGTCCAGTACCCAGTTTCTCTTGTACATACATTCAGTCCCCGTGTAATGAGTCCACGACCTGATCAACCGTCTTTGGCTGTTATCCTGAAACCCACGGCCACCTCCTCCCTCCCTGAACAGGGTGTTCAGGTCCTAGGTTTTATCCCCGCCTCCTCTGATCCCTCCGCGTTCTGTCCCTGCCCCTTTCCAATCCCTCCGCATTCTCGCCCCACCCCCTCAGAGTCCTAGCGTACAACCCTCTCTCCCCAAGCCCCTTTTTCCCCCTTCTTTTATTCAGTTTAAGAACCAAGAACAGCCTTGGCCTCCCTCCCTGCCCTTTTTGGTACACCGTCATGACATGCGTGCTGCCGTATATCTGCTGGAGCACATCTTAGGAGATGCTTCTCCGGCTGACCCATCAGAACCATCCACAGCGGGCGTACAGTGAAACAGGCGCTACTGGGGACTAGATTCCAGCTAGACAATCAAAGGGACGGTACCAGATGGGAACACACACAGACACAGAAATCGGCTTTATTCCACTCCCGGGCTTCATGTTCAGTACGCAATGGATGTTCCACCCTGGGACAGAGACCAGCCCATTGTCACTCAGCAAGAAGGGTAACCCAGGTCTCTTCACTGCGGATAGGGACTTGTGAGGGTCCTAGGCTCATGCTTCCTAGCACTAGGTAGCAGGGTCAGACCCAGGAGCTCTACTGCTTGGAATGGTAGGACCCAAGCTAGCTGGCGTGGCAGAAGAACTGCATCAGGCAGTGTGGGAAGCCAGACCAAATAGGTTTCTTGTCCCAAGGGCATCCTAGAGCTCAGGTCTCTCCAGAGGGCTTTCTGGCTTTAGGGTTACCCATCCCCAGTTGGCCATGCCACATAGGATCCGAATTCCTTCTGCTCCCAGGCCAAGGTGACTCATAAACACTGGTGGACAGGAGGGTGGAGGGGCCCGGAGTCCCTGGAATGGAACTGGCTTACTTAGAAACAGCCCAGGATAGAGTACAGTGGTAGTGCACGCCTTTAACCCCATTATTTGGGAGACAGAGGCTGGTGAACCTTTGTTTGAGGCTAGTCTAGACCATAAAGCAAGTTCCAGGACAGCAAGGGCCATAAAAACCCAAACACAAGCGGCACAGGAACACGGTGCAGGCCCTTAGTTGCAGCACTCAGGAGGTAGAAGCACTGAGGACCTTTTGGAGGCCAGCCTGGACCACACAGCAAATTCCAGGACAGCCTGGGCTACACGGAGAAACCCTGTCTTGACCCCCCCCCCCCACTCCCAGAAAACAGAAGAAACAGCACAGGAAAAGCAGGACACAGAAGGTAGTCTCTGGGGTGGAGGGGCAGATGTGGCTGACTCCCACTGACTGTCCTCAACCTCTGCTCTGAGGAAGAATCTCAGGAAGGTCATCGAGAGACGGTAGATCCAGCAATCTTGCCTAGCTTGAGATACACACCCCTAAAAGAGACAGTCCTCAGGGAGTAACAGGCTACTCAACTACCCCAGCCCCCAGGGCAAGAAGTGGCACGGTCAGCTGAGGATTTATTGGCATAAACGCAACCATATAAAAACATAAGTTATGAAAAACACAGTCACGATGTTCCCTCCCATCCCCCACACCCAGCCCCGGAGCCCCCTTTTGCAGGAGGGCCAGCCTGGCACCTCCTCAGCGCATCCGGTAGTCGGTGGAACAAGAGAGCTCACACAGCTGACCCTTGAAGTCCAGGTCGATGGTAAAGTCCAAGTCACGCTGAAGGGAAAAGGTGGGAAGGTGTGCCATCAGGCCGAGGGTCAGGTAGGTATGTCAGCCACTTCTCGGCCAGCACACTGTACACCCAACCCCGACGTAATGACAGCACGGCAGACTATATGCGCCCCACTGCATCCCCCAGTGACCAGTCACCCAGTCTAAAAGTCCCACCACCATTTCCAGACCCCCTGCAAGCATCCTGAAAACCCTTCCGCCCCTCCACCCACGGACCAGGCCACTGCTAAGTGCTCCGAGCGTTGCTGCTCGGGCACTCGCCACTTTAACCTGTACAGGGAGTCAGGTGATTTCAGTGCCCACAGAAGGGCACTGAACAAGGGTTACCACTGAACCCAGCAGCCACACAGGGCTTCCTAAGATGCCCTCTATGCCACCTAAGCAGGCACTGTTCAACTCCACCCAGAACCCGACTTTCTGCGCACCCTCCACACGTTTGCTCTCCCCCAAGCCTCACGTTGTTTTTGGCGTTGGGCCTCATCCCAATGGTACCGAAGATCTCCTCGCCGGTCTTCACTGTTAGGTAGTCCTCCATGTAGAACACGGTCTGCTTCCAGTGTGTGTATGGGGACTCAGGACCTGAAAGGCGGGCACAGTCGGTTCCACTTTGCCTGGGTGTTGCCATGCTAAACCTGCCAGTGCCCCACAAGGTCACCACCAGCAAGGCTTTGAGGGCTCCTGTCCCTGCATCTTGCCTGTTTTCTGACTACACTAGGATCAGACAGTCACACAGTGACTTACTGCAGAGCCTTTTACCAGGACGAACAGTGGAGCCCTGAGCCAGAACACACAGGCACCGAGCACCCCATCCCTCACCCAGGGAGGGGCCCTAGGATCTCATGGCTCCATCTCAACTCTCCTTTGGAAAGGGCTATCACTACCTTCTTAAGCACCAGAGGCTCTGCTCAGCTAAATACTCAGAAACCCCACTGATGCTCTCGTGCCCCGCCCAGCCCAACATGGCCCTCACTGGTAGAGAAGCCGGTCCTCTTGTGGCATCGGGTGAACTCAATGTTGAAGTAGGCCACCAGTGCATGAACGTAGTCATTCCTCTTCACTTGCAGGCAAAAGGGGGAGGTAAAGGTCAGGTCCTCCACCTTGACTGTGTAGATGTCCACCTCCTGCCACATGGGTAAGCCCAGTTAGTGCTCAGCCCACCCTGCATGAGAGCTGCCTGTTAGGCCCCTCCGACCCTCTTTCTGAAACAGAGTCTCATGTATCCTGAGCTGGTCCTCAAAAACATTTTTTCTTTTTAAAAAAGGACTTATTTATTTTATGTATGTGAGTACACTGTTGCTGTCTTCACACACACCAGAAGAGGGCATCAGATCCCATTACAGATGGTTGTGAGCCACCATGTGGTTGCTTGGAACTGAACTCAGGACCTCTAGAAGAGTAGTTGGTGCTCCCAACTACTTATCCAGCTCCCATTTTTCCCCCCTTAAAGATTGATGGTGCTGGAGAGATGGCTCACTGGCTATTCTTCCAGAGGTTCTGGGTTCAAATCTGAGCACATACAGGGTAGCTTATACCGTCCCTAACACCAGTTCCAGAACTACTGACCTCTCCTAACCTCCACAGGCAACAGGCACACAGTCGGTGCTGATACACTGGTACACATTAATTTGTTGCCTGTGGTCTTGGGATCTAGAGCTGGGACTGGAGAGAGGGTGACTCAGTACTTGCTGCTCTTTGATGGATTATCAGGCAGTTGCTCACAGTCCTGTGTGCAACTCCCAACTCCAGGCCACAGTCAGGCAACAAATTAAACGAGAATAACCACAATAACTCACCAAAACCCCAGGTGGACCATCCTTAACCACACCTGTTCCGTCCAGTGCAATCTGCCTGCTTCCTTTTGCTAACCAGGCATGACCCTCAAAACTGACGTGGGCCCAGTTGTTTTCCCTACACCTCTGATGGACAGCTCAGGGACCTGGAAGCCCTACTGCTGTTGGCTTACCTTTATGAGGCAGGCATTGGTGACCAGCTGCTTTGGGTCCACCACGTCCACAAGGGGCTCCTTGATGGCCACGTCTTTGATGCAGGACATATCAAAGCCATATACGTTCTCCCACCCTGGGAAGAGACGGGGTCAGGTGAGCGTGGAGCCCAGGCCATGCCCTCGCCACCTACCCAGCACAGCCCCAGCTCACAGTGGATCTTGTAGTCCTTATACTGTCTGTCCTCAATGGCCGTCACATACAGGGTGGCCCGGTCTGGGAAGATGAGGCCATCGGGTGCCTGAGGGAGGAGTTGGGTAAGAGCAAGAGCCTAACTGAGCAGACCCAACTGCCCAGCCCACCACCTCTTCCCAGAGACCCCTTGGCCACGAAGGCCTCCCCCTGTTCCTTGAATCTGGTCCCTAATCAACAGCCACAGGGCACCCAGAGCCCAGGCTGTCCCATAGTTCCCCAGAGCCTGGAAATACCGCAGAAGGAAAGTTGCCTCCATTTTGTATAGTTCCCCCCCCCAACGCTCTCCCGGCCCAAGGACTCTGTACTGGGCTCCTCTGTACTGGCTTCCTCTCCCTAGGAAGGCCTCATTCCCGAACCGCCCGGTGGCATCCTATTTTCTGCTCTAACTTCTTAGCCTGGGGTTCCCACTACGTCCCCAACACATGTGGCTCACCAGCCACTTGTCGCGAGCGTGCAGCACGGTGTTGAGCATGGACTCGTAGAACAGGCAGTAGCCCATCCACTCGCTGATGATGATGTCCACCTTCTCCACGGGCAGCTCCACCTCCTCCACCTTGCCCTTGATGATGGTCACCACTGCATCCACAGGACAGCATTAGTCAGGTGAGGGCTGGCCCACGTGGCCTCACACACCCACTTAGACCTCCGGTCAAAGGGCTACCCCCCCTCAAAACTGTCTCACTATGTAGTCCTGGCTGTCCTAGACCAGGCTGGCCACAAACCCAGAGACCCGCCTGCCTCTCCTCCCAGTGCTGGGAATCAAAGGTTAAATAACCTGGTCCAGCCCAAGCCACAAAGGCACAGCAGCAGCCTCGGGCCCTGTCTGCAGGCCCAAGAGTGGTTCCACGAGGCCAAGTTTAACACTCTGCAGGTCTGCAAACGGTGGAGTATACTTTTCTATTCAGAAGGTATGAAACAGTAATGGTGTGGGCACACCTGTAAAATGAGGGCCAAGGTAGGGTGCTTGTCACCAAGCTGGATGATCTGACCCCCAGGGTAGAATGAGGGTTGTCTTTGACCTCCACCTCTACATGTGCCCCATCGCAGCCCTCACCGCAATAAAGTTAAAAAGTATTTAAATGAAACAAAACACCCGAGATTGTAGCCATCCAGGCTGGGTGGCATAGACCGGTCACCCCAGCTACTTAGGAGGCTGACACTCAAGGACTGGAAGTTCAAAGCCTACTTGGGGTACAGTAAGAAACCCTGTGTCAGAGCTGGAGAGATGGCTCAGTGGTTAGAGCACTGACTGCTCTTCCAGAGGTCCTGAGTTCAATTCCCAGCAACCACATGGTAGCTCACAACCATCTGTAATGGGATCTGATGCCCTCTTCTGGTGAGTCTGAAGACACCTACAACACACCCACACAGATTAAATAAACTTAAAAGAAAACAAAAAACAACCAGACAAAAAGAAACCAAAAAATACAAAGCAGGCCAGCAGACGGAAGCAGTGGGAGGACCTGCCAGGCAAGGCCCAAAGTTCCAAGCCTAGTACTGAGGAGGGAGAAGCAAAACAAAACCAACCAACCCCACAGCTACTTATCTCACAGGAACCTTGCTTCAGCTGCACATCAGCTACTCTGCAGTCACTTGCCGGACCCTTCTGAAGGGGGCACAGTCACCGGATGGCAGGACGCACCGGCCCATGCCCGCCTCTGCCCTTGGACGCACTACGGCAATTGGCTCTCATCTACTCTCAACTCCCACTTTTCCTACTTCGTAGCCCGTCCTGACCCTCAGCCTCCCAGGGATGGGATCCCAGGACACTACCACCGCAACCTTCAAATTTAGACCCATCCCATCTTTTATAATGCTAAGTACAGCCGGGTGTGGTGGTGCACAGCTTTAATCCCAGCACTTGGGAGGCAGAGGCAGGTGGATCTGAGTTCAAGGACAGCCTGGTTACACAGTGAGTTCCAGGACAGCCAGGGCTACACACTGAGGCCTTCTCTTGAGAGGGGAAAAAAGTTTAACTTCGTGGACACCTAGTTTGGTGTGAAATGGCACCTAAGGCAGACAACATGACAAGGCCCGTCCTGGAACCTTCAGGGCGGAACTGCAGAGCCGAAGACTTCGGCAAGTTCCACCTGCACACCCAGGCGTGCAGCTTGGTGAGGAGGAAGCTGTGGACACACTGGTAGCTGTGGGATCCTCAGGGAGGCAATGTCAATCATGATCAATGGGGGCTGCTGGGGAGAAATCTTGACAGGCCTTGGATGTGACAGCCGAGGGATGGGAAGCTCTTCCACAAGGGAAGTTCTGATCCTGAGCAGTCACCAAAAATCCCCACACAAAACCCTAAAGCATGAGGCCCAACACCATGCCACCCAGACTCTCAGCCTTCCCAAACACGAGGAGCCACCAGGTGTCACTGTGGTCTCTTGGCTCTTCACTGAGGCCTTCAAGAGCTGGCTGTTCCTCCAAAGACCTCCTGTCCCACTCACCATGGTCTAACTTGTTGGCTTTAACAATCTTCACAGCATAATCGGAGATACTGGAACACTCAATCTAAGGCAGGAAGGGAGGAGGGTGAGACGGAGTCCAATCCCTGCCTTTCCACTGTCTCCAGTCCCCAAGCAGCCCACCCACTGCCATGAGACTCACCCCAATGACCTTGCGGGCCCCTGCCTTGGCAGCAAACATGCAGAGGATGCCGGTGCCTGAGCCCACGTCCAGCACCACCTTGTCTTTGAAAAGATGCCGATTGTGAAACATGGAGTTGCGGTATGTGAGGGTCCGCACCTCATCCTTTAGCATCTCCTAGGCAGATGACCAGAGAGAGGACCAGAGTGAGGGGACACACAAGGCTTGGACACCACCATCACATGGATGATGAGCAAGGCTCAGAGCGCCTTCTGCAGTAAACACCCACAGTAGCCTCCTTGTATCAGCGCCACCCTTGCAAGAATCAGGGAAGAACCAGGCTGAAGCAGGAGGACCCTGGGAACCAGACCAGCCCTGAGATCACCAAAAGGCACCATGGTATTGGCCTGGCAATGGTGTCTGAGGCTCGGGTAGCTAAACGATTAGGTTAGGCTGGTGAGCTCAGCGGTTGGCCCGCCTCTGCCTCCTCAGAGCTGAGCTTATACGAGCACACACGCTCTGAAGGTTATCCTGCATGCAGGAACATGGAGGTCAGAGGTCACCTTCTCCACCTACTCTGAGTTCCAGGGATCTCTTGTAAGACAAGCACTACTTTCTGCTTGTGTGGCATGTACCTTTACTGAGCCATCTTGCCAGCCCTAGTACGGCTTTTTAAGTGGGTTTTGAACCCTGCAACCCACGCTTGCACGGCAAGCTCTTTAATACCTGAGGTATGTCCCTAGGCCCCCAAAAGCTCAATTTCCCCCCATTTATGATGCTGGGGACGGGGGACATGATCCAGCGTGTGCTAGGCAGCTGCTCTGCCACTGTGCCACAGTCCCAGCCTCTGGTAGTTCCCCACAGATAAGATCAAGATTGTTAGAATGTCACTTCAGTTGCATTGAACCCGGTCTCCTTCATCATGCATGAGCAGTGGACGAAGTCCCACCGCCAGTCACTAGAGGGCGCTAGAGACCGACAAGGCCTGACCTCATCCTTAGGTCTGAGGCACAGGGGCAGCAAACACTGCCACTTCAATCTCCAAATCAGTGGGGCCAGGGGCACAAAGGGAGCACTGCAGATGCGGAGACACTCACCCCTGCCCAGTCTTCAGTACGCACTGGCCTTGGGGGCCATCTCCACTCACCTCGTGGATGCCAAAGTGGGCGTAGGAGTCAAAGTAGTAGTCTTTGGATGTCATGTCCTCAGCATTGGGCTTCTCACTGCTTTCTGCTTGGCCACAGGAAACCTGCAAGAGGGGGAGTGGCACAAAGGTCAAAGGTGGGTTCCCCAGAGACTCCTCAACCTGCAAGAAGCCCCTCATCACATCAGGACAACCGTCCAGCCCCTTCCTTCCCCAGGTAGTGTTCCCACTTCCAGGACCCACCCAGAACGCCATCCAGGGAGCAGCCGCCTCGCCTACCATCTCTCCAGGCTCTATGCCCCGTCTCTAGCTCAGCCCACAGCTGGGGAGGGAGGGAGAGAGGGCAGAGCCAGGGCAGACACATGGAAGGGCAGGGGAAGAGGGCTGGAGATGGAGTTAAGGAAGCAGCCATGGTTCTGGGGGAGCCAGCTGGAGCCGGGAAGGGGTCTGTCCTAAGTGTTTAGGGGGTCCAGCAGAGGAAACTGGTTTGAAGCAAGAGGAGAATTAGACCTCTTGGAGAGCCAGATGTATATAGCAAATAAGCTTATGTGGGAGTGGGCTGGGTGGGGGTCTCACAAAAGGATATTTACTTCTTCAAGAGGCGGCTGGAGGCTCATCCCATTAGCCAAGGTGGCTACAAAATTCTAGGAGAGAGTAACAGGGAGAAAGGATTAGCTACGGGTGGCTGGGGAAGGCCTCTGGGGCAGTGTGTGGTCTGCAGGCTGGCTTTTCCTGGGCAAGGGAGTGGGTGTGTGAGCAGGGAAAAGCAATGAGGCTGTGGTAGTGTGGAGGATAGGAAGGAGGAGGGAAGGGAAGGGCTCCTGTCCCAGCTGTTGGCTGAAGAGATGGTGACCTGCCCCATGTTGTCCTCTGGTCAGGTGACTGGCCACATACACCTACCCCATCTAGGCCACAATACTTGCCAGGGCACATGGACGCTGCCGGCTGTTGCTCCCCTTCACTACCTAATCCCCCCTCCTAGATTAGGTGACACTTCCTAACACACATGCCAGGCTGCAGTGCCATGAATAAACTGGAAGGAGGGGCTGAAAGGGAATGGGTACTGTCTCCTGTGCTATGAGGATTCCATTAGACAGATGGAGCATATCACCCCAACTCCACCTGGGTAAAGAACACACACACACACACACACACACACAAACACGGGCAACCTCCTTGTTTTACCTGCCTTTCTGATGAGCTATTACACATGCCTTGGAAACCAGCCCCTTTCACACCTCACCTGGGTCCCCACACTGAAACAGCCTTCTCCATTCTCTGTCCATAAGTCCCAGGGTCACTGTAGTGACCCTGTAGGTTAACTGATCCCTATTTATGGCAGATGTCCCAGCAACTGACCTTCCTCTCCAGAGAACTTGAAGAGGTATGGGCCCCATCAGATTAAATGCCAACCAAGGCTTCCAGAGATAACATGACCTAACCAATCCCTCAGCCCCCCGCCCAGCCTGTGAGGGGAGCTTCCCACGTGGGGATTCTTCCAATAATACAGACACCAGCAAGTTGACAGTGGATTGGAGAATACAGCTTAAGATTGAACACTCAACTATGAGCAGGAAAGCAAGACAAGTGCTAGAATTTCATTCCGTTTTGGGGGGAAATTAAGCAAAGGTGAAAATGCTCAAAAAGGGGTCCCTTGCCATATTCAAGGTGTTAAAAGGGGGTTAAAGCCTGTGACTATCTGAACTCCTTTATCCCTCACCACTGACCTCTGACTATTCGAGGGCCCTCCCATGAGAAGGTGGGTTTTGGGCCACGCCCCATGAAAAAAAAGACGCCCCTCTCACACGCCCGTAATGACCACGAGGGGGTGCCCGGCGACGGGTGCGGATCTCCTCTGATGAGATTCCCCACCATCTCCTTAAAGAGAGGTCACGGGGCTATGCCCATCCCCCCTCCCGCTACACAAGGGTAAGGGTAACAGAATTGAGAAAAAGGAGGCCGGGAGAGTGATGTTCTCAGGCCCCACACAACTGCACGGAGCACCGGCTGCAGGAACGTCCACAGCCCAGCCTGGGGGAGCGGGCGGCAACCCCTGGACCCCCTCGAGTGCAGCCCAGGTCACCGGACTGGGGGCGGGGCCTTTGTCCCGCACGTGGCGCTGGCGGGGGCCCCTCGAGCGGCACACCCCCTGCCCCACGCTACACTGCGAGACCACGTGCGGCCCGGCTGGATGCGCCCCCGGCCCGCGACCACGTGCGACACTCCTCGCCTCGGCTGCGGGTCCCAAAGCACCGAAAGCCGTGATCACTCTCGTCATGATCGAACACATCCCCCGATTCGGATCAACGCGAGGCCAGGTACATCAAAAGGCCCGGTTCCCACAGTTCAGGCCGTGGACCACCGGTCTCGTGCTGTCCCCGGGCCTACAGAGCCCAGCTACTCACCTCCATGATGCAGTTCGCGGCCTCGGCTGCCGCCATCTTCACCCGAGTCCTCCGGCCTCCGAGACCCCCCCCTCTCTTTTCTCCCCCCGCTCGACCGGGGACCGCCTTTTACCAGAGGGTCCACAGCCCAGCCCCCGATACCCCGCCATAAGTTTTCATTGGACGCTAAAGCCGTCCATTGGAGAGTTTCACATGTCAATTGGACAACAGACACGTCTATCAAACACAAAGTTTCCGCCCCTCCTAGCGTTTAAAGGCCCGCCCCCTCCTGTCCGCTAGGAAGGGAACAACTGTCTGTCTGTCTCAACTAGCGCGTGTGTCGATTGGGTAAAATTCACCAGTTTTTCCCGCCCCTTTCCGGCTAGCTCCGCCTTGGAGCTTCCCGGCGGGCCCCGCGCTAAGCCGACGACTAGAAACTGAGCTGTCTATCACTGAGATAGCTCGCTCCTTCCTCGTTGTTATTGGCTGAGCCAAAGTGACGTTCGCGACTCTTACTCCACCCTGTTTAAGCGACCGGCTTAGAAGAAGAGGGGCCATTGGCCCGTAAGGAGGCAGGCAGCACTTTGGGCAGCAGCAATTGGCTCTCAGGAATGTCAGTCATCATTCTGTGAAATTTCCCCCTTCCGAACCCCCGCTGGGAGGTTTTCTGGAGGAACTGGGGCGCGTGTGTGCCTTAAGTTATAAGGAAACCCCAAATTCCTGAGAGATAGGTAGGAGCGCATTCTAGTCTGTGGCTCCTAAACCGCCATGAACGGCCGTGAGTGTCATCCCCACCCCGGTGCTGGACGGCGCCAAGTTCGGAAGACCTGTGGCCTCCTCGTGGCCTCCAGGTCCTCTGCGGAAAACACCCATCGTCCTTTGTCTGACCAACTCCTACACGTCAATCACCTGCAATTTGGACCCCACCTCCAGGAAATTTGCCTGGTTCTGCAGAACCTTACTCCTTGTCTGAGGATGGATGTCAGTTGCTGGGTTCGTGAACCTTCCTTTTGCCTTCTGTCCCAACATAGTCCAAACATAAGATACTTTAAACTCCCCCATGAGCCCCTGTAATCTGAGCTTCCGCCGGAGGTATACGTGCACATCTGACCTGCTTCCTTCCAATGCTGACACTTATTTTGTTTAGTGTGAATGCATACGCAGGTCACAAAGCAACTTACAGGAGTCCTTTCCACGATGCGAATGAACGCAAGTTATCAGGCTTGTCGGCAAGCACCTTTACCCTCTGAACCGTCTGCTGCCAACCAACACTTAAGATCTGGTATTTTGGGCTGGAGACATGGCTCAGTGGTTAGAGCACTGGCTGCTCTTCCAGAGGTCCCGAGTTCAAGTTCCAGCATCCACATGGTGGCTCACAACCATTTGTAATGAGATCTGATGCTCTCTTCTGATATCAGATCTGAAGACAGTAACAGTGTACTTATAGACAGTGTTTCTCTGTGTAGCCTTAGCTGTCCTTAGTCATAGATCCTTCTGCCTCCTTAAAAGACATGCTTCCCACGCCCAATTCGGCATGATTTTTTTTCTAAGGTTTATTTTATGTAAGTACATAAAATGTACTTACATACTTATTTTATGTGAGTACACTAGCTGTCTTCAGACATACCAGAAGAGGACATCAGATCCTATTATAGATGGTTGTGAACCACCATGTGGTTGCTGGGGTTTGAACTCGTGACCTCTGGAAGAGCAACCAGTGCTCTTAACCTTCGAGCCATCTCTCCAGCCTTTTTGGAATGAAACAGGGTTTATTTGTGTAGCCTAGGCTGTCCTGGAACTCACTCTGTAGTCAGGCTGGCCCCAAAGTCAAAGATCCTGTCTGCCTATGCCCCCCTCAGATAACTTGATGTTCTCCAGCCTGCCCTGCTAGTTAGTCCCCTGTCTCAGCAGCCCCAGGGCCTTTCCTGCCCACAGTCTGCCCAAGAGCCCGCCCTCATGCCCTAGTGCTTCAACCTGTCAATCCCCACTACTTGCTTTACTGATCCTGTCCTCTTGTCCTGGGGCTGCTGCCATTTTACATGGTGCCACTCTTCTTTGGGGACCGAACTTGGTTTTCATTTAGGACAAGAGACTTTATCTACAGTCAGGGCATGAAGTGCATTCTGACTCTGAGCCAGCCATTCTTGACAGATTTAAATAAACAGCATCAGTTTGCTGCCGATATGGATTCCTGTGAGGAAACTGAGGATCAGACAGGGAACAGGGGTTGGTCAGGGCTAGTCGCTGCTCAGCTGGTTCTCACTACAGAGAGGCAAGCAAAACATAGCTTTTCTTTTTAATTTATTAAATTTGGATTATATCTCTGTGCGCAGTATGTGTAGAGGCCAGAGGCTGAAGTCCAAATGCCTTCCTAAATTTCTCTCTACTTTGACTGGTCTGGAACTCAGAAATCCACATAATTCTGCTTCTTAAGTACTAGGACTAAAGGCATGCACTGCCTTGCCAGGCACCCCCTTATTATTTATTTATTTATTTATTGAGTAAAGGTCTCTCCGTGACACCGGAGCCTACCTGGCTGACCAGCAGGCCCCAGCACTCCTGCCTCTGCCTGTGAGAGCCCTGCTTGTGAGTGAGTGCTGGGACTGTAACTCAGGTCATTATGCTTAGGCAGCAAACGCGTTACACTGACCGATGCACTGCCCTCCTAGCCCAGCTTTGGGGCTTCTGAAACAAGGTCTCAGGTAGCTTACACTGACCCTGAACTCACTAAGTAGCTAAAGATGACCTTGAACCTGATCCTCCCAGATGCCGGGATTACAGGTCTGCTGCATCAAACCTGGCAGTTTAAAGGTGGAGCTAACACACACCTCTGAGGGCTGCCACGGAGATTTAAGACCTGTTCCTCCTCTCCACTTACAGCAAAACACTCCAGCAACTTCAGATTTCTACCACTAGCCAGGACTAAAGATGTAGCTTAGTTGTAGTGTTTGCTGGCTCAGTGGTTGTTAAGCTGTGGATCTCAACCCCTTTGATGGTCAAAAGACCGTTTTACAGGGCTCGATTACAATCATCAGAAAACACAGATATTCACATTACCATTCATTGTAATAGCAACATTACAGTTAGAAAGTAGTAACAAAATACTTTTATGGTTGGGGGGCGGGGGAAACCACAACTTGAGGAACTATATTAAAGGGTCACAGAATTACGAAGGTTGAGAACCACTGCCCTAGCCACAAGCCAGTTATGTACCTGTTTCTCCCATATTATAACACGAAGGGGGGGGCACTTGAGATTCAGGAAACATGAAAGGCTTAAAGGCTAGCAATCTCAGAACCATACAAGATTCCCAAGCAGTTCCCCAGAGCTACAAAAGTACAGGCTGAGGGTTTAATGTAAGGACCAGTTTCCAGTTCCAGGGAACTGAGTGGCTTTGGTCTCCAGAGTACCTGCACTCATATCTGTCCCCACCCCTGCACATAACTGCACATGTAACTTTAAATCTTTTTGAGGAAATTAGTAAGCCAGGCTGGAGAGATGGATCAGTGGTTAAGAGCACTGTCTGGTCTTCCAGAGGTCCCGGATTCAGTTCCCTACAATCACATGGTGGCTCACGATCATCTGTGATGAGCTCCAATGCTTTCCAATGGTGTGTCTGAAGACAGCTGCAGTGTACTCACATACATAAAATAAAGCCTTAAAGAATTCAGAAGTTCGGAGCCCCGCCCCCTACTTGAACTGACAAGTCAGCCACACTGTCCGGAGAGCCATGTTGGGTTCTTCTAGCTGAAGGTGATTCAGTAGCTCTGGCTGGAGACCGGGCTCAACCGTGTGAAGGTTTCCCTGGCAGCTGCAGACTTGAAACAGTTCTGTCTGCAGAATGCTCAACATGACCCTCTGCTGACTGGAGCGTCTTCAAGTACAAGTCCCTTCAGACCCCAGAAAGTCTGCTCCAATTTGTAGTCATAGCTCTTGAGGTTTCTCAAACCACTTTTCATGAACCAGTGAATATTCAAGAGAACCAAGTTTGAGGTCTATACAGAAGCTTCTCCTTAACACATGCCATAAAACACAATCTTCTACCCGTCAGTCTCTAACATACCTCTCTGAATTTTCATGGATCTGTTTCACAGGTTTAACTGTTTTATATACACTGGCTGTGGCATACAATAAAGCAGTATACAGACTTAAAAAAAAAAATCAGTAAGCCAAAGTTGGAAAGGCTATTCTGAGGTTAACAGTGCTTTTTCTTGCAGAGAACAAAATTCTGTTCTTAGGGCGGATATCTGGCAGCTAACTGCCTGGAATCCCAGTGCTAGGGGATAGGGTTTCTTCTGGCACCTACCTTGCATGTGTGCACACACTTAAATAAAAAATAATTTTTAAAAAGGGCTTAGGGCTAGAGAGATGGCTCTTGTGTGTCTGAAGACAGGCACAATATACTCATACATAAAATAAACCTTTAAAAAATAAAAATGCTTGGACAAACATACTGTACACATACATACATGCAGGCACAAACATACATGTAAAATTTAAGTTTTTGTATTCTGAGGTGATCTCACTGCATAGCCCTTGCAGTCCTGGAACTTCTATGTAGACCAGCCTGGCTCCAGATTCAGAATTCCACTTGGTTCTGCTTCCTGAGTTCTGTCTGGGACAGGACTGAAGGAGGAGCCTCCTCACAGGTGCAAGTTCCAACACTTAAGAATTGCTGGATAGGGGCTGGAGAGATGGCTCAGTGGTTAGAGCACTGACTGCTCTTCCAGAGGTCCTGAGTTCAATTCCCAGCAACCACAGGGTGGCTCACAACCATCTGTAATGAGATCTGATGCCCTCTTCTGATGCGTCTGAGGATAGTTATAGTGTACTCTTATACATAAAATAAATAAATATTTTAAAAAAAGAGTTGAAGTGGGTTGTGGTAAAAGAAGGACCCCAACCTTGGCCTTCCACGTCCATGCATTCACTCAAATGCACACACACACACAAACACTTTAGTGCTCCTCCATATAAAGAACAAAGCTTTTAATATAAAGGCATTTCTAAACAGTCTTTTTGCCAAAAAGAAAGAAAAAGGAAAAGTAGGGCTGCCACCACCCTGCAGCCCTGATGTATGTGCGCCTTCACACCTTGGTCACCTGCAGGGAATGCTCAGTCCAAGGGCAAGTTCAAGTCCACAGGTGAGGTGGCCAGGATGCCCGCCTGCAGAGAACAGAGAACCAGAGCGGCAGTGATAAAGATGTCAGAGGCTCCGGAAGACGGGGAGGGGAGGCTACGACAGAATTACGGAGACACCAAGAAAGACAAATGGAGAAGCAGACCCGAGTGGGACACTTGAGTGACTAAGACCTCCCTCCCTGGCACTTACCTGACTCCGTGGCTTGGCTGTTCTGTGCTGCCCAAGGCCCTGCCCTAAGGACTGCTAACTAATGCCCTACAATTACCCATTCCCCACTACACAACCGCTGAACCGATGGGAAGGATGAGACGGGAGCGGTGTGAGCTATTCTCACAGTTGTTGGGTCAAGCTAGATGGGCACCAGGCTTCATCAGCATAGTGTGGTATACAGCAAGTGCTCAATAAACACGTGATGGAGTGAATGGAGAAAACCTAAGCTATTTACTGTTGATACTGCAGTGGGGTCAAACAGACCTGGCAGGGTGTGTGACTTACCCAGCCCCCGTGGGCCTGGATCCAGGGCACGAAGCTGTGTACGTGCTCAACGCTGAGGTTGGCCAGGGTACCGCCAAGCCCAGCTACGCGACGGCTCAGCTCCATGGCCAGTGCTAGGCGTGCCAGGGGATCTGGGGATGGTGGTGGGGGCCCCGGGCAGGGCATCGAAGGGCTTGAGCAGTTTGGGGAGGAGCCGCCTTCCCGGTTAGAGAAGAGTTCCACAAGGCGGGCGAAAGAGCCTGCTGACAGGCGAGCCAGCTTCCGATGCAGAGCCGGGTCAGACGCCAGCTGAAGGGCAGAGGGGCAGTGTGAGTGACCACCAAGGCTCTGGCCAGCATGGAGGGACAGTTTTCCAGCACCAAGCCCTGCCCACCCAAGCCGCCTCTATGGCATTCACCAGTAGACTCGGGGAAGGGGTCCTAGAGTCAGAGCCAAGCACAGTTCTGAGTTCTAAAGAGCTGGCTCTCTTTAGTCCTTTATCCCAGCACTTGGGAGACAGAAGCAGAAAGATCTCAAGCTCTGTAAGTTCAAGCACAGGCTACAGAGAAACCACACCTTGAAGGGGTTGCAGGGAAGAGTCCCGAGTCCTGTGTTTCACCAGATAATTGTTATAGTACTGTTCAGTTTTCAAAGCCAGACGGCAGGAAAGTCAGAGGCTATACCCTCTCGGGCAGGCATTTCCTCCAGTCTAAGCTGTGTTCTTACTTTAGTCAATCAGGATTCTTGGGTTTAACTATGTAGCCCAGGCTGGCCCTGACTTCACAGAGCTCTGCCTGCTTCTGCCTCCCAGTGCTGGGACTAAAGGTGTGAGCTCTCCTATCCCACAGTTTTGTTGAAACAAGTATTCCCAGTGTGGCCTTGGCTGTCCTGGATCTCTTCTGTGGCCCAGGATAACTCTGAACTGGTCCTCCTGCCTCATATCCCAGAGTGCCGGGAGGAGGGCTGAGTCAGATGCTCCACTATCCAGTTTCAATCCTGCAGCATCCAGGCTCTTGGTTCTGGCCTCTTCTTTTGTTTGCTGGTCTTTGTTTTTGAGTATTTAACTTGGGGAGAGGGTGATGGAGACAAAGTTACGGTAAGGCAAGGTAAGCCCTCCTAGGCAAGGGCTGTGTCACTGAGCAATCCCTAATCTCTGGTGGCTTCCCATTGTTGATAGCTCATGAAGGACACTGGTGTAAAGTCCTCCTGTGGTGAGGCGTCAAGGCTCCTGTAAAGATGCTCTGGTGTTTACAGGAGCACTGGAACCGCACCCAGCATCGAGAGACAACACAGCCCCAGCATTTGCCCCTATTCCACGGCTGTCCTCTCAAAAGCATGGGGTAGAGGCCGGTCACCTTTTGGTTGATGACTTCTGCTTCCTCCTCCAGCAAGGCTACCAGCCTCCTTAGCAGGGCTTCTTTCTCCGTGGGTGGGGGTCCCTGGAACTCTGGGGGAGGGAGCAGAAGAGAATTGGCCTGGGAAGGGCCCTGGCTTTACTCCTCCATCCACCCTCACCGGGGCTCCTCTGCTGCGGACCTGAGCTGAGCGGAGACTTGAGTTGCTCCTGCACCAACTGTTCCAGACGCTGGGCAACCAGGGCATAGAAGTCCGAAGTGGCCGGGCCTGGGCGGAAGGAATCAGTGGCGCTTTGTGTTTACAGAGCAGGGTATAAATAAATAAATAAATAAATAGAATTCTCTCCTCCCCAGCCATCTTGCCAGACAGCAACAATTCCCATTTCATAAAAGGGTAAGCTAAGGCCACGAGACTTCGGTAAATACAAGATATTAAAATCCTCAGCCTTTCTACTGTGTGGCACCCTCAAATTCAACTGAGACTATTTAAGCTGAGCTCCGGAGATGATTCCATCCAGTAGGGCAAACACATAGAGTCCCGCCATCACCCCTCCATCCCTTGTCCAGTTCACACTCGGCAACTGACCACAGGGCTCATTTGGAGTAAGCCATCCAGTCAGGTGCGTCTCTTTAAGAGTTACTTTTTAATTTTATGTCTGTGTTCTGCCCGAATGTGTGTCTGTGCACCACTCGGATGCCCAGTGCGTGTGAAGGCCAGAAAACAGCATCAGAAGTTGGATGGCTTAACTCGTGAGAGAACTGGCTGTTTTTCCAGCAGGCCTGAGTTCAATCCCCCACCACCCACACGATGGCTCCCAACGTTCTGTAACTTCAGATCGATGAGAGCAAATGCTCCTTAAGGAGAGAAAAAAAGGCCCATTTGGTGAGAATGGGTATTTTGCCTGAATGTATGTTCGTGTACCAAGTGCATGCCTGACGCCCTTGAAGGCCAGAAGGAGGCCTCCTTTTCCTACTTCCTAATGTGTGCTTTATGTGCTGTTGGGAACTGAATGTAGGCTTCATGCCTGCTAGACAGGCACTGGACAGACTCAGCTTTTTGTCGTCCAGGTTGGCCTTAAACTCACAGCAGTCCTGCCTCAGCCTCTTAAGTACTGACTGCAGCTATGTGCTTCCACACTTGGGTCTGTTGATCATCACTGATCAAGTCCAAAGATCCCTTCTTCCATTCTTTCTCTGTTACTTTAAAAAAGGGAAAAGGCTGGAGAGATGGCTCAGCGTTTAGGAGCACTGACCGCTCTTCAGAGGTCCTGAGTTCAATTCCCAGCAACCACATGGTGGCTCACAACCATCTGTAATGGGATCTGATGCCCTCTTCTGATGTGTCTGAAGACAGCTAGCTACAATGTAAAATATATGTAAAATAAATAAATGCTTAAGAAAAAAAAGACGAACACATGCCTTTCATATGATCATGTAGGAAAAAATTAAAAATAAAAAATAAAAAGGAGGAGCTGGAGAGATGGCTCAGCGGTTAAGAGCACTGACTGCTTTTCCAGAGGTACTGAGTTCAAATCCCAGCAACCACATGGTGGCTCACAACCATCTGTAATGGGATCTGATGTCCTCTTCTGGTGTGTCTGAAGACAGCTACAGTGTACTCATATATAATAAATAAATAAATCTTTAAAAAAATAAAAAAATAAAAAGGAGAAAGGATTTGCTCAGTCAGATTACCAATTAGCTAGGGAGCTGTGACTGACAACCAAACTTCCTGTCTCTTGTAACTCTAACAGCCAGAGAAGCAGCCATGTAAAGAAAGAGATGGGGTGCCGTTCTTGCTCTCTTGCTTTTGCCCCTTTATCCCTCTTCTCCCCATTCCCTTTCACCCTCTCGCCACGAGCTCATGGCCATGGCCAGCATTTTCCATATTCTCCTCCTCCTCCCTCCCTCCTGCCCTCTCTGCCACTATTACCTTCTCCCCGTGCCCTGAATAAACTCTATTCTACACTTAAAAAAAAAAAAAAAGAAAAGAGAGAGAAAGAGAGATAGGGTGCCAAAGGACCTCTTCCAGTAAACCATGGAATTGCTATATAGAAGTCTAAGCTGGGGCTCTATTTTATGGTGCATGCCTGTGATTCCATTAGGAGGTAGGCTGGGGCAGGAAGGCTCCAGCAAATGTGATTATGTCTCAGTATTCCCTTTACTGTAGTCCCTAAGTGCACCCCAAAATCCACCAAAATGCTGGCCAGCCCTTCCTTCCAGCCCTAGCCTAGGACCTGAGCAGGAGCTGTCAAAATGGTGGTACCAAGACATCCCCTCGGCCTACAGCCCTGGTGAAACACCACCACAGGAGCTGTCCACAGTTGCAGCAGCTCTCTCCATCCTCCCTGAGCCCCACGGAGATGGCACCTCAGCCAAAGCGGTCTGCAGCCAAGGACTTCTTATCCTAACCCATGGGCCCAATGCAGGGAAAAGGCCATGAAAAAAAAAAAAAAAAAAAAAAAAAAAGCCACCAATCCCTGAGCTTCCCAAGCTCAGGACTTGAAATCCTACCAATCTGAAAATCTGAAAATCTCCGCCCTGAGAAGCTCCGCCCTCTAAGGAGTACTATATAAACCCTGTCCTTTGTCCAATTCGCTGCTGTCCCATCCCAGGAGCAGAGGGCAGCCATCCATGAATTCATCCCTCCACACCCAAACCTTCCAATCTCTTTCCTGACCTTTCCTGCCTGGTGTGACTCTCTCAATGAAGCAAAGATGTGGAGCAGGGCTGAGGCTCCTGAGCTCAGCTGGGGATACACTCCCTCTCAGAGCTGTAAGGTTCCTGGGCGCCCATGTCTTAGGATGCCCTTCCACTGGGTCAGTGTCCCACCTCAGACATGTGGTTCTTGGGCTCCGGTCTCGGTATCACTTGCACTGATACACCCCTTCAGACCTGTATGGACCGTGGGCTGTGGAGTCCCAGGATACCTCCCATCCCCAGCAGAACACTTACACTTACCCCCCAGGAAGAAGTGTAAAAAGAACTGGAATAGTTATGGCTTGTGTTGAAGCTTGGCAGTGTTATAACGGGTACTTTTTGCATTTTTCAAAACCAAAGTTCCTAGCCCTGAAAGTTTCACAAGTGACCTGAATAAACCTCTTACCAGGCTCTGAACCATAGCAGGGGCGGAGGGGAAGGAAGCAGGGCCTAGAGGTCTCTGGGGGAGGAGCTCCTCTCCCCAGTGGACAAGGGAGGCATCTTCGGAGGCGGCTCAGGAAATCTGTTGTCTCTTCTTGGGCAGGGCTCCTAGGGACAAGAACCTCGGAGTTATCCCAGGGGGTTCTGAGCAAACAATTCCTTCATCCTTTCAAGGATGATTCTTGAAACTCAGGATAGGCATATGAGGTTAGGTCTGAAGAGAGGCCACTAGTCTGAGGAAGATCTGATCAAAGACTGGCCCTGAGGGAGTGGAAGAGTATCTCACCTGGGTGGAGTTGGGACAGGGGACCCAGCAGCTTCACCACGCCTAAGGAAGGCAGTCAGAACCTTCAGTGTGTCCTCTTGGAGACCCAAGTCTTCAGAGCCGGCCATGGAGGTACCTGAGGCAGAAGACAGAGGATTCACCCAAGCGCAGTGCTAACTCAAACTTCCTAATCACTGAATGAAGAGGTCGCTTTACTCCAAGGAAAAAGTGACTTAAGGGCCAGTGGGGCAGTTGATTCCGTTGAGGAGAAACGGTCTGAATGATTGAGTCTAAGAAAGGAGGTAACTGAGTGTTTGGACTCTTACATGCAGGAGCGGGAAAGGAGTTTGGAGCTCCCTCCCAGCCCTGAGTGCGGCTGAAGGAGTCTCCAAGACCATAACGAATAGGGAACTACTAATCCTAGTACTCAGCAGCAAACGCCGGCCCGGTTTCCCCGCTTTTTCACCGAGCAGCCTGCTGGGAGATGTAGTTCCAACTACTGCTGGCGGGAACCGGGAGACCCCGGGTGCTTGGAAGTCAGCGAGACAGGACTTGGCTGTGTCCGACCCTGCAACCCGGTTCCCTCCCTGGCATGCCGCTCACCTGGCTCGGGGCTTGGCCCCAGTCGCACTGGCGCACACGCACTTTCACTCAATTTCTACAAACTTTACTTCGGAAGTTCAACTTTCCCGCGCCTGCGCACTGGGCCGACACCGTAACCGCCCCAACGTCGAGGGGGTGGAGCGTGGTGTTGCCGTCATTTGCATATGGCGTTCCCAGCATGCCTGTAGGCGGAAGGCCAAAAAAGGGCATTGAGAGAGTTACGCGGACCCTGCCGAAGTGCGCTCTTAGGTTTTTTGACTTTCTTACGTAAAGGATGAGAAACACATTGTTATCTCAAAACATCATTAGAAAAGGAAGTCCCAGCGCTCGGAGGCTTAGCTGACAAAGAAGGGGGTTGCGTGGCTGCGAGTCTCAACTACTGTTTGGGAGCCCTAAAACCCTTGCTGACACCCGCGCCCCACGAGCGCGCAATTCCAACCCTGGTAGGTAACGCGGAAGAACCGGGAGGGTGGCGGCCGCAGGGCGCAGGATCGGGCAGCCCCGACGCTCAGGAGCTCGGCTACGGAAAACCAGGATGGCTACGCGTTGTAGAAGGAAGCCTGCAGTCTCAGTAGTATCCAGGCTGGAGGCAGTAAAGACTGCTGCAAGTTGAAGGCCAGTGAGCTCCACTCCAGGCCAGGCTGGACCACAGAAACAGCTCCAGACCAACATGGGTTAAACGAGTTGAAGACCAGCCTGAGCTACTGAATAAGTTTGAGGGTAGCCTGGGTTACAGAGTGCATTCGAGGCCAGCCTGGGCCACACAGTGAGTCGAAGACCAGTCTTGGCTACATAGCAAGTTCAAGGACAGCCTATGCTACATACTAAGACCCTGTCTCAAAACATCCATAAAAAACAATATTAAAAAAAAAAAAAACAGAAGAAGCGACAGCATCTGGGAGAAGATTCTGGAAATGAGTAAGGGTTTTCTGCAAGGGTGAGGTGGGTGTGAGAGCAGTCAGGACCCTTTAAAGATGAGGGAAAGAGGACTCCACCCTGGAAATGGGGTACCTGCTTTGGATAATAGGGGTTTACGTTTAGAAAAGGGAAGAAACCTGTGGGTAAAGTTCCTTTAGAAGACTGGGGTAGGAGCGGCAGTCCCATTGGAATTGGAAAGGTGGGAGGAGTCTCTGGTTTGTACACAAGAAAACCGGGGTGACGGGAGGCCTGTGCTGTCGCGGATCGGAGAGGGAGTGCATTTGCCCCTTGACATACAGGCTTAGGAACTGCCCTGTGTGCACAGGCTGGAGCATGGGAACCCCGAAACCGCTGATCTTGCCTTGGTTGGTGTCGCAGCTGGACCAGGGGCAGCTGAAAGGCGTGGCCTGGCTGGACGAGAGCCGTACCAAGTTCAGGATCCCTTGGAAGCATGGCCTTCGACAGGATGCACAGTTGGCTGACTTCGGCATCTTCCAGGTGCTGGGGAAAACACTCCGGAAGCATTTCTGAGCGTAGCTAGACAGGACTGGGTCTTGCTAATTAGGTGGTATTGGGCTGGAGGGACTGACCGGAATTGATTGGCCGATTCCAGGAATAGAATCCTGAAAGCCAGATTGGGTCTTTTAAGAAAACGTTCTGGAATAAAAGTTCTCAGTCTGTGGGACGTGACCCCTTTGGGAGTCGAATGGCCCTTTCATCGGGAAACAGATTACATTACAATTTATAACAGCAAAATTACAGTTATGAAGTAGCAATGAAAATTATTTTGGCCTGGGGGGGGTCACTACAACATGAGGAACTGGTTAGGATAGTTGAGAACAGCTGTTGTAAAGGATGGGAAATCTTCAGAGGGGCTCTTGATTTTTAGATCCCTTAAATCTTAAGAGTTATCCCCAAGATGGGTTATCAGTCTCCAGATGAGCATGGTAGTAACAGAATGTGAGGTGCCCTGGGGTGAGGCTCCAAGTAGGTCCTAGAATGCTGGCTTAAAAAAAAAAAAAAAAAAAAAAAAAAAAAAAAAAAAGGCTTGAAGGTGGACATGGTGGTCTAAGTTTGTAATCCCAGCACTCTGGAGGTGGCAGCAGAAGGGTCATCGCGACTTGGAGCCTATCTTTGGTTGTAATGTGTGAGACCCTGCCTCAAATTAAATGCTTTTTTAAGTGTAGAAAATAGTGAGGATAAGGGAGGGGGCTGGAGAGATGGCTCAGTGGTTAAGAGCACTGACTGCTCTTCCAGAGGTCCTGGGTTCAAATCCCAGCAACCACATGGTGGCTCACAACCATCTGTAATGAGATCATCTGATGCCCTCTTCTGGTGTGGCTGAAGACAGCTGTAGTGTACTCATAAATAATAAATAAATAAATCTTAAAATTGTGGATGAGGACAGAGGTGCTGGGGCTCTGTAAATCTGAGAACTTAGGTCAGGAACCAGAAACGTATGGAATATGGTGGGAGGTGTCAGGACCTCAGGCCGGAGTCTAAGTGGTCTTCCCTAATGTCCTGGAATCACCACTGTATCAGGCCTGGGCAGAAGCCAGTGGTGCCTACACCCCAGGGAAGGATAAGCCAGACCTGTCAACCTGGAAGAGGAATTTCCGGTCAGCCCTGAACCGGAAAGAAGTGTTGCGATTAGCTGATGACCGGAGCAAAGACCCTTATGACCCTCATAAAGTGTATGAATTTGTGACTCCAGGTGTGTGTGACAGGGCTGGGTTGGGGTCAAGGAAGCCTTGGGGTCCAGAGGGTCTCTGCACTCACTCGCTTCCACTCCGGACAGGGGCACGGGACTTTGTACATCTGGATACCTCTCCTGACACCAATGGCAAAAGCAGTCTATCTGATACCCAGGTGAGAAGGCACTAGTCCTGTGCCTCAGCCCTGCCCTGCCCATTAGGCTTCCCCTTCTTCCCCACCGCCAGCCCTTACCCCTGGTCCTCCATTACCCTCTTAACTCAGCTGAAGCTGTTGACTGGCTCCTTCCTCCTCCAGGAAGAACTCCCGGAATTACTTGATGACCTGGCCTTGGGATCCCTCACAGATGAGGGGTCCTCAGACCTGGCCATTGCTTCTGTCCATTCCCAACTACTGCCAAGCCCCGATGTGAACAACTTCCCAAACCCACCTCACCAGGAAAATCCACTGAGGCAGCTGCTAGCTGAGGAACGTGAGTGCCAGCTGGGGGTGGGAAGGGCTGCAGCAGGGGCAGCAGTCCTTACCCTGGTCCTCTTCATCTCTCCCTATACCCCACCACTCAGAATGGGAGTTCGAGGTGACCGCCTTCTACCGAGGCTGCCAGGTCTTCCAGCAGACAGTCTTTGGCCCAGGGGGCCTGCGGCTGGTGGGCAGCACAGCTGACGTGACAGTGACACTGCCCGGACAGCCAGTCCCCCTGCCAGACCCTGAGGAGTTTCTGACAGACAGGCTTGTGAGGGAGTATGTGAGGCACATACTCAAGGGGCTGGGCAAGGGGCTGGCACTGTGGCGGGCAGGGCAGTGCCTCTGGGCCCAGCGCCTTGGCCACTCGCATTCCTTCTGGGCTCTGGGTGAGGAGCTGCTTCCAGATAGTGGGAGAGAACCAGACGGAGAGATCCCCAAGGACAAGGACAGAGGCGTGTTCGACCTCAGGCCCTTTGTGGCAGGTGAGTCCCCTATAGGAACTGACAGGCCATGGTGGCTGACTGAATTCAGAGCCTGCCACCAGGCTTTGTGGCAAAGACAGGCCTGTACCACCAGGTCCAGGGACTGGCTGCTGTACCAGTTGCACCCGATGTAGTACAGGCACACATGTAAGATACACAGTTCATGGTGGGTACAGTAACGACAGTGAGGCTACAGGCTTGGCTCAGCTGGTATAGAAGAGCAAGTCCCCTCTGGCCCTGCTGTCAGCCCTGCCTCCAGTTCTGTCTGCCAGCCAAACATGACTCTTGAGAATCCACAAGTGCCAACTAGAGAATTTTAAAGCTGTTTTGAGGAAGGGTCTCTCTGAAGCCCAGGTCTCCCTGGTGCTAGGGTGCCATGTGTCAGGAAGATACCCAATTTGAAGCTGCTTTTATATTTGATAGTAAGGTTTTCTGAGGCAGGATCTCACTCTTACTGCTTCTGCTTGGCTTGAACTCTCATCCCTCCTGCCGCATCTTCAAGGGCTGGCTGGCATCAAGTGTCAATTAGCAACTCACCACAGGGTCTCTGGATGGAGTGGTTTAGCATCTCACCTCTGCAGTACTACTGAAGCGGGAAGGCGATAAGGGGCACTTGTGTCTGCAGGGACTCTTCCAGATAGGCCCTGCACAGTGGTGGCAGAGCATCGCCAGGGAAGATGGAAGTTGAGTGGGTGGACAGGGTAGAGGCCATCCTGTCTTTTCTGACCTGACTCTTGGGTTCCCAGATCTGATTGCCTTCATGGAAGGAAGTGGACACTCCCCACGCTACACTCTGTGGTTCTGTGTCGGGGAATCGTGGCCCAAGGACCAGCCGTGGGTCAAGAAGCTTGTGATGGTCAAGGTGCCAGCTGTCTTATGCCCCTGGGGATGGGAGGGTCACCTGTGAAGGAACCTGCAGCAGCCCGGGACTAAAACTCAGAAGCCCCTCTGAGAAACAACTCCAACATGCCTCTGCTGTCACTGGTCACTGTCCCCAACAATCTCTAGGCATCTCTACAAGGCTTATCCAGATATCCAGAGCTTATGCTGACTCAAAGTCTTTGCAGCCTTTTAAGTGTATGGCTCCCAGGGGCTTCCACAGGTTATGACTGGGATGGGGGTGGAGGAGCCACATTTCCTAGCAGCACTAGGCTGACTGAGGTTACGCTGGGAGCCCATAGGTGATGGAGATTTGTCCTGCCTCCTTCAGGTTGTTCCTACGTGTCTTAAGGAGCTGTTAGAGATGGCCCGGGAAGGGGGAGCCTCCTCACTGAAAACTGTGGACTTGCACATCTCCAACAGCCAGCCCATCTCCCTGACCTCTGACCAGTACAAGGCCTGCCTCCAGGACTTGGTGGAGGACATGGACTTCCAGGCAACTGGAGATACCTGAGCCCGGTTCAGCTGCTACCAATAAAACAGTTTATGCCACCGTCACAAGTCTGCTGTTACACTGCCCTAGGCTGGTGGTTATTCTACAGGGTCTCAGTTTTCCTATCCACAGCTGATGGCTGCCAGCCCGATGTCTCAGGTCCCAGAGAAAATGTCACAAAGGAAGCAAGAGACAGGATACGTCCAGGACTGTACACTGCCCCTGCACGGAGCAAGGGGAGTTGTTGCAGGCTGTGACCTGCCCGAGCAGTGATGGAGGATGGCAGCATGGCAAGTGCTGTGAGGCAGGCTGACTCACTATCATGGACTGAGCCACTGCAGATCGCAGTGCTGCTGACAGCTCCAGTGTACATAAGCCAGCTCAATTAGTGGGGATCTCTGTGGAGTAGAGCTGTCTTTGAACTCACAGGGTATACCAGTACACCCATCTGTATTTCATGAAATCTTTAATGAAATTGGAGGGGGCCATGACAGAAGGGCTGAGACTATGGGGGGCAGGCTGAAGGGTTAGGTCAACAAGTAGGGAAAGGGCTGGGTGGGGGGCTCTCCTCTTCCTCACAGCAACCTTCCCCATCATCCCACTGAGGGGGGGGGGCATAGTGGGGAAGTGGAGCCATAAATATGTCCAGAATCTCAGAGGCACAGGGACAGGGTAAGAAGTCTCAGAGAGGGGGCAGGGGAAGGCCTGGGCCACCCTTGTCTGGGGGCCCTGGCTCCTTGGGTGGCCGAGGAGGTCCTGGGGGATCCCCCGGCTTGCGACCGTGCTTGCGGAAGTAGCGGTAGCGCTGGACGTAGGCCCTCACCAGGTTGCTCACCTTGACAGGGTTGATCTCCCCGCTTTTGCTGTGGCAGATCTGCAGAACCAGAACAACTGGGTTCTAGCCAGTCCCTGGGCCTTGTCCTGACTCAGTGGACGGTCCCTGGGCACCCTTGACCTTCTCAGTGAATGGGCCCACTCTATGCCCCTTTCCCAGACCCAGGTCCCCAGTCCCACAGAGCCTGGCCCCACCTTGTGGACAGCCTTCCTCAGGATATCCTTGTACTCCTCCTTGGTGATGTCTTTCTTCTGGTAGTACGGCTTGATGGCCAGCTTCACCTCCTCCACTGCCCGCTCCTGTGTGTGCAGCTTCTTCAGATACTGGTGGTTGTGAGACAAGGACAGTCAAGACCAAACACACAAGGGAGGAGCTGCAGCTCCCTCACCCTCGCCTGCCCTACCCTATCCTTTCTGAAGCTATCTTAGGCTACTAGAGCCCTCTAGGCTAGACCCTCTAGCACTCTGGCCTAGGCAGGCCCAGCAGTGTGCTGGGAGAACACTACACGTTTCTTCTCTGCAGCCCTGGGACGGGAACTGAGGGTTTGCCTTCTAATTTCTGTGCAGTGTCTCTTATAAGTTGTCCATTCTTGCCCTCAACTTTTAAATCTCCTGCCTCAGCCTCAAGTAGTAGGATCAGAGGTGTGCCTACCCCCATTCCAACAACTAGCTACCTATCCCTAAGCAGCCCATACAGGTCATTCTGACCGCAGGCCTCCTCAAACGGCAGGGATAGCAGTTTGGCTGCTCATACTCTGTCTGGTTCAGGTCCTGTCACCTGAGCTGACAGGCACAGGAGGGATTGAGCAGGAGCCCAGGTAGCTTAGGTTGCTGAGGTGACAGCATCACAAGGAGACCCAGCCTTCCACCCTTGAGGAACTAGATTCCATAATTCATGAAAAATGGGGCACCACCATCCAGGGAGCTGTGCTGGGAGCTGAGGTTCCTGGGAGAGCCCAGTGTCTGTGAGCACAGGTGGGGCTTTGGGCCCACAGCAAGCTGAGTGCAGAGCTCAGGGTACTGTAGGGACACACATGTCCCAGTTATAGGGAGAGCCAGGCTTAGCTCTACGGGCCATGAGATTCTCAAGTAACACAAAAACAAGAAAAGACAAACAGCCCGAGAGGCCTGGCCAGCAGCACGGGAATGAAGCAGTGAGGGGCTCTGTGAGCTGAGGCCCTGTCTCCTGTAAAAGCCTGCACTGACGCAGAGCAGTGGGGAATGCCTTCAGTGATGTCTGGGTCATGACCAGGCACATCCATCTAGAGAGGATTTAAAGGAAGCAGCCCAAACCATTCTTTTCTGTGCATGCAAGGTCCTTACTCCAGCCAGAGGTGGCCTTGTCACCTGCCACGTCCTTTGACTTCACATACTAGGGTTACAGGTCCAAGTCTGTTCGGCCAGCTTGGCCCTAAGTGCTTGACTTTTTAACAAGCCTACGTCTGTCAATTACATAAAGGTGAGGAGCAGCTGAGGTAATGAAAAGGGGTGTTTATATAAATACGTGTATACACACACAGACTATACGTGTATTAGATTCTTTCTATCTGAACTGAGGATGGAATCCGGGGTTCCATGCATGCTGGGCACTCACTAGCTGAGCTGCACCTCCACTTCCTGCTGTGCCTGCCCAGTGCCCAGCACCCGGCCCCCACTCATCTAGTCCTCTGAGTCCCCCAGTCCATCTCACCTTGTCAGTGTCCCCACGTCCCTCTGAGCTGCTGCTGCCCTCTCTCTTGTCAGATGCGGGGGCTAGCCCAGTGGGGGTAGGAGGGGTAGAGCCACAGCCCCCTATGGGGAGGCTGCCAGGAAGCAGGTAGCTGGAGGGGCCTGGGGGCAGACCCAAGGAAGTGGGCACGGGAGCTGGGGTCACCCCCAGAGTGGAGGGTGGCTTCCGGTGGCTGAGTATCTGTGAGAAGAGAGTATGATGAGCCAAGGGAGGAGGAAGGGAAGAGGGGGCTTTGTTCCCCCTCTGTTCCCTCAAATTTCCCAATGGTGTAGAGTAACAGGCTCCTCTTCTGGCCAATACCTTGCCCTAAGGCCTGCTGGGAGTTGTAGTTCCTCTCCTACCCCGAGGCAATGGACAAAAGAAGGGGCTGTGGGGACTCTTCCCCATGGGAGCCCACCTGGTTGGTGGCCTGGATCAGCTCCTGGGCCTTTGCGCGGCTGGCCAGGTTGGCTTCTTCCATCTTGAACAGCAGTGCAGTCACTGCAATGGACAGAGGGATGACAATCAAGGCAGGTATCAGGATGGATACAGGTTCCTCACCTGATTCCAGGACATGCCATAAAACCTCAGCTCAGAACAAAAAAGGGACCTCATCCACCGAGAATCACCACAGAGACCTGGCGTTCTTACCACTTACGGGGGCTGTATGTAGTAAGGTCAAGGAGTGCTAGGCTATGGCATGGAGATGCTGAAGTAACATCTGCTAACAGACCCACACCAGTCCCAGCCTTCCCCCACCAACAGGAAAACAGCACCCTGCCTGGGCTCTCCATTGTCACCGTGTTCTGTATTTCTACGTGGACCAATCTCCTGTGCTCCAACAGCTCTCTGTATGCCCGAGCTTGGACTAGACCCTGCCTGTTCTGTCCATCCAGCCCTATCTACCCATCCCCCTCCCCACCTCCAAACACTCACAGGCCAGGACACCACTGGTAGTACAGTCCACACCAGCAGGCAGGTTCCAGGGCATGGGTGGGGGGAGCGTCGGCAGCTGGGAGACCCTAGCAGCTGGCCCATCCTCGGCGCCAGAGTCTCCAGCTGTAGAAGCCGCACTGGGGGCAGTGCTTGGGGCAGCTGCAGCAGTGCTGGTGGCTGTGGTAGTGGCAGGCTGCTGTTCCTCCTCCTCTTCCTCTTCTTCCTCTTCCTCCTCCTCCTCCTCCGCACCTACTCGGACCCCAGTGTCCTCACTGGCTTCCTCTGGTAGGAAGGAGACTTCAGGGGTCTTGCAGCTGCTATCCACAGTCTGGGAGTCCGGGGTGAGTGCAGGTGGAGGTGGGGCTACCTTAGGGGGTGGGGTACTTGGGGCCTTGGTGGTCCGCTCCTCCCCAGACCATGATGTTTCCTCTGTCCCCTTGGCGCTGGCGGCCTGGCTGCAGCTGTCGGCCTTGGATTTCTTCAGTGAGCCCGGCCCACCACTGGCGGAGCTGCTGCCTCCACTGCGGACCTTCTTCCTGGTCTTCGACGGCTTCGTCTTTCCCTTGGTCCCCTTGGCTTTCTTGGCCCCAGCCTTGGCCTTGGCCTTGGTCTTTTTGGGCTTAGTGCTGCCCGGGGCCACCTTGGCCACCTCTGTAGGAGCCCGCTCATCCGGCTTGAGGAACGGCGAGCGGCTCTCACGGTCACGGCTGAACTTGACCCCAATGGAGCCCAGCCCTGAAGATGAGGAATCCTTGGCAGGGGTGGTGCTGCTGACGCCCTCTCGGATGAGCACAGCCACCTTGGACTGTAGTTTTACCTTTCGAGAGGAGCAGGAGGACGATGAGGACGAGGAGCCACTGCTTGGGGGGGCTTTGGGCAGTGGCCCTGAGCCAGCAGCAGAGTCCTTAGGTGGCCGAGTCTTCTTGGATGACCTGTCCCTGTCTCGGCCCCGGTCCCCATCGAGGGCCTTCCGTCGAGACCCTTTCTCCCTTGAGGACGAGGATGAGGACGCAGCCCCTGAACGCCTCCGGTCCTTGTCACTTTTTCCACCCCGCTCGTCTGCACTTAGACCCTCAGAGTCATACAAGACCTCCCGCTTCGGGGACACAGCAGGTACTGGCGAAGGTGCGCGTGGCTCCGCTTTGTCCGGGCGACCCACTGTGATGGTCCGTTTGATGGCAAACAGGTCGTGGTCTGTGAGGTCCTGGATAGAAGGTGGCACAGCCCCGCGGCGTCGGCTGTCGCGGTCAGAGCCTGAGGGAGGCACAGGTGCAGGCAGCTTCTCCAAGTCCCCAGAGCGCTTTTCTGCCCGGGAGCGCGAGCGCTTCTTCTTCTTCTTGCCACCCTCGCGCCGCTTGCCCCGGTGCCGCTCACGTCGGGAAGATGACGATGAGGATGCCGCCGGAGGTGGAGAGGCTGAGCGCCGTCGCCGCCTGCGCTTCTCCCGAGAACGCGAGCGGTGGCCCCCACGTCTGCGGTCAGTGCTGCGGGAGCGCGACCGGCGGCGGGAACGAGAGCGTGATCGACGTCGGGAGGTTGAGTGTGACCCAAGCTTGCGCTCACGCGAACGGTGCTTCTTAGCTTCCCAGGTGGGCGAATCCGGTGGTGCAGGGTCCCCGCTGCGCTGCCGCTCTCGCCGAGCCTTCTTCCGTGCAGGCGGTGGGCCTGGCGAGGCAGATCGCTGGCGGTAACGCTCACGTCGCTGCGTTAGGATCTTGCGGCGCAGGTCCAGGCCGCCCCAGCGGGCATCAGTGGCCGGTGGTGCAGGTGGTTCTCCTAGGTCCACTTGCAGTGCGCCCTCTCCATCAGAGTCAGCATGTAGTGACAGGAAGTCATCACCCTCAGGGGCACGTGGAGCAGAGGCTGGGGGCGCAGCAGGGGTGGCCACCGAAGCCAAGGTGGCTACAGAGGAAGGAGGCTGACGGGGTCGTGCTGCGCGGAACAGTGACACTGCTACCCTGGGCTCCTCCTCAGGCTGCACAATCTCACCCTCCTCTATCTCCGATTCAGTCGGGGGTAGTGGTGGCAGCGGCAGGGCTGGTCCACCAGGCGTCGTCACAACTTCCACCGAAACCTTGCCCTCAAGGCGGGCCTCAGCCTCGGGTCCCACTACAAAGACCCTACGGCGTGGGGCCCCTTCGGCCCGAGTGGAGTCGGCCTGTGGTGGCGTCCCTGGGGTTCCCAGTGTCTGTGGGGGAGGGGGTTCCCGGCGGGGGCTGTCGTCACCTGGGAAGTCCTGGCTCAGGCTGTTGTCATCGTAGATGCCAGCCAGGGTCTCTGAGATGCGGCTGATGCTCTGTGACAGACCCTCCTCTTCCTCCTCCTCCTCCTCCTCCTCCTCCTCTGGTGAGGGAGTCCCAGCTGATGAGCTGGGGTTGGAGCCCGTGGGCTCAAAGGGGTCATATTTTTGCTCTGGGGCTGGCGGTGGGGAATAGGCCTCATCGGTGGGGTGGAAGGGGTCATAGATGTCAAATCTCGGGGCAGGCAGAGCTGGAGGGGGTGGAGGGGGAGGGGGAGGAGGAGGAGAAGGAGAAGACGAAGATGGAGAAGGGGAAGGAGAGGAGGAGGCAGAGGAGGGTGCAGGTGGTGGGGCAGGCCCTCCATCCCCTGTGCCCAAGGTGAGGTGACGGGAACAGGCAGGTCGAGATGCATGGGACTGTGGAGAAACTGCAGAGAACAGGGTAGACAGAGCAATAGTCAGTGACCGATCACTCCTCTCTCGCAGGGCTTGCACAGGCAGGCAGCAGCACACTGGGGTGCTGACGTGGTTACATCTCCATCAGAACTGACCTATTCACGCAGCACAACTAAGAACTAGAAGATGGCGTTCAGTGGTGACGTTGGGGCCTAGGGTCGGTGGCTCAGTGGCAGAGCACTGGCCGAGTATGTGAAGACACCTAGCACAGCCGACAACGGCCCACTGACTTCATCTCACAACCTCGGGCTGGTTCAAAAGTCAATAAACTGCCCCCACAGGACAGAGAGCCAGCTGCATCCTGTTAGAGCTGACCCTGCTTGTGGAGAGGAACGGTCATGAAACGAGAGCTGGAGGCTTGGCAAAACAAGAGAATCCTTTCAAGTTTTCTGCCATCAACCTGCACCTGAGGTCTTAGAAGCAAGAGTCACTAACCAATAGGGACATCATGACATACTTTCCCCTTCTCACAGGCCAGGCTCTGCATGGCTCCTTAGTTTGCCCCCCAACATCCACTGTACCAAGGACACATAGCAACAATGGCTGGGCCTAGACTCAAATAACTTTATCTAAGCACAGGAGCTAAGCCCCGACCCAAAATGGCCCACTGAGGATGGTGCCAGTTCCTCAGAGATCCAGGGCACAGCACTCTCTACTCATGAGACAATAGTTCCTGGCTCAACCTGTTTACTTGTTTTATGTCAGGCTGTTCCAGGGGTGTCAAAAAAGCAAGCCCTGCCCTTAGGAAACTCATCCTGAGGACAGGGTTCAAATCCAGAGCCCAGAGGGTACCCATGACCAACTCAGACTGAGACTCCCTGCTCCAGGCTCCTTTTGTCATTTCACACAGGACACACTAGTGTCTGGAAACACTGGATGGCATGTGATTTGGGTGTAGAGGAAGATCATGGGTGACTACCATGTTCTTTTTCCTGTGGTCTTTCCAAAACAAAACAAACAAAAACTAAAGAAACCAAACAAGCAAGCCAAATGTGGTGGCGCAGACCTTTAATCCCAGTGCCCAGAAAGCAGAGGCAGCCAGATCTCTGTAAGTTCAAGGCCATCCTTGTCTACACAGAGAAACCCTGTCTTGAAAAACACAAACAAAACTGCTGAGGCTAGCATGATGGCACACACCTGTAGCCTCTGCTATTCAAGAGGCTGAGGCAGGAGGACCACTGAGCACAGCAGTATCAGGCTGTCTGGGTAACAAGAGAACACGTCCCCCCCAACTGGAAAAAGAGCCAAGTATGTATGGCAGCTCCAGCTCCTACACTCTAGATGGAAGAAGAGTCAGGAGTCTTATGGCTACAAAGCAAGATTCATCTCACAAAAACAAAACAGAGACTCAGGTGTGCGGCCTTGGGTTCAATGTCAGAGGCATACACAGACAGGTAGGAGGGAGGGAAGGGCCAGCAACAGGAGGTCTCAGTGAATAAAGGCAGCTGTTACCAAATCTAAAGACCTGACTTAGATCCATGAGACCCACTTGACCGAGGGGAGAACAAACTCCTGAAAGTTGACCTATCACTTCCAGACGCTGCTGTGGAATGTGTGTGCCATCCCACCCACAAATGTATTTGACAAACAAACAAACAAACAATGGCCTTGTCAGTTCAGTTCAGGATCTAAGAACCCCAGGCTGGAGAGACAGCTCAGGGGTTAAGAGCACTGGCTGCTCTTCCAGAGGCCCTGAGTTCAATTCCCAGCGACCACATGGTGGCTCTGTAATAGAATCTGATGTTCTCTTCTGGTTGTTATGACAGTGTACTCATACGTGAAATAAATAAATACATCTTTAAAAAAAAAAAAGCCACAACATAATTTCAGAGTCCCCATGAGAGCAACTGGCTAAATATATATCCCAGCCTGGACCCAAATCTAGCTATTTGTCTGTGTGAACAAGTTCTATTGCAAAGTTTACCCTCTGCTACCTTGGGGGTTAGTTTTTGGAGTCAGGCTCTCCTGGTGTTTTAGTCTTGAACTCATGGGCTCCACAGCTCCTCTCCCTTCACCCTGCCAGGTATCTGAGACCCACAGTCAAGACTCACTCACAGCTCCACATCCTCCGGTCATAGGACCAATCCAAAACCCTCCTGTCAGCCTCTAGGGGGCTCATGGGGGCTGGGTACCATGTCCCCTGAGCCCAACTCACAACTGAGAAGGGGCAAAATGACTGTGACCCGCCTCAGTGGAGTCACAAGTCACGCTCTTCAAGGCACTGGGACTGACAGCTGCCAAACACCAAGTGTACAGAGAGAGAGAGAGAGAGAGAGAGAGAGAGAGAGAGAGAGAGAGAGAGAGAGCCCTTCTCTCCACTTCTAAAAACACGCAGACAGGGAGGTCAACTGGTTGGAACTCAAGCACCAGCAGCACTAAAAACACAGGCCCAGGTGGAACTTGAGTCAGAATTGGTCCTGGGTATCCTGGTGGCTTCAGCTAGAACATCACAGCCTGCTGATGTGCTAAGGTCCCTGGGCACCCACCAGAAGCACAACGAGGAGCAGATTGTATCCCTCAGAACCTTAGCACAGAACCAAAATGTCTGCCTTTCCACCCAGCCTCAAGCTGGTCACCAGGTCACCAATGGAGCTAGTGAGGAGCCACCCCCTAGGAGATGAATCCCAACTCAAAGACACTAGCAGTCAACTCTGATAGCTGGTATCCAGCATGCTCAACGCGTCAATGTGATCTCCACTGTGCCTGTATGAGTATGTGAACTAATCTGTATCGAATATAACCATCCTTACTATCTTCACCACAATAGCTTACATGATGTTAGCGGCTTAGCTTGGCAGAATGCTGTTGAGCATGTGAGGCCCCAAAGTTCAGAACCCAATACCATTAATACATGAATATAGTTAACTTTCACACAATTAAGACCACCCACCCAACACGGACGGGCCAACATACCCGTCTTTCCGGTCCTCCAGGCCCTGAGGCGGGGCAACAGGCTGGGCACAGGTAGAGGCATAGGGTCCCTGTCACCAATGCGGACCTCAGCCACCAGCTCTAGCATGTCCTCACTTCTGCAAGGCAGAGGAAATGGTGAGCCCCAGCAATGCCACCTTTCAAGGGACAGGGTCACCCCACCTTCAGCCACCCAGTTCTTACTCGCCAGGCTGAAGGTCCAGGCGGCTGGGAACCCAGGTGTCCGGGGGATCCAGGATGCTCACCAGCTCCACAAGGAAGCTATCTGCAGCTGAGTCCAATACCTAGAAGGGGCCAAGTTGGGCTCTGTTCTGTGAGTACTCACACCAACAAACTTTCTAGTTCCAGCCTCTCAGAAACCCACCAATCTGCCACAACAAACTTATCTTAATGGTCTCTGGAAGCCAGCTTAGACTCCTGTCACTGCCTGCCAGTCACACCAGACCCAGAGGCTTAGATTCCCCAGTTCCTTTGTCATGCAGGTCCCAGGATGAAAGTTACTCACGGTGGCCATGTCAGCACCCCCTGACTCCTGTGACCGAGGCTCTGCACGAGGGCTCCGGCAGCAACGCTTCCATCGCAGGCCATGGCACTGAGAGCCATCTGCATACACATTGAAGTAAGATAGCATGTTACATATGTTAGGCTTAAGTGTTTGCTGAGGAAGTACCTACCAGCTCCCAGCTTAGGCAAGACCCTGAGCTCCCCCAATTTAAACTAGGATGGGCTTGCACCCACTGACTTACTGAAGGGCGTGTCTCAGTTTGGCCTTTGAACCCTGCACAATCCTGGCTAAATGTCTCCTGCCTCCCAAGTGTCCCACTACCCTGATCACCTCTAGGCAGCCCTGAAGTCATGCTGGGTTCCCTGCCAACTAGGCCGCCCTCCAGACAAACCCAGTACTCTGGACACTACTGACCCTAGCACAAGAGCAGCACTCAGGAAACCTCAGAGAGAATGAAGATAAAACTCCCAGGACTAGTGGACCCCATACCTTTATCATTAGGCAGGTCCCCCTGCAGTGAGCTTCCCACAGCCTGCTGAATGGCCCGCTGCGAAAGGGGAAAAAAAAAATCAGGACCAAGACCTCTGTAACACCTGCTGTTTGGATAGCACACTCCAGTCATTCGGCAGCCAGAGTCCACACAGAACCCCAATTCTTCCTGAGTGCCAAGTTCAGGGCCTGATCTTCAGAGCATGAGAACCTAGACCACCAGACCTCACTGCCCCCAGCTGTCTTACCAAAATAAACGCAGAAGGAGAAAGGGCAGGATCTCTGTCAGGTGGACCGTCTCCCCGATCCTCTCCCGACTCTTCTGTTTTACCTCGAGACTCATCCTCCTCCTCCATGGTCACCTGGGGTTGAGGGCAACAGTTTGAAGTGAAGGCTGAGGGAGGCAGGAGCAGAGGTGAAAGACCTCAGGCCTTCTCTGTGCATCCTCCTTTAGTGTCCCTCTCTTCCGCCTTTTTCCTGATGACCTTGTACTTGGTCCCACGCTGACCAGCAGGGACTAGAGCCACTCTGGTCCTTCTTCTAGGTTTCAGCTGCCTCCCCATCAATGGAAAGACAGCCACCTGCTCCATCATCTGGCCCTCCACTGCCCACAGCTTCCCAAAGCTCCTAGTCAAACCTCCAATTAATCCCCCAACCCAGTCAAACAGATGCCAACTCAACCCTGACTTCTGGTGTCCTGACTTTGAGTGTGCCTCAGTCTCAGAAAGCCATCTTCCTCACAGCGAGGAATGTGCCGACACGCTCGGCGGTACTCTCTAATGGGTACCAAAGCTCCGCACAGCATTCATTCTCCTCCATGGTGAGGAGCCCAAGAATTTTATTTACAGCCATGAAATACAACTATGATAGTTTGATCTACAGAACCACCACACCGCTTTTAAAACAAAAATGCCGGATTTCAGAAAGGCATGCTGTCCTCCCAACCCCATGGGGACACTTGCCTATCACCCAGCTGCCTGTCCTGTGGAAGCATGGCCAAAGCCTCGGTGATGTCACGGGAATTCTGAGCTTTGAGTGCCCAGTCAGGTAGTTGAAAGAGCATCCTTCAGACTGGTGGATGTCTTGATTGAGGCTTCAGAAAACATGAACATCACAGCTGTAAACCTCCCCACAGCTGTCAAACCTGCTACTCTGAAAACACCTCATCTTGGAATTCCTAAAACTTCTAGGCTCCCTAACCCCCAGCATAAGTGCTGATCTGAAAAGGGCAAAAGTAGCATCTGTCACACTCACTCCCACAGATAAATGGCTGGATACACATTAGCAGTAACTCTATCAGTAGCCCTAGGCCAGGTTTCCCCTTTTTGTCTCAGCCTATTTCCCTGGTTGCTCACCTACAAGGAAAAGCCCTAAGCCCTGGTCTCAGTCCTAATCTTAAACTACACCTTGACCTCCACAGCCTCCGGGCTCCAGCTCTCCAAATCTTCAGCTTCCTTCCTAATTCCTGAGGGCATACCTTACTCTGACAGCCCCTCCACCCCATCCAAGCTTCTCTAAACTAATATTCAAGACTTTTCTACACTGCTTATCAACAATTCCCAGCTCTGGGACTGCTCTCTCACAGTCTGATACAGGTTACCCAGAGCTCGGACTGTCACCTACAAGAAACTGTAACAAGAGCTCCTGGCTGCAGATTAGGCCATCACCAAAACCATAGACATGGTAAGACTCTGTATACCATGTGAGATCATTGATCCCTCAACTACCGGGCTCTGGGAGCAATTTAGTGATTCACACACAACTCATTACACAAAGTACAGAAAACAGAATGGAAAATACCTCCCAAGTTTCAAATGGAACCATGAGTTAACAGGAATGGAGTAATATTAGTAAAATGCATATGTTGGCATGCACTGAATCTCATCGGATAATGTAGTCTTTCTTTCCTACCAAGGTCAAGTTGCAGAGCAGATTCTAGACAGCTCTACAGACCCTTAGGTCCAAGGAATGATTCTAACTCCTTACCGCTGGGATAACACGGGTTCTTTTTGTGTTTAAAACCATCTTCTTTTTAATTACTTTCTGAAAGGATAAGATTCCCAGCGTTTTCTGTTGTATTATTCTGTACACATTTATCTAGTCTCCAAAAGCACTTGAATTTGCCCTAAGACATAGACTGGATTCTTGCAATCACTGGACGATGCTAGTTCCTTCAAAGTACCCATCCCACCCCACCCGTTTCTGATCACCCCCACATAAACACTTCCCAGACCTTAGAGACTCATTTATGTTTCTGGGCACATCATAATGCTTGATTCCCTCTCCCTAGGTGGGAGAACATCTCTTTCTTCCAGGTGGACCTTAACACTTCCTAGTCCTTGGAGAGCTTCCAGGCCTCATAAATGGTCCCAGATCCATGGAGATGTGCCGAATGCAGAGGCCAGCACGAGTAGAGACTTCCCAACCCTAACAAATATACCCCAGTGAGCTAAGTGACTCTGCAGACCCCCTTAACTCCTGGAGGAGTGAAGATCTCAAGATGGCCCCAAAACCCTCTCAACAGACCCTATCCTACGGTCGCACACAAAAAACCATCTACAGTGCCTGCAGGCATGTCCGGGCTCAGCAATGGGATGGAGGGCGGGCCTAGGCGCGGTCCAGGCCATACGAACGCCCTCTGGCACCCACGGGCGCGTCCCGGGCCCTAAGAAGGCCCCCTACTCAGAGACTGCCTTGGCCGCTGCAGCCGGGTCCGAGGGTGCCACGCTACGCTCTCCAGGCCCCGTGGCATACGGGCGACACTCGGGGACGACTAGCGACCGGACTCCGCCCCGCCCACCCCTCTAGGCCCGAGCCCCGCGGCCCGGACCGCCGCCGCCATCTTACCCCGCCGCTCGGGCTGCGGCTCCGGTCCCGGCGCGGGGCGGGGCAGACTGGGGCGGGGCTCGCGATTTGAGCTGGGGAGGGGCGGAACCAAATTGCCGCAGAGCTTGCCGGGATTTCAAGTACCCAGCTGGGTTTCCAAAAGATAGTCGTTTCGGGAGGTGAACTCCGTTTCCCAAAAATCAATGCGTCACATGGAGGTGGAGTGCGCGCGCTGAATGCCGGGAGATGTAGTCCGTATGAAGACTCCGTCACGCAGGGACAGTGTAGGGGTGAGAGGTGAAGTGGGCGGGGCTGTTGGAGCGCGCGGTGCGACCCCCCACAGTGCCCTGCGTGCGCGGGGAAAGGGCGGCGGATCAGGAAGTGATGTAAATAAGGCGCTCCGTTGTTGAGATCCATGGGAATTGTAGTTCAATTGAGATGGACACTACCCCGCCCATAGTCTTCCTTTCTAAATATGAGAGACCCTTCTAATTTTTTCCCTCTATAAATCCTAAGGAGATTTTTTTTGAGAAGGTCTCTTATGTATCTCAGACGGGCCTGGAACTTGCTGCTGTCATTCTGCCTCTGTTTTCCCCAGTCAGTCATCATTTCCAGCTTATAAAATTATTTATTTTGGGACTACTAGAGATTGAAATTAGATGTTCCTACATGGTAGACAAACCTTCTATATATCACTGGACTGTACCTGTAGCCCTCTTTTCGTTTTTTTAAATTTATTATGAGATAGGTGCATTTTGGACTGGAGAGATCGCTCAGCGGTTAACAGCACTGACTACTCTTCCAGAGATTCTGAGTTCAATTCCCAGCAACCACATGGTGGCTCACAACCATCTATAATGGGATCTGATGCCCTCTTCTGGTGTGTCTGAAGACAGCAACAGTGTACTCATACATAAAATTTAAAAAAATTTTTTAAAGGAGAGATAGGTTCATTCTAAGATGTCTAATATAGCCTTTAACTTAAAACAATCCCCCATTAAACTTAGAACCTAGGAGTCAAATAGGGCATCCTTACTCAGAACAGGAAAGTTCAAAATCTGAGTCCTCTGATTCAGAGCAGAAGAGTGAAGACTCATTTCCGTCTTCGATGGGACTCAGGAATTTCAATCCTCTTCCCTTTCAGGTCATCAATACCATACCTTACACAAAAGTAAGCACTCAATTACTCCACAGTCCTCCTCGATCACTCATGCCCTCAAACCCAGTATCCCCAGACTCTCCATTCTTTGGCCAGACTCCCAGCTTTCCCAGTACCTTATCCAGTAGAAAAGAATACCCCCCGACAGCCCGTTCTCCCTAAGACCCGGGAATCCAAGTCTCTAACTCGATGCCCTCGCAGGAGCCAGGTGTCTGAGCCATCAACCTCATCCTTCCAAAGCCCAGAAATCCTGGCTGTAGTCCCTTCTGGACCCAGACTTCCCGACTAGGATGAACTGGCTCATGGATTAGGAATGTGGTGATCTCACGGCTCGTCCCTGCCCAGTTACCCTGCTGTCCCTCTCCAGGGCCCCAGCTCCCCCTCCCAGTCTTTCTTCCGTTTGGCTGGGACAGCGGGAACCGGAAGCCTAAGTCCCTAGGCAGGCTGAGACTCTCCAGCCTCTAGACCCAAGTCTGGACAGAGAGTTTGGCGTTGATCCCAGGAAGGAGGCGGAGATTCGTTTTCGAGACCCGGGCTGTCCTAAGATCGCCCTATATACGGCCCTGAGAAGCGCCTGCAAAGTCCCACCTCCCAGAAACAGTGGTCCTTAGATAATAACTACAGCAAGCGTTTAATTTGCATATTCCCGCCCCTAAGAAAACTTTTTCCCCCAAAGATGGGGCTTATTAGCATAGCTCCTCCCAAAGGCGGACTGCCTGACGAGAGCTCGTGGCCGGGCTCTGGGTGGGCTCAGGTTCATTAGCATATCCCCACCTCTTTTGGAATTCCCCGATTTTTGCAAACTTGTTTCCCCTACACTTATTAGTATAGCTCCTCCCTTCCCTGGCCGCACCTCCTCCTGAAGCATTGTGTCCTACAGGCCGAAGCTCATGTTTATGCAGTATTCATTAGCATAACCCACCCCTTGGTCTCTCCTGACTCCCCCTAGGCGGTAGCGGCGGCTGCAGCAGCGGTGGCGACATGAGCAGCGGGGCGGCGTCCGGGACTGGGCGGGGGCGGCCCCGGGGCGGGGGGCCGGGACCCAGGGACCCCCCGCCCGGCGAGACTCACAAGCTGGTGGTCGTAGGCGGCGGCGGCGTGGGCAAGAGCGCGCTGACCATCCAGTTCATTCAGGTAGTGGGCCCTCACCGGGGAGGGTGTCCCCGAGGTCGAGACTTTGAGCACTTTGGGGGTTCCCTAAAACTTTCACTTTTCCCAGAACCATCATTAAGACCCTCCTAAGAGGATCTCTAAACCCTAAAAGATCCCCTCTGATTGTGACTCCAAGTGCCCAGGGCCTCCACCCCCTTCTTGAGGGGAAGCTTTCTCCTAATATGTCCTAGTCAGATCACTCTCCCTGACCTGAGGTACCTGAGAGCCCGCTACTTAGTGTATCTGGCCCTGCTTACCAACTGGGAGTACCCTAAATTCCAAACAGGTACTCTATTCAGACCCTAAGCATTCCCTGAGGCTCCAATCTCCTGATCTTTGCCCAGACTTTGATTCTGCTGGGACCACCCCATCCTAAAAACAGGCACCCTGTAACCTCTGCTCGAAGAGGATTGCCCTTCAGACCCGAGATTTCAGAAAGATCCTGCTACATGACCGACCATTCTAGGAAAACACCCTTATTTGGCAATACCCCATTCTGCTTAATGCAGATCCCCCATCCCACCCCCCAAGAAAAACCAACCACTTTTCCGCCCTGTTTCCCACCCAAACTCCTTGCCCTCTTCCCTGAAAACCCTAAGTAGCTTCTCAAATCATCTTCAGGTTAAAAAAGAAAAGCATAGAATTCAGGTTTTTCACGACCTCCAGAAATCTGATACTTGGAAGGTTTTAGGACCTCTGCTACATCATGAACCGACCCTCCAGAATGCTCCAGACTGTTCTAACACTAGAGCATCTCCTAACATACTTTGGGGTCCTAATACCCCCCACACACACATACCAAACTCATCCTTTCTGCTCCTTGCACCCTTTCCAGCCCCAGCCCTCAGCAAGCACTATAGAGAGGAAGCCACCTTCAGCCTCAGCAGCCAAGTTCAGAAAATCCAGCCCAGCCCCGGAAATCTCCACCCAGTTCCCACGGGGAGCCTCCCCAGGGCAGGGCAACACTAGGAAAGTGAGGGTCCACTTGCTGTTGTAGAGGTTCCTGGGTGATAGACATTCACAGACAAGAAGCCTCCAGAAATGCTGTTGGGAGGTCTACAGTGGGAAAGAGGAGCCCAAATTTGAGCCCCTGGCACCCAGGGCCAAACCTGAAGATGGCCAGAGGCCTGGTTGGAGGTAGCAGGACCCATTCAGGAAGGGAGAGGCGGGATGAGGGTGGGGTTGTCTCTCTGAAGCAGGGTTGGAACTTAGACCTTCCTAGGGGAGGAGACACGGGAGGCTGCTTGTGGAGGAGGGAGGAGGAGGGAAGGAATGGGGGGAAGAGGGAGGGAGGGGCAAGATAGGCAGTTACTTTGGTCAACAAGAATTCTCAGAAGCTGATCACTGACCACTACCAGGCCAAGTGCTAAGTGTTAAACAGGGAATTCGCTCCAGTAAAAACTGTTTATAAGGTTTCAGTTCTCCAAGTGAGGAAACAGACTCAGAGACAGAAAGCGATTTGTCCAGAGTGTCGCAGCTGGTGTAATACTGATGAAGGACGATCGATGCTTTATAATGAAGAAGGCAGAGAGGCTAAGAGAGGAAACGGGGGCATCGGTGACAGGGACCCTCAACCTGACAGCTGGAATGGTGGAAACAGAACAGCTAGAAGCAGATGTACAGGAGCCCAGAGAGGGGGAGAGGGAAAGAGACGGGACAGTTAACTACCAGAGATGGGGGGGGGGCACTGAGACTGGAGGGGCAGAGACTTGGAGAAGATAGACACACACATACACACTGAGAGTGCTTCGGTGACAGTGACCTTCTCTATCCCCCAGTCCTACTTTGTGTCTGACTATGACCCCACCATTGAGGATTCCTACACAAAGATCTGCACCGTGGATGGCACCCCTGCCCGGCTGGACAGTGAGGATGGCTGGGCTTGGAAGGGAGGCAGGTGGCAAGGCTGGGGGGACTTTGTGAGTGTGCCCAGGACAACGTGGGAACCACACATTTCTCTCCCCGTCTCCACAGTCCTGGACACTGCGGGCCAAGAGGAATTCGGTGCCATGCGGGAGCAGTACATGCGTGCTGGTAATGGCTTCCTGCTGGTGTTTGCCATTAACGACAGGCAGAGGTGAGGCGGGTGGGGGGTGGGGCGCTGGTAGACCTGGAAGAGCACAGGACAGGTTTCTGCCCCTGAGAAGGGTGCCTCATGCTGCGGACGTCTCTTGCAGTTTCAATGAGGTAGGCAAGCTCTTCACACAGATCCTCAGAGTCAAGGACCGTGATGACTTCCCCATTGTGCTGGTTGGGAACAAGGCAGATCTGGAGACACAGCGCCAGGTTTGGGATGTCCCCCCTCCCCTGAGAACCTCCATTTGGAGATAGGAACCTCTCTCGGGACCATCTCCTCATCTGCACCCCTGGTCTTTCTATTGTCACCACTTTCACTTAGATATGACCCCCCCCCCAAGTAGAATCACCCATTGCTGAGCCACACCCCCGGCCATCACTGAGGGATTCTAGGCAGGACCCCTAGCACTGAGCCACGGTCTTGGCCCTTGGATACTGGTCTTTACTTGTATAATATGGTTCCTTTCCCTGAACAAGAACACCTTTACTTCTTGCCTGCCTGCCTTCTGGTTACCTAAAACATCACAAGCTCCCTGACATCTCGCCAAGATAGCTTCAACCCTCCTGTAGCCTCCTCTTGGGTCTTTCTAGAACTTTCTATTTTGAGCCTGCTGAGGTTATACACTAGAGTGCACCTTGAGGCTTTCCGCGTCCCCCCTCCAGGTCCTCCGATCCGAAGCCTCCTCTTTCAGTGCTTCCCACCACATGCCTTACTTTGAGGCCTCAGCCAAACTGCGTCTGAATGTCGATGAGGCCTTTGAGCAGCTGGTGCGGACTGTCCGGTAAGCAAGCACAGCACCCCAGCACCCCCTTTCCTGACCTCGGTCCTGGGCCCTGTGTCTCATACTCACATGCTGCGTCCCACAGGAAATACCAGGAGCAAGAACTGCCTCCTAGCCCACCCAGTGCTCCCCGGAAGAAGGACGGGGCATGCCCCTGTGTCCTGCAGTAGCCTCAAGTGACCAGCACAAGCTCTCGGGACCAGCTGCCTCACACTTGCTGTGTGGCCCAAGGCTCTCTAGCCGAGCCTCCTCTGGGGTCCCCAGGACACACTACACCCTCTTACCTTTACTGCCAGGTCTCCTGGGGCTACCACTGTGTGCCTTCTAGCAATACCTCCTCCTTTCCCCACAAGACCCTGGTAGGATGGGGAGCATCTTACCACTGCTGTATATAAGAAAAAATAAATATCACTGCCAAGGACTGGAGTCGCCTTTTATTGGGGGAGTTGCTGGATATGGGCCCAGAGTCTCATCCCTGCTAGGCAAGGGCCCAAACTCTGCATCTTCAGCCCCAATTTTCTGTTTGTTGGTTTGGTTAGGGGTTTAGTTTTGTTGAAGTTTTTTGTTTTTTTTTTTTTTTTTTCTTTGTTTTGTCTTTTAGGGTTTGTTTGTTTGTTTGTTTGTTTGTTTTGGTTTTTTTTTGTTTGCTTATTTTTTTTTTTCCGGAGCTGACAGCCGAACCCAGGGCCTTTCACTTGCTAAGCAAGTGCTCTACCACTGAGCCTAAATTCCCAGCCCCTTTGGGGTTTTGGTTTCTCAAGACATGGTTTCTCTGTGTAGCCCTGGCTGTCCTGGAACTCACTCTGTAGACCACGCTGGCCTTGAACTCAGAGATTCATCTATCTCTGCCTCATGTGTACGAGTACTGGGGTTAAAGATGTGCCACCAAGTCACACTGTATTTATAGTTCTAAATGGGAGTGGTAATCTGGCTAGATGGCTTTCAGGTAAAGGTGTTCGCTGCCAAGCATATTCTTCTTAGTTTAGATCCCAAAGGTCATATGGTTGGGGTTCTGGGTGGGGAAATCAACTCCTGCAATTTCCTCTGATATCTACACGAATGCTGTGACTCCTGCACATGTGCTGGATAGTTTTTATGTCAGCTTGACACAAGTTAGAATCATCTGAGAGGAGGGAGCTCCAACTGAGAAAATGCCTCCACAAGACCAGTCTGTAGGAAAGCATGTAGCACATCTGCTTTCTTTCCTTAGTTTAAATTTATTTTCTGTGCATTGGCGTTTGCTCTGCATGTGTGAAGTGTTAGGTCTCCTGGAACAGGAGTTGCAGTTACAAACTGTCCAGTAGGTGCTGGGCATTGAACTGAAGTCTTCTGAAGACCAGCCAGGGATCTTAACCAACTGAGCAAGGCTCTAGCCACATACCTTCTTCCTTAATTAGTCATTGATGGGGAGAGTCCTGTTCATTGTGGGTTTGGCATCCTGGGATGAAAGCCACTGTTTTAATAGAAAGCTGGGTGAGCAAACCAGTGAGCAGATCCCTCCATGGCCTCAGCATCAGCTCCTGCCTTCAGGTTCCTGCCCTGCCTGAGTTCCTCTCCTGACTTCATCCACACAGGAACATTCTCCCGGAAGAGTGTTTTTTTCCCAACCCTTTCCTCCTAAATTTGCATTTGGTTATTGTGTGTGTCATAACAATAGTCATCCTAAACTAAGATACCAGGTGTGGAGCCTGTAGCTCCAGCATTTCGGAGGCGGTAGGAAATTGTGGAGGTAACAGAAGAATGAGAGGTAATAAATTCAAACCGTTTAAGCTCTATGACAAGATCTTGTGTGTGTAGGGGGTGCTTAGAAAGTTCTAGAACTATACTATTCAATATGGCGGCAAGAACCTAAATATAGCTATTAAAATTAATTTCCTTGCTGGGTGGTGGCGGCACACGCCTTTATTCCCAGCACTCTGAAGGCACAGTTAGGTAAATCTGTGAGTTTGAAGCCAGGCCTGTCTTCAGAGTGAGTTCCGGGCAAGCTGGGGCTACACAGAGAAACCATGTCTTGGAAAAAATATTAGTTAATTTCCTCAGCCAGGCACTGGTGGTGCACACACCTTTTAATCCCAGTGCTAAGGGTGCAGAGGTATATTTCGGGGTTTGGGACTAGCCTGGTCTACAGAGTGAGATCCAGGATAGCTAGGGATACATAGAGAACTGGCCTTGAAAAGAAATAAAATTAAAAAAAATGTGTATGATGTTTTTCCTGCATGCCTGTGTACCACGCGCATGCAGTCCCTCCAAGGTCAGTAAGGCTGCCAGACCCTGTAGAACTGGGGCTAAGAACCCCAGGCTTCTGCCGGAACAGCAAGTGCTCTTCCGTTAAGCCATCTCTACGGCACATGGACCATTATTTGGCACATACGCCAACATGTCTACTCTTCATGTTACCTGTCCTGATTTAATAAATGGTTTCTGGCTGGGCAGTGGTGACGCATGCCTTTAGTCTCAGCGCTAGGGAGGCAGAGACGGGTGGATCTCTGTGAGTTTGAGGCCAGCCTGGTCTACAGAGCAGGTTCCACACAGAGAAACCCTGTCTTGAAAACCCACATAAATGAATAAATATAGATACAAATGCAGTTCCTCAAGTTCAAGATACCAGTAGTCACAGCTACCAGTGGACCTAACAGGCAAAGTAAATGTACAAGATCCCTACAGCTAAGATGCCTTCTGATTCTGGGAAATATCTCAGTCTACTTGTACCAAGCCGGGACTCACTCACTGATCTGGCCACACTGTGTGACATCATGGAGAGGGGGTGGCCAACCTGGTGACCATGGGACACCAGGCACAAACCTGGAACCCCATCTGATCCAACTATTTTGGGCCTCACTGAAAGGTCTCACATAGCCCAGGCTAGTCTTGAACTCTTGATCCTCTTCCTTCCAACCCCACCAACTGCTGGAATCTGGGGTGAGCCAGCGTGGTAGTCTGAATATGCTTGGCAGACAGGAGCTGTGGCCTCAATGAAGGAAGTGCGTCACCATGGTGGTTGGCTCTGAGACCCTCACATGCTAGCTGCCTGAAGTCAGTCTTCGGAACAAGATGTAGACCTCTCAGCTCCTCCAACACCTGCGTGGACGGTGCCATGCTTCCCACCATGATAATAGTGGATTAAACCTCAGAATCTGTTAGCCGGCCCCAATTAAATGTAGTCCTTTATAGTTGTCTTGGTCATGCTTTCTCTTCATAGCAATGGAAACCCTAAGGTAGTCAGCATCCTGGCTTGATCATCTCTCTTTGAACTCCAACACTCACCCAACACACCAGGGTGAAACTTCATCTGATCTGTCTGTGCCCTGTGCAGAACACAGGCCTTCACCTGCCCATCAAAAGTTGGCCTTGACCATCCCCCTACCCCCGAAGGTTTGGCCTCCTGTTCCCTTGCCTGGCTCCTAAATCTAGAACAGCAATCTGACATTTGTTTCAAGTTGTCTCCCTAAGTCCGCCCATGCCCCTCACAGAGCCCTTACTGGCTTCTCAATTCTATATCAACATTCACTACCCTTTCTGCCCTGGCCCACGACTGTGAATGCTATTCTGTATTTCAGATGGGACTGCTCATCAATGGTGTGTGTCCCTTTCTTTCTGTTAACACCACCTTTGGCCTGTATCCAACTTTCTGCCCAGGGACCGAGCAAGGACAAGAACCTGCAGCAATATGCTCTTGCCTTAGGCCAAGAAGGGGTCAACCCTTTCGAGAGGCAGAGCTGCAGCCTCTCCATCCTTCCCTGGTCTGAGGTCTCCAGGAACCCCAGCAGGGGGAACACTGCTTTGGCCAGGAAAGGCTCCTGTGTCATTCCCCAGAACAGAGCTGAGCTTTTCCCACCGTATGGGAGGGTAGGGTGTAGTTTTTGGTCTGGACACACTGGTTCTTTTAGGGCCAAGGTGCACACTAAGCAAAGGACAAGTCACTGCTTGCCCCGAGAAGAAAGCACAGGAATATACACGACAAGCCATTTTTGGAAACCTCCGGGGCCCACTGTCATTCCCGAGTTCCTAAGACAAGAGTCAAAGGCTGGCACAGCCTGGCTGGCATCTCCCTAGGCACGTGTCTGTGCCTGTGTCAGGGTTTCCGCCCTCTCCCAGGCTTTGGCAGTGATTTTGTTTTGGCTTTTTGAGAAAAGGTCTCTCTGAAGTCGAGGTTGTCCCAACTCTTCTCCACCCAAGCTCCAGAGGCCTGTCCCCCAGATTTGATGTGAGCATGACAGCCTGCCTCAACTAAAGAGGCTGAGGTCCAAGTTCAGGAAGCTGGATCTTTTCCCAGTCAACACTGCCCTTCCACTCTGCCAGGGTGGCCATCTTCTGCTCTAGAACCTCCACCAGGGACAGTAAACTCCGATCCTGGGATCTCCAGCTTCCATTTGCAGGGCTGGCCCACAATCTAGATCACGCCACCGCATATTTTGGCTTGCAGGTCATAACCACTGAAGGTCCACTTACAACCCTCTAGAGGATAATCCCATTGTTAACATTCCAATTTTAGTGTTTCCATCCACCTTGGGGGTGGGGAATCCAGACTCTTCTACATTAGGTTTCTAGCCCACAGCCACACCCCAGCCTCTCACTGGGGGATTCCAGGCAGTAGGTGTACCAGCAAGACCTGATCCTATCCCTTTTCAGACTAGCCTTAAGTTTCCATGGTAACTCCTCCTGGGATTACTTGGTTAACAGACCTGAGACAAAATTCCTGCAAACTCTTGGGAGAGCTGCAGGGACACTTTGAGCAACAAATGACTCAGTAACATAGTACCTAACATCCACTGAGGTACAGGCCCTTCTGTCCTCTGTGCAGAACACGGGCTGTCACCTCACCTGACATCAAACACTGGCTTCGACCATCTCCCACACTCTCAGCAGCCCCTTCGTGGCTTTGCCTGGCCCAGCCCCTGGCAAATCAAATCTAGAGCAGTAACCTGGCATTTGTGTCAAATTGCCTGTTAGTGCTGTTCCTCTTGGGTAGAATTCAGGATACTGATGCCCCTCACAGAACACTGTCCGAGGACTGTGAGCTTGGACAGACCAGGCTAGGTGGCAGCAAGGCTGTCTATATGCTTCCAACTTTTAGGTGCCCGAGTTGTCTTGCTGTGGAGAACCTCATCTCTGTACCAATGACTGCTACCCAGATCCTGACACCTGCTCTCCAGCAAGCAGCCTGCAAAGCACATTATTCAGGCATTCTTTAACAGTGGAATTTAACCAGGTGGGGTGGTACACATCTGTAATCCTGGCACTTGGGAAGTAGAGGCAGGGGGGTTCGAAGTTTGTCAGCCACAGCTACTTCATAGGCTTAAGCTACATGAGATGAAAAAGGGAGTTCAATTGCCTTCTGTGTAAGTCATCCAATGTGGGAAGAGAAAAGGGGTCCTCTGCAAGAGCAGCCAGTTCCCTTAACCACTGAGCTACCTCTCCAGTCCCACAAGGCTTTCTAGGAGTTCTGCAACAAGGCCAGTGGTGGATGTTTTAGAGTTTCCTCCTTGTCCAAAACCAGATTTTACGAAAACTCAGTGGGTTCATGGAAACGTCACACGGTGAAGAACTGAGGCCACCTGCCCATAGCCAAACAAAAACCTTACATGGGAATCCTACAGCCATAATTCCCCCGGGCAGTCGGGAAGACGGCAACTACAGTGGTTCCTGGGGACAGATCCCTGCCCACCCCAACCCTCGATCTTGACAAACCGTAACAAAATCCACACTTGTTTGAGGTCATTAAATTTCGAGGTCACACATACACTGACCCTAGGTTATATACCTAAGTGGTACTTCATCCAAGTTTCTTTGCGCCCTTGCCCCCACTGCCCAGGCCCACACACCGCCGCAGACAGAGCACTCCAGCCCGTTGGTAAAGTGTTGCTGTTGGGTTTCGTTTGGCTGGTTGTGTGTACACAGTGTATACAAGGTGAGTTGTACAGCGCCCGAGGAAAAGCAGAAGGTCGAGGAGAGGTGGGAAGAGGGCAGAAGGGAGCAGGGACCCGGCAGAGAGAGAGAGAGGCATTAAAAAATAGAACCACATTGAGAAGACAAGGGGAAGCAGGGTGGAGGGTGGGAGAGACAGATCGCTGTAGAAAAGGGAACAGGAGGGGCAGGGCAAGGGGAGTCTCCTCCCCCTCCCCCTCCACCCCTCCCCCACCCCAGGTATGTACAATAAATAAGATTAAAAATAATTAACAAGATGTTTGGCCACTCCCACCCAACGCCACACGCCCTTGGAGAGCAGCCTTTAGTAAAGATGTTGGCCTGGAGGGGGAAGCTTGGAGGGGAGATGGGGGGGTTCCCCAGTTCTCTCAAGCCACCCTGCCTCCCTCAACCATACATAAAATTTTCCTATACATTATGTACACGGTGCAGGGGCAGGGGCAATGGCCGTGTCGGGGGGAGGGGCTGGGCCAGGGGACAGGGCAAGTGTTACTAAATAGACATTTATACATATATATAAATAATTTCTCTGTACACGAATGGGGGAGGGAGTGAAAGGGAATAAAGGGGGGGGGGCTGTGTGGACACACCCTGGCTGAGGACGACCCCTTCCCTCCTGGCAGCAAGGGAGCCTACGAGTCAGCTCCGGAGGACATTTCTGGAGCTGTTCTCAGTTCTCAGTTCGTGGAGGAGGTGCCCTCCTCACCAGGCAGGGTGTGGTCACCCACAGCGACTGTGAGCCTGTGCTTGGGCCAGCAGGTCACTGAAAGAGTCAAACAGCTGCTCTAGCCACGGCTGGTTCCTCATGCACTGCTGGACCACCTCCTCTTGACCCAGGTCCTCGGCACCACCCTCGATGGCCAGGGTCTGCGGGGAAGAAGAAATGAGTAGGAAGGATGGTTAGGGAAGGGACGGGGCCAGGACCCGGAGACTGAGGAGGACGGAGGGGCGGAGGCTGGTGCTCACCTGGTCTCGGCAGCGCAGAAATGTGTGGTATTTGTAGTGGTGCAGAGAGTGGTAGAGGGTGTAGTACCCCGACTTCTCCAGCTCTACCTTGAACTCCTGCAGACAGAGGAGCACATGCTCACGTGCTTGGCCAGCGCCACCCCTCCCAGAGCCACCCCTCCCAGCGTCACCCCTCCCAGAGTCACCCCTCCCAGCGCCACCCCTCCCAGAGTCACCCCTCCCAGAGTCACCCCTCCCAGAGCCACCCCTCCCAGTGTCACCCCTCCCGGGCCGAGAGTCCTACCTGGGCCCGCACGACGCTTCTCTTGAGCTTGCTGAGCGTCTTTCGGTTATAGGGCTCCCCTGCCGGCCGCAGCCTCACGGCACCCTCTTCGGGGGATCCTTCTCCAGTCTGCTCCACCTGCAGCTGTGGGAACGTGTGCAGTGCATCCTGCGGGAAGCCAAAGGGTCAGGGGCCACCTCCCTGGACCCGCACCTGTCACCCAACTCCAGTTCTCAGATCCTTGCATCGTGTAGGCCTCAGTGTCCCAAGACAATTCCAAAAGACCTGCAGGTATATTTTGTCCCCTAGGCCTGGTTGACCCGCCCCTGTGATCCTAGCGTGGCCTCAGATCTCCCAAGACCCACAGCCTACCTACCATTCTGTACACCCCAAATTATGTGCTCCACAGACTGGAGAGACAGCTTTGCTCTCGCAGACAGCCCAGGTTTAGAGCCCTATGGACTGGTTCACAACTGCAGATATGAGGTAACGGACACACACGCACGCGCGCGCGCACACACACACACTCACACACACACACACACACACACACACACCCCTAAAGTTATGCATCCCGATTCACAGTGCCAGCCTCACCTATCCCAGAACTGTGCCAACCACATGCTGAACATCCGACTCAGACGTATGGAGGTCGCCTAGTCCCAACCCCTGAGTCTTCTCTCTCCTTCTTTATAAAAAGACGGAATCTCACTACTCGGCCCTGGCTGACCTAAACCCACAGAGATGCACACGCCTTTTCCCTTCCAAGCACGGGGACTGCAGGAACAAACCACCACACAACTACTTTTGAGTCTTGTAACATGACCGCACTAAGTAGTCCATGATGCCTTTGAGTTTTGATTCTCCTGCCCCAACCAAACCCCCACAGAACTGGAACGACACAGCCGGTCTACACAGCAAGTTCCAACATAGCCAAGACTACCTAGTAAGACCCCGTCTCAGCCACACCAAACCAAACCAACCAACAAGCAAGCCTAAAAAACAAAACAGCATATTAAACGCATTAACTAGAATCCTTAGAAACAGACAAATTTCACACTTTTATTTAAAAGCCAGACTAACATCTTGCCAGGAGTCTCCAAGACAACCTGATATGCTATCCCAGAATTCTCAGTGACAATCTGAATCCTCCAGACAGAACGAGCCTCACATGTTTACAGCGTGAATAGCATCAGGCATCCGCCATGTCCGGACAACCCGGGGCCTCAAGCACGCCACCAAGTGAGCCACACTTCCAGACCCACGGTATCAGGACTAGAATCCCCGGCACTCGCGATCCTCAGGTGGCCCTGGGATGTACCATCCAGCACGACGGGCCGTTCCAAAGGGAACTGACAGGCAGAAATGAGCCCAGGATTTGACAGTTCTGTCTCACAGGGGCAGGTGACAGGGTGACCAGACAAAAGCCTCAGGCCCAGGCCCGCTTCCCAGTGTAGCTGCTAGGAACCCTCTCCAGACCAAGCTCAGGACCGCAGTGAGCTTGGAATAACCCCTCCTGACCTCCACTGTAGGGGAGCTACTCAAGTGACCTCAAATTGCTGACAACCCACAGCCCGGTCTCCACACCTGATCCGGGCCCCACGCAATCCCCTCTCAGCCCCCCAGGCACCTGCAGAGCTGGGCTCAGTGACAGCCGCTTCAGGACCTTCTTCTTGTGCTCATTGAGGAGGCCGTCAATCTTCCGCATGGGTGGGAGATAGAGTTCATCTGTAAGAGCAGGGGTGTCAGCAGACAGCAGCTCCCATGAACAGGGTTTGTCAGGGGTCCCCAAGTCCCCTGCTCCCCGAGACCACTGAACCCAGGACCAGAGTTCCTTCGCCGGTGTCAGCTTTCATCTCAAAGGACTGACGTGTCCAGTGCTTACCCTACACCAATTCACAAGTCTCTCCCTCTCCTCAGAGCTTAACGCTCCTCCCGAGCCCAATCCTCAGCCTCAGGAAGCCAGGACCCACCCATAACTCCATATCCCTCCTCTGAGGTCTAGGCCCCTAGCCTGCTCCAGCTCACCATGAGTGTCCTCCAGGGCCTGGATCATGTCTGGGTCCAGGGCTGTGCTCACCAGCATCTCCACATAGCTCCTGTACATCTCTCGCATGGCCCGTGTCTTCAGCAGCCGTCCTGGAACTGCCCGCTCTGGGGAAGACACGGGACAGGCTCATTGGGAGGTCACTGTGCGGTAGACACTACTTCCAATGGCAATGACTCATGGTGCAGACCCCAGCTAGCAGGGCACAGGTGAGCCCCTGTTAAGGATGCCTCCATGACTGAGCTCAAAGAACAAAGTGTTTTAGCTTGGCCAGGCCAAGATCCCAAGAGCAGAGTGACAAGACCTGTTCAGGACCAGTGAAGTGGACCTGACTCAGTGCGGCCCCATTAAAACCTATAGAGACAAAGTTAGTTACCCAAACATCGAATCAAGACAGAGAGCAGCAGCGGTGGCGCACACCTTTAATCCCAGCACTTGGGAGGCAGAGGCAGGTAGAGCTCTGTGAGTTTAAGGCCAACCAGAGTTGCACAGTGAGATACAAACAAACCAAAACGGAGGTCAGGGGGCAGGACTGATTAGCTTAGCAGCTAGAGTGCTGATCTAGCACACGACAACAAAACCTGGCTCCTACGCCAATGCCCAGCAGCAAACTATGCGAAGTACGCTTGTGCTGGCAGAGGTGGGCACAGTAGATTAGAAGCTCAAGAGTTAGGGGCTGGAGAGATGGCTCAGTGGTTAGAGCACCGACTGCTCTTCCATAGGTTCAGTTTCCAGCAACCACATGGTGGCTCACAACCATCTGTAATGGGATCTGATGCCCTCTTCTGGTGTGTCTGAAGACAGCAATGGTGTATTCATAAATAAGATAAATATTTAAAAAAAAAAAAAGTTACAAGCCCATAGCCAGTTACAAGGTAGTCTGGGCTACATGAAATCGTCTCAACAGAAAGAGAAAAAAAAAAGGGGGGGGCGGGGGGAATAGATGAATACGAACTAAGTTGAAGAAATTAAATGGCGGGTGGGGATGGCTCAGTGGGTAGAAGCACCAAGAGCTCAAGCGGACACAGCACCATGTGGTAGCTCACAACCACCTGCGCTAGGTCTTGGGGATCCAAAACCTTCTCCACTGCACCAGGAATACACAGGGTGCAGACGTACAGGCAGAAGACAAACAGAATAAACGTGCATTCCCTCAGATCCTGAGGTATGCCACGTTAGCCATTGAGAGCCAAACGGTACAGGAAAGGAAGCAAACCCAGGAGAACAGGGCTGTCGCTGTTATCCTGGAGACAAGACAACAGGCTGTGTAGACAGCCCAACCCTCTAAACTCATGACAATCCTCCTGCCCCATCAGGGACACAGCAGGACATCCAGCTGACATGGAGCTCTTGTGGGGCCAACTCTAGCTAAGATTCTCCCTCAGGAGCTGCCTGAGACCAGGCAAGGTCAGGAAACAAAAGGCCCCGCCTTTCTCAGGGTCACCCAAAGCACCAGTATCTCTGGGCCCAGGATACAGCCTGGTCCAACATCTAAGGATCAACCTGTTATGAAGGAAAACCACCCTTTGATGAACATAAAGAACGCTTCCCACCCACAGCAGGTGCTCTGTCCTGATGCCTGCTTCCTCGCCTGCTTACGGTGTTTATTTTATTTATTTATTTATTTATTTTTAAAGGTTTATTTGGCATACACTTCCATAACCCTTTTCATCACGGAAGGAAATCAGGACAGGAACTCAACCAGGGCAGAAATACCGTAGTAGGAGCTGATGCAGAGGCTACGGAAAGCTTACTGGTTTGCTCTCCATGGCTTGCTCAGCCTGCTTTTTTTTTTTTTTAAAGATCTATTTATTATATGTAATATACAGTGTAGCTATCTTCAGACACTCCAGAAGAAGGTATCAGATGGTTGTGAGCCACCATGTGTATGCTGGGAATTGAACTCGGGACCTCTGGAAGAGCAATCAGTGCTCTTAACCACTGAGCCATCTCTCCAGCCCTGCTTACGGTGTTTAAGTTTTATTTATTTATTATTTATTCATTTTGCAGTATAGGAGATTCAAACATTGAGTTACATCTTAGCTTTGTTTTGGAAGTTTATTTTGTTTTTTTTCCTTTGGGCTTTCTTTTTTCCCCTTGAGACCGAGGCTTCCTATATAGCCCTGGAACTCCATCTGTAGACCAGGCTGGCCCTCAAACCCAGAGAGCCACATGCCTCTCTAGTGCTGGCATTAAAGGTGTTTGCCGCCACCCCCTGAGTCCCATATGGCTGTTTTTACTTTATCTTTTGAGTTAGGGTCTCACTAAGTAGCTTGAACTGAATGGGACCGAAGCTCAGGACTGGTTCTGAACTTTCTAAAGTCCTCAGCTGCTTTTTAGCTGGAAGACAGACTAAAGAATTATAACATCTTATGCCTGCCCCAAAAATGGAGCAACGTACCAAGGCCTTAGCAGACACAAACTAGTTACACAAGAAAGTGGTTATCACCTGGGGAGTCCCCATGGTCCCCATTTGGTAGAGGCTGCCCACAGCCCTCAAGCTGGTGTCACCCTGGACCCTCGTGCCACTGTTCCCTCCCTATGTGACCCCCTTTGCCTGCAGCTGCTGAAACCTACCATCCTCGCTGGGTGCGCCAGGGGAGGACTCGGAGTCCGATGAGCTGCCCCCAGGACCATCACCTGCTGATGCACTACCCACCGCCTCCTTCAGCCACTTCTTCCTCTTCTTTGGAGGTGGCTCGGCCTTCACCTTCGAGGGCCTGGCTTTGGGCAGCCGGGAGGTGGTGGACTGCCCTGTGGCCAGGCTCCTGTCAGTCCGCATTTGCCGCCCACTGGTGGTGCGCTCACTCCTCAAAGGCCGATCGCTACCACGGGTTACCCTTTCCTTCTCCTTCTCCACGGGTCGGGGTGGGGATGGCTTCTCTGGGGCAGGGGGCTCGGGTACAGCAGGTTCAGGGGTTGGCTCTGGAGGCTTCTCTGATGTCATCTTCTCGGGGGTCTCAGGCTTAGGAGGCGGGGCTGGGGCCTTAGACGGAGGTGCAGAGTTGCCCCCAACAGGGGTAGGGCCCTTGGTCTGCCCAGACCGTCTGGAAAAGGACAAAAGAGACTGTCATCACAGGCTGAAGACCCCCGCTATTCTCTGGGACCCCAAGGTCTATCTCATACTGCTAAATGTTTGTGCTTTCCTTCTTCTGGATGGGGAGGTCTCTGTTCTCCCTACCTCTCTAAGCCTCTCTCCTCCTTCCTTCCTCTGGGTCCCGACCTCTCTGGAAATGTCTGTCTCCCTCCCTCTGGGTCTTTGTTGCCCGCCTCTCCGGGACTGCATCCCCCGCCATGTTTCTCTTTCTCCTTCTGAGAGCTGTGTCTCCTGACTCGATCTCCCTCATGTAAAGCTCTATGTCCTGTGTATGAAACCAGCTTCACACCTCCCCCCTCAGCTTCACACCTCCCCCCTCAGCTTCACACCCCCCATCAGCTTCACACCTCTCCCCTCAGCTTCACACCTCCCCCCTCAGCTTCACACCTCCCCCCTCAGCTTCACACCTCCCCCCTCAGCTTCACACCCCCCCTCAGCTTCACACCTCCCCCCTCAACTCTCCTGCCACTGCTGGTACCTGACTGGCAGTGGGGGCCGGTGCCAGGGTTTCCGGGCGCACACCCTCACATAATCCTTCTTGTTGACATTCTCCAAGAACTTCACATAGAGGCGCTGGTACCGGTTTTTTGCATCCCCAAAATAACCCAAATACTGCGGAGAAAGCAAACATGCCGTGAGCGCTGGCCTGTGCTCCCGACCCGCCTCCAGAGATGGAGGCTTCCGCCCTGCGGAGAGGGACCCCAGGGTCGAGCGCTCTCCCCCACTTACATTACTAGTAGCACAAAACTGCCTCTGGCCATCCTTGATCTCTGGAGTGAACTTCTGCAGAAGGGCCTTCTGGACACGCCAGATGGGTGGGGGCTCACGGCCGGTCTGCAGGGCCAGCTGAGGAGAAAGAGACCGAGAACACCTACAAGGTTACCCTCACCCCTGCCCTGCTGGTGAGGTTACCCTCACCCCTGCCCTGCTGGTGAGGTTACCCTCACCCCTGCCCTGCTGGTGAGGTTACCCTCACCCCTGCCCTGCTGGAGACTTTGTCGCTCACACCTCTAATCCCAGCTGAGGCAGGAGACAACTGACAACCCATCGCAAGTACCAGGCAAGCAAGATACTGTCTCACGATTCCCTCAGCCCCAGGATGAAGCCTGATTTCACCCATGTCTTCCCTAGTATCTGACTAAATGTCCCCAAGTCCTCACTGATGAAAGCAAGGCACAACCTTCTGCGCCCAGCCAACTAAGTCAAAGTCTCACCAAGCTGCCATCTTTCTGGGTTAGCCTCCCAGTGTCTGCACTGAAGATGGCAGCCTGCACCATCAGGCCCAGCCTCCTTCTCTGCTGCTTAAGCCTCAGAGTTCGGACTTTGTTATTTAAGTAGGATTCACCCCAACACCCATCCACCATTAGTGACACACGGATACTTGCTAGACCCAGGATGATAGCAGTAAAGACACACAGACACTTCTGTATGTGAATTTTACCAAGACCCTCTCTGTGCCTCCTGTTCAGCAGGTACTGTTAGAACACATTCTTTACATTCACGTGACTCATCCAGGAGCCATTAAAAAAAAAAAAAAAAAAAAAAAAAAGCACGTGTAAGTAAACTGCACCAGTTCAAGCATCTAGCATGCTGGCCTCATATAGGGGCTCGTACTCACAGCAGACATCACTAATAGAGCCCAGATCTTGACATATCTGAATACAGAGCTATATAAGGCAGACATAACTAATCAATAACTTCTGATGCGATAATAGAAAATTTAGGAGGATTAGGTTGAGAGGCAAAAGTTGGAGGCTCATCCGTTACTGCTCTTCCAAGTTCAGTCCCCAGCACACATTAAGACAGGTTCCAAGAGCCTGCACATATAACATACACTTCCAAAGACACATATATAAATAAAAACAAATCTTTAGAGAGGCCAAGGACAATCTACCCAGCCCCCTTTTTTTAGGGACACAGCCTGAAGGTACCATCCAGCAACCAGGAAGAAGGCTTGGCCATAAACCAGATTTGCTAGGAGGCTGACCTTTGACTTCCAGTCTCCAAAGCTGTGAGCAAGACATCTGTTCCGTTTATCAGCCACAAGCTACAGGCTGTTGTTGTTGGGCGCAACAGTCTGAAGGAGACAGTGACAACTGCAAGGCTTTCCATGAGGCATTCAGGGCACAGGCAGCAAGACACACACAGGAAAACAGAACGGGAGCATCAGCTCTACTTCTTAGGAGGCTGAGGCGGGATTGAGAGCAAAGCCATGGGCTGGAGAGATGGCTCAGTGGTTAAAAGCACTGACTCTTCCAGAGGTCCTGAGTTCAATTCCCAGCAACCACATGGTGGCTCAAAAACCATCTGTAATGAGATCTGACGCCCTCTTCTGGTGTGTCTGAGGACAGCGACAGTGTAGTTATATATAATAAATAAGTAAATAAATAAATCTCTTTTTGAAAGGAGAGAGAGAGAGAGAGAGAGAGAGAGAGAGAGAGATCTCAAAGCGAGCTTCCAGATACATACTAGAGCACTATTTCAAGAAGGAAAGAGTTCAGGGGATATAGTCGAATGGTAGAGTGCTTACCTAGAATCCTGCAGTAAGGAGTAAGAGGTGTGTGGTTCAAAGACGGAGCGCCTGCCTAGAATTCTCCCAGTGAGACTGGGGAGTGGCTCAATATGCCACGTGAAACACCGCACGAAGCGCCACAAAGACAGGCTGGCCTCAAACTTACGGAGATCTGCCCGTCTCTGCCTCCCAAGTGCTGGGATTAATTAACAGCGTTCGCCACCACTGCCTGGCCTAGGCTGCCCCTCTTGACCTATCTCTTACATCCTCCACCCCAGTGTTTTAGCTCGAAGCCAGGTGTGGCAATCTGATTTTGGGACATCTGAGGAAGACTGACTTAAGGTTGAAGCCAGCCTGGGTTACAGATTGAGACCCAAGAATGTTTCCTGAAACCGAGAGACAGAGGCAGGAGGATCCTGGGGAGTTCAAGGCCAGCCTGGTCTACAAGGCCAGCCTGGTCTACAGAGTGAGTTCCAGGGACACCAAGGCCTATCACACAGAGAAACTCTGTCTTGAAAAGCAAAAAAAAAAAAAAAAAAAAACAGCAAAACAAAACAAAAACAAAAACCTCTCGGAATAGAGGTGATGAGTACTTGAATGCAAATGGCTGCTTTGCGGACCAGAAGAATATGGGTTTTGACTCTTGAATCAGTTATGTGCATGTCAAGGAGTTCTAAGAACTCACCCAACAGAAAGCACGGAGATACAGGAGGAATTCAGCTACTCCACACTTCGGTCCTTTCTTGTGAGCTCCCACATGGCTCCCAATCCACTTTAAGACATCACAGGCTATGTCAGAAGTACCCCCAAAATAAGTGTATTTCGGGGGAGGAGGGGGATAACATTTGAAATGTAAATGTAGAGGATATTCAATAAAAATAATTTCTGTATAGTGTTATCTTTAACTGACCTTATCTGCTCAACTCTAAAATATTCTCGGGACCCCAAACACAGCCTTGTAGCCTGCCAGGGAAACAATGTGTCAATGTCATCTCCTAACCCTGCCCTAAGGGGCACCAGGCCTCATGCATCAGGCAGCCACATCCGGGACTCTCTGAGCCAATGGGTCCACGCCCCCTCAGGCTTTCTTGCCCAATCAATGAATGTGAATACAAAACTCACTGTTCCGGTTCTTCAGGAGACGTCCAGGAAGCCTTTTTTGGGGCTCCTCATCAGGCACCAACCCCTCTTCCTCTCTGCCCCTCTGTTCTTTTTCAACTGGGCTTTTGAGTCTTCATTGCTGGTTTTATTATGTGTCTGTGAGTGGGAATGTGCGCCTGCGTGCAGTACCCATGGAGGCCACGAGAGGGCAGGAGCCTGCCCTGGTGCTGGAAAGGATCTGTGCTTGTGAAGAACCCAACTGACCTCTCCAGGAGAGTAAGCTCCCTGTTTTCACTCTTCAGGAGTGACCCCGGACATCACACCTTCTGTCCTCCCCGTTCTTTAAGGCCTGTACTTCCCGGCTCTCTTCTTGTCCATCATAACCAACCACACCCAGTGCCGGACTAGGAAGTGGCCCCCATACTGAGATGGCTAGCTCCCTGCAGGACGTGTGACTTTAGACAGCCAATGGGCAGGCCGATCACTGATCTCCATCTTGGTACCTGAGGATGAGTGGACCAACCTGATTATTTCCTGGGAATGTGACCTATGTAAGATGAGCTAAGCATGAACCGCTGCTGGCAACAGGAACGTGAGCAGGTGAGCGACACACACCCAGGTGCAGCATTTAAGAAGAAAGGTTAGCTGGGTCCAGTGACCTGCAACTCTCTACGTAAACCAAGTCAGCCTCCGACCTGTGGCAATCCCGCCTAAGGACAGGAATTATAGGACGGGCCACCATGCCTTGAAAGGCAAGGCAATTTGTGTGCCAGAGTTCAAGGCTGCTCAGAGCAACAGAGCAAAACCATTACGAAGAAAACAAACCCAAAAAGATCCCACCAGCAGGAAGGCAGTCACGGACGGTGGTGACCAATCCCGCTCGTTAGGCCTGAAACTTACCCCCAGTCACCTTCATCTCCCTGCTGACACCAACGAAGCCAGCAGCAAAAAGCTACATCTTCAAGAACAGCCATCCTCTCAGCCTTGGTCCCCAAGTCCTCCATGTTCCCGGTCCCTCTCGGTCCAGCCTCTCACTAGCATTTCTGCAAACCTGCCACAGTCCTCACACGGGGCTTTGTGAAGACCATCCCTCTCAGATGACTGTCACAACCTGCATGAGGGCTGGGTCCAAGTGTCACCTTCCTCTTACAGACAATGAGGCTAAGGCAGCCAGTGACCGTCCATTGAGTAAGCTAGCTACCCACGCAGCTTTTCTTTCGCTGCGTTGAGTTTCTTTTTGTTTTTTTAAGGCAGGGTTTCTCTGTGGAACCCTCGCCATCCTGGGACCCCCTCTGTAGACCAGGCTGGCCTCCGGAGTGCTGGGAAGGATCAAAGGCCTATATGTCCCTCCCGTCTGGTTCCAGCCTCACTTGGCTCTTCGACACTTGCCGCCAACTCATTTAACCAGCATCTCACATGAATAAAACATACAAGGGAGTTTGAAGACTCAAGGAGCACAGAAAAAGAACGTCCACCATCTTACTAACCCTTCATTTAGCCAAAGGAAACACCACCAACACGGAGACGCTTAAAATATTCAGCTTAAAGTGAGATGTATACAAATGGCTCCTTTCACCTGAATTTTTTTTTTTTTTAATCTGTGGAAATAAGTTAGTTTAAAATGTCATCTCAAAGACTGAAGAAGTACCTCAGCAGGAGGGCCCCCGCCTAGAGTCCCCCATCGAAGGTTCCAGAAACGAAACCAGAGCCATCAGATTTATGAGACAGGTGCCTTTATCTCATGAACGATCTCACTGGTCCTAGTTTCTAAGAATTCAGCAATAAATGTAAATCCCTTTATATGTGTACACACGCAGGCGTCAGGGTACATCTATGGGGACTGGAGTAGGAGGCTGGACACAGCTCGTGGGAATCTGTCTTTTCCTTCAACCTTGTAGAGTGCTGGGGGTCAAACTTGTTCCTGAGCAAGTGCCTTCCCCTCCCGAGCTTTGCTGCTGGCCCAGAACTCACAAATCATGCTAGACCGACAGGCCAACAAGCCCCCAAGAAATCCACAGGTCTCCACCTCCTAAGCACAGAAATTCCAAGTAGATGCCAACACAGAGAGATTATGGGATGGGGTTCAGTAAGGTCCCCAATACCTCCAAGGAGACCTCCCTAGCTTTTGCTTCCTTTGAACCCTCTCGTACCCCAGGCTGACCTCAACTCTGTTATGTAGCTGAGGCTGACCTCAGACTTCTGACTGCTGGTTCCACTTGCCAAGCACTGGAAGCCATGGGTTCAATCAATGACCTTCCTGCCTCAGCCTCAAAACAACAGTCCCCAGATGACCAGGCGGGTGGGGGAGGGGGTTGAACGCCAGAAAGAGAATCAATCAACGCAAAACCTGACAACATACAACCTCTGTATTTTACTGAGTATTTCCTCAGGGTTGTAGGAAAAGCCAGTCCAAGACCACAGAAACAGGTCCAACATTCCCAACACCCTCTGTGTGGGAGCCACAGTCACGGACAAGGATGGGCCAGGTCACATGACTGCACATCATTACACACCGGGAAGAGCTCCTCCAGTCATCAGCTGTGGCTGAGAAAATTGAGGCCGGGGAATGACAAGATGGCAGCCCAGCTCCTAAGCAGAGATATAACGGAGTCTAGTAAACCCCAGTGCAGGACACACCTACTTGCTCACCTCTAGGAGTCCCTGACACCAATAGGAGGTACGGCCTCAGGGCTCTGTGCCCCCTGCCTTTGCTCACACTTGCGGAGTATTTTAAGCATCTGAGTCCTTGCCTGGCTCCTTCTCTGTCCCACACCAGCTGGCCAGTAGTATCAGATGGATGGCCCTGGCTCCTGTCCCAGCGTAGGTCAGTGAATGGGCCCCTTCAAAAGGCCCATTGGTCTTTCTGACCTGTAAGATGGGGCTAGAGAAGCTTTGAACCCTGTTCACCAGGGTTAGAACGCAGGGCAGGAGACGTGTAGAAAGCTTGCAATCTGCCCAGATTACACTTACAGTGAGGCTCAGGCCAGCCTCGAGAACTCAGGGAGACCTGGCCTGTATCCAGTGCCTTAAACTCCCAGTACTAACAAAACACCCAACTGTTAGGTCCACCTCTCAAAAGATTCTTAGGAAATAAGTTTCTGTACTTGTCATGAATTCAATCTAATATCCATGGGGCCTGCAGAAAGAAACTGCCGACACTCAACACATACAATGTGCACAAAGGCACCGGTTAATCCCACAACTGACATGCCTAACAGCCTCCCAAGGCCAACAACAGAGAGATGGCAGCCAGCCAAGTACCAGCTCTGCTTCACGGGAGCTCTGTCATGTCCTACCATGGATAGAATCACTCTTGACCAAGCTCTCACAGGGGCACCCTACACAAGCATTTCATTGCTGGGTCACACCTTCGGTACCCTCATAATCCTGATCCAGTCACATAAAGCCTATGAACCAAACGTCCTAGAGGCCACCCCAAACTTCCCGGGGACAAGATAAGCAGGAACTTGGCTTAAGATTACTGGTTATTTATAGTTTTGCTCCACCACTGGTGTGAAAAATACCCACAGATGATATGTTGCTGATAAATATGTATTTACAAAACCAGAAGCCAGACACCTTTAGTCCTAAAACTCGGAAGGCAGAGGCAGGCAGATCTCTGTGAGTTCGAGGACAGCCAGAGCTCTGCAGAGACCCTGTCTCAAAGAAAAACAAACAGAAAAGCAAAACTGGACTAGACCAAGTATGGTGGTGAACCCCGAGACTGAGGCAGGACGGCTGCATGTTTGAAAGCATGTCTTATCCAGTGAGACAGAGACCAGAGAGAAACCAAAGTAACCTCTGCCTACGGGACAGTGGGTCTCTATCAACAGGCAGTGACTGAGCTACATTCCCGACCTTCTTTTGTATTTACCTCTTTACTATACTTTCCAGGCTGGCTTTCAGTCTACTCTATGCCGTAGGAAGGTCTTGGACTTAGGACCCTCCTGTAACAACCCCAAGAAACCTGGGATAGCAGGCTGGCACTCGCAGGGCCAGAGTTACATCAAGAACTTAAAATCTGGGCTGGAGAGATGGCTCAGAGGTTAAGAGCACCGACTGCTCTTCTAGAGGTCCTGAGTTCAATTCCCAGCAACCACATGGTGGCTCACCACCATCTGTAATGGGATCTGATGTCCTCTTCTGGTGTGTCCGAAGACAGCTGCAGTGTACTTATACACACAGAATAAATAACTCTTAAAAAAAAAAAATCAAAAACCTAGCCAGGCGGTGGTGGTGCACACCTTTAATTCCAGTACTTGGGAGGCAAACACAGGCGGCTCTCTGAGTTCTGACCTGAGGCCAGTCTAAGTCTTATCTACAGAGTCAGTTCCAGGACAGTCAGAGCCACACAGAGAAACCCTGTCTCAAAACAAACCAAAGCCAAGCCAAATGACCACAAGAACAACAAACCTCAGCCTGCCACACCGTGAGCGTCCTCGGGCAAGTATCTCTTACAACACTCACAAGCTACACAGAAGCATCAGGTTGGTGGCAGATACACAAATGGAAGACTACAATCTCTGGTTGGATCCCCCCCCCCCAATCTAAGTCCCCAAGAAATGGAATCACCAAGAGTCTAACTGCGACCCCCCTCAATGCAGCAACGGACCTTGCCAGGCAAGATGCGCCCACTGGCGTATTAGCGGCATGAAGGTTCTGGGGGTGACTAACTGCTCCGACTGCATTAGCTATGTAAGAGACTGATACCCAGTAAAAGTGCTGAAGGTTTCTCAGCCCTAAATAGTACATTTGTATCAACTCCATGAAGGCTTGGGGGACATCATGGAAGGTGGGGCAGGATGAAGGAAAGCAAGGGTCTTCACCCATCCCATCCATCAGCCAAGTGAGACCGTGAACCCAAAAGCAGCCTAGCAAGCCCACCTGCCTGCACCCCAACCCAGCCTGGCCTGTCATTCATCAGCTAGTCAGTCAGCGGCCTCTTGGTCAGGCTCCATCTGAGGACACTGCTGAGGCTCACCTTGAGGGAGGGTATGTCTTCCGCACGAATGACGAACTCATCCCGCTCTCGGAAGATGCCCTCTCCCCCACTCTCCCCAGCCTCCTCATCCGTCTCCCCACACACAGCTGCCGTCTCCTGCTTCTTGGCCAGGTGCAAAGGCCGAGCATCTGCAGGTTCAGGTTCCTCTGGAGATGGGGCGGCAGGCTCCTCTGGAGGGGCGACCGGTGGGACCGTTGTGGGGGCTGGCGGGGGCGGTGGAGGTGGTGAGGGCAGTGCTGGTGGAGGAGGTGGCTGTGGTGGTGGAGGTGAGTTAGCCACAGGAGTCACCAGTGGGGCGGGTGAGGGCAAGGCTGGAACTGGGGGTGGCGGTGGAGGTGGGGCAGGCTGAGGTGTTGGGGCAGGAGGTGGAGTAGGTGGGGGCTTCTCCTCCAGCAGTGGGGGCTCTAAGAGAGAGGGTGGGAGATAGTCATTAGGTCTATCGCCATTCATTGACCATGTAGCCCAGGCTGGCCTTCAAAACCTGAGTGCCCTGCTTCAGTCTAAGAGCTAGTTAGAACGGCAGTCATGTGTCACTATGCCCGGCTCTTCTAACCTTACAAATCCTGTGTCCCTAATGGCAACTGAGCCCCCAGCATATCTACAAAGCCACGTGTGTCCTTACTGAGGGTAGACAGCAGAGACAGACTCTCCTGTAGAGGCTCCACTTCTTGGTCCATTTCTAGGTCCTTCTGGGAGTCCGCCACAGTAGCTTCAGCATCTACATGGAACTCTTGAACCCTATCTTACTGCCCTAAAGCTGTTGTCAGTCCTGAGCAGTCTCCTAACTCCGCATCCCGATGCCTCCCAACTCCAAAGCTCTCTAGCAAGCCCCCCAGTCCCCATTCCCTCCTAGGATGCTCACGGCCTTTACAAGCCCCTCCCTTGTCTACTCTTTCACCGATTTGATTTTCTCTTGACAGACATTTATCTAATTACATGCATGTGTGTGTGTGCACAAGCGTGTGCATACCATGCATGTACAGGGGCCTACAAAGGCAGAAGAGGGTACCAGATCCCCTGGAACGGGAATTGCAATGTGGGTGTTGGGAACCCAACCTGGGTCCCCTACAAGAGCAGTAAGCACTCTTATCCACTAAGCCATCTCTCCAGCCCCCCTAATTACTTTTGCTAGTAATAGAACCCAGGTTTTTCACTCATTAGGAAAACCTAATTAAGACTCACCATGAGTCCCTTTGCTGGTGAATTCCACCACTGAGCCACGCCCCCCAGCCTCTCCTTGGGGGATTTTAGGCAGGGGCTCTACCACTGAGTCCTCACTGAACTCACTGCTTACTCCTCAGAGCACTTCTGAGGCTCACAACCACCAACAGTTCCTTAAACTTCCCTTGGCTCCACTTTACCGGGCCCCCAAACTTACACCCTACTCTCTCCCCCAGCCTCCTCAAGGGCCCAGCACCAGGCTTCCCTGATCCCCTGCTGAACCTCAGAGCTCACTAAAAGATGTTCCTCTAGGTAGTGGTAGTACACCCAGCACATGGGGTCTGCGAGTTCAAGGCCAGCCTGGTCTACAGAAAAAAAAAAAAAAAAAAAAAAAAAAGGTTTTTTTCCTGTCAGCCAGGAAATCATCTGTCAAGTGTGCTTTTCTACACAACATAAAAATCCTTGAAGTAATGGATAACCTAGACAACTTTATCTGCTGACTCTGATAAGCCTCACCCCACCCCCGGACCACCTCCCAAGAACTCACCAGGCGTGCCATTGCTGTTGGTGCTGGGCAGACTTGGGAGAGGGGGTGGACCGGAGGCTGCAGGTCCAGTGTCTAAAGGCGGCTCCTCCGGTGTGGACGTGTCCTTAGGCCCTGTGAGGAGCGGTTCGTCCAGGGCTGAGATGGCTGAGGAAATGCTCTCCTGTAGGTCTCGGTTCTTGGCCACAGAGTCTTCTTCATCCGAGGAGAAGGAGGGCAGAGTCTCCAGGTTACGTTTCAGCTCTTCATCCAGCCGCTTACAGGGTGAAGGGCAGCCAAGTCCCAGCCCCTCGCTCTCCGCAGCCTCTAACGCGCCTCCCAGGCCAAAAGGACCAGAAGGTGCCGGGTGCGGCACAGTGGGCACGGTGGGCGGTGGGGGCTGCAGGCCTCGGGAGGGCACAGAGGCTGGCACACTCTTAGGGGGGCTTAGCGGTGGCGTCAGGCCAGTTTGGTAAAGTGGTGGGTGTCGCTTGCCTGACTTGAGAAAGTCAAGGAAAGAAGCCATGAAGCCTGACTTCATCTCCGGCTGCTTCTCTTCTACCTCCTTGATCTTGGCTTCAATTTTCTCCCGGGTCAGGTTGGAATCCAGGCTGTTGTGGTCTACCCCCGAGATGACATCATTGGAAGGTGCTCCCAGACCCTCGCCAGCCTTGGGCACAGACAGCTTGATCTAGACATGGGGACAGCGAAGTGTCATGATCCAGGGGCCCAGGCTTCAGGTCTAATCCCTCAGACCCAGGCATCCACCCCGGAATCTCACGTCCCTTCTCACTTTAGACCACCTCCAAATTCCTGCACCCAGTCTGTGAAGCCTTGGGTTTCAACACGACTGACCGTACTTAAAGAGACCGGAGGGCAGGCCGACAGTCCCTTCTAGACCCAGACCCTCCACAATATTCGGGCACACAGAATATGAATGCCAGCCCACCCTTCCAGGCACAAGACTTGGGTCCTGACACCCTGTCTTCTCGTGAGCATCACACTACAACATTTTATCTCATAGAAACTCCGGAATGCTCCCTAGGTGACAAGCCTGATGCCTGCCTAGCCCATCTGACACCTTCAATCTCAGACACTCCAACCCAACCCCTCCCACACCCAGTCCCACTCACCTTAAGTGGCTTCAGGGGCTCCAACCGGGTGCCTCCCATTTCTTCAGCCTTCCTGCCTCTGCCCCTGCCCCGGCCCCGAGGTTTCTTGGCCCCATCAGTGGTTATGGAGGCGGAGGCGGGCCCTGCCATGGCAGGACCCTCCAGTGGACGAATCCTGGGCCTCCCCCTGGGTCGGGGAGGGCCGTCTCGCTTTGCCTTGGTGGGCTTGCGGCCACGACGACGCGGACCATCGGGACCGGGGTTGGGTGGGCAAAAGTCTATATCTCCCAGCGGCGAGAGGGCTGGTCGGGAGCGACAACTAGACACCAGATCAGGCAGGCGCCTCGGGTTTAGGCGGATATCTGCGGGCACATCGGCTTTGTCCTCATCGGCCTCAAACTCATACTCCTGGGCATACAGCTTCTTGGGCGTCTGGAAGGGGGGATCGCGGCGCCGGAGCAGGTGGAAGGAGGACGTCTTCAGCAGCTTCTTCGGCTTGGTCGAGCAGAAGATGGGCGAGGTGAGGCCACCCTTGGGCTCAGCGACGGGCGGCGGCGGCGGTGGAGGTGGCGGCGGGGGTGCTGACTGGTGTGGCCCGCTCTGGATCAGGCCCAGGGGTTCTGCATTGACTGTGGAGGGAAGCTCAGGGGGTTTGTTGGGATCCAGACCCAGGCCTGGAGTATCTGGTCCAGTCCCAGATGCCCGGCCTCCACAGTAGGGTCCATAGGGGTCATAAGTAGCGGGACCAGGGGGTGGACCAGCACCAGTTTTGGGGTCTCCGTCATCCTCGGTCTGTCCAGCTTTGCCATAGTCATCAGCTGCCCCTCCACCAAACATCTCCTCCATGGTGGGGAAAAAGCTCCGATCCTCGTCCTGAAGCAATGAGTCAGGGAAGCAAATAGACGTGAGGGGCACGAACCGCGGTGCCTTGGTCCCTTGAGGGCTGGGGCTTCTGTAGGCGCCTGCAGGATCCTTGCCCTCTGAGTTAGGTGGTCCCACACCGGTATCCCCGGGCCCTGGTGGCAATGGTTCCAGAGCCCCGAGTAATTCTTGCATGGCTCCGGGAGGCTCCAGGCTCTCCTCAGGTCGTAAGCGAGGGCTTGGGGCTGTGGGCTCCAGGCCATGGCCGCGAAGGTGGGCTTCGAGCTGCAGAGGCATAGGTGGTGGGGGTGGGGGCGGCGGCTGGGGAGCCCCATCCCGGGTAGCTGGCTCGAGGAGGTGAACGCCGACTTTGGGGGCACTGGGTGAGGGACTGGGGGCATGGTTGAGCACGGAAGGGAGCAGCTGGGGAGGAGGTGGAGGCAGCACCATTGGAAGGTCAGGACCTCCAGCCTCCAAGAGGAGGCCATGGGGCGTTGGCTGAGTTGCCTGGGCCGTGGGTGGCGGGGGAGGTGGGCTCTTCTGCAAGAAGGCTCCCAGCTCCTTGGCACCAGCTCCATAGTGAACAACTGAAGTGGCTAGTCCCTCAGGAGTCTCACCACCCCGTTCGGGCCCCTTCTTCTTGTCCTTCATCCTCCCCAGGCCCAGCTCCAGTGTGGCTGTGGCACCCTCATCCAGACTGGCACTAGTCCGGATGACACTTTGCAGGTGGTACCTCTGGGGATCTTCCTTGGCTAATTCGTACGGTGTGCCTGGCGGTCCACCGGCTCCACCACTGGCCCCAAGTCCCTTAGAGGCATCCGTGGGCCCATCCTCACCCACCAAGCCATCTGCCCCTGAGGTCCGAGGCGGGCTAGGTGCCTGAAGCAGGTGCTGGATCAGAAATTCTTCATCTTCCGTGCGCTCAGTGGCAGCGCCGCCAGGGCCAGCAAGCAGCTCTGAGCCATCACCTTTTCCCTTGTAGCCACCTGCTCCGGCTGCATAGCTGTTAGCTCCAGGGGGTGCCAGGAATGGAGCCGAGGCTAAGACTGAACTTAAGTATTTGCCAGGGGCTCCTGGAGAGCCAACACCAGGAGGGCGGCCAGTAGCAGGCGGTGACTGGAGGGGCCGAATAATGTGAGATGGGCTGGCCTCCCCGCCCCCTCCCAGAGAACTGGGTCCCCAGCCACCTCCATGGCCTGAGAGAGCAGGGGAGTGACCAGTACTGTAGCTGAGGGAAGGGCTGGCTGTGGGGAGCCCCTGTGAATGAGCCGCTGGCCCTGGGTAAGGCTCACTCTGCACCCCATACAGCTGACCCTGAAGCTGGTCTGGAGAGTAACTCTGACAGGTAGCCAGGCCAGGAGGCGGGGGACCACTGGGAGGCTGCGGGGGACCCCCAGAATAGTTAGGGCCTTTGCTTAAGTCTTGTGCTTGACCTCCTCCAAATCCTTGCCCATAGGCCTGGGGCCCCAGAAGCCCTTGGGGCTGGCCAGGGGAATATGCCTGGCTCCCGGCCCCACCAGCTCCAGAAGCTTTCCCAGCAGCATAAGCAGCTGCCGGTCCACCCAGGCTCTGACACTTGGGTGTGGCCGTGGACCGAGGTGGTGGAGGCCTGGTGGCACCCCCTGTGGCTGGCCCATAACCCCCCTTACTTGTCTTGTACCCCGGAGACTGGATGATAGGGCGGTACCCACCCCCACCCCCAGCCGCACCTCCCCCAGCAGTTTCCGGTCCTGTAGCCCGGCCAGCTGCTCCAGCTGTGGCTCCACTAGGCCCACCCTTGCTAGGTTCTCCAGCACCTGGAGAAGGTTCCCCCCCTCCCAGGGGGCTGCAAGCCAAGCTGGCCCGGTGGCCCATTGAGGGATAGCTGCCTCCACAACTCAGATAGTGCTGCAAGGAATGGGCTGGTGGTGGGGGCGGTGGGGGCTGGGCACTGGCAGGCCGCTGATAGTGTTTGATGACCGTGTCCTGTCGGGGCAGGGCCCGCTCCGGCGGTGGACCCGGGGCAGCACCCGAGAAGTTGTAGAGCTGAGGGGAAGATGGCTCGGCAGCCGAGGCGGCAGAAGAAGAAGCCAGCAGATTGAACTGAGTCGGGAGGTGGCGGGGAGGTGGAGGTGGATCTGGGGGACCAGGACGGTAAGGGGGAGTCTGAGCAGGACCAAGGCCAGCAGGCCCCAAGACACCACCCCCTGCCAGGCGCTCAAAACCCAGAGAAGAGGGCACTGTAGCAGCCTGGGAGGGTTTCAGGTGGAGCACATCATGGGGGGACAAGAGCCCATTAGCAGGAGGACTGAAGGGTGGGTCCTGGAGGCTGAGGGATGAGGGTACTGGGAAGGGGCGGCTGCCGAAGGAAGCCGGGTGCTGGTAGGCAGACAGGGCAGAGGAAGACGGGAAGGTGCTGGAACCTGGGAGGGTACCAGAGATGAAGAGTTCCGTGGGGCCCGGTGTGTGCATGGCTGGGGATGAAGAAGACCATCGGTCAGAGTGGACCAGGAGGAGACAGCCCTTCTCCGGCCCGCTGGGAACAGCACTTACCTGTCTGCCAGGAAGGACTTCGGAACTGGGAAAGGAGAGAGGAGGCGGAAGGACCAGGCTGGGGGCCCCGGGACTCCAGGGCCGAGATGAGGTTCATGACGGAGGCGTCGGGCCCTGCTGAGCCCGCGTGGTGGAGGCCAGTGTCAAAAAGTCCAGAGAGGCCTGACAATGGACAAGTGAACAAGTCAGCCAGGTAGGGGTGGTGGTGGCTGGATCAGGGGAAAGCCCTGAACCAGGGACAGGACTGGAGGGAGGAGCCAAAGATAAGCAAATGGACTCAGTGCCTTTCAACTCAGGAGGGCTGAGGCAGGGGGATCAGACCTTCAGAGACAATTTGAGCAACTGCATGAGACCCCTATCGCGTTTATTAAAATAAAGAAGGAATGTGGGGAGGAAAGGAAGGAGGCTGTGGAAGGCTCTGGGTTGGATTTCCAGCACACAGAAGTACGGACGAAAAATCGAAGGAGAAAAAATAAAAGGCAAGTGGCAGAAAACGGGGAGAGGACAAGGAGAGCAGGGGCAGACTGCACTGGTTTAAAAATCAAAGGTGTGGGTACTGAGGACAAGGTGGAGGATGAGGTTACTCTAAGCAAACAGGGGGAGGGCCAAAGAACTGGAGCCAATAGGGAAGAAAAAGGAGCCAACCAGCCAAGAGAATCCCACAGGGAAAGAAAGGACTGGGGGTGGGCTGGAGGGAGAGGAAAAGCCTGGAAGAGAAGGTGGGATTTGGGGGCCCCTGATGGGTAGCAGCCAATAGGAGGCAAAGGGGCGGCGCCATGAAGGGACTGACGAATCCGGCGTGAAATAAAGCCTCAGAGGCAACCAATCACAGGAGAAGTGGCAAAAAGAGGTCCAGGACCCAGAGCAAGGCCAATTAGCAGGGGCGGAACTTTAAGCAACCAATCAGATATCTGAAAGGGCAGACCGGCCCCAGCCCTCCAGGATGGGGAGTCCGTACCTGCCGGGTGGTGGTTGGTGGCATAGCTTTGTAGTGGGTGGGGGGCCGCGTAGGCCTGGCGGTGCAAGATGTCGGTTTCTGGGTGGGAAGTCCGGGAGCTGCCGTAGACCAAGCTGAGAGCAAGGGAGAGATGTCAGAATATCCTCTCCTGCTATCCTTTGAGAAGGGGGCTAGGAGGAACTTCCCACATGTCTAAAGGTGTTACTCCAAAGAACCCTGAGGTAACATTAGAGAACCCAGTTATCCCATGGGAGGGGGCAGCGGCCAAAAGAAAAACATGATGCTATTCGGGAGCACTTAAGAGTCCCACGTTTGCAAACACGGGCATGCGGGGACACACTGGGGACGAGGGAAGTCAGGGGAAGCGTCTACAGCAGTCAACATGAAAGGTGTGATCCTTCTTTGGAGTCCTCCCTCCCGCCACAACAGAGCCAAAGGTCCAACACTGTGGGAGACACATGCACAACCCTAGACCCGTTGAAACAGCACAGACCCTGAATTAGGAAAGGAATCCAGCCAGGCTAGGAGCAGGAGGTAGCTTGTGTCCCAAATGGCAAGGGGAGAAGTTGGGGAGGGGACAGGACCCAGGGAAAGTCCCAGGTACAAGTACCGACACGAACTCGTTGCATCCCCAGGGGCTGAGGTTCAAGTGCACCGACCTAAGCAAAGCCAGGTGCGTGTACAAACAGGAGTTCAATTCACCCGTGGAGAAGAAAAGGTCCCGAGTGTGAAGTCCCACTCTAAAAATCTGTACACGCTGGGGAAAGCTAAGTGTTGAGGGGGAGGAGGACGAAGGGCAGGTGAAGATTGAGGACACACGGCACAGATTAAACTGCAAGAGGCAGGTTCACGGGTGTACGCGCGGGTAGCCACGCATGCACAGGGCCCACGCACACACACGCAAACACCAACGGGGTAAAAGATACGACTCTATCCGAGAAAGGGCCCAAATCCGTGGCCTTGGATCAGAGGGCAAATAGCACACCATCAACCAGGATTCGCAGCTTTGAGAAAGGTGGGGAGCAAAAGGGGGCGTGTCCCTAAGCTCAGGACCCCCCCAACACACAGAATCCTAGTTTAAGAAGGGGGCGGGGCGCCTTGCCCACTCTGCGCGGGGAATTTCTTGGAGGGGGGAGGGCCTGAGTGGGCCAGCCTCTTGCAGCCCCGGAACAATAGGACCTGGAAGGGGGTGCGCGCCCCCCAGGTCTGCGAGCTAATTCTCCTTTCCCTCCACCTTCGCAGTTGCAGAGCCAGGGGCGCCCGGGGGGAGGGGTCAGCAAGCCCGGAATCCAAAGATGGGGGGCAAGTCCAGGCCTTGCTTCGCCAACCCTTCCCATCTTCCCAAGGCCTTCCCGGTTCGAATTTGTTTTTGCGCCTTGCCTGCTTCGTTTCTCTCTTTTGCAAGCCGGAGCTGGCTTTGGCGGAGTTTGCAATTTGCAAACTGGGGCGGCGGCGTTGTTACAAACCCAAAGAAGGCCGCTCCCTTGCAAAAACCGGAGGGGGAGTTGGCGATGCACGCGTTACCGAGCGGGCCCCAGGCCCAGGCCAGGCAGGAATCCCCCACCTCTTGGCCCGTTTCTCTGGGTTCCCCCCTCAGCTCCTTACCTAGCTTTCGCTGACCTCTCGTAACTCCATCCCGCCCCGGCGCCGAGCGGGTCCCCGAAGCCGGCGCTGGGGTAGTTCCTGTCCATGAATTGGCCGCGGTGGAAATTGGGGGGAGGGGGAGGGAGGGGGAAAGGAGGGGGAGCGCGCGCGCTCTCCTCCGCCGCCGCTCCCTCCGCTGCTTTTTTCCTCCCTTTCTCTTTTTTTTTTTCTTTGCGGCCACCGAAGGCCCGGGAAGGCCCCGGGCGGGGGAGGGAGGGGGCAGGGACGGAGGGGCGGGCAAAGGAGGGGTGCAGCCGCTGAGCCAAGGAGGGGGGGTTCCCCCTGGAGGAGGGAAAGGGGGGAGGAGGGACCCCGCTGTCTCCGCCTTTGCCCCGGCGCTTGCAAGAGAGAAGGGGGAAGCGCGCTCGGGAGGGGGCGTCCCGGACGGCCCCGGAGTGGGTGCGGGCGCTGGGTGCTCGCTCTTTCGCCGCCGCCGCCGCCGCCTCCTCCTCCTCTGCGCTCACGGTGCAGCCATCTTTGCACAAGGCGGCTGGGGGAGGGGGGAGGGGAAGGGGGGCGGGCGGCGGGGTGTCTGGCTGCGCTCCGCTTCCTCCCACAATCCCGTGCAAATGCAAAAAAAAAAAAAAAAAAAAAAAAAAAGAGAGAGAGAGCGAGAGTGAGCGAGCACTAGCGGAGCCTGGGAGGCGGGGGGAGGGAGGGAGGGAGCAAGTGAGCGCGAGCGCACCAGCGGAGCCTGGGGGTGTAGGGCACAGCGCCTGTACAGAGATATTCAGCTCCACCGCGCGCAAATGCACCCAGTAAGGGGGCTCAGTTCTTTTGCATTTTTATTTTTTCTCATTGTTTCAATTTTGATTTCTTCCACCCCCCTTTCCTTTCTCAAAGGGTTTTTAAGTAGAGGGCAGCTCAGATCAACTCCATTTACCCGGGTGCAACACAAGCGTGACACCCAGCTTACAGTACATTGCAAAAGCGCACCCCCTTTATACTGGATTACGAACCGCCCACATGCCCGAGTGGGGAAATACACGAAGTCAGGCGTGTGCAAGGGCCTGGTTCCCCGCGTGTACGCGCCCCGCGGCACCAGTGGGGTGACAGCCGAGTCACGTCTGGTCCGAGTTTCCCAAAAGGTCTGCCTATTCTTTGGCAGGGCCACTGCTCAGGAGAAGGGGGGGCCACTCGAGGGCCAGGGGAACCGACTCAGCAACAGGATGGTCAGGGACATGCTTGTATGCGTGCCCGGCGGAAAAACGTGTGTCGTGGTAGACCTCGGGTCCGACGACCCTGACGGACACATTGAAGCAGAATCGTCGAAGAACCCGGCAACTTCCGGAATCCACTATGAATCAGGGGCACAGTTCAGGGAGCCCGCGCTCCGAGCAGGTCTTCAGTGAGGCCTTCTGAGGCTATTGGGGATGGAGGGGTTGGGAGTAAATAGTGCAGAGTCAAACATCCCAGCCGCCCCCTCGACCGAGACTACACCGACCCGCCCTTGGTGCCTCAGCCAATCCTCAATCCTGTGAGCACAGGCCCCACCTTCCTGAAAAGCTGCACTATTGCAAGGCTGAGCCACGCCTCTATAGACAATTGCGTAGGGTCCGCCCCGCCCTGCAAGCCCCGCCCCATGTAGGTTTTCCAAAGCACCAAACCCTGCCCTTGGGGACACGCCCCTCCCATGGGGACACGCCCCTCCCACGCGTAGCCTCTCCGCCTCCCTCTGGCCCCACCCAGACAGAATCCCGCCTCCTACCTGGAGTAAGGGGGCGGAGGGGCGTCGTGCACCCCAGAGGCTGCTAAAGCCTGCTCATAGGTGGGAAGGCCTGGGGGCAACGGTGGAGACGGAGGCGGAGGCGTCGTTGGACTTAAAGGGATGATAAGGCCGGTTCTGGGGACAGAAAAAGTGTGGTTAGTGTAAAACCTACATTGTAGTTGGAGACAAGGGGGTCAGCGGTTCCCTTCAGCTGCACTTGCTGAAGACCGAGGTTCCTGTTCCAGCACCCACATGGCTGATCATACCCATCTATAACACTCCAGTCCTGGAGGAGCCGACACCCTCTTCTGACCTTTGATGGCACCAGGCACATAAGAGAAAACTTTAAAAGAAATGAATAAAAAGAAACCTACAAGACCAACGGGTTACAAAACCAGAAATAGAGAAACATCGGGCGGACAGACAACAGAAACAGACAAGGAGGTCCACACAGACACGAACACAACACAGGAACATTTAGTCCCAAAATTCCCCAAACCCAGTCTTTGAGGCAAGGTTCCCCAAGTCTGGCTTCAAAACTTCCAACAATCCTTCAGCCCAGCCTCCGGAGCATCAGGGTTGCCTGTGTGAGCTGCCACACCCAGCTTCCAAACCCATTCTTTACATCGTATTGTGATATTTAAATTTCGGTTATGTATTCTCTGTGTATGCACATATCACCACACTCAAAGGACAACACGGGGGAGTGTGTCTCCTTTCACTATGTGGGTCCTAATGTTGTTGTCACAGTTGGGAGAGCAAACTCCTTTACCCACTAAGCCATCTTGATGGACCTTCCCAAGTGCTAGGGCCACCACACCTGCCTGCCAGGTGCAGATTTACCCACAGTGATGACTTCACTGAAACCTGGCAGTCAAATGACTGACAGGTATCAACTGCCAAAAGCACCATTGCCTGCTGGGTAGACCAACAGAAATGGCAGCCTTACACTCCACGGGCTGTGTCTTGAGACTCTTCATCACTGGTCTCCTGCCCCAAGCTTCAGCCCCGCCTCCCAGCCCCCCCCCCCCCCCCGCGTCCTCAGATCAAGCTCAGATCCCACCCCCTTCCCTCCCCCTCCTGTATCCCCCTCCTCCTGGAAGGCTTCTTACTCTTGCAGACAGGACTCCTGGACTCTAAGACGCCGCCGTCGATATTGCAGATACCAAAAGGCTCCCAAGCCAGCTAACACGATGAGCAGGATTCCAGAGGTCAGTCCCACCGCCAGGCCTGCCACATCCACCCGTCCACGCCCTGTGGGCAGAGGGCATCACGGATTCAGTACTTCCACCTCCTCCAACCTTTCAATCCCCTTCCGAAAGGCATGGGCTGAGCCCCTAGGCAAATCTGAGGTCCCTTCCGGCTCCTGTGGCGTCAGGCAATAAACAAGACCTCCTCCGAGCCTCAGTTTCCTGTGCCCCAGAATGGGCTCATGACCCCTGCCAGGAGCTTAGGGAAACCCACGTGGATCTGAGTAGGGGATGAAGATCTAGACCTGTTATCTCAGCCACTGTGAAAGCAAAGGGAGGAATCCAGGTTGGAAGACATCCGACAGTGAATTCAAGGTCAGCCTGGGCAAGTTCGTGAGGCCAGGTCACAAAACAGGAAATGAAGAGAATTTGTGATGAGTGCTCAGTGGTAGAGCAGCTGGGCAAAATGAATACATAGGACCCTGGGTCCATCCCCACCACTGGGAGGAGAAGGAAGAGAAAAACAAGCATCTTCTACTTAAACTGAACTTTGAAGGACACAGGAGGAAGGGAAGGCTTCAGCATTTACAATGATAGAAAGACCTCACTTAACAACTGATAAATTAGGGGACACCCTGAAATCCTGAGGTGTTGAACTTACCTGAAGCCATGCCTAAGGTACGGACCCTTTCAACAAACAGGAAGCAAACGAGACTTCAATGTCCTATCTGCAATCTGATTTGTTTGCCTTGGCTCTTTTTACTTTTAAATAATTTTATATAGTTTTTGTCATGTTGAAGACTGAACTTCTAGGGGTTTTGTTGTTGTTTTGGGGGTTTTTTGTTTCTTTGTTCGTTTTTTTGAGACAGAGTTTCTCCTTGTAGCTCAGGATGTCCTTCTGGATCTATGTAGACCAAGCTGGCCTTGAACTCCAAGTGCCTCTGAGTGCTGCAATTAAAGGCATGGGTCATCATGGCCCAGCCAGAAATTTTTAAATATACTTATCCTGTGTGTTAAGGTGATTTGCTTGTATATGTGCCTTTATACCACGTGAATGACTGGTACCCACAAAGGCTAGAAAAGAGAAGTGGCCGTAGCTCTCCTGGAACTGGAGAGTTAGAGATGAGATTAAACATGTATGTCACCACTGGCCCAGGGAACACCTAGCTTTAAAAAGAGATTTGATTTATGGGCTGGAAAGATGGCTCAGCCGTTAAGAGCACTGATTGCTCTTCCTGGGGCCCTGAGTTCAAATCCCAGCAACCACATGGTGGCTCACAACCATCTGAAATGGGATCCAACGCCCTCTTCTGGTGTGTCTGAAGACAGCCACAGTGTTATTTATAATAAATAAATAAATCTTTAAGTAAATAAACAAAAAGAGATTTATATTATTTTATGTATATGAACTACATTCATACCTGGTGCAGTAAGAGGCCAGAACAGGATGCTGGATCCCCAGGAACTGCAGCGGATTATGTGACCATTATACTGGCGCTGGGGACCTGACCCTAGATCCTCAACTGGCAAGAAGACTCTTAAGTCCTAAGTCATCTCTCCAGCCTCTTGATTTCCCAGAAGATCTATTTAATTATTCTATTGTCATCAGTGTGTAGGTGTTGGGGGAGCAGGTATATATGTGTGTGGATGCTCACAGAGGTCAAAGGAAGACACTGGATCCTCTGCATCTGCTAGAATTACCACCAGTTGTGAGCGGCACCCAACTAGGGTCCTAGGAACCAAACTCCAGTATTCTGCAGTTGAAGAAAGCACTCTTAAGGGCTGTGGCATCTCTCTAGCCCTTACTGCTATATATATATATGTATATATATGTATGTGTATATATGTGTGTATCTGTGTGTATATACAGTGTATATACAGTACAGGCACCTCAGTTCAACCTTAAATGTGTTCCCCAAGGGACACATATTTTTGGTTAATTTTTATTCAATTGTTTATATGTGTACATCCATGTGCATCTGTGTGTAGGGGCACCTGAGTGCCACATGTATGTAGAGAACAGAGGACAGCTTCCAGAAATCAGTTCTCCCCTTCTCCCATGTGGTGTCTGGGGACTGAGCTCCTCTCACTGGCCTACTTCAGAAGAACTGGGCTCACTGATTTAGGGAGGCTGCTTGGCCTGTGAGTCCTGTGGTCCCTCCCTTCTGCCTCTCCTCTCAAACAGTGGGACTCCAAAGGTGCACTCGAAGCTTCCTCCTGTAGATTCTGGGGATCCCACTCAGGTCCTCCGGTTGCATGGCTAGCACTTTACCGACTGAGACATCACGCCAGCTCCTGGTTTTGTTTTATTGAGACAGGGAGTCTCAAGCTGACCTCAGACTTGACATGTAGCAGAGGCTGGCCTTGAACTCACAATGTTTCTGCTTCAGCCTCTGGAGTAACTGGGATTGCAAGGCCACTGGCCATCAGATCTGACTACCTGCCGTCCCCACCCCATCCCTGCTTTTAGCTTGAAGTGAGAAGACAGGTCTCCCAAAATCTGGCAGATTTCAGGTGATTCAAGGAGCCACTAGGTCTTGTTAAGATTGTTGAAAAGGAGCTGTCTCCCCTAGCAACCAGTTTCACTGTTAGGACTCTAGTACAGACCAAGGGCCTGTTGCTAAGGTGCATCCACCCCTAGCAACCAAGCCATGAGGGGGTGGGGCAGCTGGTGCCCAGAGGGGGGTCCTCCAGCTGGGCAGGAGGCCCTGGTCCTCCAGCTAGGTAAGGTTGCTAGGGAGAAGGCCTCCTTAGCAACCATCCTGACTGTGGCTGGCAAGGAGCTGTGGGGGAGGGGGACAGCAGCCAGGTAGTGTTTCTGGCTTCCTCTGTCTGGCCTGGCCTGGCCAGGGCCCTGTTGCTAAGGAGCAGCCCCCCTTAGCAACAAAGCTCAAGCCAAGATGAGGGCTTTAGAACTCAGAGGAGGGGCTAGGGTGGGCAAACTGGACAGGTGAGAATGGCCAGGCTTCCTGCCTTAGCTCTGTTGCTAGGTAACAGCCCCACTAGCAACCAAGATGCTTGTAAGGGGCTGGGGCTCTGGACTCTAAGGAAGGGCCCCAGGTGAGTTTGTCCCTCTGATGGGCCCTTCGACAATAACTCTCTCTACCATCTGCTCACCCACATGTCCCTCTCTTATGAATGTGAACACAGTGTGCTGGGTTTCTCAGACAAGGGCCATAGCAAAAGCAGAGAGACACCTTGTCAGTCATCTCTGGACAGCATGTGATTGGAGGAAAGGTGGTTCTGGTTAAAGGCTGCTTTGCCAACACTGAACTGGAAAGGACTGAGGTCACTCACCTCCTTTGCCATTGTACGTATAGCTTTCCCAGAAGCGTTCCTAGGGTTGGAGAAGAGAAAGGTAGGAACTAAACACGTAAAGTCACGGCCCTGCCCCCAAACAGTCCACCCCAATATAAGACCCAGGAAGGTGAGGAGGGACCTGAAGTCTGGAGGCCTGTGATTCTTAACACCTAGAGAAGGCAGGCAGGCACTTGATGCCAGGGTCCTCTAAGGCACTCACCGTCAGTGTGTTGTCCTCAAAGTACTCCCGGGCCTCCTCCCAGGAGCACCTCTCCTCCAGACACTCCCGTTCCAGGTTCCCAGGGGTCAGCAACTCCAGGTCCCAGTGGTTAGCGCGAGGAAAACGCCTGCGGCCGACTAAGAAACTCTGGGCCTCTGGGGGATCCAGGAAGACGTCAAGAACTAAAGACATCAGAGTCAAAAGCAGAATTTTTAGGATTGAGGACAAAGAAGACAAAGAACTATGGGGTTCTAGGGGTGTGGGCCAGGCTTGGAGAACCCTGAGCAAGATGAGCCAGGGTTTGCACCATTGGGTATGAAGGAGGAAGACTGGAGTCTTTATTTCTGAAGCAGGGGTTGGCCTTGTGGGTCTGAGAGAAGAAGCTGGGGCATAGATCCTAGAATCTGAGGTGAGGAAGAAGAGTCAGGAAGCCAGGAAGTATTCTGGCTGGGGAAGGTTGTTCCCCTAACGCTCACCTTGGTTTTCTTCTCTATGAGGTAAGGTGTCCAGGCAGGCGGCCAATCCCATATAGACTAAGAGCAGGGAAGGATGGCTCCTCATATTGTGTGGACTCCCAGGTGACAGATGCCTCAGCAGAGCTGTGAGGTCAGGACTCCCTGCCCAGACTCTACAGTCATGAATGAAGATGAAAGCAAGCACTCACCCTGTATCCCCATGCCAGACACCATGGGTCTTTATCCGCTCATCTCAATTTTTAAACCAGTCCTATGACTCTTGCATTTTATAGGCAAGGAAACTGTTACCAGGTGGTAAAAGTACTTGCCTATTGTACCAGGTATTCGAATGTTGGAGGAGGACTTTGGAGGTGTTAGTACTCTCCCAGTGATGAGCACAGAGTTGCTGAGGCTATCTTTCTACACCTAGCACCCATCACAAGTCTGACAACACATCGTAGGCATTTAAAACAGGCTCATCAGTCCTGATCCCTTCCAACCCAGCAGATTACTTATATTCCAAGCCAACCTCCCTCTGCTATTACCTCACTGAACCTCAGAGATCAAAGACTACAGTACAGACCAGGTCCTATATTTCTAGGTCTTAAAGGCTTCAGGGGATAGAGCCCTGGGGACCCACAGCCTAGTTCTTGGGGTCCCAAGTTTCTAGATCCCAATACTGTGGGGAGTCAGGACACCAGATCACTTGCCCACAAGTTTCTCTGGGAGCATTCATTCACTTACCTGCCCAGGGCTGGGAGGCCTGTTCTTTTCTTCAGTGAAGACCCTCTGGGTTAGCAGTAGCCAGCTGTGCAAAGGGAGAAGGGAGAGGGGAGGGGAGAGGGAGGAGGGGTGCTCTACCTCGGTTACTAGGCCCGATCTGATCTGGCTACTGGCAGGGGGCGGGGCTACTGATTACCTGCTTTGGGAGGGACTCAGGTAAGGGACAAAGTACTTAAAGGGACCATAGGATCAAGAACTTCAGTGCCACTGCCCCACACAGAAGAAGCAATGCTTCCCTACACTATAGAGGGATCTAGGGGACTTTATTCGTCTCTTCCCCCTCCTTTTCCAGCCAGAGTCTCTCTATATAGATCACTTGCTTGGCTGAGCCAGGAAAATAAATCTTAGGTCTCTAGAGATCTACCAACTGGTGGGAACGGAATGCTTTGGTTCCTGAAATAACTGGGCGGTACCACAATAAATCTGTTTCCTGAAGGTAACTTGAACAGTTTAACCTCGTGATCTTTGATTATTGCTTTTTCTCATTTAATCGTCTCTTAAGATGCGTCAGGAAAAAAAAATGCGTATATATTTGGGGAACTGGATATCAGACTCTTCGGGTGACGGAGTTAGTCCCTAAACTCAAACTTCAAGAGACTCAAAGCAACTGCCCCGCTTGGGGAATGCGTAGTACAGGCTAAGGTGTCTCCGAAAGTCAAGCCACTTTCGCTCACCGGAACCTTCGAGTTGACACTCACGTTTCCGGGGGGATGGAAGAAAAGAAGAAAGCACTTACCAAGCCAGGCGAAGCGCCTCCGCAGCTAGGGGCAGAGTTATTTCCGGTTTCCTACTGCCGGGCGGAAGTGGGAGGAGTGGTGATTTAAAAACAATACTCTTTTCCGGTTCGGGACAGAGTTGAAGCGACGACAGGTCGGATAACCGTTTTTGAGGTAAGCTGCAGGCGGTGAGGGTCAAGTCGCTAACATCCTTTCTTGTGGGAGATATTTGGAGTTTTGAGGTATGTAGGATAAGGTTTCCGTACTCCAACTCCCTGTCAATCATTAATCGAGCGCTCTTGAGCTAAGTTGGAAGAGGAACTACATTTCCCAGGGTGCCCCGTAAAGTCTCCTTCATCCTGGCTGGTAATAGAAAATGAGTTCCGCAGTCAAGGAGCGACCTGGCCCCGTAAGCAGAGAAATTCGGGACTTCCCCGGATTTGTGAGAGTTGAGATCGGATTCCTTAATCGGTTTCAGTTTCCTAGACAGTGGTGAGGAGCGTAATGATCAGTAGTGATTTGAGCCCTTGAAGACTCCTTAAAGAAAGTAAATTATTTTATTTCATTTGAGACAGTCTCATTCTGTATGTAGCTCTTGCTGTTCTAGAACTCCCTATGTAGTTAGTCTCAAACGCAGAGGTCCACCGGCCTCTGCCGCCCAAGTGTTGAGATTAAAAGTGTGCACCACCACACCCGGCCACATTTACATACATATACACACATTATTCGTTTTTGTTTTGTAAGACAAGGTTTTTCTGTGTGGCAGCCCAAATCTGTCAAATCTGTCACTTTGTAGATCAATCCTGCCTCTGCCTCCTGAGTGTTGGGATTAAAGGCGTGTACCACCACCCTGGCGCTTTTTTTTTTTTTTTTAGTTTTTTGTTTTGGTATTGAGACAAGGTGGCTTGTAGTCCAGGATGCATCAAATTTCACTATATATTTTTGTATCTTTGTAGGAAGATTAAGATTTATGTAAAGTAATGGGAGGGGGGATATGTGTGGGATAAGGGGGCATGATGTGAAATTCACAAAGAACCAATAAAACATTTTTAAAGTGTGGGGCATTTGAAAACTCCCCCCTCCCCCAAAAAAGATTTATTTAAATGGGTGTGGTGAAGACATCTTTAATCCCAGCATTGGGGAGGCAAGATAGGTGGATCTCCCTGAATGTCAGGCCAGCCTGGCCTACATACAGAGTTCCGGGCCAGCCAGGGCTACATAGTGAGACACTGTCCTAAAAAGAAAAGAAAGGAAAGGACTTAATTTTATTTTCTGTAAATGAGTGTTTTGTGTGTTTTTATGATTGTGCACCCCATGTGAATGGAGTGCCTACAGGGGCCAGAAGGCCATCAGACCCCCTAGAACTGGAGTTCCAGACAGTTGTGAGCAGCCATTGTGTGTTAGGTATCAAACCCAGGTTCTCCGGAAGAACAGCCAGTGCTTTTAGCCACAGTGCCGTCTCTCCAGCTTCTTAATCTGTTTTGTTTTGTTTTGTTTTGTTGAGACAGGCAAGCCTGGTACTGAAATTACAAGCAGCACTCACCACTCCTGGCTCTTGTTCTTGTTTTCAATGCAGTTTATTGGGATATAATTTCACACACTGTGTACTTACCCACTTACAGCAAACAATTCAGCGGTTTGTAGTATACTCCCAGAACTGTAATGACCTCACCACTAACAGTTTCAGAGCATGTTCTCTGGGTGCCGCGCCACACCTGCATTCGTCAGTCCTGGGGAACCAGATGCTTCAGACGTGTCATTACCCAGTAGGTAGAGGCTGCAGAATCCAAGGTTCAGGCCATCCTCGGATGCATAGAGAATCAGAGGCCTGGGCTCCACGAGCTACCTCTCAAAACAGTTTTAGGACTTGGTTAATACCCTCCAAGAGAAATCTTGCCCTACATTCTTTGCCACCTCCTGTCTTTCTCACCCCCAGTCCTTATGCAACCCTACAGGATATGGGCTTTTGTGACTGGCTTCTCTCCCACATTGTGTTGTTTCTAGGTCTGCCCGTGTTATAGCCCGATACCCTGTTTTCAGATGAATAGTCTGTTGTGTGAGATATAACACCCTTTATTTCTGCATCAATTGATGGGCCTTTAGACTTGTGCCTACTTTTTGGCTCTAAGAGGTGCTGCTGTGAGCATTTGTATCCGAGGCTTGTACGGATGCCTTCTTTCACTCATGGGGAGTAAGATCAGTGGGTTGGTTCTTTCACCTCACCAGTGGAACACCCAAGAGCGTGTGTTGTCCTGGTCTCTCCACCTCTTCATTCTCATTCTTGACTGTTGTTTCGTTACTCCTGGGGCCAAGTACCATGTCTGGCTGTACTGGGTTTTGACCTGGGTGCGGGGATATGAACTCAGATCTCAAGGCCCCAAGGATTGAGGCTAGGGGAGTCTCCATGGGGAGAGAGGGGTGGAGAAAGGGGAGAGAGAGAAAGAGAGAGAGACCACAGTGTCTGGATGATATGTAATTGAGCCATGCCCAAGGCCTGAATATGTGCTCTCAGCCAGGGGCTGCTTTGTTTATTTATGTATTAATAATTTATCACTACTACTGCCACTTTGGTTTTTAGAGACAGGGTTTCTCTGTGTAGTCCTGCTGTCCTGGAAACCACTCTGTAAGCCAGGCTGACAGGGTCTCACTATCTAGTCTACACTGGCCTTGAACTCCTGATTCTCCTCTACTGATAGGTTATTTCTTCCCAGCTGGTGAAATTCAATTCAATTTGAACCAATTCAAGCCAGATTAGATTATATTAAAGGCAAGTTTATTGGGAAACTGCTCTCTGGTAGGCGAGTTCACTGGTACCAAGGATTGAGGCCAGGGGAGTAGCCAAGGGGTAGGGGGGAGGAAAGAAAAAGTTCAAGGTTGGGGGCAGAGTATATCAAGTAGGGACTGGGGGATGCTGGGAGAACCTGGAGGCCAGGTCTGCTTTGATGTGGAAAAATATGCATCTCAGTCCTTTCTCCCTTGTCAGAAACCCAACATCTCCCTCCTGGTTACATGTTGCCACTGTAGTTGGCCAGTCTGTCTTCTTTGTTTTTAAGATTTATTTATTATATATGATATATATGAATACACCGTTGCTGTCTTCAGACAGATCAGAAGAGGGCAGCAGATCCCATTACGGATGGTTGTGAACCACCATGTGGTTGCTGGGAACTGAACTCAGGACCTCTGGAAGAGCAGTCAGTGCTCTTAACCGCTGAGCCATCTCTCCAGCCCATATGTGTCCATTCAGTCGGCTATCTGAGTATCCAAAGCCTCCAAACCTCGTGTGGCCTCAGAAATTAAACTGCACAGCATAAGGGAATAAAAATAAAATCATGGCAAACCCCATAATACCAGAGATAGGGGTGTGGGCTTCTGGAAGGACATTAGCAGCCTCAGCATCTGGAGTCCTAGATCTTTTATAGTCCTCTGCTCTGAGCAGGTCCTGGGCAAAGGAGACCCTTTAGGGGACAGATGGGAGAGTGACCGTGGTACCACAGCCAGCACTCCGGCCTGGAGAGATGGCTCAGCTCTTTTTTAAAAAAGTGTTTTGAGACAGGCAGCTCACAATGGCCTGTAACTGTGGCGCTCTCTTCTGAGAGATCACCCTGTTCTGGCCTATTTCGGCATCTGCATTCACATGTTGGTACACACAGAGACACACACTTACATTTTAAAAACGGGGGAGGGGCTGGAGAGATGGCTCAGAGGTTAAGACCATTGGTTGCTCTTCTCAAAGGTCCTGAGTTCAAGGCCTACAACCACACATGGTGGGTCACAACCACCTATAGTAAGATCTGGCGCCCTCTTCTGGTCTGCAGGCGTACTCACAGGCAGGAAAAATAAAACTGGGTGTGGTAGCACTTGCCTCTAATCTCAGCTCTCGGGGAAACTCTGAGCGCCCAGGAGACATAGGCATGGATCTCTGAGTTTGAGGCCAGCCTCAGCTATAAAGTTAGTTCCAGGACAGCCAGAGCTACACAGAGAAACCCTGTTTCTCAAAACAACACAAAACTAAGTAGAAAACCAAAAACCAAGGTCAACAGAAGGAGGGCAGGATCAGACTGGGCCCCCACTCCTGTCAGAGCAGTGGAGGGGGCCTCCCCTGAGCATCTTGCCGTGGTGTCAGAGAACATACTCAGAATTTCAAGATCAGGGCCAGGTCTGGTGGTCACGCCTCCAGTCCCAGTGGAGGTCAGAGGACAGCTTTCAGGAATCTCTGGTACCACCATGTGGGTTCCTGGTATGGAACTTGGGTCATCAGGTTTTGTGGCAAGCCCCTTTAGGCCCCGAGTCACTCCCTTCGGTTGTTTGGTATTTGAGACAGTGTTTTACCATATATCCACGGCTGGCCAAACGCTCTCTGTGCAAAGATTATTTTATAAATATGAGTGTTTGGCAGGGGTGTGGCTTGTGCCTGAGAATGCGCCTAATGTCTCTGGAGGTCAGAGAGGACATTGGATACCCTGGAATTAGAGGTACAGATGGTGTGAGCCACTGTGTCAGTGCTGGGAGCCGATCCTCTGTGCGAGCAACAAGTGGGGGACGGAGAGAGGACTCCTCTGGTTCTCTTTCCTTGTTTTGTTTTAAAGATTTATTTATTATATGTAAGCACACTGTCGCTGTCTTCAGACACACCAGAAGAGGGCATCGGATCCCATCACAGATGGCTGTGAGCTACCATGTGGTTGCTGGGAATTGAACTCAGAATCTCTGGAAGGGCAGTCAGTGCTCTAATCACTGAACCATCTCTCCAGCCCCTCTGTTCTTTTTCAGAGGACCCAGGTTCAATTCCCAGCACCCAGATGGTAGCTCACAATGTCTTGCCTCCGGTTCCAGGGGATCTGACCCCCTCTTCTGGCCTTGTTTGCATCCAACACACATGTTGTGTGTAGAAGCCATGCAGGCAATGCTCTAGTCTTAAACTTGCTGGGATTGACGAGGGCTGTGGTCTTCGATTGGTTAGACCGTCTTCTCCTTCTGTCCTAGAGATGACATTTCTCAGCTGGCCTGTGCTTAGTGACAGTCACAGGAAACCCTGTGGTGAAGGTGTGAAGAAAAACTGTAACTGCAGTTCCAGGGGATCTGGCTCCTCCTCTGGCCTCTGCAGGCACCAGGCACCCCGAGGGGCACAGACATACATGCAGGCAAAACACCCAGGCACATCAAAATAAATCTTTTTTAAGATCTATTTATTTATTATATATGAGTACACTGTAGCTGTCATCAGACACATCGGATCTCATTACAGATGGTTGTGAGCCACCATGTGGTTGCTGGGATTTGAACTCAGGACCTCTGGAAGAGCAGTCAGTGCTCTTAACCGCTGAGCCATCCCTCCAATCCTGGCTCCAAAGTTAAATGGACCAGTGGGGCTATCCACTTGTCTGTACTGCGGATGAAGGCGGATAAGAAGTTCAAGGCTATCCTCCACCTCATAGGGTAAGAGGCCAGCTGAGGTGTTTTGAGATGGGTGCGGGAATCGTCGGGTACAGCACTGTTGATTGATTGGTCCTTGTAGACAGAACCCTACAGCACACATGTAGAGCTCTAAGTACTGGTATTGCAGGTGTGGGCCACCACATCGAGGGTCCCTGGTTCATCTCTTCCAGGAGCACACACAGAGAGCAGCAGTGGAACTGGCCCAGCAGCTCAGCACACTCAGGGAGGATCCCACCCCATCTTGGGCTCCTGCCTGTGGCTTGCACACTGTAGAAAAGCCTCCTTCTCAGACCCCTATACCTCGTGGGTTTTGTCTTATGTTTTTCCTGTGTGTGTTTGGTTTCCTTGAAGTGTTGTGGTTGACCCCAGGCCTCTTGAGTACTAGGTAGGTGCCCTGTTATTGCAAGAGCTCTATCCCAGCTCTTAGACAGGTTACTCAGGCCAGGATCTGAGATAACGGGCCAGCATTTCATTACCAGGCCTGCCCTGACTTTGTTTCTTATTAAATAAGCAGTTTATTATTCCTCTCTCTCTCTCTCTCTCTCTCTCTGTGTGTGTGTGTGTGTTTTGAATGTGTATTGATAATTTTGGAGCTTTGCTTTCTTTGAAAAACACAGAACTATAAGAATATGTTTTTGTTTTAACCCCAGGTGTTGGGTATGGGGCTGCTTCAGACTGTCCACAGCAGCTGACTGTGGTTTGCCTCGAGCTCTAGCAGAGGCGTGGTTTTGCCAGCTGCAGAGAGTTTCTGCAATTGTGTGACATTTGGACTCTGAGGACTTTTCAGAGGGTGTATAAATGCTAGGGCCCTGAGAGGTGGGGTGGGTTGTTGGTTCTTAGTTTGCTAAGTAGCCAGGCACAGAGACTGAAAGGAAAAGATTAGATATCCTGACCTCAGAGGTCAAACTTGCCCCAAGGAGCTGGATGCCCCTAGTGAGCAGGAAGTAGTTTAATGATGATATCGCCCCCTTTCCAACCCTTTTCCTCCAACCCTCTTCCCCCTATCTAGTGCTGGGGGTGGGAAGGGGCAGAAGGTGGGAGAAAAAGAACCTGCACAGTAGTAAAGACGGCAACACAAGTGAACGGTGGGAAACATCAGAGATGGGTTTAGATCACTGCATTTGGGTTACATCAGCTCCATTTTTGAAGAGGATAATGACGTTACTTAAAAATATCCAGGCTCGAGACATGGCTCAGCGACTAGTAATGATGGCTGCTCTTCTGGACCTGGCTCGGTTTCCCAGCACCCATGGCAGCTCACTGCCACCTGTGACAATGGCTTCAGAGGGTCTGTCACCCTCCTCTGGTCTCCGCAGGCACTGCACGCACATGATGCTCAAGCAAGCAGATAAAATGTTTTTTGGGGAAGACAAGGTTCCAGCGAGAGTGTCTTACATGCATCATGGCTTGTTTGTTTGTTGAGCAGGGTCTCGTGTAGCCCAGGCTGGCCTCCAAACTCACTTTGTAGGTTCAAAGTAATTCAAGGTCACCTTGAGCCCCTTTTTGTTTGTTTAAGTGCACTGGAGTCTTGTCTGCGTGTGTGTCTGTATGAAGGTACCAGAAGCCCTGGAACTGGGTGTGTGCTGTCATGTGGGTACTGGGAATTGAACCCAGGTTCTCTGGAAGAGCATCCAGTGCTCTGAACCCCTGAGCCATCTCTCCAGCCCCTACCTTGAACTCTTTCTCCTGCCTCCCGATGGCTTATTAACTGAAAGGAGAGGCACGTGTGGAGGGCTGGGGGATGCCGTCCAGCATTCGGCGAACCTGCCTAGCACGGAGACCCACACTGCACCCCAAGCACTGCATAAATTGGATGCGGTGGCTCAGCCTGTCTTCCCAGCACTGGAGAGGCTGAGGCAGGAGGTTTGCCTGGAATGCAAGGTCACCTGGGCTCTAGAGGAAGACACTTTTTTTAAAGAGAAAGGTGATGAGCAGAGGTGTTTGAGGCCAGCCTGGGCTACACAGGGAGACTCTGTCTCAGAAACAAAAGGAAGCGGCCCAGGCACTGCCTGGTGATCTGTCCTCGCTCTTGAGACCCACCTTCTGCTGTGGTTTACGGCTGTGTTTTAGGAGAGCTGAACAGACTTCTGGAGCAGGCTACCGACCACAAGCACAGGAGGTGTTCACATCCTGTGTGAGCGTCCTGTGGTCACCTTGCCACCTCCCCCTCCTTGGACAAGATGACTCGGCACGGCAAGAACTGCACGGCGGGGGCTGTCTACACCTACCATGAGAAGAAGAAGGACACAGGTACCGTCTGGGACCTCCCTTCCGTGTCACCCTCTGCGAGGTGCTGTTCTGCCCCCTCTATACTAATGATGGTGACCATAGGCAAAGTGACCCATGTGGCCTATCTAACACACACCATCCCATGTCGGGTCCTTTCCTCCTCACCCCACTGCCAGGAACGAAGGCTGACTTAGCCATGCCTTTCTCAGGCTCTGACAAACCTGCACATTTCTCTGGGACGCTCTGTGGAGGGCATGTTCCCACCCCTCTCTTCACCATCACCGTGTTCTGTCCCCAGCGGCCTCAGGCTATGGGACCCAGAACATTCGGCTGAGCCGGGATGCCGTGAAGGACTTTGACTGCTGCTGTCTCTCTCTGCAGCCCTGCCATGACCCTGTGGTCACGTAAGCTGGGGAGGGGCGGAGGGGCAGCTGGTGTGTGTGGGTTTAGCAGACCTCAGAGCCTCGGAGTCCTCACCAGAGGCGGAGAGAGCGAGCTCGCTGCTAGTAGCTGGGGCTGGCTCGGGGTAGAGTGCTTTCTTAGCGTGCAGGAAGCTCCGGGTCCATCCCAGCACCGGTGTGATGCACACCCGTCACCCCAGCACTCAGGCAGTGCAGACAGGAAGACAAGGTCTGAGGCAAGCCTCGGCTACATAGCAGTGTGAAGCTAGCCCAGGCTGCAGGACATCATGTCTCAAAAGAAAAAGAGACGGGCTGAGGGAGTGCTGTGGCAGACGTCACCTAAGGGTATTGAGTGGTCCCCAGGGCGGTGAGGGAACAGACGCTCTCCTGAATATGCGTGGTGCCAGCCAGTGTGGGGAGGGTACCATCACAGGACGATGGATGAGCAGCTGAGCCCAGGCCCATGTTTTCCTCATCCCCTCTCTCCGCAGCCCAGATGGCTACCTGTATGAAAGGGAGGCGATCCTGGAGTACATCCTACACCAGAAGAAAGAGATTGCCCGGCAGATGAAGGTGAGGCTGAGGAGAGGAGGGCCGCAGTGTCTGATGTCAGCTCCGTTCGCCTGGGGTGCACCTGCTAACCCTACCCTAGGACCCTGCGACCCCGTGTGCCCTCCTGCTTCCTCCTGTGTCCCCACTGAAGTGCAGCCCACAGGAACATCGTCCCTGCTCTCCTCAGCTCCAGGCTCTCAGCAGAGGCTTGTCGGCCTGTGTGCTGTGGTGTCCTCATCTGCACAGAGGCTGCTGGGGTGAACTCAGGGTGCCACAGAGCAAATGGAAGACACAGATAGATAAATGAAGTGCCTACTGTGACCCAGGCCCATCAGCCCAGGGACAGGCACACAGGGAGGGACAGGCACACAGGGAGGGACAGGCACGCAGGGAGGGACACACTGTGTCAGGCCCCTTCCTTTGTCTCTGTTTTGGACCAGGCATGAACCCAGGGAGGGCCTCACAGGCCTCAGGCTTGTAGCCTTCTGCTGTCCTCCTGCTCACACATGCTCAGCACTTGCTCCCCAGACTCCGTGCACAGCCCAGGGCCAGCCAGACTCTCCCTTACCTCGGTGCCCCCGTCGGAGGCCTTCATGGCCTCGGCCTTTGTTACCTTCACCACCTCAGCTGGGTGACCCGGGGAGTCTCCAGAGCTGACTGCTTGGCACCTGCTAGGTGCCAGGCAGGACTGGGCAAGGGGCACACATTCCCCACCTGTTCTGGTCACATAGGGCCCAGCACACTGTACTACTTACATTGCCGAGTCAGGTTCCCCTACCCCCACGGCAGGACGGGCTCGCCGGCTAGCCAGCGTGCTGTGTTGTGACTGCCATGTTCCTGTCAGTCTAGGCACTTTAGAAACTTCACCTTGTGGCTGGAGAAGTGGCTCGGTGTGGAGTGTTTGGTTAGTGTGCATGAAGCCCTAGTCCCACCTCCAGCACGGATAACCAGGAATGGTGGTGCATGACTTGGTTGGTGGAAAATCGGGAGTTCAGGGTCACCCATCCTGGGCCACAGGAGCCCCCGGCTCACCTTGAGGAGGCCCGGCCAGCAAGCTGGAGGACTGAGTCCCACACCGAGTAGGAAGCCACAGACTCAGATGCCAGGGCCACGTTATCGAACACATGCATGAGAAACCATTGCCAGTCCTGCCAGAGCTGCTCAGGGCTCTGTCCCCCCACTGCTGGGCCCTGCTATGTGAACACAGGCCCCTCTCCCCCAGGCCTATGAGAAGCAGCGAGGAGCCCGGAGAGAAGAGCAGAAAGAGCTTCAGCGAGCTGCAGCACAGGACCAAGTTCGAGGCTTCCTGGAGAAGGAGGCAGCCATCGTGAGCCGGCCCCTCAACCCCTTCATGCCCAAGACTGCTACCTTGCCCAACACAGGTGACAAAGAATACCTTCCCTTGGTCAGGTCTTTAGAGAGTGGCTTCCTGAGGTGTATCCCCGCTTCTCCCTCCCACAGATGGTGAACAGCCAGGGCCCAGTGTGGGTCCCCTAGGCAAGGACAAGGACAAAGCCCTACCCAGCTTCTGGATTCCCTCACTGACGCCCGAGGCAAAGGCCACCAAGCTGGAAAAACCGGTGAGCTCCCAGTGGCCAGGACTTCTGTCCCTCATGCGCCTTCCACTGTCCACATGGCTGACCCTGACTGTCTCTCTCCCCTGTTGACCCTGCCTCTGCCCCTAGTCCCGCACGGTGACCTGCCCGATGTCCGGGAAGCCACTGCGCATGTCAGACCTGACGTCAGTGCGCTTCACGCAGCTGGACGACTCTGTGGACCGCGTGGGGCTCATTACACGCAGTGAGCGCTACGTTTGTGCAGTGACCCGGGACAGTCTGAGCAATGCCACGCCGTGCGCAGTGCTGCGGCCCTCGTGAGTAGGCGGTGGGGAGAAGAGGCTGGAGGGGTCCGAGGTTCCACAGTGCCGACCTTTGCACCGTCTTCCACTCTAGTGGGGCCGTGGTCACCCTGGAGTGTGTCGAGAAACTGATCCGGAAGGACATGGTGGACCCGGTGACTGGGGACACGCTGACAGAGCGCGACATCATTGTGCTGCAGCGGGTGAGTTACCATTAGCTCACCCCGCCCCCTGACCGCCCATGTTATTCCTCCCACACACTGTTGGTTCCCCCACAACACCTTGCGTTTTTTTCTTTCTAATGCCCCATCCTCCTCCGCCCATGGGCTCCTCCCCTTTGTCAAAGGCACCCCCACTGTCCAAACTTTTCTATGTCCTGAACGCCCTCCATTTCCTGCCCTGGGACGAGACAGAACCACCACTGCTGCCTGGAGCCCAGCCTGTCAGAACCTGTCAGAATCTCTAGCTTGTTCTTCTCCCTCCTCCCCAGGGCGGCACGGGCTTTGCCGGCTCCGGAGTGAAGCTACAGGCTGAGATGTCCCGGCCGGTGATGCAGGCCTGAACCATGACCCGATAAACCTGGGTGTGAACAGTCTGGATGTCTGGTGTCTCATTGTAGGCGGCCCGAGGTGCGGGCATCCACTCTGAAGCCCTGAGCTCCTGGGAGGGGTGCCCCATCCGACAAGTGTACCTTCAGACTCCTGGTCAGCTACCTGCCAAGACTCCTATACATAGACCTGCCCCCACCCTGTGCCCTTCTCCCAAGCGTCCCCTGCAGACCTGTTACGCACTGCACACTGCCTCGTATGCACTTACCCTACCTCATCTTTCCCTGAACACCTGGAGAGCATCTCTCAAGAGCCAGCTTCCCTGTGGATGCCCAGCTTTCCTCCTTCCCCAACCCTAAATGTTCACAAGAGACACAGCACCCTCACCCCCAGCTCCAAGTAAAGCTGAAAGGCTTTCTTCTTTTGTCTTTGTACTCGCAGGGGCAGGCACTAAGCAAGCACTGAGGAGTCCCTTTAATCTGATGTGGGACTAGGGAGGGGTTTGCACATGATTACAATGACCGAAATAATCTGTCAGACCCCTGGCGCCAGAGTCGTACGCAGTCCTGAACAGCCCAGTCTGGATGCTGGGAGCCAGGCTTGTATCCTCTGCAAGGTGCAGCGAGCGCTCTGAGCCACTGCAGCCCAGCCATCTTGTTTTAGGTGTGACGACCCGTGTTTCCATCCCATCCCTCGGGAGGATGGCTGCCAGGTTTAGGCTAGCTTGTTCTACATAAGACTGTCTCAGAATAAGAGAAACAATTAACACACGCCTAGATCTTTTCTGTACTCTCAATTTGCAGCTTTGGTGTGTAATTTTGATAAGATACACACCACACAGTCCTCCATAGATTTGGAAGGGCCCGTAACTCGGTTGTCCACCTGCGGCCACTAGAGGGCAGAATGTCCCTGTTATTGGTTGAACACAGGCTTTGCATTCCAAGCTTCCAGAAGGAAAATAACCTGGATTAAAACAGGCGGAGGCTGGAGAGTGCGCAGGCTAGGTCAGACTCTTGTAATGCTGACCTCAGAGACAGGAAGACCAGCCACACCATCCCATTCCAGGCTCAGTGAGAGACAATAAGATACCCAGCCTCTACACCACAGGGACACAGAACACAGACGTCACCTAACTACCTAAAGTACCCAGAAAGAAAAATCAGGGAAAATTTGGGGACCCAACATTGAGAAAATGCAAGGCAACTGGGGAAGTGTTTCTAGTGGGCTGCTTTCAGCGTGGAACAGGGTCAAGCCTTGACTACCAAATGCCAGTGGAGAGCCAGGCCTGGCGGTACACACCTGTCATCTGTCAACATACAAAGAAGCGGGGAAGAGAGAGGGAAGAAAGCTAGAGAGCCACCCCAACTATATTATTGGAGTCCACCTGAACCCAGCTGAACCATATCTGCTGCTTGGGGGTTCAATCCAAGACGCCCAGCAAGGAGTTGGGCACGGTGGTGCATGCCTTTAATCCCAGTGCTCAGAAGGCAAAGGAAGGGGGCTGAAGAGATTGCTCAGAAATTGTCTTAGGGTTTCTATTCCTGCACAAAATATCATGACCAAGAAGCAAGTTGGGGAGGAAAGGGTTTGTTCAGCTTACACTTCCACATTGCTGTTCATCATCAGAGGAAGTCAGGACTGGAACTCAAGCAGGTCAGGAAGCAGGAGCTGATACAGAGGCCATGGAGGGATGTCACTTACTGGCTTGCTTCCCCTGGCTTGCTCAGCCTGCTTTCTTATAGAACCCAGGTTTACCAGCCCAGGGATGGCTCCACCCACAATGGGCTGGGTCAGGGATGGCTCCACCCACAGTGGGCGGGGCTCTCCCCCCTTGATCACTAGTTGAGAAAATGCCTTACAGCTGGATCTCATGGAGGCATTTCCTCAAGGGAGGCTCCTTTCTCTGATAACTCCAGCTTGTGCCAAGTTGACACAAAACCAGCCAGTACAGAAATTAAGAGCACTGACCACATGGTGGCTCACAACCATCTGTAATGGGATCCAATGCCCTTTTCTGGTGTGTATGTGTACATACAGGCAGAACTCTATACATAATAAATAGATATTAAAAAAAGAAAGGCAGAGGAAGGTGGATCTCTGAGTTCAAGGCCAGCTTGGTCTACAGATCCAGTTCCAGGACAGCTAAAACTGCACAGAGAAACTGTGGAGGGGAAGAGGAGGGAGGTGGGGGAGTCCCACAAGGCCTGAAAGCCTTGACTAAAGCATAGGAGAAAGCGTAGGGTAAAGGTTGAGTTCCATCAAGTCAGCTAGCAGCTTAGAAAGGTAATGTAGGAACTGGAAAGGTAGCCCTGCAGTAAGACCCTAACCCATTCTTCTAGAAGACCCAGGTTTCATTCCTAGCACCGACCATCTGCAACTCCAGTTCCAGGGGGTCCAACACCCACTCCTGGCCCCCAAGAATGCTGCACACATGTGGGGGTCATAGAGATATATGTAGGCCAGACACATGAACACATAAGTGATTCTTTTTAATGAAATTAATTTTTTTCCTGGAGAATAAAACAGACTCCAGAGCTACGACTGTCAGTCTAAGAGGGAGTGTGGCTCAGTGAGACCTGCCTGGGATGCCCCAGTGAAGAACTAGGGTGCTGTTAGAGATCAGAACCTGGGTCCTAACTCTGGTATCCCCTACCCAATGCTATCAGACCCATTACTTTGTTTGCTAACTTTAAAAGTTAACGACAAGAGGGAAAACCCTAGATCCCCGAAATCCACGTGGTGGGAAGAAAACAACAAACTGTCTGACCTACACACAAATCAAATTCCAAGATGCTTTTCACAAATAAGCGGAACCCCACAGGGAAGCAGGAACCCCTGATTAAGAGCTCGTGACTTCCCAGCCAGTAGTCCCAGCGCTCGCCAGCAGAGGGCGCGCACACCATTCGATGCCATGCTAAGTAATTGTTTCTGCTCTGGAATCCACAGCCTGGGCCAAATCCGTGAGATTTCCACCCGCACTTGGGGACTAGAAGTCTCTCCTTCCTTCCAAGCTGTATGTCAGAGTCCTTAAGATGCCACCACTTTTTCTGCAGATGAGCACTGTAAGTGTGTTACAGTCTGGAATCTTTAAGGAAGGCACTGACCTGGCATGGACCTCATTAAAAAATCTGGGGTCCAACTGGGCATGGCGGTGACGCACAGCTTTAATCCCAGCACTGAGGCAGGAGCAGATGGTGTCTGACTTCGAGGCCAGCCTGGTGTACAAAATGACTTCCACGGCAGTCAGGGCTGCACGGAGAAACCCTATCTATAAATAAATAAATAATATATTAAATTTAAAAAGTCTGGGCCCAATCTCCCAGGTAAGCAGGTTTAGTAGTAAATACCTTTACCCAGGTATTTATTTGTCTATTTGAGAACAGTCTTTTATTTGTCTATTATATTATACACTGGTGTGTTGTCTGAGTGTGTGTGTGAGAGAGAGAGAGAGAGAGAGAGAGAGATCCTCTGTAAATAACTGCATAGATGGTTTATTTATTTTAGATTTGTTTATTTACTACGCATACAGTGTTCTGCCTGCATGTCTGCCTGCGTCCCAGAAGAGGGCGCCAGATCCCATTATAGATGGTTGTGAGCCACCATGGGGTTGCTCTCCAGCCCAGGCAGAAATACTCTGAACTGAGAAAAGGGCTCCCTAGCTTCGTAGGCATGTAGACAAGCATGGAGCTTTTTCATGATGATTGATATAGGGACGGTCAGCCCATTATAGGTGGAGCCACCCCTGAGGAGGTGGGTGCTATAAAAAAAGCAGAATGAGGGGCTGCAGAGATGGCTCAGTGGTTAAGAGCACTGACTGCTCTTCCAGAGGTCCTGAGTTCAAATCCCAGCAACCACATGGTGGCTCACAGCCATCTGTAATGGGATCTGATTCCTTCTTCTGGCTACAGAACACTGTATGCATAATAAATGAATAAATCTTAAAAAAAAAAAAAAAAAAAAAAAACAGGCTGAGCAAGGCATGGGGAGCAAGCCTGTTAGCAACGAGCCTCCTTAGCCTTCACATCAGCTCCTGCCCCGACTTCCGAAAATCCGAAATGACGATCAGTAATCTGATATAAACCTTTTTTCCTTAAGCTTCTTTTCCTCGCAGTGTTTGATCAATGTAGTAGAAACCCCAAGACATCTGTTGAGCTATGTAGCCAGCACCCCACCCCAGGGCTTATTCATTTTACTCATGTGAGTGTGTAAACAGGTTTGTGAGTGTGTAGACAGGTGTGAGTGCTCTCTGAGGTGAAGTCACAAGCACTTGTGAACTACTTTCTTTACTGGGGACCCCCACACTGTGGGACCCCAACACTGTGGGACCCCAACACTAGGATCCATCTCTGCAGGACACACACATGCACCCTTTTTGTTTGTTTGTTTTTCAAGACATGGTTCCTCTGTGTAGCCCTGGCTGTCCTAGAACTGGCTGTGTAGACCAGGCTGGCCTCAGTTTCAAAGATCTGTCTGCCTCTGTCTCCCAAGTGCTAGGACTAAAGGTGTGCACCACCACCTGACTTTTTAAATTTTATTTTGTACCCCTTTGTCCTTTAGAGTAAAATGTAACTACATTGTTTCCCCCTTTCCTCCTTCTAATATTTTTTTAAACAAACAACAAAACAAATAGGCTAGACATAAACTCCCCGAAGTCCTGCTCTAGAGAGCGTGGTGCTGCATTACAGTAGATCTCGCTGTCTGGGTGGCTCAGTGCAGCTGACACACAGGCCCTCTCCTCCCTCTTTCCTGGCTATCCCATAGTCAGAACCCGCAGCACAGGGTGTTCTGCTGAGAACTGTGGTTGTTTCTCTAGCTGTGGTTTTGCGCTTCCCCACCACCCTGCCGCACTTACAGGGCGGGATTTCCTGCCTTTGCTGCGGGGTAGGGGGGAGCGCAGGCTTGCTGGCTTTATTCTCTTCTCTAGGAACGCCCTCACACTTCCACTAACACCCACCTCCCAAGTCCAGAGCAATGCTTCTCAAGATCTCTGATATGTAACCCCATGCACATCGACTCCAAAGGGGTCGGGACCCACAGGTTGAGAACCACTGGCCTACACCTTATTGCCATCAGGAAGAGTTCCCAGAATGCTCCTCCACCCCACCCACAGAGGGACGCACAGCAGGGGACCCCCAACAACAGCTTTTATTGCTCCTAGGCAGGACAGGTTAGCTGGTGCTTTTGAAGTTCAGGTTGGGGTTCAGTCAAGGGTGTGGCCCCCAGGTCTGTGCTGGGGGAATGGTTTCAGTGGGTGTCATTTATCTTTGAGTGCCTGAGTGTTCTGGTCAGGTTGGGGGGCCCAGGGTTGGTGACGGGGGTCTCAGGGAGAGAAGGTGACTGAGGACCCAAGATCCAGGAACACCAGAGCTGAGTCTGTGTCCTCGAGGGAGGGGCTGGCTGCAGTGGCCCCTCAGTTGCCCCCATGTGGTCATGGGGTCTGCGCAGACCTGGGAATCAGAGTTCATCATGGTGCCTTGTCAGATCCTCACCGTAGTTGGTAGCCTGGCTGCCCACAAACATGTTCCAGTTGCTCAGGATCTCAGCTTTGCTCAGCCGGCCATCCTGTGGGCAAAGGGGTCAGCTGGTGGCAGGGCCCACATGGGACAGTCCCCACTCAGGAAGTCCCTAGGACGCCCTCCTCTGCCTTGCTGCTCTCCTCTAGGGTCGGAGCTCATTTCTCTGAACCTGTCCCCGGACCCTCCCGAGTGCAGACCGCGGCCCAGATTCACCTTGTCCGTGTCGCTCTCGTGCAGCAGGTGATTGGCCTCCACCAGGGGCTGGTCCTGGGACGGGGGCAGCACCCAGTAGCCGACCTCGCTGCCATCCAGCCGCCCATCCTTGTTCAGATCCCGGAAGTCCCGGAACTGCTGCCTCTCTGTCTGCACCCAGGCAGGTTCCTCCTCCCCAGGCTCCTCAGAGTACAAGTCGGCTGGAGGGGGTGGGGGTGGGGAGAGATGCGGTCTGGGGCAGCCCTAGAGGCCTGGAGACCTTCTTCTCCTACCCTGTACCCACACACCTCCCACTCCTTCCTCTCCAACCCATCTGCCCTCACACCCTCACCAAGGCGGCCAGACCCCTTTGGTCGTCCTTCCTCCACCTTCTGTCAAATTGTTTCGGGGATAAAAGATGTTATTTTAAAAGACTTAGAAAGAAAACGGGGGGGGGGGGGGGGATAAAGAAAGCATCCATTTCTTACAAATGTTTTAAACACATGGTGTTTAGGCAAAAATGTCTGCCCTGCAGATTTGTCCAATAGAATATTTCATATATAAACCTTTCAAACTCAAAAAAGTCCCCGAGTTGGGACTGAAGACAGCCCGGTTGGTGGAGTCCCTGTTTAACACCAAGCTGGGTGTCTTCCCAGCACTGTGTGAGCAGAGCATAGAGGTGTGGTGCCTGGGACCCCAGCTCTGTGGAAGTGGAGAAATGGGGATCAGGAATTGAAGGTGTTCCTCACTTCATCGTAAGTTCAAGGCCAGCCTGAGTTACAGAAGACCTAGCTCCAAAAAAATATATATATATATTTTTATAAAAGCCAGCAAAACTAGATTTTTATCCTCATCAGCACATCCCTGAGTTAAACAGCCACAGCCTAGCACAGGGCTGACTGTCCAGGCTAAAACACTTCAAATACTTGAGCCTGGTACAACCAACAAAGCTCCTGAGCCACGGCCATTGTGGAGCCCCAGGCTGTCCCCAAAAAGATCTCTCTCTCTCCTTCTCTCCTTCTCTCCTTCTCTCTCTCTCTCTCTCTCTCTCTCTCTCTCTCTCTCCCTCTCCCCCTCTCCCCCGCCCCCCCCATGGTGCTTTCTGCAGTAGGTCCCCAATGAATGCTCCCTGGGTTAAACATGCAGTAGGTTTTGCACACAGTGGGGGCTTGATTCATGCAGCTCGAAGGCATGAGAACCGCTGTTCCCCTTTTTGCCAGGAGATGACAGGCCTCAGGAGGGAACGGGCCTGGCTCACCGATGTATTCTTCCACCTGCACGTAGCCATCTTTGTTCTTGTCAAGGTCCTCCAGGGTCTCCTGGGGAGAGGCATTGGGGTGAAGGGTCAGTGCACCTACAATCGAGCAATGTCCACGGGGAGGAGAGGTGTGGGCTGTGCATGTGACCGTGATGTACAGCGGGAGGCAGCCAGGATCCCCCCATGTCCAACCCCGCCCAGCTTTGTCGGTTTGGTTTTATGAGCTACACTCTCATTGTATAGACCAGGCTGGCCTTGAACTCAGAGACCTGCCTGCCTCGGCCTTGGAGTTCTGGGATGAAAGGCGTGCTCCACCATGACCAGCTCATGGATAATGTATATTTAAGGTTTTTTTTTTTTAATTTTTATGCATATGGATGTACCACACACATGCAGTCCCTCCAAGGTCAGTAAGGCTTCCAGACCCTGTAGAACTGGGGCTGAGAAAAGAACCCCAGGCTTCTGCCGGAACAGCAAGTGCTCTTCCATTAAGCCATCTCTCTGTCACATGGACCACTATTTGGCACATACGCCAACATGTCTACTCATCATGTTACCTGTCCTGATTTAATAAATGGTTGCTGGCTGGGCAGTGGTGACGCATGCCTTTAGTTCCAACACCAGCAAAGACAGAAGCAGGCGGATCTCTGTGAGTTCGAGACCAGCCTGGTTCCAGGACAGTCAGGGCTACACAGAGAAACCCTGCCTCAAAAACCACATAGATAGATAGATAGATAGATAGATAGATAGATAGATAGATAGACAGACAGACAGACAGACAGGTAAAATCCACTTCTTCAAGTTCAAGAGCTCAATAGTCACTTAAGATTAGCAGTGGACCCTAAAAGACAAAGCAAATATACCAGAGCCCTGTAGGTACCACACACGCATGAAGACCTGAATTGCGTCACTCAAAGCCTGCAGAAGATGGCCTGGTGACACACACTTATATACTCCAAGAACTGGGGAGGCAGAGACAGGGAGGAGGATGGGGGGTTGGGAGGGAGAGCTGGTCAGCCAGCCTAATCTAATCAGCCAAGTCCTGATCAATATCCAGTTCCCAGAAACAAATATCAACAAAGTGTGGAGCCCTGGCTCAGAGGTGGCGAGCACGTGCTGTCTCAGAGGCCCTGAGTTCGGTTCCCAGTGCAACTCCAGGTCCTGCAGATCCTGCTGCTCCAGCATCTCCTTTAAGGCCTCCGCCGCACCTGTACGCCCAACCGTCTTTCCAGTAAGTGCGTTCCACATCTGGTATCTGAGATTTGATTAAATCACAGAACGTTCTATGTGCATTTCAAATAAACTGCGTTCTCCTGGCCACAACTGGCGCTCGCCTGAGGCTCTTCTCAGGACATGGTTGTCTGGGGACAGGCCAGGGACCGGACACCTATCGGGAGCACAGGAAGGTCTGACAGAGAGGTGCCAGGCACCGGGTGGGGAGTAGACATGGGAAAAGATGCTATCCCACATCTACGCTGGCAGTGGCCTGGAATCCTTGTGAAGGATGCTGGAGGCCAGGACAGGTTTGGGAAGCATGTTGTCTGCAATGTCACTCACCGCCACCACGATGTCCCGCATGTGAGGGAACTCCTCAGGATGCAGAAAGGCTGTCAGCTCTTCCCGAGTAGCCATGGAGTCTCCATCTTGGTCGGCTACCCGGAATCGCCGCTCATCCCGAGCCAGCATCTTCTTGTAAGTCTCGGCATCCTCCACATCGTGAAATTCCTCCCCTGGGGAAGGGCGGATGTGGGTGAGACATGAGGGCACAGAGGCGAGGCCTGGGGCCTCAGGAAACAGAAGGACCCAGCTAGTGGAAGGCCTGCCACAGTGTGTAAGTCACGTGTCAGTCACATGATGGGTATGTGGGCCCGTCTGTCTGTCATTCGTGGTACTTAGACTTTAGCAAGAGAATTGCAAGTTCAAGGTCAGCCTGGGTAACTAAGCAAGACTATCAGTCCGGCAGTGAGCCCCCTGCCTAGAATCTTCCAGTGCGGGGACTGGGGCCGGGTGGTTCAGTGGTAGAGCCCCTGCCTAGAATCTCCCAATGAGGGGCTGGGGGCGTGGCTCAGCGGTAGAGCCCCTGCCTAGGAACTCACTGGGTAGCCTGTTAGTTCTCGGAGACCTGCCTGCCTCTCCCTCCCAGTGCTGGGATTAAAGAGGAGCTGCACCATTCCCACCTCCCAGCCCCCTATCTGTCCCATCCCTACGATACTCTGTTTGATCCTCACACAAAGCTAGACGTTGCATTTTCCATTTCTCCTCTTTTCTGGATATAAAACGACTTGGGCTTTGAGTGGACACTGGCCTGGTTGGCCCTGAAGTTCTTCCCTGATACAATAAGCAATTGGCTCTGCCTCCACGACAGAGGGCAGGGAAGTGCTTTCCCCGGAAGAGGAACAGCGTAAGCAAAGTTGGAGTATCGAGGAGCTGAGGAGACCATGGACTCCACAGAAGAAACTGGGGGCAGAAACCCTATCAACACAACATGGAGATGGGAGAGGCTAATGAGGTCGGTAGCCGTCTGTCTCCTAGGGTCCCAGGAACATGGAAAGAATCACCTGTGCTGTGCCTTTCCTTGATCTCTGGGCTATCCTCCTGCCTCTGTAGAGAAAAGACTGTAGACAAGAGGGAAGACTGCTAACCAGGTGTGCTGGCAAATTTTATGTCAACTTGACACCCGTCAGAGTCATCTGAGAGGAGGGAACCCCAACTGAGAAAAAGCTTCCTGGGCTGCAGGCAAAGCTATAGAGCAGTGGTCAGCCTTCCTAATGCTGCTACCCCCTCCTGTTCTGGTGGCCCCCATAAAAGTATGTAGTTGCTACTTCATAACTGTAATTTCGCTACTGTTGTGAATCGTTAAGTAACTATTGGATACACAGAGTATCTGATATGTGAACCCCAAGGGGGTCGTGACTCACAGGTCAAACACCAGCGCTATAACAAATTCTTCAGTGATGGGCCACAGGCATGGAAGGAGAAGCTAAATAAACCCTCCCCTCCCCAACTAGCTTTTGGTCGGTGTTTCTCATTAGGGATAGCATCTCAAAGAGAAACGTAGAGCTGGAGAGATGGCTCAGAGGTTAAAAACACTGGCTGCTCCTCTAGAGGTCCTGAGTTCAAATCCCAGCAACCACATGGGGGCTCCCAATCATCTGGAATGAGGATCTGGTGTGTCTACCTACAGTGTACTTATACAGGCTTAATTAAGCGTTAAGTGTCCCTGCCGGGGATGTGAAGTCTCCAGTCAACGGTTGGATTTCAGAAATGCAAATGAGATTTGAAATGGAGGGGAGGTATGTAAGGTATGTATGAAATGTAAGATCGAGGGCAAAGGCGAGGTGGGCATACCGGGCTCATAATGGCCATAGGTGGCATTGCGTAACTCCTCCCAACCCACGCGCCCGTCGCGGTCCGTGTCGTAGGTGTGCCAGGCTGCGCTCACCGAGTCACGGATGTGCCGCTGCTGCGTGTGCGCGATCCACGCGCGGAGCTCAGCTAAGGACACCCAGCCGTCGCTGTCCCCAGCAAGGTCCATGCGGTCTACGATCCGCCTGCGAGGGGAATGAAGGTCAGTCTCTGGTCCTGCCCGATGAGGCCCCGCCCCTAGAGAAGAGACGCTGCAATCGCAGTCCTGACCACGCCCACCTAGGCTCCTCCCTGGTGTATAGAGTCACCTTTGCACCTACATAAGACAAAAATGGGGACTTAAGTGATGGCCCAGAGGTTAAGAGCCCTGGCTGCCATCTCTCCAACCCAATAATTTTTTTTTTTTTAATTAAAAAAGAGCAGAGCATGGAGTACAGGCCTTTAATACCAGCACTCGGGAGATAGAGGCAGGCAGATCTATCTCTGTGAGTTCAAGGCCAACCTAGTCTCCAAGACAGCAAGGACTATTTAGACAAACTCAAAAAAAAAAAAAAAAAAAAAAAAAAAAAAAAAATTTAAAGAAAAGAAAAAAATTAAAAGAAAAATAAGGAGGCTCTGTGGTTAGGATGCTGGGTGCTCCTTTAGGGAGGTTCCACATGGAAGCTCACAACTGTCTGTAACTCCGGTTCCAGCGTATCCAAGGCACCAGGCAAGCGTGTGGTTGACACACATGAGCATGCATGCAAAATACCCATATACTTAAAATAAATCAATTATTTAGAAATAAAGATAGATAAATAAGGGGGAAAAATGCCACCCAAGATGTGCAAGCAAACTGGAGTGGGACTCCAAATGAACCCAGGAGAGGAACTGTCTGGCTGTCTGGTTTTTTTTTTTTTTTTTTTTTTTTTTTTTTTTTGGTTTGGTAGTACTTAGCGGATTATTGGTTGGTTGTCTGTTTGAGAGACGGAGTCTCAATATTTATTCCTGGTTAGCCTGAAATTCACTCTGTAGACCAGACTGGTCCTGAACTCACAGAGATCTGCCTGCCTCTGCCTTCCAAGTCCTGGGATTAAAACTGTGAGGCAGTACAGCACCAGGAAGAGCTTCCCTATTGACATGTTTCACCCACCCTAGGGTGGGTCTTTGCCCACCCTGACTCCGCCCCTTGCCCCTAGCCACGCCCCTCAGAGAGGCTGCTGGACGCTGCTGCCCACTTTCCTAGATGGGCAGATCAATTTTGAGCTCCTCCCTCTTCAGCTTCACCCTGCTACTATCTGCCTAGTTTAAAATTAGAAATTGCCACCACATTAAAGATGCATGCCTTTAATCCCGGCACAGGAGGCAGACGCTTCTAAATTCTGAACCAGTCTGGTCTACAGGGTGAATTCCAGACCAGCTAGTACCACAAGTGAAATTCTATCTCAAAGCACTACTAATAAAGTCGGTGACCGGTTTAGAAGAGAGAACAGGGATGTCCAGACAGAGGCATGCGGTGGACTGAAGTAGAGAGGGACCCAGGTGTTGGTGACACTGGTCCCCCAAAGTCTCAGGCTTAACTCTCCCTTTCCCCAGGAGGTGGGTATCACAGTTCTGTCGTTTCCTGTCTCTAGTCTTTCAGTGAGCTCATTTCCCCCCACCTCCCATTCTGCTCTGCTCCCCGAATCCTACCCAAGTCGGGCCTGGCTTTCCTCTGGGCTGAGTTGGTCAAATTCCTTGGCCACGTCTCGTCCCAGGAAGGCCTCATGGTCGTACTGGAAATTCCCGTGGGCGTCATCGTGGGGGGCCTCGCTCAGGGGGGTTCCCTGATGCACCCTCCCCTGGCCATGAGGTCCTGCATCAGGGGATGGCTTCCCCAGGGCCCAGTTTCTCTGCAGTAAGAGAAGCAACAGAAGCGACCACCGCCACATCATCGGTTCCTGGAGGGAGGCGAGGACCAGGGGTCGGGGGTAAGATTGGGAAGACAAATCTGAACCAGAGATAATGTGGGAGAACTTTTAAAAGGGGTGGGGGAGGCTGCCAAGAGCAGGGCAGATATAAGCGCAGGCTGCAAAAAGTTTTGGGCTCAAGAAAAGTCGGCAAAAAGAATAGAGAATTGGAAGGTAAATCCACCTCTGGGAGCAGAATCCGAGTCTCAGAGCGGAAAGGGAGTATTTCAGTTAGAGACGTGGCACACATCCCACACAAAGTTTGGGGCATGGTGGTGGCCGAAAGCATCGTGCAGGTTCCTCCCTGTGCCCCCCCCCCAGCCTGGACCGCGACCCTCACCCTGAAGCCCCCTCCATAGCTAGCTCTGTACCCTTCCACCCACCTCACCCTCACCCCACCACACCTCTGTTACCCGGCCCGGGATCGCTCCCCACGCTCAGCTCTGCTTTCACACAAAGATGCCCAACCTGGCCAGTTTCCAGCTAAGCTCCGCTACTGACATTCCAGAGGCTACCGCCCAGTGACCAATGACTGCGCAGGAGAGCCTCAGGGGCGGAGCCAATGAGCGCGAGGAGTGCCCGGACCCCCTTGCCACGTCCACAAGGCCGAGCTCCAGCCGGGAAGGCTGATGTTGAACTACAACTCCCAGCAGGCTTATGGGCCGGCTGCACGACCACCTCTAGAATCTCTGGCCCAGAGGATTAAGGGAAGTGTTTTTTGTTTTATTGTTGTTGTTTTTAAACTCTTTCCATTTCTAGGATCTGGTTCAGAAAAGAGGAGATCGCGTTTGGTGGCTTATGCTACCAACACCTGGGAGGCAGAAGCAGGCAGATTTCTATGAGTTTGTAACCAGCCAGGACTACGTAGAGAGACCCTGTCTTTTAAAAAAAAAAAAAAAAAGGAAGAGGAGGCTGGAGAGATTTATGACTAAAAATACACAACTCGGTCTATAAAATGGCCAGGCTGTATTGCAGCAATCAGGAGTCTGTATGATCTTTCCCAGACCTGTTCAATTTATTCCCGCTGCCCGAAACTTGTGAAGAACCATACACACACAGATTTGGGCCCAAATTTATGTGGAGATGGAAAATAGCCATGTACATTAAGAGGGAAAACTGAAACAGGCCACAAAAGAAGGGACCCACGAGGACATCCAGCCCAGGACTCCCCTGGGAGGCTCAGAGACAGTTCAGGAGGTCACGTAGCCCCAAAGGCCGCAGTCTGTATGGAGCCCGAGTTGGCTTCAGGAAGTGCCCGGAAAGGCATTTGCACCTTGAGGTTCAGCCTCCGGGGGCAAGTTCCCACCAGGCAAGAGGTCGCCGGAGTCATCACCACTGAGAGAAAGCCATGGGGCTAAAAGAGAGGAACAGAGGTCAGCATAAGTGTCTAAGGTCTCACCCACCCAACACACCTGTGGGGGTCACATTATGTTCCCATCTCTTTTCGCCAGGGTGGTCAGGGACTGCCTCCATCTCTTCTTTCTCTCTCCCTCTTGCTCTCTGGGCCTCTCTCTCTCCATCTTTGTCCTCTCCCTGTGTTTCTCTCTCTCCCTCCCCTCTTCCTCTCTAGGTCTCTACTTCCCACCACACCCCTCCCCAGTCCTGCACACACCTGGCAGCCCACTGCGCAGCCTGCTCCACAGAAGCACACCTCCTGCAATGGCCACTGCCACCAGCAGTAAACCAAGAATGATTCCGACCACAGGCACGGAAGATCTGGCTGATGAATCTGCAGCCAGAAAGGATCATGAAGACAGGGAAGGAGTCGGTGACTCCTCTCGGAGACTCCCCAGAAGCATATATCTGAGGGTGTTTGTATGCAGAGAAAAGGCCCTGGGCCTCGTGTGTTTCCACATTGAATGTAAGAACCAGCCACACGGTGGTGGCACACCTCTTAATCCCAGCACTTGGGAGGCAGAGGCACTCGATCCAGGCTCATCTCCGTAGTGAGTTCCAGGACAGCAGGAGCTATACAGAGAAACCCTGTCTCAAAAAGAAAGAGAGAGAGAGAGAGAGACACACACACACACACACAGAGAGAGAGAGAGAGAGAGAGAGAGAGACACACACACACACACACACAGAGAGAGAGAGAGACCATACACACACAGAGAGAGAGAGAACCAGCCACTGTGCTGGAGAGATAGCTCTGCTGTTAAGAGCACTTGCTGCTCTTCCGGAGGATGAGAGTTTGGTTCCCAGCACTCATATCTCATGCCAGGAGACCTGAGCCTCTATAAATCTAGACTGTCGAGAAGGCTCAGTGAGTGATTCCGTTTGCCTTTACCATAAGCCTGATGACCTGAGTTTGACCCCCAAGGCAGACACCCACAAACTGTCCTCTGTCTCCATAAGTATCCCACAACACAGACCCACCTCTGCTCTCCCCCCTTAACATACAGAATGTAGGGAAATTAAATATATATATGTGCATACACGTAGATGTAAATCTGAAGAAGAGGAGGAGGAAGAGGAGGAGGAAGAGAGCTACACTGAGAGACACTGGTGAGTTCCGTGAGAACCCAGCTGAGGAAGGAGAAGCAGTCACAGGACAAGTGGCAAAGCTGGTGCTTCACCAAAGCCATGGCAAGAACTGTCAGGAGCAAAAGTGAACGAATGGTCAAACACCATGAAAAGCAGTAGCAGCAAGACTCATGGTCAGACTTGGGGGGGACAGGGGACTGACCACAGGGTTAAGGGAGGATCAGGAGCCAGGAGTAGAAACAAAGAAGACACTGAGGCTGGAGGGACAGCCTCACCTAGGTCCACAGTGAGGGGCTGTGCCAGCCCCCCATGCTCCACTTGACACTGGTAATGGTGTTCATCTCCACGAGTGACCTCCAGCATCGACCATGCGTGGAAAGAACCATCGCCGTTGGGTCCGATGCTGCAATTCCCGGAGCCCGAGGCTAGCCCATTGCGCAGGAATCGAAACTTGAGCTCCGGTGGGTAGAAGGAGAAAGCGGCACAGGTGAGCACGGAGGAGCCAGAGTTGCCAGGACGGGCCTTCAGGCGCATAGATGGCGGCTCTGTGGGGACACAGGGGATGGGATGGGCCTGCAGTTAGGCTAGGCTATGACGTCATCCACCCACACCGGCCCTGCCAAGGCTTGGTGTGAAGCTTGCCAGGGACAGACTCCACTTTCCTGTATCAGCACTGTGCTGACCCAGAGGGCATCCCAGAGTGACAGACACCCCACCCTGCTGACCCTACAGCCACACCCCCTTATTTTGGTGTATGTGTGGGTCAAAGCCAGGGGTCAATGGCAGGCACCTTCCTCTTTTGCTCTTCGAGTTTTTCCCCTTTATTTTTCACTGTGTGTCTGGGTGATCTTTTGGCCCGTGTGTCTGTGCACCGCATGCATGCAGTGCCCATGGAGGCCGGATGAGGCCATCAGATTCCCCTGGAATGGAGTTACAGACGGTGGTAAGCCACCATACGGATGCTAGGAATCAAAACCAGGTCCTCTGCAAGAGCTGCAAGTGCTCCTAACCACTGAGCCATCTCTCCCACCCTCCACTTACTTTTTGAGGTGGAGTCTCTTGCTGATTCCCGACTCCCTTTCAGCTACACTAGCGTTTGCTGAGGCTCTGTGGTCCGTCTCTGCCAGCCCCACCCCTGCAGCTGCAGACATGCAGTACACCCAGCCTTTGCAAGTGTGCTAGGGGTCAGTCTTCTGAACGGCAAACACTGTGCTCAACATGATCTCCTCAGGCACATTTACTCCTTTGTTTGACAACAGAATTTCACTGTTAGCCCTGACCAGCTTTGAACCTGTTATATGGATACAGATGACTTTGAATTCCTGATCTTCCTGCCTCCCCTTGCTAAGAGCTGAGAGATGACAGGTTCACGCTGCCAAACTGGTTTACGTGGTGCCAGGAATGGAGCCCACAGAAGCCAGCTTACCAACCGAGCCTCAGCTCCATCTACTTGCTTCCAAACAGAGACTTACTGCACATCTCTCTCGTGCATGACGTGCTCCTGGCCCTGGGAACACATTAGTGTATATACAGAGCAAAGACACATGACTGTCCTAGCTGTGTGTGACGGCGAAAGCCCATACATGTGATCCCAGCACCTGAGGAGCTGAGGCAGGAAAATCATGAGTTCCAAATGAGCTGGACACTGTCACACACACACACACACACACACACACACTTACACTGTGGGTGTGAGGTACATCTTGAAACCCAGCATTCAGGGAGCAGAGGCAGGTGGATCTCTGTGGATACCGGGCCAACCTGGTCTGCAGAGCAGTTCCAGGCTAGCCCAAGGCTACACAGTGACATAGTGAGACCAGGAACAGAAAGAAAGACACAAATAAACAAATGCAGTATGGCTGGGGATGTGACTCAGTTTGCTTATCAGACCTTCGTGAAGTCCTGGGTTTGATTTCCAGCACACTAGCACTGACCGTGCACATGGGCACACACCTAGAATCCCAGCACGCTAGATGCTAGATGGGAGATCGGAGGATCAGGAGTTCAAAGCTACCTTTGGTGAAATAGGAAGCTTGGGGCTAGCCTGGGCTACACAAGACCCCCAAATCAACAGCAATAAACCTCTAAATAAAATGAAGTCCATGAAGCTCTGAGACCCCAGCAAGGCCGTGCACAGCAGAGGCGTTTTCCCTGTTCAGGGTGGGTCTCTCAATCTTGGTTCTGCTCTGGTCCTCAGCAGAAAATAAGCTGACGGTTTCTTAGGAAGAGGAAGCTAGGCAGCTTCCCCGAAAGAGGGGCCTCACTGGCATCTAGAAGACCTGAGGCACCAGCTCCTAGTCAGAGAGGACCGGACCTCAGTCAGCAGTTCTGTGTCCTGCCTTCTGCTTGTTATTGTTTTCCAGTGAGGATGACTTCCTGTGGGTAGCGTTGAGGGACAACCCCCCCCAGCCTCCCCCCCCCCGCAACCCCCCCACCTTCTCCTGTTTTCCAGATCTGCCCCTGAGGGTTCTGAGAGTCAGCCCAGCCTTGGCTTCTGCTTAACAGGAAAAAAAAAGGAAGCACCTTAGCCCCAGAAACATTAAGCTGGCTGGCCAAGGCGGAGGGATTACAGGCTCCCCAGTTAAGCCATAGAGCGAGTTGAAAGCTAACCCGGGAAATTTAGCAAGATCCCATCTCAAAATAACAAGTAGAAAGAGGGCCAACGAGGAGCCCGGGGGACAGCTTAGCTGCTGGAGCATGCTCTGCTTTCTACAGAACTGAGTTCAAGTCCCAGTCCCAGCCCTGGGTGACACTCAACCACCCACAACTCCAGCTGCAGACGACCTGATACCTTCTGGCATCTGTGGTCACGTGCACGGTGTATGTACACACACATCCATGTAAATCAGTAGTAAAATAAATATAATTAGAAAAGGGTTTTAAAAATAAAATAAAAGAGGGCTGGTGGTGTGGTTCAGTGGGTAGACACCTGCTGACAAGCCTGGTGACCCGAGCTCCATTTCCCAGAACCTACATGGCAGAAGGAGAGATCCAACTTACTAAGTTATCTACCTGTCGCACACACACACACACACACTCACACACACTCACACACACAAATAAACAAATCAATGTAACCTTAAAAATATTTTTAAGTAAAACAAGGGTCAATGGTATTTTAAGCCTAGAATCCCACAGTGAGGGGCTGGGGGCATGGCTCAGTGGTAGAGCCCCTGCCTAGAATCCCCCAATGAGGGACTGGGGGCGTGGCTCAGTGGTAGAGCCCCTGCCTAGAATCCCCCAATGAGGGACTGGGGGTGTGGCTCAGTGGTAGAGCCCCTGCCTTGTATGCATGGAAGGAAGGAAACAGTAACATAGCCTTACACCTGATAACAGAAGGCTATTATGAAAAACAAAATCACGTATAGACAGAAGGTATCAGGTGTAGTCAATACCTGTAGAACCTGGAGCCCTTGTGAAGGACCGTGGAAAGTACAGCTGCTATGGTATTTCTCTTTCTTTTTCTCTCAGCCCTGGCTGGCTTCAGAGATCTCCCTGTCCCGGGCTCCCCAGTGCTAGGATTAAAGGCATGCACCCCAACACGGGCCACCATGGTTTTCCTGAGTAAATGAATTCAGACCTGGAGAGATGACTCCGCGGGTAAAATTAGCACTGAGTGGCTACTCTTCCAGAGGACTCAGGTTCAATTCCCAGCACCCATGTGACAGGCAACTCCTAACCATTTGTAACTCCAGCTCCTGGGGATCGGATTCCCTCTTCTGGCCTCTGTGAGTACTGCACGCACACAGTGCACAGACATGCCTGGAGGTAAAACATACACGCACATGCACGCACACATAAAAGAAAAAAAAATGTTTTGTTTAATTAAGCCAGTGTCTTATTTGTGGACAGTTATCCAAAGGTTGGTATCAAGATTTCAGGGAACCACTGGCCCTTATTCCACACTGTATCATCCATCAAAACAGCCAAACTACAGAAACAATGTGAACACCCTCAGCAGATGGACTACTGCCCAGCCATAATTCCTCTAGCTGAGGAGATGGCTTGGCAGGGAAGAGTGTTTCCTGCACAAGCACGAGGTCCCAAGTTCAAATCCTTAGCACTTGTGTAAAAACTTAAGCATATCTTCGTGACCGTAACCCTGGCACCAGAGGTATGGGGCAGAGGAAAGAGGACCATTAGGGGCCTGGCTGGCTGCCTATGAAGCTTCAAGTCCAGCGAGAGGATCTGGGCCAAGGGAATAAGAGGAAGGAAGATGGAGGAGCCAACTTCTCTGGCCTCTGTGCATGTGGATGGGTGCACACGCACACACCACACACACAAACACACACACATGTACACCACACACACACACCACACACACCACACACACACACACACACACACACATACACACACACACATGTACACCACACACACACACCACTCACATACACTAAGTCACAGATAAGTAAGTAAATGCAAGTTTTAAGAATGTTTTAAGGGCTGGAGAGATGGCTCAGCGGTTAGAGCACTGGCTGCTCTTCCAGAGGTCCTGAGTTCAAATCCCAGCAACCACATGGTGGCTCACAAGCATCTGGAATGAGATCTGATGCCCTCTTCTAGTGTGTCTGAAGACAATGACAGTGTACGGTGTACTTACTTAAAACAAATAAATAAATCTTTTAAAAAGAAGGGGAAAAAAGAATGTTTTAAAAACTAAAACATGGGGCCAGGCGGTGGTGACACACGCCTTTAGTCCCCAGAGCCTGGGAGGCAGAGGTGGATGAATCTTTGAGTTCAAGGCCGGCCTGGTCTACAAATTGAATCCCAACACAGAGAAACTGTCTCCGAAAACCAAAAACTAACCTGAAAGATTGTTCAGTGGCAGAGCTGTTGCCTAGCAAGAGAAAGGGTCTGAGCGTAATCCCAAGTGAGCCAATTAAATGAGAGGGGCAGGATAAAGAGCAAACGGGGTGAGAGGTGGCTCAGGGATACAGCTTGCTGCTATTCCAGAGGACTCCAATCCAGTCCCAGCACCCACGTTGGGCGTGCTATGACTCCCTGTAACTCCAGGGGATGTTATGCCCTCTTCTGACACTCACGTGCACACACAGATAGACAAGCACACTTATAAAACGTAATGGGCATGCATGTGAACATAGGTGGCCAGGGAAGCTGGCGGTGGCTTCAGATCCCCTGGCCCTGGAGTTAGGGGTGTCTGGGAGCTGCCTAACGGGGATCTGAACTCACATCTTTTGCAAGGTCACTGTGTGCTCTCACCCACTGAGCTGAGTCCAGCCCCAAGATTTGTTTTGTGGAACAAGGTGTCGTAAATACAACACCTGAGACTGTGTTCGGCCCCCCACACACATGAGCCCACACACAACTCAAATCCAGACAGAACGAAACTTGAGTGGACAGGTGACTGGCCTTCCTCACATCTGACTTGTTGGAGAGGAAACCGAGAGAATCTGTGCATAGGATATAAGGCAGCAAAACTCCAGATACACAGAAAGACCTACGTCATCCTGGGTTGGGAATGACCTCCAAGCAAGATAAACCTACAAAAGCACAGCCCTCAAAAGAGGACTGGGGGCTTAGCAATTAAGAGCAGCAGCTGCTCTCTTTCAGAGGTCCTGAGTTCAAGTCCCAGCCATCAAATGGCATCTTACAAGCACCCGTAATGGGATCTGATGCCCTCTTCAGGGATGCAGACATACATGCAAACAGAACACTTAATATACAAAGAGAAATAAATCTTTAAAAGAAAACAAACAAGATTTGAAGATGCCTTTAAAAGAATGAGAGAAAAACAGTCAAGGAAGTGTGTGTGAAAGGCTTATTTGATGAAGATTTGGGTCTACAATATAGAAAGAACTCTTATAAGTTAACAAGAAGAAAAAGACATGGAAAATCCTAGCACTTGGGAGGCTGAGACCAAGAGGATGACAAGTTCGAGGTCACATGGTCTCCATTGTGAGACTCTCTTTAACTAGAACAACGAACGGACAAAAGAGAAAAGGCAGCTGGGCACGGTAGCCCACTTCTTTAGTTCCCACACTCAAGAGATCTGAGTTCAGAGCCAACCTTCGATACTTACTACAGACAAAAACAATTAGCTGGGTGTGGCGACACACTTCTGTCAAGTCAGCCCTTGGAATGGGGCAGATGGATGAGGAATTCAAGGCCATCCTCGGCTACACTGTGAGCTCATGGTTAGCCCAGGCTCTGTGAGACCTCGCCTTAAACAAGATCCACTGTGATGTGTGAGAGGGGGCTGCTGAGGAGGATGCTGGGAAGGCTTTGAGCATGGCTGTGGAGATCTAGAGGAGGGACAGGGGATAGGCTCACCCTTCCATTCCAGGTTCCGACGGCCCCTCTCCAGGTGGCCTATCAGCCGCTCGGGACAGGAAGTTAGCAGGAACTCGCTCTCCTTCCTGGCTACCTCAGGCTGCTTCATCCACAGATTCCCAACGAGATCTGTCTCAGGCCACTCCCCACTCCAGTTGCCGGTCCTTGGGTTGAACTCCATGAACTCCTCACCATTGAGGGCAAACACAGCCGTGGGCAATGAAGAGTTATCAGGGGCCAGTTCACAGCCCAGCAGGCCCTGCAGTGTGAAGGTCCCTAGATGCCAACACGCAGGCAAGCAGACTCAGGAGCAAGGGCGAGCCTTCCTTTCTTCTCCTCCCTCAGACCTTGAGATCCAGACCCCAACCTTCCCCCTCATTGCTAGACCTTATCCTCCCTCTCAGACCAAGGGTTCCAGCCTCCTTTCTAGATCCAGTAGTTCTTCCTTAAGCCCAGACTACTGCAGCCCACCCTCCCTTCTGACCATTTATGTGCTTCTCCAGGGTCTTGAGGGCCTCCAAGAAGAGCTGTTGTTTGCTTTTCAGATCCGTGGTCTCCTTCTCCCAATACCAAGACACCTGGTTTTCCCACATCCAGGCCCCGCAGGGCTCAGCCTCATGCCGAAGGCTGTTGTAGGTCAGATACTGCTGAGGACCCAGCCAGCCCGTGGCCCAGAAAGAGGGAAGCCCCGTAGATGGGTTTGACACAGCTGTGAGATGATACATCAGGGGGGGACGGGTCTCTGCAGAGGAAAGAGGAGAGTCAGCGGGTCGTGCGCTGCACCCCGCCCCCACCAAGATGCAGAGTGAAAACTGGACTCATCTGAAAGGCTGTGACCCTACAGAGAGAAGGGGACAGACACCCAGAGAGAAAGCAAGACAGACACACAGCCAACCCTGAGATTGCCAAGTGTATTTGACTCAAATGCTCAGAGAAGTTCCCCACAGTGAGATGTCCAGGAAGGTCAGGACATAACGAAAAAGCCTTTTTATTGCCTCTTCTTCCTGCCCCCTTCCTGACCCACTCCAGGTAGGTCCCAGTGGCCTCTTACCTGCGCCCCAGGTCTGAGGCAGGAGGACCAACAAGAGGCCGAGGACCCAGGGCTGGGGCATCCCCATCCTGACAGGGTGACCTGGAGTGGAATGGACACGTGACTCCTCTGAATCCTGCCGCCTTGTTGAGTCTTCACAAGGTCCCCGTGGACTTGCGGTAGAGCAGGGTGCTGGCCGGTGGGATGGAGACCCAGTCCAAGACGCCAGGAGTGTTCCTGTGTGAACTTTCACCTTCTCATTGGATCCACTTTAGTTAATTAATTACAGAACTAGACAGACCAAAATTTGTCTCAGACTTTTGTTATTTCCTTTTCTCCTCCCTCAGACCTGAGGCTCCCAGGCCTTATCCTGCTCCCTCATTCCCAGGGGCTCAGATTTCAGCCCCAGGAGCCCTCAAACCCAACCCAGAAGTCCAGTTCCAAGAACTCCTCCCTCAGACCCAAGAGTCCACTTCCAAGATCCTCCCTCAGATCCAAAAATCTAGGCCCAGGCTTCCTCCCTCAGACTCAGATGTCAGGGTCCTGCTTTCCTTCCTCAGACCACAGCCTCCTCTCTCACCCCCAAGTCACAGTGCTCCTCCCTCAGACCTGGGGGCTCCAGGCCCCAACCCTCTTCTCTCTGACCCTGGATTGCTGGCCCCTCAAACCTAGGAATCCAGGTCTTGGCCTCCGCCTCTTACCTCAACCTGGGCCCCTGTTCCTCACAGAAGCCAGCTTCCCTCTTTGCCTGCAGCGGGTGGATCCTCTGCTCAGGGCCTCTGGTTCTTTTCTTACATCCTGTCGGTACACAGTTAGGACTGTGCAACTCCGAGGGCATCCAACTCCACCCACTAGCTCCTAAGCACACCCCTGGGCCTCTGTCCAGCCTCTCTTGAAACCTCCCGGGGCAATCGTCATTCGGCAGTCAGCCTGCCTCCCAAAGCCGCTTCTATGTTTACTCATTCGGAGCATTTTCGGAGTAGACTCACGGCCCTGGCAAGGCCTGACACTGAATGTGGCTTTAAGATACCCCAGCGTTTATGGGCTGTGGGTGTGGCTCAGTCATGGCATGGCTGCCTAACACACAAGGCTCGGCTGCAGCCCACTCTCAGCTGGAAGCCTGCTCTGGATTCTTCTGTGTGCCCAGCACCTGAGTGAGGCAGCTCCAACCCTGCCTACACACTCTGTGACTACAGCCTTCGTCTCATGCCCTGTCTCCCACCCTGCTGCCCACCCCCAAGATCTTGCCAGGAAAGAGACACAGACACACAGAGAGACAGACACTGGCAGATGGGTAGGCTGACAGGAGGAAGGGAGTGGGTGGCACACTTGCCTGTAATTCCAGCAGTGAGGATGAGGTGGGGAGGTTAGGGGTTCAAGGCCGGCCTGGGGCATCAAGCAGAGACTATAAACAGCCAAGAGAGCAATTAGTAGGCTGGACAGACAGACAAGCCAGGCATGGTGGAGCAGGCCTGGAACCCATGCAAGAAAACGGAAAGTGTGGAGCTGAAGAGACGGCCCGGCAGTTAGGAGCACTGACTGCTCTTGCAGAGAGGTTCGGTTCCCGGCACCCACATGGTGGTTCACTGCAGACTTTAACTCCAGTTCTAGGGGAGCTGACAATTTCTTATTTCCCTGAACACTGGGCAAGAATGTGGGGTGCACGTATGCACCCACGTGTGAATAAAATGAATCTAAGAAACCTTTTTAAGAGAGAATAGGAAGTCAAGCCCTCCTGCCTGCCTTGACCTCCCTCTCCCTCCTGTCTACATTTCGTGCGTGTGCATGTGTGCGAGTGTGTAATGGTGGTAGCCGTGGTAGCAGAGGGGTAGGGTAGATGTGTCTATGAACGAGTTCCTGGACAGCCGGGATACATGGAGAAACCCTGTCTTGAAAAAAAAACAGACAACAAAAAGAACATCGGCTGCTCTTATAGAGGACCTGAGTTTGATTCCCAGCACCCACACAGACGCTCACAGCCCTCTGCAACTCCAGCTGCCGGGGAGCTAACTGAGGGCGTTGGACTCACAGGCACGGAGAAACAAGCAAATCCTGAAACTAATACTAAAAGAGGACAGGCGTGGCAGCTAACACCTTTGATTTCAGCGGGACACAGAAGTAGGCGGACCCCTGTGAGCTCAGGACCAGCCTGGTCTACACAGTGAGTGTGAGTCAGGTGCTTTCTGTCATTTTTTTAAAAAGTCAACAGCAACAACGAAAACCCTGTAAGGCCTGGGGCTTTGGTTTATTTAATGAACTGAGTCTACTTGCCTCGCTTGCAGAAGGGCATGGAGTCCAAGGTCATTCTCAACTACATAGTTTGAAGCCAGGGTGGGCTGCAAAGGACCCTGCCAACGGAAGGAAAGAAGGAAGGAAGGAGAAGGAAAGAAGGGAGAAAGAAGGAAGGAAGGAAAAAAGAAAGGAGGAAGGAAGGAAGAAGGATTGGCAGGGAAGGGTTCATGGGAAGCCTGACACACCAGAATCTAAAGTCTGCTGACAGCTGAGAGTCAAGCCCTAGTGATGTCAGCAGCATCTGCTGTGGGGTCTGATAGTGGAGACAACACCCTTCTGTGGAGGGAGATTTCAAACAGAAATACTAACGGAGCAATCCGCTCCGCTCAAAGGCCGCCACCAAGACCTGACCTTTCTCTCCCGATATGGAAACCCCAAACTTCCCGAAAGTCTTACCAATCAGCCCAGAACCTTTGTCCACAGTGAGCAGCTGGCTTTCTTCCCTCTTGCAATCCCACAGGCTCCAGTTTTACCTCCTCAGCTGCAATCCTACCCGAGACCTCCAGGAAACACTCCGGGTTTCACTTAACTAAGAAAGAGGAGGCTCAGCGGTTAAGAGCGCCCGCTGCTCTTCCAGAGGTCCCGAGTTCAATTCCCAGCGACCACATCTGGAATGGGATCTGATTCCTCTTCTGGTGTGTCTGAAGACAACAACTGTGTTCTCATATAACTACAGGGTACTCATATAAAATAAATAAATGTTTAAAAGAAGAGAGAGACGAGATTTTTATTTTAAAAAAAGAAAGAAAGAAAGGAGGGAAAAGATTGTCTCTCTTCAAAAACACACTGAACGCTGTGCACGTTACAGGTAAGACACTTCAATGAGACTTTCCCTTGAGAAGCCCAGGTCCACGCTTAGGCCCTCCGCCTTAGTACCTCTCTTTCTTTTTTCTTTTTAAGATTTATTTATCTCAAAACTGTCACTGTCTTCAGACACACCAGAAAAGATCCCATTACAGATGGTTGTGAGCCACCATGTGGTTGCTGGGATTTGAACTCAGGACCTCTGGAAGAGCAGCCAGTGCTCTAACCACTGAGCCATCCCTCCAGCCCCAGTGCCTCTCTTGCTATGAATGTCCCTGTACATCCGTCTGTGTTTGAATCTCTCCCAGGGCTATGGAGTTGGCTCAGCAGGTTAAAGCATCTGCTACCCAAGCCTGATGATCCTGGAACCCACACAAAGATGGAGGGAGGGAGGGAGGGAGGGGAGGAAAGAGAGGGGATACAAAGTTGCTCTCTGTTCTCCACACCTGTGGCATGTCTCCTTTACTACATGCACACGTGTGTACACATGCACAATAATGCATTTGTGCATTTCAAAATTTGGGCCAGCAAGATGGCTCACTGGGTAAAGGAGCTTGCTGCCAAGCCTCCTAACCTGAGTTTGATCCTCAGGACCCACATGGTCAGTGAGAACTGAGTCCTGAACGTTGACCTCTGACCTCTGCATGGAACTGTAGCTTTTTTTTAAGGAAAATGGAGATGAGACCCAGTCTCAAGAAAGAATTTTAGCCAGGTGTTGGCTCCTTTAATCCCGGCAATCAGGAGGCAGAAGCAGAGATAATCTCTGAGTTGGAGGCCAGCCTGGTCTACAGAGTGAGTTCTAGGACAGCCAGGGCTACACAGAGAAACCCTGTCTCAAAAAAACCAAAATTTTTTTTAAAAAATTAAAAGTTTAGACCACTTGTACAGGCACCGGCATCCCTACTGCCTCCCCCTGTTCTGTGGCTTCACCTCGGTGTGTCTAGCCAGTGATATACCACCCCTTTCTGCTCTCTCAGCGCTGCCCCTCCCATGGCATTTTGGTGACCTACATGGGGATGCCTCTTCTTTCTCCTGAGGTCTGGAAGGGGGTAACGTACACCATAGAGAAAGGGACTTGAACTTGGTCAGGCTACCCTAGGCTGAGGGTACAAGCTGGCTGAGGAGCTCATTTCAGCCCTTGTAAAAAACCTCATGTGGGGCTGGAGAGATGGCTCAGTGGTTAGGAGCACTGACTGCTCTCCCAGAGGTCCTGAGTTCAAATCCCAGCAACCACATGGTGGCTCACAACCATCTGTAATGGGATCTGATGCCTTCTTCTGGTGTGTCTGAAGACAGCTACAGTGGACTCACATACATAAAATAAATAACTCTTTTTTAAAAAATGAAGTTTCATGTCATATTTGTGTGTGATAGGCCCTGGCTAAGGAACACCTTATTGATGGCCCACAGAATCCTACAAGGGTAAGGGACACTTTTCTTCCAACTCACCCTCTGTGTGGTTGATTAACAGCTCCCGCAGGTAAAATCCATATTGTCTTTTCTCTTCTCTAGCTTTTTTTCCTCGTCTTGAGACAGGATCTCACACAGCCCAGGCTAACCTTCTGAGTGCTGGGGCTATGGGGATGTACCAGTTTGTTTCCCATTGCTGTGATAAGTACCACAATCAGAAGCAACTTGGGGAAAGTTTATTTCATTTTTCACATCCCTTTGTGACGGGAAGTCAGGGCAGAAACTCCTACAAGAACTGTTTGTGGCCAGTTTAGTTTACCCGTCTTCCTTAGACATCACTGTAGCCTCAGCAGCTAAGTTCTTCTGGTGAACTCCATGAGGCCTCACTCACAGGGGATGCCAGTTAAAGACCCAGCTCAGTCAAGTGAGCATGGGTCTCAGCCCTGGTCCATTACCACCCTGCAATAGCTCCTCAGCAGCAGATGCATCTTCAATAGGAACTAATGAGTCTCATGTCTGCTGTCTCCTATGAGTCACCTTTGGGATGTAGAACCAGAAACTAGAGCCTGGAAATATAGTTCCGGCATTAAAGGGTAAGCCTCATAAGGAAGGCTTCCAGAGTTCGGGTCCCAGGACCCAAAGTCAGTCTCTTCCACTTGAGAATAAATGAGAATGGCTGTCATACTGTGCTCACCTGTAAACTCAGGACTCAGGAGGCAGAAGCAGTCAGGATCTCTGTCAGGTCAAAGCCAGGAGTCTACAAAGGGCTAGACTACCTGGGCTACAAAGTGAGACCCTGTCAAAGAAAGGAAGGAAGGAAGGAAGGAAGGAAGAAAAGAAAGAAAGAGAGAGAGAAAGGAAGAACTAAAGTAAGAGAGAGAGAGAGAGAGAGAGAGAGAGAGAGAGAGAGGAGAGAGAGACCAAACAAACAAAGAGAGGAAAGAAAGTTGGAGAATCTGAGAGAATGGCTCAATGAATAAAGTATTTGGTGAGGACTTGAGTTTGAATCTTGTGTGTGCATGTGCATGGGTGTGCATGCATATGTGCATGTGTGCACATGGAAGCCATAAGGTTGCTCACCCAGCCATTTCACTGCCCTCCACGAGCTCACTTATTAATTTATTAAACCTTTACTTGCATTTGTTACCGTGTGTGTTTGTGAAACACGTGTACAAGCACACATGCCGTGACAACTGTGTGGAAATCAGAGCACAGCCTCATGGGGGTTCTTTCCTTACTGTGTGTGAGTTACAGGCTGAGACTCAGCTTAGCAGCTTGTTCAGAATCTTTATCCTTTGAATCATCTTGCTGGCCCCATTTTTTAACCCCTTTAATCTATCCATCTATTTATCTATCTATCATCTGTCTATCTATCTATTTGTTTTGAGACAAGGTATCACTACGTAGCCTAAAAATCTTAATGGTTGGCCTGTTTCTGCCTTTATTGAACTGGAATTAAAGACAAGCACCACCATATCTGGCTACCCCTCACTCCTTCATAGAACATCCTTCCCCTATATGAGGTGGCCATGGGTAATCTCTCGGTATGTGTCCCCTTCTATGTGGCTGACCTGTTCTAGCTTGTTATTCCTGGTCTCTACAGCTTCCTGTGCAGCCAACACCACTGGACTTAGTTTTCCACTTCAGCCTCTGTGTCCTTCCCTCTCCACCCCATTTTTATTATGTTTGACTACAGGGGTGTGGCATACCTGCCGTGAAGCATGTGCAGAGACCAGAAAACAGCTTACAGGTCCTCCTCTCTGGGAGTTGGATCTGTAGCCTGAGTTTGGCTGTTTTGGGGGGGTTCTTCTTTCTTTCAACCTTCTCTACTATTTTTCTTCCTTATTTTCAACCCCCTGACATTAGACAGGAGGAGAAAGGAAAGAGATCCCTGAATAAAGCCGGGGGTCAGAAAGGGGGTGATGTCATCATTAGACTACTTCCTGCTCATTAGGGGCATCAAGCTACGTGGGGAAAGTTGTCACTGTCAGGATATCTAGTTTCTTCTTCTTGTTGCTTCTTTGTGCATGACTACTTAAGAAACCTAGACCAACTGTTGCTAACCGCAACCAAAAAGCAACCAACAACCAACCAACAACCCACTTCTCTTGGGGCCCTAGCATTTATACACCCTCTAAAAAAAATCCCCAGGATTCCAAATGTCACACAATTGCAAAAACTATCTGTTGCTGACAAAATCACATCCCCTGATACAGCATGAGGAAGATCATGGTCAGCTGATGCGGACAGTCTCATGCAGCCACATATTCCACACCCGGGATTAGAAAACACAGTCATAATATTTCTATTCTTTTTTAAGGAACCAAAATTCCAGAATTTTCACTACAGGGATCCTGGACATACCAGCAGGCTTAGCAGCAAGCCTTTTTATCCACTGAGCCTTCTTGTCAGACCCCTCTTTCTCGTCCCCTTTAAGTTTGTTGGGTCTGGAGTTTCAGGGGACCAGGGTTTAATTCCGAGCATCTATCTACTCCAGGGCTCACAACCACCTGGAAGGGGGGCCTGACACCTTCACACAAAGGTGCATGCAAGCAAATCACCAACACAATTTTTTTTTTTTTTTTTTTTAATTTGAGACAGGGTTTCTCTGTATAGCTCTTGCTGTCTTGAAACTCACTGTAGAGCAGGCTGGTCTTGAACTCAGAGATCAGCCTGCCTCTGCCTCCCAACTACTCAGATTCATGGTGTTTGCCTCCACTGCCTAACTAAAAAAAAAAAAAAAAAAAAAAAAAAGGAAACTAGCTCAGGCTAGTCTAAACTCAACAAGTATCCCAGGCTGACTTTAAACTACTGGTCTTTCTGCTTTTGCCTCTGCTGGGATTCCGGAGTGCTCCACCAGGCTTGGCTGGTGCGGTACTTGGGACTGAACCCAGGGCTTCCTTCAGATCAAGGCACTGCCCTGACCTGCCTCTTTCCTTGGTCTCTCAGAGAACACACAACTTTTGCTTCCCAAACTGCACTGACGGTGTTAATCTGAAAACATCCTGGCCTCTCTGTGAGTCTTCTCTCTTCTTGCTGAGCTGGGCTACCTAACCAACACCAGCATTATCTTGGCAGATCTTTTTGGAATGCTAGACTCTTAAATACTTGTGAGATCCAAACGTGTGCATAGAAGCCTTAAAAAACACAGGAGCCACAAAGAGTGTCTAAAACCTGCAGAGGACGTGGAGCCAACTGTCTTTGGAAAGGTTGGTAAATGTATGTGTTGCAGCCTTTTCTCACAACAACCAAAGGGTTTGTTTGTTTGTTGAGACAGGGTTTCTGTGTGTAGCCCTGGCTGTCTTGAAACATTCTGTAAACCAGTCTGGCTGCAAACTCAGAAACCCGCCTGCCTCTGCCTCCCAAGAGCTAGGACCAAAGGTTTACACCAACACCACCTTTTTCTTTTTCTTCTTTATTTTTTTAAAGAGATTTAATTATTTATTATGTATGGGTACACTATACCTGTCTTCAGACACACCAGAAGAGGCTCACACACATCAGATCCCATTCCAGATGGTTGTGAGCCTCCATGTGGTTGCTGGGATTTGAACTCAGGACCTCTGGAAGGGCAGTCGGTGCTCTTAACCGCTGAGCCAGCTCTCCAGCCCCCCACCTTTTTCTTTTTAAAAAAGAATGTTTATATCCAGGCAGCGGTGACACACACCTTTAATCCCAGCTTTCCAGAGGCAGGCAGATCGCTGAGTTCAAGACCAGCCTGGTTTATAGGGTCCCAAGACAGCCAAGGCAGCACAGAGAACCCCAATTTTGAAGAGACAGTAATAATGATAGGGCCAGTTAATGGCTCCTGGGTGGTGTCATGTTGGGAGGAGGAGCCGTAATTCCCATAATTCCTGGAGGTGTTTGCTCTGGGGTGGGGATAGGGTTCCCGTCTTAGTGGGTACTGGGTGGATCTCCTGAAATGTCAGACCAGCGACCACAGCAGCTGGGGTAGTGACTCTTCCTTTTTTTTTTTTTTTTTTTTTTTGAGACAGGGTTTTTGTGTGTAGCCCTGGTTGTCCTGGAACTAGTTCTGTAGACCAGGCTAGCCTCAAACTTGGAAATCTGTCTGCTTCTTTCTGTCTCCCGGAGTGCTGGGATTAAAAGTGTGTAGTACTACCACTGGGCTTGTTGTGTCTTGTTTTTTTGTTTAAAGATTTATTTTATGTATGTGAGTGCACTGTAGCTGTCTTCAGATGCACTAGAAGAGGGCATCAGATCTCATTACAGATGGCTGTGAGCCACCATGTGGTTGCTGGGACTTGAACTCAGGACCTCTGGGAGAGCAGTCAGTGCTCTAACCACTGAGTAATCCCTCCAGCCCTGGAGCTTGTTTTTTGAGACAGGGTCTCACTGTGTTGTATTGCTATGTAGATCAGGCTGGCACCTGGGAGGTAAGGCAGGCAGATCTCAATGAGTTCAAGGCTAGCCTGATCTACCTAGCTTCAGGCTAGCCGACTGGGGAACCTGTCCACTGGGTGTTCAACAGAATTTAGACACCTGAACGAGGCAGTACAGAAAGACAAGGGGCCAGTCAGTATTTCACCCTTTGCCCTCTGAAGTCATCCCGGACTCAGGAGCAACAGGGTCCCCATGAAAGGGCCCCAACCTCTGATAAGTCACCGGTCGGCTAGACCAGGAACAGGAGCTAAACTCTCACCGTTGTCCACGTTTCACGACCCTTGTAATTCTGTGGAAGCTACGCAGTCAGCAAGACCCTGAGCTACCCCTAGCAGGTGACACGCTGGCAGAGAAAAAGTGAAGGAAGACAAGGGTCCTTCTAAGGATAGTCCTGAAGCAGTCACAGTTAAAACGGTCCGTGGCTGGGAGAACACTGAACTTCGCTTGATACCCAGTACCCAGGTGAAGAGTGGGGTGCGGTACACACCCTCTATCCCAACACCCAGGAGGCAGAAGCAGAAGGACCTGCAGCTCCATGGTGGGCTACAAGAGATCCTGTGTCAAAAAATTAAATAAATTAGTGGGGTGCGGTGGCACACCCTTTAAGCCCAGCACTGGAGGGGCAGATGCAGGTGAAGTTAGTTGGTTCACAGTGAGTTCCAGGACAGCCACGGCCACAGAGAAACCCTGTCTTGAAAAGCCAAATCAATAGGTAAATAAATACAAGCAAACATGCATACATATATACATACATCCTGTATTACTGTCAAGTATACATACATACAACCCCATTTGGCCTCTCAAGTCCTTTCAGGACACAGTTCCTCCATACAGATCTCTACACTGAAACCCAGACACTGTATCTCCATGTATCATATCAAGTCCCTGAGGCCCAGGATAATGACAACCCCAGTCCTGAGCTCAGCCATTCTGGAATGGCTGTCACATTAACTGTGGAGATTGGGTTTATCTACAACCCTCCTCTAGGATAAAAAGCCAGTAGATGATGTCTGGACCTGACCGTACACGATCTTGCCAATTCCCCTGCTATAAGCCAAGGTACAAGCAAGCCCTGTCCCTGTGGGTCTGTCTGAGCCCAGTTAGCCTGCTCCACTCCCAGAAGGTCAGCTTCCTCCTTTCTGGCAGACATAACTGCCTTGTCTTCTAATGACACATAGGAAAACTCTTCCAAAAATGCCTCCAGTCTCTCAGAAAGGTGCAAAAAAAGATACCATGGCTGCCACCTGGGCTCCATTTCTCTCCTTAGACCCTATCTGTGCTGTTGCCTGCCTACCTGCCTGTCTACCTGTCCGTCTGTGGTGTTAATGACTACTGATAAACTCTTTGTTCCCAGGTAATCCGCCTGAGTGTCCCTCTTGAAGTCTTTGGAACCTTCGCTGGGATCTCGATGTGGGATATCGAGCCAGGTTTTTGCACAGATGTTGAGGATTTGAACTGTTCATGTTTGCAAGGCGATCCCTAGCAACGGAGATATGTCCCCAGCTACTGTCTGCACAGATTCTGGATAACCCTCATGGGCAGCTTCAGGCCCAATAGTGACTCTTTTTCGTCTTAAGGGTTTCTCTATTTTAATCTTACGTGTGTGGGTGGTTTGCCTGCATGAATCTCGATGTACGGTCTGTGTGTCGGGTGCCGATGGTCGTGAGCCTCCGTGTGGTTGCTGGGAATTGAACCCAGGTCCTCAGGAAGAGCAGCCAGTGCTCCAAACTGCTGAGCCCTCTCTGCGGCCTGTTCCATTCTTTTCATCCAAATGTTTACATGCACGTATGTGTGTTTGTGTGTGTGTGTGTGTGTGTTTGTGTGTAAGAGAGAGAATGCACAAGAACACAGGAGTGCACATATAGGAGTCAGAGGCTAGCTCTTTGGAATTGTTTCTCTCCTTCCACCAAGAGGTTCTTGGGGATCAAAGGAAGGTCATAAGGCTTGCGTGGCAAGCACTTTTCCCTGCTGAGCCATCTCCCCTGCCCAGTGCTAGTCTTTAATAAGCACGTAGACTGTCGGACGTTTGACCCTGTGACCCGTGTTTGCAGATAGCCAGTCCCAAGTGGCAACCTGCAATGTCAGACTTACCCCTCAGCAAAGTGAGACATCCACGTGGCCAGGCCGTGAGCCCCACAGGTGTCCTACCTGATAAGACGTAAGTAAGCACCAGGCCATGGTGACAGAGAAACACTATTCCAGAAGCAGCCCCAGAACGCTGCTGGCAGTGTCTCTCCAGCCCTCAGCTCCTGTATCTCAGCGCAGCTGGTAAAGACTCCTCTGTCTTGGTGAATTCAGCCAGCAACATCCTAGGGGCAGGAGAAATGGTTCCTACATTTTGAAGAAATAAAGGACCAAAATGTACCACAGAGAACCCACAAGATGCTCAGTGGCTCGAGGTGCTTGCTGCTGAACCAATCCTGACGTCCCAAGTTTGATCCCCAGGAACCTGAATGGTAGAAGCCACCAAAAGTTGTCCTCTGACCTTCACATGCGTATTATGACATTTACAATAAATAAGAATTTTACTGGGCTAGAGGGAAGGCTCATCAATGAACAGCACCTGTTATTCTTGCAGAGGACCACATGGTCGCTCACAGCCTTCTGAAATTTTATTTCCAGGGGACATGGATGTGATGCCTTCTGGCCTGCTGGTGACATCTGTGCAGGCAAAAATACCCACGCGCGTGAAATACAGTTAAAAAGAGAAGAGAAAAGAAAGCCAGGCCCAAGTGTGGTAGTGCACATCTTTAATTCCAGCACTTGGCACTTGGACAGAGGCAGGAGGATATCTGTGACTTCCAGGCCAGTCAAAAGTACATAGTGAACTCCTGTCTGGAGAAAGAGAGAGAGAGAGAGAGAGAGAGAGAGAGAGAGAGAGAGAGAGAGAGAAACAAAGAAAATAAAGAAAGAAAGAAAAGAAAAGAAGGAAGGAAAGAGAAAGCATTTAAACTTATGATGAAGGTTAGTAACAAGGGGACAACATTCCTTCTATGTGGCAATATCTCAAAGAGGAATCTAACATGGTGACAAGCTGTACTTAAGGCCAAGAACACATGACCCCTGAATTTATCTTGCTCCTTTCCCAGCTATGAGCCTGAGATTTTTCTGGGAATTTTACAAATGAGACTATAAACGTTGTGTTCTGTATAGACATTTCTTAAGTCCCCTGTGTCACCCCGGACCTGTGTCTTTATCACGTTTGGGGTTCATTTACTGAAAAGGGGTGGAGGAAACTCTTAAGAAGTGTTTACCCAGGGTGGATGAGACAGGTCACCAGGTAAAACTGCTTGCCATGCAAGTCTCAAGACCTGGGTTCAATCCCTGGAAGCCACGTGGTGGAAGGAACTGACCTCTGGAAGTTGTCTTCTGACCACAGACACAAACTAAATAAAGCTAACAAAAATGTTGGTGTAAGACACCTCGTGAGGATCATCTCTTGAGAAGCCCACAGCTGCTCTCAGATCTGTATGGTTTTCCTTAAGTGTCATTCTCAATAGGCACCCAAGGTTAAGTCCCACGATGCACAGACATATATATATATATATATATATATATATATATATATATATATATATATATATATATATATATATATTACACATATGGATTTTTGTATTTCGTGTCTTCTTTTTTTAGAGTTCTTTTTCTTTCTATTTCTTTATTAGATACTCTCAGTATTTACATCTGGAATGTTATCCCCTTCCCCCATCCTTTTTAGAGTTCTTGTTTGTGTGTGATGTGCATGAAACTTCCAGTTTTGAATGACTAGCAGGAGTGAAAGCAGGTTCTGGTGAGACGGCACAGTGGATCAGTTGTGCTCACCATCAAGCCTGAGTTCCCAAGCTTGATTCCCAGTCTCTAAATTGGAGGAAGAGAGACTCAGCTGACTCTCGAGAGTTATTCCCCCATCTCTTTGAGGAGCAAAGGAAGCCCTGAGTGTGTGAGGTCCAGGTGGAAGGACGTGGGGGAAGCCGGTCTCTGGTCCATGGTGTGTGCAGAAAGGACCAGTAGCTTTCTCCCCAATGTTTATGGCCAGAAGACATCCCCCCTAAAGAGATGGACCGGGCAGAGATAAGCTGAATCTACTTCCTTGTTCATCTGTGTGCAGTGACCCACACAGCCTGTTGAACTCTAGAAGAAACGACGCATTCCTAGGTGCTGCCTTTCCTCCAAAAGAGCCCTGTCCTCCCAATTCCAGGTTGTCTGTGTCCATGTGTTTTCTAATTTCTTGGATGTCCCAGTTAGGGATGTCCTCGGAGGTGGGCTGGACATGATACATGTCCACAAAGCAATAACTATAACACCTGTTTTCTTCTTGTTGTTCAAGACAGGGTTTCTCCGTGGATCCCTGGCTGCCCTGGAACTTGCTGTGTAGACCAAGCTGGCTTCAAACTCAGAGATCTGTCTGCCTCTGCCTCCTAATTGCTGGGGTCAAAGGTGAGTCCTATCACTCACTGCCTGGCTAAAATTTTGTAAAAAGCATCCCGGTTTTGAGCTTGAGTGTGTGTGGTTCAGTTGGTAGAATTTTTTTTTTTTAAGATTTATTTATTTATTAATTGAATGTATATGAGCACACTGTAGCTGTCTTCAGACACTAGAAGAGGGCATCAGATCTCATTACAGATGGTTGTGAGCCACCATGTGGTTGCTGGGATTTGAACTCAGGACCTCTGGGAGAGCAGTCAGTGCTCTAACCACTGAGCCATCTCTGCAGCCCAGTTGGTAGAATTCTTGCCTTGGGCTCCACCACACATAAATGGGCGTGGTGGAGACCACAAGCCATCACAGCACTCAAGACCTAGAGGCAGCAGAGTCAGAAGTTCAAGGTCATCCTCTGCTACTTAGAGGCTGCAAGGCCAGCCTGAGTTCAGTGAGACTCTGTTTTTATAAAAATAAAAAAGTGAGAGGCAGGAGCATTGCCCCAGTCCGAGGATAGCCTAAAGTACGTAAATGAGGCCCTATTTCAAAACAAAACTGAACAAAATAAAAAACCAAGGACAGCCAGGTGTGGCGGCACACGGTTTTAATCTCAGCATTCAGGAGGCTGAGGCAGATGGATCTCTGTGACTTCAGGGCCGTTTCTGTTCTATTTGCTGAGTTCCAAGTCAGAGAAGGCTATGCGGAGACCCCCGTCTCAGAACAAACACTGGGTGCTGCACCCGTTGTCAACAGGCTCTCCCACTACCCCAGCCCACCGGAAACCAGGGTATCACACCCGCCTTCAATCCCACCACTACGGAGGCGGTGGCAGGAGGGCTATGAATTTGAGGCTAGCCTGGGCTAAACTGTGAACTTTCTGGTAGTCTCGGCGACAGAGACAGCAACTGTCTCAAAACTAAACAAGACAAAACACAAAGAGCCCACAAAGGGGGAGCAGCAATGCTGCCTGGCTGTTCTGCCCTCCAAAGAGTTCCACACAGGCCAGACCTGCCCTGTCTGCAGTTGGTGGGCCAAAGCCTGCTGTCACTAAACCAGGACCCTATACACTGTGTGGTGGTGTTGCACTTTTGGTCCCAGCATTTGGGAGGTAGAAGCAGGAAGTTCTTTGTGAGTGTTAGGCCAGCCGGGTTCTACAAAGCAAGTTCCAAAACAGCCAGAGCTACACAAAGGAACCCTGACTACCAAACAAAACAAAACAAAACACCCAGGGCCCTGCTGAGAAGCCTTACCTGGAGTCAGGGTCTCCACTCTGGTCCTCTCTAGCAGACATGATTTACTACAGATTCTTCTAGGAGCATACTTAAATGACTTCACAGAGCTTGCTCTAAAAGACCCAAGATCCCATAACCATATAATGACCTCTGCAGCTACTCAAGGTCATTCTCCTTGGGCGATAGAGTGACCTACCTGCACAGCTGCTAGTAGGGACACCATGTACAGAGGAGGAGACTAGACTCGAGGGTGAGTCACTCATCAGAGGCTGGTGAATCTGGGGCTCAGTCTCAGAACACCTGGATCTTGGGGTGCCTCCTATTTCCCACTTCCAGGGACTGGGTGTGCAGACGTATACTCTTATGGCCGGTCTTACAACCAGCAGGCAGGAAGTAGGTTTGACACACTATATAGGAAAATCAAGGAGGAAGTGTGGGCTGGTGGGTTGGTTCAGTGGGTAGAGGTACTTATGGGGAAGTGTCATGGTCTCTGTTTGACTTGTAGAACCCGCATGATGAAGAGAACGGAATCCTTTCACCTCCGCATGGGGATATGTGGCAGGCACACACTCCTATACATAATATTTTCAGTTTTGGTCCCAAAATAATTATTTTAGTTTTGGAAGAGGTTCTCACTATGTGGACAGGGTGTGAGTCCTGTCTGCCTCTTGAGTTCTGGGATCAAAGATGTGTACCACTGCCGGGCATGACGGTACATACCTTGAAACTCAGTACTCAGTGGGCAGAGTTTGAGGCTAGCCTGGTCTAAAAAGCAAGTCCAGGACAGCCAGGGTTGTTACACAGAGAAACCCTGTCTAGTCAAACAAACAACCAAAACCAAACCAAACCAAACCTACCAAAGATGCTATCTCCACACCAGGCTTCGTTTGGAACAAAGTCCCTTGTGGCTGGACCTCAAGTCTCTACCTCCCAAGCGCTGGCTGGAATTACAATTGTCTTCGTTGGTGTCTATGGGGTGCTGCGGATGGAGGGGTCCCAGGACCTTGTACATGCTAGACAAGCCCTCTACCATGGAGCTACAACCTCACCTCCTCACCGTAGCATTCTAGGAAGGCACTGCACCTTTAAGCCACATCCCTGGTGCTTTAGGTTTAGTCTAAGACAGGGTCTGCGTTGCCCAGAATAGTCTCTGACTTCTGACAACCCTCCTGCTTAAAATTAGCTCAGCCTCCCTGGCAGCTGGACCACCACCAGTGTCTACATGTGATTGGAACTGGATATTAGTTGCCAGATGAAAGCAGGTGTCTTCGATGAAATGAAAGGCCCAAATGGGCTTTGGGAGACCTGAAATCTCAGCACCCAGGAGACAAGAGGTGGGGACAGCGGTGTCAGTCTGGGGCCAACTTGGTCAACACAGAGCTCCTGACTATCTAGGGACACACAGCAAGACCCTGTTGAAATAATCTGAAACCATGAAGCTAGGGAGGACACCTCCACCTGTAGAGGTGCCAGGTGTGGCTGGAGCTTAAGCCAGAGTGCCATGGAGAAACTGCTGGGCTATCAGGCAGGGGACTTGTGTTTTTCAGCTGTGTGAAGGCCCAAATCCGACAGCCTCCACTCTGCAGATGATAAGACTGCTTAAGGGCCATCAGGGGTCTTCTCTCAGGTGTCCCCTCACAGGCTCTGAAACATTGCAAAGGCGAAGCCAACCACCCCTGGGAGGAAACAAGGGAGCTGGGCTGTTGTTGTAAACACAGCCCCACCCGGAACGGAAGCACCTGCGGCTGGAGGGGGGCCACACCTCTGAACAATTGGCTTCAGATTCCTCAGGGTCCCTGTCCCCTGTAGCTCAGGGGCTAGTCCCTCCTCTGCTTGGTGTCTCCACTCCTGGGTGGCTGGCAGGCACCCAGCTAGGGCGGTGCCCCCCCTTTGACCAGCCCCTGCCCCTTCCTGCTCGCTTTGATGCAGGCCCACTTCCTTTGACAGGAACCCCTCCCACAGCAGCCTGGTAAAAGGCAGAAGGCCGTGGAGAAGCAGAGTCTTCCGCAGCAGCATCTCTTGCAGGCAGAGGACTCTTCTCAAGGCCCTGTCTCCCAACCCTTGTACCAGTGCTGTGCCTCAGACCCTGGTACAAGCCTGGGGGACAGGGACTTGGGGACCCCAGCAACCGCAACTCCAGCTTCTCCCTCCAGCAGAGGGACTTTGTCAAGTCAGGTCTGTCCCCTTCCCACATACAGGGGGATGCTCTGGGTCCTTTTCTGAGTGTCCCATCTCACATCCACATGGGCCAACCTGGGGTCTTCTTCCCATCCTCTACCTTCTAAGGGGTTCCTGTCCTTGTTCACCTTGTTCCTGGATATAAGCCCCATAGAAGGCAGCAGCTCCAGGGTTTCAAGAAGCAGACTATGGTACTTAGTGTCTTCACCTGCAAGGTGAGTGTGGGGCCCTGCTTGTTCTTCAGCCGTGGGAAGCCCAGAGGTCCCCTGGGGAACTGAAGAACTTTAAACTGAGGTCAGGGGCTCCACCCTCACTTCCTCCCAAGAGACAGGGCAGAACAGGGGCGGCTAACAGGTAACTGACCATGTCTACTTGGGTCATCAAAATTCAGAGGCTCAGAAATGGAGCCCTAAGGGAAGGAATGCAGCAGACACCTCAGGTCAAAGCCCTGGCAATGTTCACCTTGACCCAGGACACAAGAGACTCCAAGCCCAGTCTGTAAATTGGAAAATATCTTTATTTGTTCTAAGGCATTGGTCCGAGTCCCCTTAGAACTTCTGAAACTGCTTCTTGGTGCCTGCAGCCTTGGTGACCTTGAGCACATTGAATCGAACGGTCTTGCTCAGGGGCCTGCACTCTCCAACAGTGACAATGTCGCCAATCTGGACATCCCTGTGGGTTAGACAAAAATCTTTAGGAGGGGCCTCCCCAGCAATCCCTTCACCCACAGAGAGGCTGGGGTGCCCACCTCTGCTCCACTTAACCAGTGGCCATCTAAGTGGTTGCTAAGACACAAGCCATAGCTCCTATTCCCAGACATCCAGCTGCTGCCGCCTTTCTCCAGCGGTCTGCACACTCCTGACCCTGCCCTGCTGTCTAAAGACAGTACTTCCCTTTCCACTCCATACCGGGGCCCCCCCACCTAGCCAGCAACAGTCTTGTCTAGTCCTTATCCCAAACTATTGGAGAACCATGATCACCTGAAACAGGGGGACAGGTGCACAGACATGTTCTTGTGACGCTTCTCAAAGCGGTTGTATTTCCGGATGTAATGAAGATAGTCCCGGCGGATGACAATGGTCCTCTGCATCTTCATCTTCGTCACGACACCTGGGAGAGGGTGACAGGAAGGTGTTAGCAGGTAGTCATCAGGTGAGTGGGGTTCCAAAAGGCCTCATTTACAGCGTCAGCTTTGCCAGTTGGCTGTCTCAGCAGTGCCCTGGAGGACATCTGAAGACCATCGTGAGAACAGACATCATTTGCCAGCACCCCTGGATGCAGGAACAGAACCACCCTTTTAACTTCTCACTCACCTGACAGGATGCGCCCTCTGATGGAGACATTACCGGTGAAGGGGCATTTCTTGTCTATGTAGGTGCCCTCGATGGCCTGTAAAGATAAAGTGTGGTTTGAACTACCACTTCCTAATCAGAACCAAGCCGCAGAGACCTGAACTACAATTCCCAGGGGCCCTATGGGCAGCCACTCCGAAGAGGGCGGGGTGGCTGTGCTCCCACACGTGCAGGGCTGGATGAAGCTCATCTGTTGGGAGGATCCTGTACCTCCTTGGGCGTCTTGAAGCCAAGACCGATGTTTTTGTAGTACCGAGGAAGTTTTTCCTTGCCGGTTTCTCCTAGCAAGACACGCTTCTTGTTTTGAAAGATTGTAGGCTGCTTTTGGTAAGCACGCTCCGTCTGTAGGAATTGATAATTTGGTGAGGTTACAGGTAATAATCGAGGAGACCAAAGATCTATCTTCCTTCCAGCCTTTTACAGTATTCGCTCCACAACCACCCCGAGTCTATTTTAGCTTACACACTGCGTCCCATCTATCACCTCCACAGCCTGCAATACTGGTTCTCCAGAACACATACGTTCCCTCACTCAGGATTCACATCTTATTCACATCCACGTAGCTGAGCCTGGTAAGCCAGATCTGTCATCGAGGTGCTCCAAAGGTTGAGGCAGGATGGGACGTTTAAGACCTGACTAGGCCACTTGAGGCCAGACCTACGCCAACATTTAAAATTACAGCAAGCCTCGGGACTGCAGCTCTAAAGGAGAGCGCTTAACTAGTGCGCACGAGGCCCGGGGCCCAAGTCCCATCAAAGGAAAAACCTGCTTAAACCAGTCTCCCCGGTTTTGCCCTCAGGACTCCGGCCCCGCACGATGCCCTCTTCCCTCCGCAAACCATCATCCGTTAAGGCCTGAGTTTTAAGGGCTAACTCCCAAAGCGCTTGAGACCCCATTCCTGTGTTGAATCCGAACCCCCTATCAAATGAAGGCATACGCGGCCATCCTCACTTCAGCTAATTAGTACGATAACGAGGACGCCAAAAAATAAACTCCACACGGAAGAGACGGGAGAAAACAGCTAAACGTCCGAACCTGAATGTCCGCCATCTTCCCGGCAGCCTGAGAAAAGGAGAGGTAGGCACACTCTCGGCTTCCTTATTCACTTCGTGAGGTCTGGAGCGGAAGTGGCGTAGGATCAGCCCCTTGCGGAAGTAGGAGGTACTTCCGACAAGAACACGCGCTTCTGGGACTGTCCGTACGCAGCCATGATGGTGAAAGAGAATAAGGGGCGGGAAGAGAACCTATCATATCGCGAGATTTCAGAAACCCGTTATCGAGCGCTCGTTGTGGCTGGGAAAGCGCATCGTGAATTATCGCGAGAGTTGTAGGGTGGAGTCAAATTTTCCCTGCCGCTGGATTCTCATGGGAGTTAAGAACCGCGTGGTGTTCATGTTTTCCATGGAGAAACAGCGACGCAGAGCGGGTCGCAGCAAAGTGGGTAAACTGCTTTCCACCAGACCAGCTACCCTATGTGATTCGCAGTCAGAGTCGACGGAAGTTTCTAGCTTCCTTTTATTAAATGCTAATGGCCATTGTGCTGACTACCTCGGGTTGTGTAATTGATTATTTTTGTGGCAAGGTATCCAAGCTGCGCTTGAAATAACCTACTTCCAAAGCTCAAGTAGCTATAACCTAGTTTAATTAACAAGGCTGCATGTCGTCTATTTCTCTGGCTGTCACGAACCGGCTGGCAGAGATTAGTAATTTCAATCCCACACTGAAGGTTCATGTCTTAATTTACTTGTGGAGGATTGTGTGACCTTAACAAGAGACAACTCCAGGTAATGGACGGACCCTACCTATTAAGTTAAAGTTGGGCTAAGACTTAAAAGGTGGCAAAAGCTTACGTGCCAGTTTCAAGTATTCCAGGCTCTAGTTCTGAATACTGGAACAGCTACATGATTTCCCAACTAGAACTATTTTGTGACTGGTGCTGGAGGCCTTTAACCCCAGCACTCATGGGAAGGCCTTAGGATTTCCACTCCAAGTCAGCTAGGTGTAATAAATCCAGTCTCACGGAATAGGTCAATGAGACTTGAAAACTGGGCATGTCAAGTGCACCCCACCCAATACTAGTGTAGGCTAACCCTAACTCGTATCCAGCCTAGAACTGGCCTCATTTATCCTGCCACACCTCACCATCTCTGCAGCCCTTCACTCATGTGTCCTGGGCCCCTGGGAGACCAAGCACCAGTCAGTGGCAATTCCTTCTTCTGCAGCTAAGAATAAAGCCATCCAATCCAGGACAGGACCAAAGATCTGTACCTACACCTTTTGAGCAAGAAACCATATAACCACTGATTCAAAACAAAGGGGCAAAGCATGAGGCAGAGCATGTTGTATTTCTGGTGCCCTCTCACAGCCCCTGCTTCTGTATAGCAGACAGACCAAAAACCACATTTATTGAAGTCAAATAATTTATTAGCACATAGAACCCTCCAGAAAAAAACACTGCTTTGTGTTCTGTTGGGAGGCAGCAAAGGCAGCGCCTGTGCTTGGTCAGCATCTTCAGTGTGTGGCACTCCTTTTCAGAGCTGTGGAATATGGTATTAGGAAGGTGGGCGGGGCAGCCCTGCACTCATTTTCAACCCTGAAGCTCGCTCCATGGCTATCACCTCAAACTCCAGCAGGTGGTGAGCTCCTAGCTGTCTAAATGTACCCTCTACCCCACTGGAGCAGTGACTAAGGAACCTTTAGCCCCCACTTCCCTGGTCGGCGGTGGAGGAAGGGCAGGCCAGGCAGGCATGAGGCACAAACAGTCTTTATTGGGTTCACACCAGTAGTCCATTGGTCTTGAGGACCTCTGTGAACTTGCAGATTTTCTTCTCCACATTCTTTTCTGCCTGTTTCCGTAGCCTCTGTGGTTTGAAAAGGAAACTGTCAAGAGTGGTTGCTTCTCACCCAGGCCCACCCTAACCCTGGAGGAGTGCAGGCTCTGTCCTCACCAAGAGCTGCTTCTTCTTCCGATAGTGGATCTTGGCCTTTTCCTTCCGTTTCTCCTCTAGAGTGGCAGTCACGGCCTGGTACTTCCACCCGACCTCATGAGCCAGACGACCCAGGTAAGCAAACTGCAGGGGCACAAGGCTGTAAGGACATGGAATGTGCCCCCGCAGCACAAAGGTGAGGTGGAGGGCCTAGGGACCCTATTTCAAGGACTCATCCCAATATGGGAGCCCTCCTGGCATCAGTGTAGCCTTTGGCATTATCGACACTGCCTATGTCTGTGGCATCCGAAGACCATCGTGAGAATAAAAACATCATCTGCCAGTATTGAGGTCCCACAGGTCTACTCTGCAACCTAGAGCTTACCTTTCTGGTGGGCTTCAGCCGTACAACCTTGAGGGCAGCAGGGACCACCATGCGCTTTTTCTGTTAGAGAAAGGCAGGGTTCAGAGACCGATGGGAAGCACCGGGCAAGAAGGCTGTTGGGGCAGGCGTCTCAGCTAGTGCTGTTTTCATGAGGCTCAAACAATGTAGGTAATAAACATCACAGACGCTGGACGCAGAGGCTGTGAGGCTAGGCGTGCAAGGCTCACCTTGTCATAGGGTGGAGGGATCCCATCCAACACCTTAAGGCGTTCCAGGGCAGCCTGGCCTCTCTTGGTCTTGTGGGGCAGCATGCCTGTGGGCGTAACAGCAGGCCTCGATTAGAGGTGCTGAGAACCCCGTCTGACCCCAGGAGCAGGGAGATAGGCCAGCCTCAGATGGTAGTGCATGCAGAGTCATCTCATAGTTGGGCAACTCGAACATGAGTGGGAGAAATCCTCATCATAAGCTGCCAGATTCTACCCTGTTCTATTCATTACCCTTCGGGGCCCGTTTACCTCGCACAGTGCGCCAAAAAATGCGGCTCGGAGCTCGGAAGTGATAGGGGCCTCGAGAGGGGTTGGTGTTCATCCGCTTTCGGAGGAAGGCTAGGTATTTCACTGTCGGGAGAAAAAAGCATGTGAGGCCGTTTGGTCCCAAAAGCAAATAAGGACCTGGGCATCCAAGTTAGCCCTCCCCCACTTAAGACCAACACCCAAAACTCACACTTGTTTCTGTAGAAATTTCCAGATATGTTGATACCTTCACATCGTACAACCACCACCTTCCGGCCTAGGGAGAGGGTGGGGATGGAGTCAGGAAAGTCATGTCACACCCAGCAATGCCCTCATAAAGGCATATGTGCTCTAAAAGCATTTCTAAGCCATCAATCCCAAGGAAGTAGGGGCTGGCAAGTCTCAGAGCGGTGCATGGGTTGATCTCACAGTCGTGAGACTCAAACGAAAGATGGTGATTGTTGCTCATCACAGACTCCCAGGCAAACAGAGATGTTGAATGAAACTTACCCAGCAGTACCTGCTTGGCCACAATGGCCGCCAGGCGGCCCAGAAGATGGCCTCGGCCATCCAGTATTAGAACCTATGGAAACAACAAAAAGGCTTAGGAAACAGTCTGGCTCTCCCTACTTCAAGTTACTAACCCTTTCAGTGCCTTTCCACACCAGGATGCCAGTTACCCAGCTGAACTTAGAGCCCCAAAGAGGCATTTCATAAAAACAAAACCTAAACCTGCCTCATGTGTGTGTACGTGAATTTTAAATGGAACTTCCTGTTACCCTACCGGGCCTCAAATTCCGGGATAGCTGGGATCCTCTAGCACATTAGGACTCTAGTCACTCGTAGTTCACAGCCAGATCCTCAGCTTGCTCATGGTGATCAGAACCCTTCTTATAACCAGGGCAAACAAACCTCATTCTGCTAACAATACCTACAGAGGCTGTCCTGTGATTCTGATCGGATCAGGCATGGAATCCCAGCCCAAACTACACGAGAAACCCATTCCACTACCCCGTTTACAGTGACTCTCTGGAACTTTAAGCCAAAGCACCATCATCCACTTCCCTAGCAAAAACCTGCCTCCAGCCTATCTAAAACAGGAGGCAAGGGGCCGCTCAATTCCTGACCAACCTCGAACTCACAAACTTTCTGCCCCACAGTCTGTTGAACAATCACTTAATTCTGGGAAACATTTCACACCCTCAGTAAGACTACAAGTCAAAACATCAGATGTTACAGAAATCCGGTGACCTAAAGCCAGGCAAAACAGGAGCCTTTATTCCATTAGTTTTATACTATCTAACCTACAAACGTACACCACCAGGCAGGGGCGATTCCAAGCTCCCCGCACCCCAATGCCTGAGATGAAACCAACCAGTACAAGTTCTCTCGGTGTTGGGAACCCCAGCCCCGCTCCCGTCTTCCCCAGGAAAACCGCTACGGTTTCATCGCCTCATACCTACAAAGCGCCGCGGCTCCTAATGCCCACGTTACACAATCCCCTCGCGCCAAAACGTTTGCTTAAGTCCCATCGCACATGTAGAGTGGAGCAGTGGGTCCCCATTCCGCTCCCGCATGGAACCCACCCGACCCCACACCGCCCGGCGCGCGCAGAGTCCGAACCTGCCCCTCCGCCATCTTCGGCAGCCGCCTGGGAAAGGAGGAGGTCTAGGCGCAGGGTTTCTTATCCCTTGCTTCAGGGGCGGAGGAAGTGACGCAGAGGGCTCGAACAGAAGACTTTCTGTCTCCTCATTGGTCAAGACGGTGTGTGCGTATCTATTGGGAGGCGGGTTATTTAATATTGTCCAATCAGAATATTGCAGGAGTTGGCTCTTGGCGCCATGACTGTGCGGGGCGAGGGGTCACGTGGGTCTCGAGGCGGCTTTAGCCGTACAAGGCCGTCCAGCCGCAGCGGCCATATCTTGGAGGGATTGTTCAGGTGTCCGTGATGTGGAGCGCCATTACTCCTATTGAGTAATGGCGGTTGCAGAACACGTGGTGGCCATAAGGGGGCGAGCATACTCGTCTTGGCCGGCCTTCCTGAGCTGCGTGTGTAGAGGGCCCTCCCCTAAACCTCAAGGTGTGCAGACCATTGATGGCCCTTCCTGTGCCTAGAAGTTTCCGTCTGCCCAGCAAATGGAAGTAGTCTTCCTAGATGGAAGAGTATGGGGAAAAGAAGGACTTTCAGGTTCCCGGGACGCAGCCAAAGGCCTTTGTTTTCAGCTGTGAATGTTCTCTGAGCTGCCCGCCCGGCTGTGCACCCAAAACCACCCACCACCAAAGGAAAACAACAAAAAGTAGATTGTTCAGTGCCAGGGACTCATTTCGTCCTGAAAGCTTCCCTAAACATCCCAGCCTGAGTCGATTCCTCCTGGAGGTTCCAACACTGTTTTTGCTTATTCGTTACACTTTGGGGCCATGATTTTTTGGGGAATTGGGCTGCTTCGGCTTCACGGCAGAGTTCTATGGAGCATTTCCCTGTGCTGACCCTGGGCCATTGAAGGCCTCAGAAAACAAATAGAACCTTTTGTCGCTGGTTTGGGTTTTGATATAAGATTTCTGCAGGCCAGGCTGACCTTGATCCTGCCTCAGCTTCTGGAGAGTCTTATTGCATCACCAAACACTGAAAAACCAAGATTCTGAAACCGAAAAGGTCCACCCGTTCCCTATCCCATCCACAGACAGGCCCGGAGGAGCTGGTAAAAAAAAACAAAACATTTATATACACGTTTGTAGGGGCAAGGACTTCGTACGGAGTGTAGTGAATGGGACTTCTGTTGAGCTCTGATGTTGTCTCCATCCTGGGGAAAGAGCTTGGCAGTGAGGTCCAAGAGAAGGCCAGCCTCCACCCAGCTGCCCCTGTGCCCAGGCTGAGCAATGTCTGTCAGGTGACTCCTGCTTGGCCTCAGTATCCTCTGTAAAAGGGAATCGATGGTCTGAGGACTGGAGCTCTCCGCCAGCACTCTACCACTGAGCTACGCCCCCAACCCCTTTCTAGTGAAAGACAAGCAAATCCTCTAAGACTGAACCACACCCTCCCACCCCTTCTCAACACTTCCCACCCCCCTCATCCCGCTCAGATTAGCCTCAGGCTTCTCTAACAGTAGATAACCCAGAATTCCCGATCTTTCTGCCTCTTCTCCAGAGTGTGCAAGGGAGTACAGATTTGCATCACTAAATCTGCTGTCTTTTTTTTATTTTTTTTTTTTAAAGAAGGAGATTTTAGGGCTAGAGAGATGGCTCAGTAGTTAAGAGCACTGACTGCTCTTCCTGAGTTCAAATCCCACAACCACATGGTGGCTCACAACCATCTGTAATGGGATCTGATGCCCTCTTCTGGTGTGTCTGAAGACAGCAGCAGTGTACTCATATATAATAAGTAAACAAATATATTTTTTAATGGAGTTTTTACAGCCAGGCCTGGTGGCTCACTTATCTTGGATAGAGGAGGCAGAAGCTTGCAGATCTCTGAATTCCAAGCCAGCCAGGTCTACAGAGTGAGTTCCGGGTCAGATAGAACTACGTGAGACCCCCGTTTCAAAACAAACTGTAGCTATCAAGCCGGGGTTATGGGTAAAAGGCCTCTGCTGCCAAGTTTGACCACTTGACTTCCGTTCCTGGGACCAACATGGTAAAAGCAGAGAACCAGCCACAAGTTGTCCTCTGACTTATATCAAGGTACCTGCGCCCACGTGTCATGGTTTTTGTTTTGTTTTGTTTCCGTTTATTTGGTGGGGGAAGTCTGTTGTCATTTCTTTAAGAAGAATTACTGTCGGGCTGGAGAGATGGCTCATTGGTTAAGAGCACAGATTGTTCTTTCAGAGGTCCTGAGTTCAAATCCCAGCAACCACATGCTGGCTCACAACCATCTGTAATGGGATCTGATGCCCTCTTCTGGTGTGTCTGAAGACAGCTACAGTGCACTCATACATAATAAATAAATAAATCTTTAGAAAAAAAAAAAGAAAAGAAAAGAAAAGAAGAATTACTGTCAGGTAATAGTAGTACACACCTGTGACTCCAGCACCCCAGAGGCAGATACAGGAGGATTGCCCCACATTCCAGGCCATCCAACCTACATAGACCCTGTCTCAAAAACTAGCAAATAAATAAAAAGAGTTAGGTTTACGCACATCTACCACTATGGCTGTGTGCTTCAGAAGCAAGCCCAGAACTGGGAAACCACAGAATTTAAAAACTTGAATTTAAAAATTGCAAACAATCTAATTGTTTTAATTAAGCAGACAGGGAATCCATTTTGGCGGCGTGACTATTAAGTGCAGATGATGTGTTTCTAGTGACTATGTGGCAGCTGCACATGGGAGACAGAGTCTTACATGTGCAGAGACCCTCCCACTAAGCTCCAGTTCCAGCCTTTGTTTTCCATTGTTATTCTGAGACAGATTTCGTGAAGTAGCCCAGGCTGGCCTTGAACTCACTCAGTAGCCCAGGTTGGCCTTGAAGTTTTGATCCCTCTGCCTCAGCCTCCAGAATACTGAGATTCCAGGCACGCAGCACCATACCCAGCAGTTGTTTTTATTTTAAGTGGTGGAGGTGACAGAAGCAGCCACACAGGGCTACAATGCGCCCCCCTTCTTCCTTTCTGTTTTTCTTAAAGTCAGTTTCCTGCAGTCTCCGCATCTCCTGTCCAGAAGCCCTGGGACTACACTTGTCCATTGCCATACCCAGACAGTGCGTCCTCTGGGCTGGGGATGTAGCTCAGCACAGCATTTGCCTAGCTCGCTCCTTGTCTGGGTTCCCAACTCTAGCACCAGCACCGAGAAAGAAAACAGAAAAGAACAGCCTTGTTGTGGATAGCATGCCTGTGTGCCCAGCTGTCTGGGAGTTTGGGGCAGGAAGGGTCATCAAAGTGTTCAAAGTCAGTTTGGGCAAGACAGTGAGAGCTCATCTGAAAAAAATGTGTCACTAAACTGAGTGTTTTTGTTTGTTTATTTGAGACAGGAGACAAGAGTTCACTGTGTATCTCATAGTGGCCTTGAACTCACCTTGTAGCCGAGGGTGGCCAGACAATTCAGCAGTCCTGCTCTGGGCTCCCAAGGGCCGGGGTTACAGGTGTAACCTCCAGGTGAGAGGTATTACAAGTATAAAACACATTACATTCTAAAACACGGGTGCTGGCAGCGGACCCACCTTCTGCCTCCTCGCTCCGTCTCTCCACAGACTCCCTCACAAGCCTTCCCAGATCTCCACGGCCTTGTGATTGTGGGAGCTGCAGGAACCCCCTGAGCTTTGTCACTCTGGAAGCCTAGCAAAGACTGTCCTGCCCCTGGCACACCCACCACTCCCCTGAATCCTGGCCCCTCCTGTGAGAAATAGTAAGACAGCCCCTGCCCCGGGTCTTGGACTGATTCTCACCCCCAAGCCTGGCCATTTCAGGCTCCAGTGTAAGGGAAAGACTCACCGAGATAAGACCCTGGCCCAGCCAGCGATGAACAAGTCTCACAGCCTAAGGATGGAAGGGGAGGGGCACCTGAGGCCCCCACAAGGTCACCTGCCACCCTCATCCCTTGCCACCCACTCCATCCAGCTGCCCTGGACTCTAGGCTCACCCCAGGGCGGAGCTCCACCCTCCGTCTTGCCCTTTGCCAGCGAAGGCCCCAGGCCGCTGCCAGCAGCACCAGTATGAGGGGCAGCAGCAGCAAGAGCAACAGCTGCCTGGACTGAGGCTGTGGAAGCTCGGTGGCTTCTAGGGCTACAGGACTCCTTGGGGGCAGCAGGGTGGAGGAGTCTGGGGAGAGAGAAGAACCAGGTAAGTGAGGGGCTCATCAGAGCAAACATGAAAGTGATGATTCCTGAGGGACCTACACTGACAGGAATGTGTAGTGAAACACTGTTTCAAAAATAAGCCAGCACTGGGGATAAGTATGAGCACTGCTGGGCACTGTGGTCCACACCTTTAATCCCTGAACTCAGAAGGCAGAAGCAGGGGATCTCAGCCTGGTCGGCAGAGCAAGTCAGACGCAGCCAGGACTATATAGACAGACCCTGGCTCAAAAGAACATCTATAATCATTTAAAAAAAAAAAGAAGAAGAAGAAGAAGAAGGAAAAAGGTATTGAACAGGGCTGCTAGTATTGTTACCCAGAATCCTGTGCTCACTCAGTGGACAGGGCTGCCCCAGACCAACAGACTGGAAATTCTGTTTCTTTCTCAAAGATTTGTTAACTGAGGTCATAAAAAGGAATGTCCTGTCCTTTCCCAAGCATTTGTAACATTCATTATTGCTAAGTGGCATTTTCTTCAGAAGTGTAGCCATTGGTAAGGTGCCCTGTAAAGAACTTCTCAAGCAGGCTGCAGTGCACATAAAATAAATGATTCTTTTAAAAAGAACTTCTCAAGCCTGGTTTCTACAGGCAACCTACCTGATGGGTTTAAAATGTGAAAGAAAAGAAAGAAAAGGGACCACTGGGAAAGAGGAAGGGGCCCAGTGACAGGTAGGCAGACAAGAGAAAGTAATGGTGGGTGTGGTGATGAAAATATGAAATGTCATGAGACATTGCTATACATAAATATAGGATGATAAAAGGAAAGGAAGCCAGATGTGCTGGCTTCATACCTGTAATCCCAGCACTCAGGACACTGAGGCAGAGGATTGCTTTGAGTTCAAGGTCAGTCTAGCCTGCATAATGAGACCCTATCTCAAAAGAAAAGAAAAAGGGTTGAAGTGTTGAAGTGGTGGCTCAGCAGTCAAGAACACGGGCTGCTCTTGCATTGGACCTGGGTCCCAGCCCCCACACAGTGGTTCACATGTAGCTGTAAACCCAGTTCCAGGGAATCTGATGCCCTCTTCTGGTCTCTTCAGGCACCAGACACACATTACAGGCATGTAGATAAAACACGCACAAAAATAAACACATCTTAAGAAGAAGAAGGAGAGAAATAAGAGAGAAAGAACTTGTCTCAAGTGCCAGCAAGTGGAAGCACACACGGCTGGGACATACAGTAAGCAGGGCTGTGAGCCTGGTGGCACCGGGGGTGGGGGGTGCTGGGCTCTGGAGTTACTGTTACCCGGCTGGCACTGCACCTCCAGGCACCGAGAGAAATTCTGGCAGGCCTTCCCGATACAGGGCTTCAGAGCAAGCAGTTGTGCGCAGGTGTCCTGCAGGAGGTGGGAGATGTTGGTCTGGACGAATCGAAGACATTCTGGTAGGGGCTTGGAGGGGGGAGGGACAAGTCATCACAATGTCACACCAGTGTCTCCACAAACCCAGGGCCCTGACCAGCAGAGGTCACAGAGCCAATGGGCCGAGGTCTCAAAGACTCCAGGGTTCTGAAATTGTTAGGGGAGAGAGAACACCTTAGTAACAACTTTCTTCAGCTACTAAAGCAAAGACCCAGTAACAGGACCCACCACCCCCGTGACCTCAGGGGAGCTTCCAGCTCTACCTCTGTGGTATGCTGTGGGAAAATGAACTCCCCTTAAAAGTCCTAGCAGAGCTACTCTTCAGTGCCTGGGAAGGGACTTGGCTCTCCTCATTCGTTCTAATGCTAACCTGGAAGGCGCACGAGGTAACAAAGTATATCTCTGTATTGACTTGCTCCAGGAGCGTCTGCATTTTAGACCCCGCCACAGTCTTCAGTTGCTCTATCCAGCGTCGGGCCAGAAAGAGGCTCCACAAAGCCTTGCAGTGTTTCTCCTGAAGATCAAGAGCCCAGGCCAGATCTCAGGGAGAAGGGGCGGGGCCAGATGACTAACGGGGTGAGCCGGGTCCAGATGGCTTAGTGATGGGGCTAGGTGGCTGGAGAGGGCAGGCGTGGCCTAAGTTGGGAGGGGCCAGGGGACTAAAAGAGGTGGGGCCTGTCACTTGCGTGTTGGAAGCCCGTCAGGATCAAATGCCTAAGATGAGACCCTGCCAGATACCAAGAGAGCGAAGAGGCAGGACTACAAGACCATGGACGGAGGGGCGGGGCCAGATGCCTGAGAGGAAGGGACCCACTACACCCAAGGGAGAAAGGAACAGAGAAGCCAATCTTGACCGCTTGTTGGGAAATGAGATAGGCTGCCTGGGGCCGGGGCCGGGGTGGGGATGGGTGAGGAGAAGGTCTAGACTTCCAGGTCTGAGGGAGCAGGAGGTGGCCCACTAGCCTTGTCCCTGAAGGGTGGCGCATCTTGAGTCTGGTTCCCACTTCCATCCCAGGGCCCTCCCGACTGTGACTCACGTCCTGAAGATTGATGGCCACAGTGACTGGGTAATCTTTAAGCAGGTAGTCAGTCTATGGGAGAAAATAAAGCGAGTTCTGACTGAAGGCAAGAGCAAACTACAGAGTCGGAGAAGTTGGAAACAGACCCTAAGACAAGGGCACAGGGAAGGGACTCACATGAAGAAGAGAATCAGAGAGAGTTAGAGAGAGAGAAAAGACACCAAGCGGTAATAGCAGAGAGACCCACAGAGAAGACAAGAGCAAGAAACATGGACCCAGAGTGGAAGACAGACATTGACAGACCTAGAGAGAGACTGTGACAGACAATAGAACAGGGACTCAGAAAGAAAGACAGAGACAAAAATAATAAGAGACCCGTGGGGGGAGCGGAGATCCAAAGAAAGAGAGAGAGGGACAGAGACCCTACAAAGACAGAGACCGTGTGAGAGACAGTAGCCTGGTCTGGAAAGGAGCCAGCTCACCAACTCGCTAATCCTCCTGTCGAAGTTGGAGGAGATGGGGCTGCGGCTGAAGTAACAGTCGGGGGTCCCCCGCAGGCAAGGGCTCAGCAGCAGCAGCAGCAGCACCAGAGAGGACTAGAGGGGGATCGTGTCAGCAACTGCCTTCCATGCAGGTGCTCCCCGTGTCCTGCTTCCTTCATTAACTGGGTGTCATCTTCCCTGACTGCCTGTCCTGCACCTTGGCTGGTGTGATAAAGCTGTGTCCGTCTTTCCCCATCTCATCCTACACTGTCCCCTTTTTTCTTCCCACCCTGTGCCGCGTCTATCTCCCCAAGCCTCCATCCCCTGCCCATTTCCCTTCCCCACCCAGTTCCATCACCCCTCAGGTATACGCACATTTGGGCTCCAGGCTGGTGCCAGCACTGTCATCTCGGCCGAGGACCCCTCATGCCTGTGGCAGGGTCTTGGAAGTGACAGAAGGGCAGGCTTCAGACTCATACCCTGCAGCCCCTTCCCCACCCGTCCCAGTACCCTGCCGCCCCGCCCTGCCGCCCTTGATGTGGGTGCGTTTCCGCCTCCTGCTCCCCCAGGCTTCCTGCATGAGTCCCAGTGACAGTGAGAAATCATCTCCCCTTCTAAGAACCCCAACCGACGTCCCCAGAATCCTCCCCAGGTCTCGCACCCTGCTCCCTCTGCCCGGGAGTGGGGACCTTGGGACCTCCCCTCGGGGACCTGGAAAGCCATTCACCCCACGCACCAGGCTTGCCCCAGCTGGGTGTGGAAAGACCGAGCTGGATGACAGCCAAAGACCGAAAGTGAAAGGAAGTTTTGGGGTAGACCGTGCCAGGGGTGAGATCGTGCCCGGGCGGGACGCGCCACCTAGTGGTAGCAAGTGGCACGGCCGCAGACCTCAGCTTGGGCCCTGAACGGACAGCGAAGGGAAGGGACGCGACGCCACTAGGCTTTCCAGCTTCGAAGTGTATGCAGAAATTACCTCAGCAGCCATTGTACAGGACGTGCCTCTACCATAAGGAATGTCATAGTGGCCTCCTTTCTGATTGCCCTCCTTCCTAGTCCCCATCTGCTCCCTGGGGCACAGAACTTGTGACCCTCCAGCCTCCAGGATCCTGATTCATTCGGGATTAAAGTCCAGCCTTTCAGAAGGGTCTGGTAACGCAGACCTGTCACCCCAGTTACCCAGTAGCCCGAGGCAGGAAGAATGAGGGTCGGAGACTGGCCTTGTTTCAACAATTCGTAAAATAGTAAATTTTGAGACCCTGTCTCAAAAAGTCAAACGACCAGGTGCACAGCTCAGTTGGAGAGAATTCACCAGCGAGTCAGAGGGCGAGAACTGGCATACTTGATGCCCCGGACTCAATCCATAGTCCCGCCTCACCCCTCCACGGAGCTGCAGTATTTGACTGCGCTGTCCTAACCCTCCCCCGCTAACCTCGTGCTAAGCTTCTTTCCAACACAGGCCATCCGTGGTGGTCCGAGGCAGGCATTCTCTTGCCCGAGGGCCTTTGCTCTAGCTGTTTCCTCAGAATGGGTTAGCTTCCCTCCAGATGCTTTCTTTCCCCATCTCATCCAAGCCCTCGCTTAAACACACAGGCAGAAGCTTCATGATACCCTTTCCCAAATTGCACCCCTTGTAAGCACCAGACTCACCCTGCTTTGTCCTTATCGGCACTTAACACACCCCGTGGGCTCCTTATCTTCCCCATTGTCTGGGCTTCTTCAGTGTCTGTTTCTACCCTGCAAAGGGCTCCCATCCAGACACACAGGAGTCTGCTCAGTAAATGGACTGGCAGGTCCCAAGCTCTTCCCAGGATGTGTCTCGGTTTGGGTTTTGGTTCCTAGGAGATAAATCTGTGGGATTTTCCAAGTGTGGGGAGTGCCACCGTTCCTAAAGCAGGTGAACCTGAGCTAGATCTGGTTGTGCTTGAAAGACCTCTAATAAAGAAAGAATATGGTCCATTAGAGGCAGGTGGACCAGAACTTCAAGGTGGTGGTGCTACTTTGTTTCTTAAAGATTTATTTTATGTAAATGAGTACACTGTAGCTGTCTTCAGACACAGAAGGGGGCACCAGATCCCATTACAGACAGTTGTGAGCCACCATGTGGTTACTGGGATTTGAACTCAGGACCTTTGGAAGAGCAGCCAGTGCTCTTAACCGCTGAGCCATCTCTCCAGCCCCAGTGGTTCTACTTTTAGTCCCAATTTGTAGGAGAGGCAGAGGCAGATGGGTCTTCTCTGCGAGTCATAGGTTGCTTGTTCTTGGATTTAGGGTCACCTTAGATAAAGTATGGAGATGTCTTCTCAAGATCCGGGGGCTGCAGAAACCACAGTGGCTAGCATACACAAACCCTGAGTTCCATCTCCAGCACGGCCGAAACCAGGCTAAGCAGACCATACCTGTAATCCAAGCAAAATCATCCCTCCCTTGGAGACTGAAGCCCGCCTGGATCACATTAGACTTGGTCTTCTAAAGCAATCAGCCCTCGGCTCCCACTCGCCCACCTACGCAGCTCTGCCCTGCGCGCCCACTGCTGCTGCAGACTGCGGCTGCGCAGGCCTCCGGCTAGCTCACTGAGCTGCTTTTAACTGAGCTGCTTCTTACGGTCGCATCCAGGCTACAGGTGCCACACTAGTGCTGGCGTTGTCACCGTGAGAACCAGCACTTTGTCCTCTATAAGCTGAAGGTTCTTCTACCCGAAACTGAGAGCTGAGTTAGTAAACTGGACAAAAGTGCAAGGGATCTTCTTTGTGTAGTTCTGGGGTTTGAACGCACCACTCGCCACAGCGAGGCTGATACCGTACTATTGAGCGGCGTTCTAGGCAGGGCTCTGCTGCCTGTGTAATTGTGTTTCTTCCTTGGTCCGTCTAAACCTTTCCTGCAGAACCCTAGGTCTGCTCTGGAAACTCTGGCGCGAGTGTTTGTTTTGCTTTGGCCAATGATTTGAGGATTGAAGTGGAAGATGACTGCGGGTGAAGCCCAGCGGGCTTGGGGAGGATGTGAGGAAAATGGGTCTGTGCTGTGTTGACGGGACCCTAATATTTTCACATGTGGAAGCTTAGCCCCCCCCATGTTTGTTCACGGCTGCATACATCAGGCTGGGGCGGGAGATTCACAGTAAGTTCTAGAACAGATTGGGATGTGGAGTTTCATTTCAGCCAGGCTCAGTCAGACTATCCCTCTTTTTGAGAGTCTAAGTACCCTTATGGAGCCCTAGCCCGGAACAAGACAGATGAGCAAGGCTGCCCTCAAACTTAAGGAGGCTCACCTGCCCTGCATCCGGGATTAAAGGGACATGCTACCACACGCAGCAAGCCCCTGTCTCAGAACCTTGAAAAAAGATGACTGAGACGAAAACTTGGCACTATTGTACACTGACTCAGTTCCTACCACCCAGAGCAGGTGTAGCTCCAGGTCATCCCACACCCTCTTCTGGCCTTGTGTGCTCACACCCATTCGTAACGTTAAAATAGAACACAGGACTAGAGAGATGGCTCAGTGGTTAAGAGCATTGCCTAATCTGCCAAAGGGCTCGGGTTCAACTCCTAGCAGTGTAACTCCAGAGAATCTGACACCCTCATACATAAATAAAAATAGATCACTAAAAAAAAAAAAAAGAAAAAAAAAAAAAAGAAAAAGAAAAAAAGAAAAACAAGGAAGAAAACATACTCTGAGGGCTAGTGCCCTCCCCCACAACCCTGAGACAAGGTTTCTCTGTGTAACCCTGGCTATCCTGTAACTTGATCTGTAGACCAGGCTGGCCTTACCTCAGAGATCCTGCCACCACTGCCCTGTCTGTGTTGACAAGTTTTATGTCTATTTGACACATGTTACAGTCACAGGCTATAGGGAAACTCTATTGTCAAATGGCTCCATGAGATGGGATACTGGCAAGTCTGTAAGCATTTTCTTAGTGACATCCATGGTGAATGGTGTGACCCCTGGGCTGGTGATCGTGGGTGCTGTAAGAAAGCAGGCTGAGAGTGGCTGGAGAGATGGTTCAGTGGTTAGAGCACTGACTGCTCTTCCAGAGGTCCTGAGTTCAATTCCCAGCGACCACATGGTGACTCACAACCATCTGTAATGGGATCCGATGCCCTCTTGTGTGTATGAAGACAGCGACAGTGTATATACTATTATATAGTAAAGTAAAAAAGAAAAGAAAGCAGGCTGAGAAAATGACAGTAAGCAGCATTCCTCATGGCCCCTGCTTCCAGGTTCCTGCCAGGTAAGCTAACACACACACACACACACACACACACACCAGCATATAATCAGGGTCTCTGGGGAGAGGCTTTGTTGTCTCTAAAGAGCTGTCAAATTGCCATGCCAAGGCCTCACAAATGCCAACCAGATGGGGCCCCTCCCAGCTGCCACAGCTGTGTGTGCTGCAGCCTCTACTCTTGGCGAGGGACAGTCTGTGATAATCAGTTACAGCTCGGAAGATGGACAAAGTCCAGCCTGATGATGGCTCAAGCCTGTCACCCCAGTGGCAGGAGCAGGAATGCAAGGTCATCTTTGGTGCCATAGCCGTAGGAAGTGACACAGACACACACAGACACTGTGGCTCTCAAAACCAAACCAAAAAAAAAAAAAAAAAAAAAAAAAAAAACCACCCCCCCCAAAAAAACCCCCAACAGAACAAACAAACCAACCAACAACTTCCAACAAACAGAACATCAGTACAAAACCATAACATACAAGAAAAGAAAATGGACGAAGACAGCCTCCATCAGCCCGGGTTCTTGAACCACATTAGTGAGTAGAATGGGGAGAAAGAGGGAAAGAGAGGGAGGGAAGGAAGGAGAGGCCTTGGCAATATGCACTGAGCAAACAGCTGGCTGCAGCCCACAGATCAGGGTTACCCCGAAAGTCTAGGCTAGGCCGCTCTGATGGCTCCCTCTCCGACTTCAGGCCTTCATATTCAGCGTGGGTGAACAGACTCTGTCTTGTTTTGTGACGTGGTAAAAAGGACTTGGCAGAGATTAAGGAAGAGCACAGGGTGGATGTGTCCAGACATATATAATCCCAGGTGGATCACAAAAATTCCAGGTCAGGGGTGGCTCAGACGACAAAATGATTCTAGAAAGGTGACGGCCACCAAGCATAAACACCTGAGCTGATCCCAGGAGCCAACATGGGGGGGGAGAGAACTGACCCCCGGAAGTTGTTCTCTCACTTTTGTCCATGCCCGAATACATACACACTGAGAAAACAAAACAAAATACAAAACCAAACTCCCCTGAAACTTTATTTTACTGATCGATTGATTGAGACAGGGCTTCTCTGTGTGTCTGGCTGTCCTAGAACTTGCTCTCTAGACCAGGCTGGCCTCAAACTCAGAGATCTGCCTGCCTCTGTCTCTTGAGTCCTGGCATTAAAGACATGTCCCACAGCCATCATTGCCTGGCTTAAAACAATCTTAGAAAGAAAAAAAGAAAAAAGAAAAGAGAGTTCCAGGGCCCACAGGACTACATAGTGAGATCCTGCTTAGAAAACAAGGGCCTGAACAGATGGCTCAGTGGTTAGAGCACTGACTGCTCTTCCAGAGGTCCTGAGTTCACATCCTAGCAACTGCATGGTGGCTCACAACCATCTGTAATGGGATCTGACGCCCTCTTCTGGTGTGTCTGAAGACAGCTACAGTGTGCTCATATACATAAAATACATAAATTAAAAAACAAAACAAACAAGCCCTAATGCTTCGAGGTCCATGATGGTAACCAGTGTCCAGGCTGAGACACGGCAGATGTGCAGATTAGCTGTTCCTACCTTGCTGAGACAGACCAAAGATCAAAACCACAAACCTCAAACCCAAACTAAAAGCTAACTCCATGGAGATCTGCAAGCACCTGTCGAGTTTTGGCTCCAGGCAGCCCTGGCTGCTCCGAGGCTGTGACCTCAGTATGTAACCCAGCCGCGGTGGCCCTGACTCGGGCTGGCACAGCAGGGTTGTGCTAGGATAGAGACCAGCTTCAGAAAGGGGACTTACAGGAAGGGGGTGACCCTCTGGCCCACCCAATGCTGGAATCAAGTATAAAGGAGACAGAGCCTTCCAGGGACTTCCCTCTACCGCCTCCTGACCCAAGAGTGCTGGATGGGGCTGAGTTCTCTTGATAAACACAGTGTTCTCCCAGGGCTGTCTCCCAGGGCTGCCTACCGGCCACACATGAAGAAGCTGCCCTTAAATGCACAAAGTCACTCAGTTTATTAGAAGCTATGGGAAAAGTTCCAAGCACTTGGGCATGGAGTGGGTGGCTCCGACATCATTCCCCCATGGGCAGCCACAGGGCCTTCGTTCGTGCTGAATGAAGACACAGCTCCTGTCTTGCCCCCTGGACCTCCACATCCCAGGCCCTGGGCAAGCCCCTGTTTACCCACACAGACTTGAGGTTTCCTGCAGAGGCCCACTCCACAAACTGGGAGCCCTGGGGTGGAGAGAGATGTGATTAGTAAGTAATGCCAGTGGTTTGGTTGCCAAGCAGCTGCTTCCTTAGCAACAAACACCTATAAAGACCCAAAGACCTGACAAGGCGGGGCATTTAGATCCTGGCCAACATTCCTTTTAGATCCTTCCCCAGTTCAAGGCTCTTGTCAGTTGGGACTTCCCATCCAGCAACAGTGGCTCAGGAGGGTAGAGCCTTGGAATGTTGCTAGGGCACATACTTTAGCAATAGGTCTTCCAAAAGCCATGCTGTCTTTGAGGCCCTTGTTAAGAAGACTGCCTTTCTTTGAGCAGCAGTGGTGCACACCTTTAATCCCAGTACTTGGGAGACAGAGGCAGGCAAATCTCTGTGAGTTCAAGGCCAGCCTGGTTTACAGAGTAAGTTCCAGAACAGCCAGGGCTACACAGAGAAATTCTGCTCAAAGCACTGTCCTCTCCCCAAGGTAGGACCTCAGCAGCTGTTGCCAAGGCCTTTCTTGCGGTTGGCAACAGAGGTCCTTACGGATTGAGGCCACACTCCTAGCACAGAAGTCTGTTGGTGAAGGTTAAGTACCCTGAAGTACCTGGGCAGAACCGAAGTACCACAGGGCCTGGACGTCTTGATGTAAGGCCAGACAGCGGGTCAGATGGTCCTGATCTCCTGTCACTACATTCACTAGGCCAGCAGGAAACAGAGTAGCTATATCCTGGGAGGAGAGCGGGACACCCAGGGTTGAACATCAGTGGGGCAGGGGAAGAGTGGGCATCTGGCAGAGGCTGTAGGGGCTCATAAAAGGAGTAGGACTTAAGGACTTAGACGGGATGCTGCAACTCAAGTTACCATGGCTACCCAGGAGGGAGGAGGCCAACTGAGCTCCAGAAAACCCAGGAGTAGCAGGTAGGAGGGGAAGCAGGTGATTTTACCTGACAGACCTCTAAGGCCAGCAGAGGACATGTCCTACTGGGTACTAAGACCACAGCATTGCCATGGGCCAGTGCAGGGGCCAGTAGTGAAACAAAGGCCAGCAGGGGCCACTCATCTGGGCACACCACAGCCAGCACTCCCAGTGGCTCTCGAAGCCGGAGCACAGGACCTCTCAGTCCTGTTACCTACAGGGACAGATGACAGACACATCAAGGACAAGCTCCCAGAGGCCTCTCTGTTACCTGCCCTATTCTCTCACATTTGACACGTTCCTATCTCCAGAGCAGCTCCAATAAGGTGTGACTAGGGGATGCTGGCTCAGGGCCTAAAACTCTGGCTCCCAGTGAGCACTCACCAGCTTTATGGGATCAGCATAAGTTACGTAACCTCTCTGGGCCTCGAACCTGCCATGCTCCTGCCTATGGAGAGACCTTGGGCCTGTACCATCCATGTGTTCTGAGGTATTGTGGAGGCTCCAACCATGGTAGAACAGGCAAGTGTGGTCTACCACTGAACCACTCCAACACTTGTTTGTGTCTGGTTCGTTTTGAGACAGGGGCTCCCCAGGTAGCCCAGGCTAGCCTTATACTCAGAGATCTGCTTGCCTCTGCCTTCTGAGTGCAGAGATTAAACACAGGCACCACCAATGCTCAGCTTGATTGATTGATTTGACTGATTATATAGAGTTTTGGTTTTTCAAGACTCTGGGCAGTGCTTGCTGTCCTGGAAGTCACTCTGTAGAGCAGGATAGCCTCGAACATAGATCTACCTCCCTCTGTCTCTCGAGTACTGGAACTACAGGCTTGGTTCACTTTTTAATTGTTGTGTGTGGGGCGAGTGATGTGCACTTGTGAGTAGAAGGGAGTGTGAGGTGCCCTGGAGCTGGAGTTACAGGAGGTGGAAAGGCCTCTGACCTGGGTGCTGAGACCAAACCCATCCCTGCTAGGGTAAGGATACGCCATCATGCTCAGCAATGCCTTTGGTCTTTTGACACAGGATTTCACTGTGGCCAAGGCTGACCTTCGACTTGTGATCTTTCTGCCTCTATTGTACAGATGTTGAGATCACAGACCTGCACACCATGCCCACTGTGTGTCTACAAAGCCTTCTTGAACACAGTCAAGCCTACATTACATAGATTTTTGGACGGCCTCATCTGAGGAGTGCTACAATGCGTGCACTCAGGAGCCCCCTGCTCTCCTGTGCTGAGACCCTCCCCCTGTGCTCTGAGCCATGGCTTCTCAGCCAAGCACTGATCTGTCTCTCCTCTCATCGGGAGTTAAATGTGTTTTCTAGAATTTCTGGAGCTAAGCCTGGGCTCTGACTCTCGGCTGTCTGTCCATCCACCTGCTCAGCTCTGTCTCACCTGTAGTGTCTGGCCTTGGTCCTGAACCTGGGTGCCCCACGTCTGGAGTTGCTTCACACTCAGCTCTACTTCCGTCTTGGCAACCTTAGACAAGTTGTGCCTCTCTAGGTGTGAGGCCAGGATTGGCTTCCTACGCTCCAGAGCAGCCGCCAGGGCCCACAGCAGACCCGCTCGGGCCCTTGGAGACTGGGCACCCCAGCTGTGGGCAAACAATGAAAGTTAGAAGTACACCCTGACTGCCACCTCTATCCACAGCCTCAACCGAGGGCTCCAGTCCCAAGCTTACTCCTTTCCCAGCTACCCAAGCCTCCGGCTTCCCCTTGGCCCTCTTACCCAGGCGCAGCCTGATGAGCGGCCTCTACCGCACCGCGGATGTCCTTGGCTCCCCCTTCAGCTACATAGCTAGAGACTTTGCCTGAAGAATCTTGGACGGGCCTGGAGCTCTGGGTCCCAGGAGGCTGAAAACGGCCCCCGACAAACAGCCCATAGGGGGGTGCTGGGCTGCAGAGCGGGGTGGGAGGAGACTTAGTCCATGTAGGTGACTGACAGGTCTATATCACAGGTCGGACCTCTCAGATCCCAGGAACCTTCTGGACTCAAATCTCTATTCTCATGAGCTTCTGGGAGGATTCAAACACCTGCTCCCCATGAGCCTGTGGAGGATTCTGAATTCCTACCCCCCGAGTTTCTAGGGTTATCCAAAACTCTCACTACACTGAGCCCCCTGGAGACTCTAAATTCCTGTTCCTATGAACATCTGGGTACACCCTGAATTCTTGCTTCTGGAAAAACTCAAACCATTAAGTAGAACTGAGATTCTCTTTACACGTGGGGTTAGGACCCAGAAAGCTGCACTAAGAACTGGAAACCCCAAGACTGGCTATAAGCCGCCCCCATCCCCTCATCCTCACCCTTAGGCTACCAGGCCTGCAACAGCTCACCTAGGCCCTGTTTCTGGCCCCAACGGCAGGCTGGAGGACACAGCAAGGCCAAATGTGTCATAGTTGAGACTGTCACATACGAAGGACTCCTGTGAAGGTGTCCCCAAGGGCTGCAGGTACTCGTATAGGCCCTGTGAGAGGTGCGTGGTCACCAAGGGCCAGATGGTCTCAAGGTGACTTGAGAGGTATTAGGTGTCAAGAGATACAGAGGCAGAGGGGCACTCACATCTGGACCTCCATGCCAGGAAGACCCACTCTCCTTGCAGCCACCTATAGGCACCGCAGGGTCTCGGAGACCATGAGCATTAATCCACACTGTACCCATCTGGAGCCTATGAGGCAGGCAAAGACACAGGGGGAGGGGTAGCTGGGTAAAGAGGGAGGGAGACACCTGAGTGGGGGACAGGGTATAGGCAGGGGGAGGAAGTACCAACTGACCCATAGCCCAGCTCCAGGGCCTGCCCTAGCCTCTCACTCCACACACTGGCGCTGCCTCCCCGCGGTGTTCCATTAGCCAGGGCGAGTGCCTCCTTGACCGTGCGGAAAGGAGAGGCCATAACCACAGGCCACGGCACCTAGAAGGGACAGGCGTTGGCTGGAGAGGAAACCCTCCAGTCAGTACTTAACCCACCCGAGGAAGTCACAGTGCTCCCAGGCCCCAGTCGCAGCGTCTCTCAAACACTCTGAGGTATAGGATGTGGCCCACAGGTTACTGAGGATGGAAGGGCAGTCTCGGGGGTCTCACCTCAGCCTGGGCACATGGGGCTGCTGGAGGCAGGCCAGAAACCAAGGCTGGAGAGAAGAACGGGCTGCTGGGGGGCACATCACCAGCTTGGAATACCTGGGGAGGAAAAGTGATAGATACATGCCTGTCCTCTCTAGACCCAGGGACACAGCTTAGCCCTCCTGCAAACACCGAGCTTCAGCGCTCCTTCCTAGATCTAGGTATCTCCTTCAGGTCCAGGGGTCCAAGCCCCAGGCATCTCCCTCAACCTGGGCATCCAGACCCCCAGCCCTCTTCCCTTAGACACTGAAGTCCAGACAACTGCCTTCCTTACTCAGGAGACTAGACTTTAGCTCTTCTTACCCTGACATAGAAGTTGGCTAGTCAAGGTCTCAGACTCCACTGTGCAGCTGGGGCTCACCTGTGCACCCTGGCTTTGGGCCTCATCCACAAAGCTCTGGGCCAGGTCTCGGGCAGCAGCTCCTCGAGCCCCCATGTCCACAGCCCCGTCCAGTCCTCGCCGAACCCGGATCTGTGCCATCCTAGCCTGGAGTCGTTTCATAGCTTCATCCCACACGGATTCCTGGATGAGGAGCCTCAGCCCCCCCTGTTGGAAAAAGGCATCAAAAGTGGTCAAAATCAGGGGTACTGTCGAGAGAACAGAGGGGTGGGCTCCAGGGATGGAGGAGCATCAGCAGGCAAGAGGTGCACTGCACAAAATCGGTGACTGGCCCAGAATGGTGGCATATACCTGTAACCCCAGGAGGATTAGGAGTTCAGGGCTAGCCTGGGCTACATAGTGAGTTGGAAGCCAGCTTGGGCAACATGAAACCCTTTCTCAGATAATAAAAAGGCCCTCAGAACAGAAAGTAGAAACAAGTTAGGAAGGAACACCTCATGTATCTGGAGAGATACGGCGGAAAGTTGGACTTTGGGGACGTGAGCATTGGTCTCACCAGGCTGCGGTCTGACCAGATAGCATCTACAACACCTTCCACGGCGGAGTCCACGTCTGCCGAATCCGTCAGCAGCAACAGTGACTCTGTGCCTAGCGCCAGGCCCAGCTTGGGTCCCCTGCCTGCTAGAGTCCGGCGCAGAACACGTCCTTCCTGAGGGAGCCACGGGTTTCAGTTATGACAGGAGCCTCTTGACTCTTAGCCCTGTCCATCCCACTCCCAGCCCTGAGGATACCTCCACAGCTCCACAGAAGGCCACCTTCTGGACTCCAGGTTGGGAGGCCAGGACAGGCCCCAGCGAGGCAGGGCCACATACCACATTGAGGATCCCTGGGAAAGAGCCAAGCTCCCCTGCCAGCTGAGCCAGGAGGAGAGGTGTTGGGAAAGCTGGAGGTACCAGGGCCACCACAGTGCAGCCTGGGGAAGGGGAACAACCAGAAAACCCTAAAGTCCAGCCTCCAGCTCTCTTTCTTCAGATCTGAGACCAGACCTCTACCCTCCTCTTACACACCACAGGGCCCGTCTCCTTGGATCCCAACCATCTGACGGGGTGGCGGGGAGGGGAACCACAGCCCTCACCTACCCATAGCCAGGGCAGGGCAGACTCTCCACATCATGTCCAAGAAAGAGAAGGAAGTCGGCAGGACGAGACCAATGACTCCTGCAAAGAATCCATACTGAGGGATGGAGGGGTTGGTTTATGGGTCAGGAGAGCTTTTTGAGGGCCTGGGTTCTTACCCATGGGTTCCCAGTCTGCCAGTGTGGCATCCTGCACATGGGCCTGGACTGCATGGTACTGGAGCAGCTGCTGGGCCAGTGGCACATCCCCATCTCGAACTTCTCGAACAGCGCGCCCAGTGACCAGAGACTCCAGGGTCCACAGCAGTCGCTGGTGCTTCTGAATAACCTTGGCCAGCCTTCGGAGAACACAAGGAGTTGGTCCGTGCTCAGAGCAACCTGAATTCCCACAAAACTCTAGGGGCAGGTCCGTGGTTGATTGGGGACAGCAGGTACCAAAGCTGCATAGGAAATGTGACTAGGAGAGCGTCAAGACTATGTGGGCACTGTAGAACATCCTGGTCACCGCTTACCAGCTAGTCCCAGAGATAGCTGGGAACTTTAATCTTAGCCTCTGATTCGAATGCATTGTGGGAGATGGGATCTTTATAGCTGTCCCCAGACCCTGATGGCAAGCAGGGAGCTCAGATTCTAATGAAGCGCTGAGAAACAGGGCTTCCCCAGATATTAGTCCCGGTGAACCGTGAGAAACAATGGCCGTTCTGGCCACTGACTCGCAGCGCCATATGCATTCAGGAAACATGAACCATTAACTCGGAGGGATCTCAGGGAAAGGAATCAGTGATTCCACAGCCCCCGAGGGACAAGGCCCATCTCTTCCCTTGTGGGCCTTGCCTGGGCTTCCTCACCGGGTTAGGTGTTGGCCCCGAGCAGCTCCAGAGAGTTGGCTCCAGGTCTTGAATGCTATCTTTGCAGCCTCCACAGCTGCGGCGACGTCCTCAGCCTCTGCCTGCAGGCAGCTGGCCAGGATTTCTCCTGCAGAGACAAGTGGGGGCCCAGGCGGGGGAAGCCCGAGTCAGACGTTCCCTGTGGGTCTCAGGCCTTCCCCTAGTCACCAGTCACCGCTCTCACGGAGCCCTGCAGGCAGGATCCGACTTTCTTTCCCTTCTTTCCTTTCTTACTCTGATTTTTAAACCTTTTGTTTGTTTTGTTGAGAAAGGGTTTCTCTGTGTTGCCCTGACTGTCCTGGAACTCTCTCTGTAGACCAGGCTGGGCTCAAACTCAGAGATCTGTCTGTCAGTCTCCTGAGTGTTGGGATTAAAGGGATCCACACCAACACTTGGCAGTGTTTTTAAACTTTTATTTATTTGGAATTAGCTATGAGTGTTTTGCCTGCATGTATGTATGTGCAGCATCAACATGAAGTGCCCGCAGGAGTCTGGACCTGAAGTGACAGGTGGCTTTGAGCAGCCTGGCCCTGACAAGGTGCTGAATGAACCTGGGTCTCCTGAAAGGACAGTACACACTTCCAACCACTGAGCTGTCTCTCCAGCCTTTTCTTCTTTATTTAAAAATGTCTCACTATGAAGCTGAGTATGGCCTGGAGTCACTCAGTATTTCAGGCTGGCCTCAAACTCACGATCCTCCTGCTTCAGCCTCTGGACGGCTGGGTTTGGAGGTAGGAGCCATTATACTAGTCTTGAGGAAGAAAATCCAGTAGAGAGGGGCTTCAAAAGCCTTTAGGGGCACCAGGGACTGTACTTTCTGAGGCCAGCAGCAGGGAAATGAGAACTCCACCCCACCACCGTCAGCGCTTGTTCCTGCACTCAGGGGCTTGTTCCTCCTGAATGACTGGACTCTTCAGAAACCTGTGATGGGATCCTGGCAAGGCGCTGAATTCCTGTGTTCTGGCTTCAGCCACATCCCATTGACATAGTGGCCCAAGAGGCGGTTGTGGGAGTCCAGCCAGGCCTGGAGGAAGGAAGGAGATTGAAGAAGTCTATGAGGCAGCAGGGACAGCTCAGCCCCTTGCTGTCCTCGAGGGGACATTTGCACCCTTTGCCCTCAGCTCATTCTTCTCCTGTCTGCCTGTTGTTTTTGTTTGGGGCTGGGGTTTGAACTCAGGACCCTACACTATCAAGTTATACTTGCAATCCAGTTTTTTTTTTGTTTGTTTTTTACCATGGTAAACATTATCTGAAACTCTGTATGTTAGTGAGTACTGGCCTGTGTGTGCACAGCCATGTGTGTGCCCAGCCATGTGTGTGCACAGCCATGTGTGTGCCCAGCCATGTGTGTGCACAGCCATGTGTGTGCACAGCCATGTGTGTGCCCAGCCATGTGTGTGCCCAGCCATGTGTGTGCACAGCCTGCACCCAGCCATGTGTGTGCCCAGCCATGTGTGTGCCCAGCCATGTGTGTGCCCAGCCATGTGTGTGCACAGCCATGTGTGTGCACAGCCATGTGTGTGCCCAGCCATGTGTGTGCCCAGCCATGTGTGTGCCCAGCCATGTGTGTGCACAGCCATGTGTGTGCACAGCCATGTGTGTGCCCAGCCATGTGTGTGCACAGCCATGTGTGCCCAGCCATGTGTGTGCCCAGCCATGTGTGTGCCCAGCCATGTGTGTGCACAGCCATGTGTGTGCACAGCCATGTGTGTGCACAGCCATGTGTGTGCACAGCCATGTGTGTGCACAGCCATGTGTGTGCCCAGCCATGTGTGTGCACAGCCATGTGTGCCCAGCCATGTGTGTGCCCAGCCATGTGTGTGCCCAGCCATGTGTGTGCACAGCCATGTGTGTGCACAGCCATGTGTGTGCACAGCCATGTGTGTGCACAGCCATGTGTGTGCACAGCCATGTGTGTGCACAGCCATGTGTGTGCACAGCCTGCACCCTGCCAGTTCTCAGACCAGCCTGGGCTGCAAAGGCAGCAACTTGGACTCTATTTCTTTGTTTCTTTCTTTTTGAGACAGGATCAAATGTAATAATAGCACAGGCTCGTTTAAACTCACTGAGGTCTCATGAATGAACCCCCAAGCCTCCTGCACCCATCTACTGTGTGCACTAGTATGCCTGGCTTAAATGTGAACACACACACATACACACACACATACACATACACACATACATATACATACACACACATACACATACATACACATACATACACACACACAAACACACACACATATATACATACACACATACACACACATGCACATATACACACACATGCACACACAGACACACACATACACACATACATATACATACACACATATATATACACATACATACACACATATACAGACATACATATACACACATATACACATACATATACACACATATATACATACATACACACATATACACATATACACACATATGCGCACATATACATACATATACATGTACACACACATACACACACATGCACATATACACACACATGCACACACACAGACACATACATACACACATACCTATATATACACACATATATACACACACACATACACACATATACAGACATACATATACACACATATACACATACATATACACACATACACATATATACATAATATACACACATACATATACACATACACACACATACACACATACACACACATACACACATACACACATATACACATATACACACATACACACATATGCACACATATACACACACATATACATGTACACACACACACACACACACATACACACAAACACACACACACACACCTCACTTTCATCCACAGAGAAATGACTAAACTGGCTTTGTTTACGTGGAAACACGGTCAGTGGTTTTGCTTATCTTCTGCTGTTGGGGATGGAACCCAGGGCCTTGAGCAAGTCAGGCAAGAGCTCTACTGCTTTCTTTATTATTATTAACACTAATACTATTTTCATTTTTCAAGACAGGGTTTCTCTGTGCATCTCTGGCTGTTCTGGAACTAGCTCAACAGACCAGGCTGCCTCCTGCCTCTACCTCCCGAGTGCTGGGACTAGAGGTGTGAGCCACCACGGCCAGGCTTAGCCAGGGGTTTGTACCACCTTGCCTCTGGGAAACTGTGCCCATGCCTGGGGAGAGGGGACGAAGACACAGAAAGTCAGCAGAGCCACTGTCGTTCCTTCGGTGACCTCGACTTCCGCTTCCTCTCCATGCATGCCACTTTCTCTCCCTCCTTAAATCTTCTGCTGTAACAATCCAACCTCTACTGTCCACTCTCTGATGTCTTCCCTGGCCCTGTCAATCTTTACTTTTTATCCTTAAAGCAAAATGGGCTCAGTGTGCACCACATGTCTGTAAATCTGACCAACACGAGGAGGAGGAGCAGGAGGATCACTATGACTTAAGGCCAGCCTAGGCTACATGGGGAAATCCAGTGAGAGCCTGGGTCAGAGAAGAAGGCCTGGAGCAGAAGAGCTGCCTCCAAAGCTAAAAGCTCCTACAACGCCAGCCCCAGGGATCTAAACCCCTCTGCTGACCTACTTGGTCACTCATAAGCATGTGCACACGCACACACACAGACACATAATCATAAACAACAAAAAATAAATCTTGGCTAGGGGTGGTACTGCACACCTTTTATCTCAGCTCTTGGGAGGCAGAGGCAAGAGAATTGCTTGTGAGTTCAGGCCAGACTGTCTACTTGGAGCATTCCAGCTAGGGAGAATTACACAGAGAAACTCTGTCCCAAAAAGCAAAACAAAAAAATAAAAATCTTTTAAAAAGAAAAGAAAAGGGGCTGGAGAGATGGCTCAGTGGCTAAGAGCACTGACTGCTCTTCCAGAGGTCCTGAGTTCAAATCCCAGCAACCACACGGTGGCTCACAACCATCTGTGATGGGATCGGATGCCCTCTTCTGGTGTGTCTGAAGACAGTGTACTTACATAAAAACAAATAAATACATCTTATCAAGAGAAAAAAACATCGTCACCCAAATGTTCCAGACGGAGGCCTTCCCCAAGCCAGAGCCATTTTGGAAGTGGGGCCATGTGAACACAAGCTGGGAGCCAGACTCTAATGATTGACAGCTCATGCCGTGATAACACAACCCTTATCTGTTAGAAACGAAGACTCAAATATTTATGTGAGGGCAGCACAACAGCTGGCATTTGTATAAACTACCCGAGAGGAAAGAAGGCAGCAGCGGCAAACACTGGCCTGCGCATTAGCTGTTGAAGGGGAGTGATGGATGCATGGGAGTTCCTGACATCAGCTGCTGTGGAGGAGATGGAAAACAAACTCCCACAAGAATGTCCAAGGGTCCCGGCAGGCCAAGGAAGAAGAGTAGAGCGCCCATTGGACACCAAGAGCTCTAAATGTCCCAAAGTAGCCAAGACAATTGGTTCCAGATGAGTTTTGTCAGGGAACTGGAGCCAAAAGGTTGCCAAACTTTGGGAATTTTATTTTTCAAGAGTAACCAGTATCCAGGATGTTTAGATGGAATTAATTGTACAATAAATGACATCTCCAAAAACAAAGCTCAAGCCAAAGAAAACATGTTTTCCGGTCCAGTTGCCCATAGAGTGTAAACCTGAGGCTTTGTTGGGGAAAGCTGATTGGGGGGGGGGGGGTGCACGAGAATCCAAGGCGTGGTGACAGGCCCAGCTCTTCCTCGCATTTTTGGAGACTGCTTAGCTGATTTGGAAGTCGTAACTCTCCTGCTTTGGCCTTCCAAATGCTGGGATTACTGGTTTGTCCACCATATCCAAACTTCTTTAAGCTGTGTGGACTAGGGACAAACTTACTTCCCTCGTCAACCTGGTGTTCTGTCACTAAAATCACAAAAATAATCCCCTCTCTGCCGTTCCGAGGATTAAGTAAAACCGTGCTTAGCAGAGGTTGGCATGGTCTCTCCATCAACTTATTCCAGTCTTCATCCGATTACTGTGACTTCTCGGCACACCGCTTCTAACCAGCTTCCAGCTGGGGTCTCGGAATCGTCCCAGATCCTCTCACCTCAATCTATACCCGTAGTTACTCCAATAGTGCAGTACCTTTTAACAGGCATCTCCCTGGCTGGAGTCTCCACTGCAACTGTTAGTCCAGGAGCATAAAGCCCGGGTAACACTAGGCTCATCTCATTACGATGGATTCACAGTACCTGCACCTGCAGAGCCGTGCCTAGCTGACCCTGGGCTCTCCGTGCCGGAACACCAAACAGCCCTAGAGCAGCTATCAGGGGTGGGATCCTACCAGACAGAATCTTGGTGACATCTCTTGATGGAAAGCTTCTTACAGTGACGACTAGCTAGGTTCTTTCTTGTTTAAACCTGTTTCTCAAGGATGGGGCTATGCGCCACCGGTAACCTTAAGTACACATGGTTCTGTACTGCCTGTTCCTGGAAACCTCAACCATGCCTTGGTTTTAAGAGGGTATTATAATCATTTTGCGACCCTACCTTTGTTTCAAACGGTTGCCATGGCTACTGTTTTAGGAACATCTTGCAATAGTTAGTGCCTTTGCTTCGGAGGGCATAAAAATGCCTATGTTTTGCTTCTGTATCCCACAACTATTTTGCTGGCCAAATCTACCATTTGGAAACTCCCTATCCCCAAGCTATAAAACCTTGTCTTCCTCATATCCATGACTGACTTCTAAAACCCAAACCTATTGGGGAGGTAGCTTATGTACTCAGAAAAAGCTTGCTTAATTACTTGTTTTAATTACTTTGGCCATGGTGATTAGGGGGGAGTGGGGGGGGAGTCCAGTGGTCTTTCTCCTTGAATCTTTGGGATCAACACTCTAAACTTTATAGAGCGTTATATGCTGTCCTTCCAAAGCTGGACCCCTCTTAAACACTCTCCAATCTCCTTAATACCTGCCTGGATGCTGGGAAGAATTTCTGGGACCATGGGCATTGGTTTGAAAGAAAATCCCAGGAACCTACCAAATCCCACTTAGGGCTGCAAAAGGGTTTTGGAGCCCTGGGTCAGGAGGCTCTAAAGGAATAATAGAAATGAAAGACAAAAAAAAAAAAAAAAAAAAATCTCCCAAAGAGACCCCATTAAACTTGGTGCGGGGGTTGTGGGGGAGGACCAAAAACTCATGACCTTCAAAGGGGCGGGGGATCTTAGAGCACCGTGAGGATATTCAGGCAGGGGCAGCAGTCACAGGAAGTTTTGATTGATCGAACTTGGGGTTCCGCTAGTCCTCGTGAGCCTCCACAGTGCCAAGAGGCCTAAAGGAACCACGGTCCAGCAAGGTGAAGTCTCACGAGAGATATGGGGATTCAGTGACCACCCGTTCCTGAAGGGTTCTGAGAATACACTACGGCGGCCTTCAGGAACGAGCTTTATAAGTTAAGAACCCTAGGGCGAGCCGCACAGCCCTCGGCCAGCCTCCCAAGCCGCAACGGAAAACACGCCCACCGAGGGGGCGGGCCCGGGGCGGGGCTGCCGAGAATGCCGCAGTGGATGACGGGAACCCGTGCACCCAAAGCCGCCCAGAGGACTTAGGGAATAGACAGCCGCCGCGAGGCAAACCCTCACCAGTGCGCATGCGTGGCTCTCCGGCACCGGTCCGTACTCCAGCGTCGTGAAAATCTCCCGGGTAGAGGGTTGTACTCGCGTAGCCGCCATCGCACGCCGAACGCCTTCCGCGAAGGGACTGCCGGACGTTCCACCTAGAGGAACTTGGAGGTCCGAAGGGCGGCACCGCCCACTCCAATCAAAGGGGCGGGGTCAACATTAGGGCGGGGCCACGAGCTATACGATGTGACCCGCCTACTTCAGAGCCACGGGGTGCCGCCTACGTGCGGACGCTGGGAAATGTAGTTTCTGGAAGAACAGAAATGGGTGGGGTCCCGCATTAGCAGAAGGGCTTCGGCTAGTGTAACTTAGACTACTTAGAAAAAGATAGTTTTGTGTTGCTTTCTTGAGACAGGGTCTCACTGGGAAGCTCTGGAGGTCCTGGAGCTAACTATGTAAGACCCGTCTGGCTTTCGCTCACAAAAATCCACCTAACTCTTCCCGAGGCGTGTGCCAGCACACCGGCTAAAAATATTTATCTTTCTTTGTAAGCGTGTTTTCCCTGAGGTATGTCTTTGCACTAGGTGTCTGCGGTACCTCTGGAAGCCAGAAGTGGGCGATGGAGGCATTGGGCTGGAGTGAGCCCAGTGGCAGTTGGGAGCGACCATGTGGGTATTAGGAGCTTAACCCCAGATCTCTCCAAAAACAACATGTATTCTTAAACTGCTGAGCCTTCTTCTCCACTCCCACTTCTTTTCCTTTCTTGAAAAGAAGCAAACAAAGATTACTTTTATGTGCACGAGTATTTTGCCTGCATGCATGTCTATACATCATGTACATGCATTATCCCAGGAGGCCAAAAGAGGGCGACGGATCCCCTAGAACTGGAATTACAGGGGTTTGTTAGTCGCAAAGTGGGTGTTGGTGTCTCGTCTTCTGGAAGAGCAGTCAGCACTCAGCCGTTGAACTCTCTCCAGCCTCCTCCGCCTCCATAATTTCTTTATAAGCAAAAGTTTATTCATTTTGTTCAAAAAGGGCGGATAATAGCATTGAGACTGTGTATGTTGGGTGGGATCGGACCCAGAGCCTAACGGGTGATACACAAGAGCAGGAGATACTAAAGTTTTCATAGTGGCAAGCCTTTCTGCACTGTAACGCCTGCAGTTAGGGACGGGCGGAAATGTAGGTTTTATTGATTCAGGAAGTGTGTCATTTCGCGGGCCTCCTCAGCCCTTTTGATTGGTTGGTTAAGAGGGCGTGGCTTCGGCTCTTTAATACAAGTGGCCGGTGTTTTGGGTGCCTGCTTTGGATGATAGGGCGTTGAGGTGGGTTTAACTGTGGCTGCTTCAGTTCCTTGGTAATACAGACGCCGGAAGTGTGGCTTTCGTTTACGCATCTTGATCAGGATTAAGAGACTTGAGGACGGAGCCTTCAGCATAATGGAACCGTAGACCATTTGTTTTCAGGACAGATTTTAGGATTCTATGTGGAGTACTGTGTACTCGACTGGCCGGGAGGTGGTGGCGCTCGCCTTTAATCCCAGCCCTTTAGAGGCATAAGCAGGCCGATCTCTGTGAATTCGAGGTCAGCCTGGTCTACAAAACATTCCAGGTCAGCCAGGAAGGGCTACACGGAGAAATCCTATATCAACACACACAATCAACTGTGACCCTAGGCTGGCTTCGTTTATCTGGGAAATTCTCCAGGTTTTGAACGCCTAGGACTTTTTCCTAGGGCCATGGCGGACTCGAAGTTTCTGACACCAGAGCTAAGCGACGCAGAGTCGATGGGCGAAGAGACGGTGCGGTTTCAGGAGTTGCTGCTGAAGGTGCGGGCTGACTAGACTGGCGGGAACCTGGGTATTTAAAGATCTATTATTAACTGGCATTCAGAGATGCGGCTTCAGTTCCCAGAATGCCCTATGGCAGCAAGGAGACCTATGGGAATTGTAGTTGTTTGGCTCAAGATTTACTAGATTTTTAAAAAAATGGAGTTGGAGTGATCTTGGGAGTTCTTGTAAAAATTAAATGGTCCTAGACTGTATAATACCCCATGTGATCCTGAGCTGTCACATGTGAGTTGTCCTATAGACTTTTGAGGAGCAGATAAGGGGGTTGACTTCATACACTCATCCTGGATGGTTGTTTACTTTTTTACCCCCAGGCTTCCAAAGAGCTCCAGCAAGCCCAGACAGCCAGGCCAGAATCTACACAGATCCAGCCCAAGCCTGGTGAGAAATAGATATAGAGTGAAATGTCTGTCTAGATAAATAGGTAGGTAAGTAGGTGGGTAGATGGAAGGGTGGATGGGAGATCCTGAGAGGGTCAGTAGAAACTGGAGACACCAGATGAAGGTGACAGGTCATCACTGGGTACAGAGGCCTAGAACACAAAGGACGATTATCAACAAATACTGGGCCACAGCTGCAGAATGGGAAGTGGAGATTCAAAGTAAGAAAGAGCCAAGTGCCTGAGAGAAGCAGAGAGGGATAGAAGGCGGGAAGGCAGAGCTCAGAGCCTGAAGCAGGGCCATACTTGGCAGGTAAAGGTGACGTGGGAGAACTCTCTGACTATCGCACACTCTAGCCATGGCACACTTGCACATATGCACACACGTGCAAACTGGGTGCATGCAGTTAAAACGGAAAGAAACAGATGCCTGTGGTCTAGGGGGGCAGAAGTGTCCCAGAGCTGGGGCCAGCCTGGGTATCGAGTGAGAGACCTTGTCTCTAACAAGGAGAGGGTGGGTGAGAACTCAGGGCCAGATGGCCAAGATAACGGCACTCGTGCAGGTTTCTGCATAAAGACCAACTCATCGGAAGGAAAGGTTTTCATCAACATCTGCCACTCTCCCTCCATCCCGCCCCCGGTGGACGTGACTGAGGACGAGCTGCTTCAGATGCTGGAGGAGGACCAGGCCGGTTTCCGCATCCCCATGAGCCTGGGAGAGCCACATGCCGAGCTGGATGCAAGTCAGTGCCCTCAGGAGACACCCAGTCTGCTCCCCAACACTGTTTCTCTCAGGAGCTTCCAGTCAGCACTGGGAGCCAGGGGGGCGCAAATGTGTATGCTGCCTCTCACTTCCTGTCTTCAGTCTCTGGTCCTGGGGTACGTTTAACTTATGGGTCGTCCATAGGGGTCGTGGGGACCTCATTCCCTCTTTGTCTCCACAGAAGGCCAGGGCTGCACTGCCTATGACGTCGCTGTCAATAGCAACTTCTACCTGAGGATGCAGGTGGGGTATATGGTGGGGATAAGACCTGGGCAGTGTGCTTTCTCCAGCCCCACCCCCACTGTCACATCTCTTCTTTTCCTCACCTTAGAATAGTGATTTCTTGAGGGAACTGGTGGTCACTATCGCCAGGGAGGGCCTTGAAGACAAGTATGGCCTACATCTAAATCCCGGTGAGGAGCAAGAGGGAACAGGGGTGGCTTGGGTGCTACACTTGGGAGAGGCGAATCGAGTGTGTCAGGGATTTCCTTGGAGGAGTGGTGAAGCTTCTTAGAATGAGGGTGGAGCCAAGATGGTTGGAGGCCCGGAGCCCGCAGGATGAGTGTGTAGCGCAGGATGAGTGTGTAGCGGGAATTTCTTAGTGCGTTCCTCAGGAAGGGTGGAACTAAGGTGGGTAGAGCCTCTTAGAGCCAAGCTTTCTGTGGTCAGAGCAGAAGGTAACCAGGAAGGTGACTCAGCCTCTGTGGAGCACCACCTGAGGGTTCACCTTAGTGACCTTTGACCCTGCCCCCTCAGAATGGCGCATGCTGAAGTACCGGTCTTTCCTGGGCTCCATCTCACAACAGAACATCCGTTCCCAGCAGCGTCCTCGGATCCAGGAGCTGGATGCCAGTGACTCACTGGGAACCAGGCATGGGTGAGCCGCTGTGTACATCGGGGCACATCTGGGCTGATGACTGTCCTGGGACTGGGTAGAGGGTCACTCCCGGTCTGCCCGTGTTCCCATGCAGCCCAGAACGGCCTCACCTGAACCTTTGGTTGGAAGCCCCTGACCTCCTCTTGGCTGAAGTCGACCTTCCTAAACTGGTGAGTGCAGGCTGTTTAGTCAGGGAAAAGATCTAGTGACACCCTGGGGCTGAGGCAGGAGATCTAGGAGCCAAACTGCTTCCGAACGAAGACACTGGGGCGTGGACTCCTGGTCTGGGTTATCTCTCTTGAATGGTGATGCGGTTCCTCTCTTGCCCCCGAGAACCGACAGCTACAACAGCTCCGTGAGACTCAAGAATTATTGTCCTTAGCTTTTTGTTTTGTTTTGGTTTTCCTCATTGTTTTGGTGCTGGGATTGAAGCCACAACCGTGCATGCTAGGACCTTGTGGCCATAGCTTCCCAATGCTAGGGGATGTGGGCTGACTGTACCTCATCACCAGGATGGAGCCCAGGGGCTGACACTGGAGATAGGAGAGAACCGTCTGGTGATGGGAGGCCCCCAGCAGCTGTATCACCTCGATGCCTCTGTTCCCCTGCGGATAAACAGTGAAGCAAGCAGGGCTGCCTTCCACCACAGGAGGAAGGTACTGGAGGGGCTTCGGGAAGTGCTGGCATGTAGGGACCTGAAGTCCTGGGCTTGGGGGAGGAGGGAGGAGAGCCGGTGTCTGGAGCTCTGGGTCCTGAATCCTCGTTCTCTCTCTCCCTCAGCAACTGATGGTGTCCATGCCCCTCCTGTCAGCGTCTTCTTGACCAGAGCGTTTCCAGATGTGGAGAAGGTGCCGGTGCCTTCTCCAAGTGAAATAAACAGGTGTTCAGTTCTCTCCAGCTTCAGACAGCGATTCATGGAGGGAGGGAAGAGAAATACCAGCTCTGACTCAGTGTCCTCAAGGTCTCTGTCTGTCCCAAGGCCCTGGCCTCCTGAGCATTCGGGCTCCTGTCTTTTACTGGTCTCCCCTAGGCTCCCGAGCTGATCTACTTCCTTCCTATCCCATTTCATTATCCCAGTGAGAGCACCTAGGCTCCCAGACTCGTTCAACTCTTCCCTCACTGGTGTCCAGCGTCTATAGACGAATGTCCCACCATACCACCGACTCCTGCTCCTCCTAGTTATAGTGGCGCCTTCTCCGGAATGTCATGTGGGAAGTTGCTAAATGGCCGTCCCCAGTACAGTGGGTGCCCTCTTGGGACTGGGGCTCATGCTGCCTGACCTCCAGCCGTGTCTTTAGGCTCTCCTGCCCTGTACTCTGTGGACTCTCCGTTCTTGGCGTCTCCGTTCATAGGCACCCCCAAGCCTCACTACCTCCTGGCTCAGCATGTCCTGTTCCCCTTCTTTTGGATGCTCACATTCTACTTCCCAATGTGCTTTGCCCGTTTGGTGCTGAGGATGTAACCTAGCGTCTCTAATGACAAGTGTATTCTGGGCAGTCGTTGGTGGTGCACACCTTTAATCCCAGCACTCACAGGGCAGAGGGTTCCGGGGGAAACCCTGTCACAGACATCCAAAGGAAACCAAACAAGCAGTGCTAGGCATATGCTTGTACCATTGAGCTGCACCTCAGGGCACCCATCTGTTCTTTTGTTTGAAGAGGTCTCAGGTAGCCCAGGTTGAGTTGAAACTTCTTAGGAAGTGGAGGATTTGCATTTATAATCTCTTGCCACTCCTAAAGTGCTGCAGTTTCAGGTTTGCACTACACTGGTTTATATACAGCCGGGATGAACTCGGACTGTCATTGCATGCTAGGCAAACACTCCCCTAAGTCTCCACCGCCATACTGTAATGTATACTGTATTGGTAAACTTGATCTTTTTCTCTTGGATTTATATATTTTACATTTATGAATGTTTTGCCTGCATGAATGTATGTGCACCATTTGTGTGGTTGGTTCCTGGAGAGGTCACAAGGTGTTGGATCCCAGAGCTGTGGGAGAGACTCTGTCCTGGGCCAGGCTGGCTCCTTGGCCTTGCAGAGGAAAGAGAATCGAACAGTTAATGTTATTAAACCTGTTAACCTGGGTGTCCCGATGTGGGTATTGCTGCTGGGTCTGATGACTGGAAGCCTAGTCTAGGAACTCACATGGAAGAGAACTAACTAAAAGTTAGCCTCTAAAAAAAGTTACACACATACAAGATTTCAGACATATACCATATATGTGTAAAGAAAAATATTTATGTGGTTTATTTACTGCATGTGTGTACACTGGCACCTCCTGAGTTCAAAAGACGGTGCCAGATCCTCTGGTTGTTAGCAATCATAGGCATTCTGGGAACTGAACCCTGGTCCTCTGCAAGAGTAACAACTGCTCTTAACTACTGAGTCATCTCTTCAGTCCCAAATTATATATGTGTAGTTTTTTAGGTTTTTTTTCCCCAAAATGAAGTTTCTCTGTGTAGCTCTGTATTTCCTAAAACTCATTTTGTAGAGCAGGCTGGCCTCAATTTTAGAGATTCGCCTGTTTCTGCCTCCCACGTGCTGGGATTAAAAGCTTGTGCCAGTACTTGTGGCTTATGTATATAATTTTTAAAGATTAAGCACAAAATTGAAAACACTGCCCCACAACTGCTGAGAAAAGTTGGTAAAGTCAGAAGGATATCTTAAGTAGCCAGACATAATGGGTATGCCTGCAATAGCATTCTCGGGAGCCTGAGGCAGGAGGATAAGTTCTCTAAGTCTGTACAACAGCCAGATTTGTCTATTCTGCTCCAGAATGCTAGCAAGAAAACTGACGACCCCTGTCCACGTGAGGGCGCAAGGAAGCCTTACGCGCTAAGGCCTCTTAGCTAAAATTAAATCTCCTAGAACAACCGGCAAATAGAAACCTGGGGTGATGGGGAGGGGAGCGCCGGACTGACTTCCAAGCGCAAAGGCCACTGGGGCTTGTAGTCCAGACTGGGGGCCTCCCTGGGCAACCTAAGGTCTAGTTTCCAGGTCCTGAAAAAGCTTGAAGACTGGGTGCGTTCTTCCTTTCTCCATCGCCATGGTGACGGTGCGGGCGACGGCCGGGGATTTGGCAGCGGCAGGGCCCCCTTCCCGCTCCCTCCTCCTCACCATCTGCTCCTCCCTCACACCTGGCCCCGAGCCGCGGACGCCTCCTCCGCACGCAGTCCGGGACCCCACGGCCACCAGGTGGCGCGTCTGCGCGGCTCAGCCCGCTGCCCTCCTCCCCGGGGACTTGTCAATCAGAGACAGAACCGAGACCCTCCGCGCCCTCCCGCCGCTCGATGGGCATCTCCGGTCCCCTCCTGGGCCGCGTCATGAAAATTTAATCCCAAATGCATTTGTAGCCCGACACGGGGAGAGAGACGGCTGGGAAACCAACACCCTGCTGAGGCCTAGAACTTGAGGTGCAATGGGAGAGAGTTGGCTTGGCGTCCTTCAGGGCCACTTTAGAGTTGGGGTTACCCCCAAGGAATGGGAGTGGAGTTTACGGGTGGAGAGAGGACTCTGTGGACGGGGACAGATCGTGGAGCCCGAGTGGAAGTCACCGCTGGGACACACATGGAGGAAGGAGACAAACTCAAGGGGAGGAGCCAGACCCCAGAAGATAGAGAGAACATAGCAAGTATGCAGGAGTAGGGGAGACATATTTGGGGAGCAGGGACAGAACTCAGAGAGAAGAGACTTGACTCAATTGATGGGGCCCAGACTCAAAAGAGTAATGGCGAGCCTACTTGTATCTAGCAGAGTTCAAAAGGACCAAAGGGGAGGGAGTTGAAACTCAGGGAGAGAAAGATGGTTTGCAGAGAAAAAAGAACTCGAGGGGGAAAGTGGAATCTGAAAAGTAAGACAGTCAGTCCAGCGGCACAGCGGGGAGCCCCAGCTCCTCAGGAGGCTGCAGCAGGATCAGAAAGGGCAGCCTGAGCTACAGAGCGAGGACTGGGGATGTAGCTCAGTGGATTTGTCTAGTATGCGTGGGGCTCTGGGTCCCATCCCCAGTATGGCTAAAAAAGGGGGCCGGAGAGGTGGCTCAGGGGTCACAGGCTGCTCTTCCAGAGGACCTCGGTTCAGTTCCAAACACCCACATGGCGGCTCACATCTCCAGTTCCAGGGGACCATGTTCAGGCCTCCAATGCACTAGGCATGCAGATATACACAGATATATAATATGTTAGCAAAACACGCATACCTAAATTAAACTTTACAAAAAATAGACTTTTTTCCCCCCTTTGAGACAGTTTCTCTGTGTAGCTCTGGTTGTCTCTGTATAGACTAGCCTGGCCTTGAATTCACACAGATCCGCTCGCATGTCTCCTGAATGCTGGAATTAAAGGCGTGCGGCGCTCAAAAAAAAAATTTTTTTTAAGAAAAGAAAAAGAACGAGAGAGAGAAAGCCAAAGGTCAGATGGGAAAGAGAGCTCAGGAGCGGAGAGATCTGGAAAGGAGCAAAGAGCTTGGAGCCTGCAGACTGTCTGTCTGGGAATGTATTATAGTGGAGAGCGGGGCAACTCAGAGTTCAATCCCAGGGTCGTGGCCTTGAGATGGGCAGGTGGAGGCTCTAGGGTGGAAGAAGAGGGTCTAGCCTGCAAGCCAAGCGACATAGCGGACTGGCCTAGCATCTCCAGGTAGCCAGTTAAAAGAAGAGGGCGGGTCCTTCCTACGAGGGGTGGGGCCTCGTTGGGTGGGCGTGGATGCCCCGCCCCGCCTCGACGCTGAGTCCGCTACAGCCCTGGGCAGCGGGCACTCGCAGCCTTGTTCCCCCCGAGCGGAGCTGCGGGGCCGGGCCGGGCCGGGGCGGACCCCGGGATCCCGGACGCGGCCGCCCGGGCCCGCGGGCGGGGGGATTGTCAGGGGACCCGCGTGGGCACAGCCACCATGGAGTTCCGGCAGGAGGAGTTTCGGAAGCTGGCGGGGCGCGCCCTGGGGAGGCTGCACCGGTGAGCCTGGTGGGGTTCCTGGGAGGGTAAGGATGAGGATGCCCCCTTTCCACCCGAGAGCAACGGACAGAGGGAGAAGAGAGGCGACACCCAGGCACAGTGTGGGGAGGATCTCCTATCTGTGCAGGATTCCCGTCCAGTCGATGCTGTCCTTGCTCCCTGCCTGGTTCCTCATCCATCGTCGCCCCCTCCCAGTCCCCCGCACCCCACCCTACCTTGGGCTTGATTTTTCTTTGGGATTGTGTACCCCTCCCTATTCTCTGGATCTCTGTCCACCAGTCGCCTCCGTTTTATACTTCAGATTTGTCTCCTATTTCTGGGTCCCTCTTCCCACTAGGTGTCTGTACCCTCTGACTCTGACTCTTGCACCGCCCTGCCCCTCTTCTTCCCTGGACCTCTGGTCCCCACTTTGATCTCCATCTCTCTCAGCATCTTTGGTCTCTGCCATCTTCCCACCCTGGTTCTCTCTATCTCTCCTCTTTCTCAGGTTCTGTCCCTCGAGGCATTTAATCTGGAGCTAAAGCGGATTGGGGCCACTGCTGGTTCTTGTCCTTGGGGGGGGTTAAGCTGAGAGGGAAAAACTGGGGTATCCTAGGTTCTGGGGCAGGGGATGAAGGGAATTTCAGGCCACAAAACCAAATTAATCTTGGGTGTAATATGGACTTCCCAAGGGACAGAAGTTAGAACTGGGTGAGATTTGCTCCCACCAAGGGCCATGATTCCAGTGACCCCAGTGTCCCTTGTGGTAGCCTGGACACCTCCCAGCCTCTCACCCCCAACCCCAGCTCTGGCTCCAAGTCAGAGAAATTACTCAGCTCTTGAGAAGCCTAAAAATATCTATCCACAGTGCGGGGAGGAGATGGCCTCGTGGGCATGGTGCCCTCAGACCCTGCTTCCTACACAGGGCTCTGGTCCACCTTTACAAGTTCCTCAGTCCATCTTAGTGGGCCACCAGAGTCTGATGCCATCCAGTCTAGTTTGCTTTAGCTCACCTCCTAGATCCAAAGTTAACCCCACCCTCTAGTATCAGGAGAGGGATGGGGGTAAACAGAAGAAAGCAGGAAGGTGCAGTGTGTGTATGTGGCAGTGTTGGGGGGGGGGGCGGTGGAAGGGAGCTGAGACAGCTTCACCTCTTCATTTTCCAATTCCCAGCCCCTCCCCACCCCTTTTTTCTCGCCTCCTTTCACGAGTTTCTCAAAATACACCAGTGTGAAGTCAGGGGAGCTAGAGAAAGATGTTCTGGTAGAGGGGGCTGGGGATGACAGCGGGAGGCAGGTGCTTCTCGCCCCCCCCCCTTAGCCTCTCCATCTCCCCTCTGGGTCTCCAGTCTTGCCTTCTCTTTCTGAACGCAGAGACCCCAGAGCCAGGAGAAGCAGCAGAAAGTTGGGGAGGGTTGGGGGGGCAAGCATTTATTTGCAAAGAAAATCCAGAGCTTACTTTGACAGTGGGGGTTGTTAATGACACATAGGTCATTCTCCTTCCCGAGCCCAAGATGGAAGAGCTACAGATGTTCCTGGAAATGAACGAATGTTTCTGGCTTGCGGGGTGAGGTGGGGTCTCTCGGACCAGGTACCCAGGGTGACTTAGGATAAAATAGAGCTGCCAGGACTCAGGGGTTCTTGCTTCACATAACCAGGCTCCGGGGTAGGGCATTGCTAGAGGCCAGGAATGGATAAGGCCCACAGTAGTGTGACCTTGGACCTGTGATATCCATTTTAGGAGTCTGTTTTCTAGTTCTACAGTTGGAGACCAGCAAATGGCCCAGGCATAGGGAGATGGAGACGCAGGGAATGGACGGGTACCTAGGGAACAGTTGAGGCCTGGTCTTCCTTTGGGGAAACGACACCCTAGCTAAGGAACATAGTCCCTCCCCAAATTCTTGGCCTAGTTGGGGTTATCCAGGGAGGAGACAGGAGTTTTCTGTGACTTGTTATTTGAGTCAAGGTCTCTTGCAGCCCAGGCTGGCCTTGAACTCTTGATCATCTTGCCCCCATCTCCCAATTGATAGGATTACAGGCTCACACCACCAGGCCACACTGGAACTTCCCCATGTAGTGACTGGCTTTTTAGTTTTTTTTGTTTTTGTTTTTGTTTTGTTTTGTTTTGTTTTGTTTGATCTTGTATGATACCCAGAATCCTGTTTGAAAGCTTGCGTGGCTTAGAGAAAGCTGACATCAAACATAAATAAATAACAAAATTCAGGAGTTACACTCACACCTATAGTTTCAGAGTCAGACAAGTATCAGCAATCAAGCCTGGGCCGAACCCCGATCTCACTGGCTGATGCTCTGTGGAAGGGAGCAGGTGGGGGTCCTTCCTCCCTGTGTGGTTCACTGTGGGGGCTTTGATTCCAGCTCTACCTTTCTTATTTCTCTTGGTTACTGTCTACTCCCCCTCTCCTTCTCTCATCCCAACCCCCCCACACATACACTTTTTGAGACAGGCTCTGACTCAGTAGCCCTGGCTGGCCTAGAACTCACTTCCTTAAAGTACCGTGGTTAAAGGTGAGCTCCACAGTATGGCTTGTTTTGTTTCGTTGAGACAAAGTCTGGTATAGCCCAGGCTGGCTTCAAATTCACTATACAGCCAAGATGACCTTGATCTCCTGATCTTCCTGCCAGTGTTACGAATTCGGATTTGTGCTCATATACCTGGCTTATGGAGTGTTGGGGAGGGAACTCAGACCTTCCTACATGCTAGGCAAACGCTCTGCCATCTGGGTCACACCTCTGTCCTCCCTCCCTGTAGCTGGCTCTGTAGCCCAGGATAAAATTGAAATTGCAGCAATCCTCCTGCCTCAGCCTCCCTGGGTAGCCTTGGCTGTCCTGGAACTCACTCTGTAGAACAGGCTAGCCTCGAACTCAGAGATCCACCTGCCTCTGCCTCCGGGAGTGCTGGGATCAAAGGGAGTGCTGCCACCTCCGCCCGACTCCACCCCATTTCTTTCCTGCCCCTCCCCACCTCCTTAAGTCTCGCTATGGGGCTGTCGGCTGTGTTCTTTGGTCCTCCCCCCTCCCCCAGCCCGTCTGGCTGTTCTCTCCTCCCCCGTCCCCATCTCCCTCGCCTCCATCTGTTCTCGCCCCTTCCTGGGAACCAGCCCGGTCCCCTGCCTGCCCACCCGCCTCAGAGGGGCCACACTGAACACTAAATGTCCCCACACTCAGACACTTCGTGGCCTCAGATCATTTGCCCTCAGTATGTCCTCATCTCTCTGTTTCCGAGCATCTGAGGTGCTCTCCTCACGCACAGCTGTCTCTTACTGCCTGTCTGCCGGTTCCTACACTCTCACCCCTGAGTCCCTGTCGCCCTTTTCCGAATTCTCCGACTCTCTCTCCCTAGGTCTCTGTCATCTTCCCGCTCTGGATGTCTTACTCTCTGGGTCACTCTTAATATCCTCTCTCTCTCTCCCCCTCTCTCCCTCTGAGTCTTCACTAGGACTCCCCGCCCCAGTCTCTGGCTACTCCCCGTGGCTCTGCCGACTCTCCATAGCTCTTTGTCTTTCGTCGTCGCGATCTCCCCACCTCTCTGCTCTCCCCTCCTGCCTCCAGGTCAGGCTCTCCCGTCCCCAGCAGCCTCTCCCTGGCTGGGAGGCAGCCCCTCCATGAGCCCTATCCATCTTCACAGACTCAATCCTGGATGCAGATCGGGCGGAGGCGAGAGTCACGCTGGGGAATGAATGCGCCAATCTCCCTACCGGGGCCATCTGTCCCTTGCCAGGACACCAGCTCTCAGTCCCCCTCCCTGCCCCCTAGGCTGACGGTCTGAACTCCAGATTCCCCAGGGCTGGATGCTTAAGCCGGACTGCTGGATTCGGCACCCCACGAGGGAGTCCCTCAAACCACATCTGTGGGAATGGGCTTCAGGCGGCAGCGTTAGCTGGACTTCAGCCCCACATCTGGGGCCTGGAAGCAGGGCAGGGCAACCACAGGGGGAAGGGGAAGGGGGAGGGGTCGGTGTATATATAGCTGAGATGGCTCGGAAGCATCTGCTCTGTTGACACCTTTGCGCAGGGCTCTCCTTTGTACCTTTGCTGACTCAAAGAGACTCGGATCTGCATCTGCTGGAGGGGGCTGGGGACAGTCTTGGAGCCTTGCGGTGGGGGCTTGCAGGCATCTGCTCTTTGATTCCAAAGGGTTGTGTACAGTCTATATACTCCCTAGTGGAGAGAGATGAGAGAGAGGGCTGGGGAGAAGTCGACTGAAGATCTTGACCACAGAGTTGAGGCAGGAGAGCACGGGTGGCAGGAGAGACCAGGTGGCCTGGACTCCCGGGGACAGGAAGGAATTGGGACTCAGATTCTGGGGTCTGGCAAAAGACGTGGGTTTTGCCATGCACTCCTGTGGCACAGGGAGAAGGATCTCTGAGTTCTTGAACAGAGGGAGGGAAACACAGGTCCAGAGAGATGTCTGCATCATAGTGAAGGCAGCCAGGCAAGGTTAAGCCTAGGACCCCTGGGTCACGAGGAGGAGGGGTCTAGACTGCTGAGCCTTGGCTTCCCGCCTCCCTGCAGGTTACTGGAGAAGCGGCAGGAAGGCGCAGAGACACTGGAGCTGAGCGCCGACGGGCGCCCGGTGACCACGCACACGCGGGACCCGCCTGTGGTGGACTGCACCTGCTTTGGCCTCCCTCGCCGCTACATCATCGCCATCATGAGCGGCCTGGGCTTCTGCATCAGCTTTGGCATCCGCTGCAACCTGGGCGTGGCCATCGTGTCCATGGTCAACAACAGCACGACCCACCGTGGGGGCCACGTGGTAGTGCAGGTAGCTGCTTTGGCGAGCCCTGCTCACAGCCCGTGGTCCAGGTCGCACTCTTTCCCAGTTACTACCGTTTGGTCCTGCCCATCTATGGCTCCTTACACATCTGACCCCACTCCCTGTTCCTGACTTCCTCAGCCCTTGCCTTTTTATAAAGGAAGCTCCGCCCCCTTTCCATCTCAGATTACTGAGCTGACATTAGCATCAGGGCTGCCACTTACGCCCCTTTTGGACTTTCTAGCCCTTTCACTTACAGCTGTGCCCCCATGATTATGTTCCTGGATCACACTTTAATAATTTCACCGCTATCTCAAGCTCCTTTCCAAATTCACCTCTTCCTGTGTCCACCCGATTAGTTCTGGCCCACACCTGAAGCCTCGTCCAAACTCAGATTTGTGTTATTTTAACTTGGGTATTATACAAGCTATGACCTTGATTGGGAAAAAGAAAAAAAAATCTTGGTTTGGTCTATGGCTTATCTGAAACCCTGTCCTCTGCTCCATTGTAACTGGGAACACCCCTAATTTAGCCACTTCTTGGCCCTACCTAGACCCCATACAGGTCTGTCCACAAACAGGAGGCAGTCACCCCCACACTTGGGGATATTCAGGGAGGGGATACTGAGGTAAGCAAGCAAGTAGAATCAGGCTTCTAGGCAACCACGCCTATAGCTAAAGTGGTAGGGCAGGCCCTAGCAACATTAGAAGGGTAGAGCTCCATTGAGCTCTCTGATTGGTAGATTTGGGTAGAGGGCGGGTCATCTTGTTGCTGGTTGGCTGAGGTGCTAAGTCTATGGGTGTTGATTGGTGGAGGGTAAAGTCTGGAGGGCATTTAGTTTGATGTGTATTTTGACCCACAGAAAGCCCAGTTCAACTGGGATCCAGAAACTGTCGGCCTCATACATGGCTCCTTTTTCTGGGGCTACATTGTCACTCAGATTCCTGGAGGATTTATCTGCCAAAAATTCGCAGCCAACAGGTACAGTGGTGGCGTCTAAAGGTGGCAGAAATTGCAGTTGTATGTGGTGGAGCTAGAAGGTGTGGTCTTGGGTTTGGCTCCGGGAAACTGGGAGGGTTCTTGTTTGAGGGCATATCTTGGAGGTGGTCTCTAGTTCTATGAAACACAGGGCTTGTTGTGGGCAGGAAGGGGAAAAAAGCCTAGAAGTAGTGGGAAGGCTGGTTGGTTAGCACCACACAAACCCCTCACTATATCTGGCATGGATAGACTTTTTTTCCCCCACTTTTTCCAACAGGGTCTTTGGCTTTGCCATTGTGGCTACCTCCACCCTAAACATGTTGATCCCTTCAGCAGCCCGTGTTCACTATGGCTGTGTCATCTTCGTGAGGATCCTTCAGGGACTGGTGGAGGTAAAGCCTGTCCCATAAGCCCTGCTCCCCTCTCTGACCCCTCCTCTTCTTGTTGATCTCCCTGCTCCCTCCCTAGGGGGTTACATACCCTGCTTGCCACGGCATCTGGAGCAAATGGGCCCCTCCCTTAGAACGGAGCCGACTTGCGACAACAGCCTTTTGTGGTGAGAGAAGGGGCTGGGGACCAGCTCTTGTGTAAGGGGGACAGAGCTGTGATGTCAGCTTAGGTGTGGGAGAGATTTCAGGGATGAAGATCTGCTCTCCTGGATCTTGGTCTGTTCTCTACCCTCGTTGTCTCCTCAGGTTCCTATGCTGGGGCAGTGGTTGCCATGCCCCTGGCTGGGGTCCTGGTGCAGTATTCAGGATGGAGTTCTGTCTTCTATGTTTATGGTGAGGGACTCAGATGCATCGTCTGGAAGTACTAGGGTTGACTGAGCAAGTCCAGATGCCACACTACACCCATCTCCCTCCTGACCCCCCTCAGGCAGCTTCGGGATCTTTTGGTACCTGTTCTGGTTGCTTGTGTCCTACGAGTCACCTGCACTGCACCCCAGCATCTCTGAGGAGGAGCGCAAATACATCGAGGATGCCATTGGAGAGAGCGCCAAGCTCATGAACCCTGTTACGGTTGGTCAGGAGGCTGTCTACATGACTGGGGTGGTGTGTGTGTGTGTGTGTGTGTGTGTTGGCTCAAACCTGTGCAAAGACTCAGAGAAGATAGGACTGCCAAGTAAGTCTGGATTAAATGGGGCAGAGGCAGGAGGATTGCAAATTCAAGCCCAGGCTAGGCATTTTCTGAAACTTTGTTTCAAAACTGAAACCTGGGTTAGAGGTTTAGTTCAGTGGTTGATCATTTGCCCAGAATCCCCTTGTGAGGGGCTGCAGGTGTTTCCCAGTGAAAGAGTGTCTGCCTACCTGCCTAGCACACCCATTCTTACTACTGGAAGAAAAAAACTGGGGGTGGGGGAGAGAAAGAAAATAGCTGGGCTAGATTCCATAGTAGGTGGGATGGAGTTTAGGAATGGCAGGTACTAGGTGGGTAATTTATAGCCACCCATGAGGCCTCGTTAAACACAGAGAAGGGGATTAGAATGTGAATTTTTGCTAGATATTGCTGTGAGTGTGGAAGTAATGGAATAGACATTTTACTAGACTCACCATTTATGGGTTATCATGAAATCTGAGGAGCCTCCGGTAAGTCAGGACCTGTCCTTCATCCCTGCCGTGCTGGATTTTTAGAATTCCCAAGTCCTCAGGAGAAAAGTGCAGCCCATTCTTGAAGCTTCACTGAACTATCTTGGGGTCCCTAAAGGGAGACAAATTTCCCAAGTCCTGGTATCTGTCTTAGCTTGGTCTGCTCTCCCCTCCTCTCCCACCCCCCACAGAAGTTCAACACTCCCTGGAGGCGCTTCTTTACCTCCATGCCCGTCTATGCCATCATCGTTGCTAACTTTTGCCGCAGCTGGACTTTCTACCTGCTCCTCATCTCCCAGCCCGCCTACTTTGAAGAAGTATTCGGCTTTGAGATCAGCAAGGTGGGGGTCCAGGAGGAGGGGACTCGGTGGCGGTGAGGGATAGGGTGCCTGTGTCCCTAAGCAGGAATGGAGGAGGAGGTGGTGGTCACCCAAAGGGAGCGGCTGCCCATTCACTTGCTCTCACAGGTGGGACTGGTGTCTGCACTACCTCACCTTGTCATGACCATCATTGTACCCATTGGAGGCCAGATCGCCGACTTCCTGCGCAGTCGTCATATAATGTCCACGACCAATGTGCGGAAGCTGATGAACTGTGGGGGTGAGTGGGGAAGCAGAGTACAAAAGAGGGCAGATGGGCGGGGCAGAGGCGGGGTCGAGGGCGTGGCCAACCAGATGAACTGGGGAGCAGAGTACAAAAGGGGAGGGGCAATGGACTGGTGGGCGGGGTCAAGGGCGTGGCCGATCAGATGAACTGGGGGAGCAGAGTACAAAAGGGGAGGGCCTATGGGCGGGGTGGGGCGGGTCAAGGGCCCATGTGGAAGGGTAGGCAGGCCCGGATGGTGTAGAGAAGACACTGAACTAGGAGGGCACCTTCAGGAGGTTAGGTGAAACCAGACGTAAACTAGGCCGGGAGTGGGGAGGGTTGTGGATGGGGGGACCCAAGGAGACAGGTGACTGGCCATAATTGAAATTTTAGGGAAACGGGGACTTGGGAACACCAAGCTGTGAGTGGGGACCTAGCAAAGATCAGCTGAGTGAGGTCTTGAGCTTCCTTATGAGAAGTGATTTTTTGAGGGTTCAGAGATGGGGTATTGTGTCTGAGTGTGGCCTGGTCAGAAGGTGGGATCACACTGGCCCCTTTTGAGGCAGAGCAGCCAAAGGGCATGGATTAGGTTGGGTCTTGGGGAAGCAGGACCCACTCTAGTTTGGTGGAGCCAGGGTCAGGTCTGTGGCAGGTCGGAGGTGACTAGAAGGGGTCGGTGGATTGAAGGGGGTCGGATGAGATCAGGACTGCCATTGGCAAGGTCGCAAACAGTCACAACGGGCACTTGGGAGACATGACCCTCTCCAGGTTTCGGGATGGAAGCTACACTGTTGCTGGTGGTCGGATACTCACACTCCAAGGGCGTGGCCATCTCCTTCCTGGTCCTGGCTGTGGGCTTCAGTGGCTTTGCCATCTCTGGTGAGAATGTCAGATGGGCAGTTTGGGATACTGAAGCCAGCTTGGGCCCTGAAGTGGGTTTTTCGGGAGCTAGAGAGATGTCTCAGCAGTTGAAACACTTAGTGCTCTTGCAAAGGACCTAGCTAGGTTCCCAGCGTTTACCATACTTGTAATGACTCCAGCTCGGGTAGATCAGGCTCCCTCTTCTGGACTTTCTGGGTACTGCACGCTCACGTTCCCATCCCTGCCCTACACATCAATAAATATAACGTTTTGAAAGAACAAGTATCTCAGAAGAGAAGGGGATGAGGTAGGTGTTGCATTTCAGTGGGCTATCTGGGTTGGGGACTTGGTATGACATCAGCTACTTTGATACCCCACCAGGGTTTAACGTGAACCACTTGGACATCGCCCCTCGCTATGCCAGCATCTTGATGGGCATTTCCAATGGCGTGGGCACACTGTCTGGGATGGTGTGCCCCATCATCGTGGGTGCAATGACCAAGCACAAGGTTAGCACAGCCTCCCAGAGAATGCCTGGAACCTTCTATATACCCAGTGTTCCTCCTCCCCCTTCGCCCCCTCCCCTTTTAAAAAAGTTATTATGTATACAGTGTTCTGCCTGCACGCCAGAAGAGGGCACCAGATCCCATCACAGATGGTTTGAGCCACCATGTGGTTGCTGGGATTTGAACTCAGAACCTCTAGAAGAGCAGTTGGTGCTCTTAACCTCTGAGCTGTCTCTCCAGACTCCCTTTCTTTTATCTCTCCTTTATTTATTTATTTTTTCTTTCAAAACAGGGTTTCTCTGTGTAGCCCTAGCTGTCCTGGAATTTACTCTGTAGACCAGGCTGGCCTCGAACTCAAGAGAATTTCTTTTAGTTTTTAAAGAAAATATTTTCATTGATTAATTTATTTTAGCTTAATGTGTGTAAGCTAATTTGTGGCATGGAATGTGTGGGGACATCTGTTGGTTTCCTCTTCCCATCGTTGGGGTAGAGCTCGGGTCGCCGGGTTGGCACACTCGCCAACCCCACTGGGTTTTTTTGTTTGTTTTACGTTTGTCATTCTCACTCTATAAACCAGGCTGGCCCTGAACTCACAGAGATCCACCAGCCTCTGCCTCCAGAGCTCCTATTCGTTTTTAAATGTGTGTATTTGCATTTGAGTGCTGAGCCCACAGAGGTCACTGTGAGCCGCCTCATTTGGATGCTGGGAACCGAACTTGGGACCCGTGCAAAAGCAAGCAGTAAGACCTCTTAGGCTCTGGGCCATCTTTCAGTCCCCAATATATGTCTTTTTAAAGACGGGTAGCCCACGCTGGCTATCCTCCTGCGTCCCCCTGCAGAGTCCCTCTCTGACCTTCGGCCTGTCTGTCCCGCAGACCCGGGAGGAGTGGCAGTACGTGTTTCTCATCGCCTCCCTGGTGCACTATGGGGGCGTCATTTTCTACGGGGTCTTTGCTTCCGGGGAGAAGCAGCCGTGGGCGGAGCCGGAGGAGATGAGCGAGGAGAAGTGTGGCTTTGTTGGCCATGACCAGCTGGCTGGCAGCGACGAGAGTGACATGGAAGACGAGGCTGAGCCCCCGGGGGCTCCCCCCGCGCCCCCTCCCTCCTACGGGGCCACACACAGCACAGTTCAGCCTCCGAGGCCCCCACCCCCTGTCCGGGACTACTGACCACGTGCCTCCCACTGTTGGGCAGTTTCCAGTTCCTCCACTCCATCCACCTCTGGCCTGAGCGGCAGCGGTCCCGCTCCTCTCCTGCCTCAGGCTTAAGATGCAAGTCTCCCCTTGTTCCCAGTGCGGTCCGACCAGCCCTCCTTCCTTCCCCGCTGCCTCTCGCAGGGGTGAGGCTGCGCACTAGCAGTTTCAAGGATACCCAAACAGCCCTGAAAGTTGTTCTCTGCTTGTTCCGCCTGTGTGGTTTCAAATCTCCCCTTTCAGGGCTTTATTTGGATGGGCAGTTCAACCTTTCTCTCTTGTGGTTTTGAGGTTTCACCCCTTTTCCCCAAGACCCCAGGGATACTCAGGCTACCCCGAGATTATTCAGGTGGTCTCCAACTCAGAACAAAACCCGTGCTCGTCCTCTGTGAGTTCCAAGGCTCCTCTAACCATTCTGCATTTTCAATGCCGCCGTTCCCAGGACTGATTCTCACCAGCGTTTCTGAGGGGAAATGGCGGTTTCAAGCCCCCTCCCCATCCCCCCCATCCCCCCCCCCGTCCCCTCACCAGCACACTTTGCCGGGCCTTGTTCTTAGCTTAGTACAATCAGCGTCCAGGGAAATGGCCAAAATGGCCGTGCTCACCCTGTGCTCTTGTTCCGACTCAGTTTTCAGGTCTAAGCAGTGGTTGCCCAAAGCTGTTGATACAAGTGGCTGCAGGCCACCCGTTCCTCCCAGAGGTGGTTTCAGGATCTCCCTTTTTCCCCCAAATCCTTGCACTTTATTCCCCTGGGTGGTTCCGGACTGCCCTCGGTTTCTCAGTGGCCATTTGTTGTGTCCCTCAGGGGCTAAATGATTCCAAATCTGGGGTGCTTCCCCTCATAGACACCCCTCTTTCAACGTGGAAATCTGGGGGGGGGGTGTGGAGGTATGTGAGAGGTTACAGAGTTCCAGAAAAGGGAGCGGGGCTGGGGGAAGAGGGTGGTCCCTGGGGCAGGGTCGTGTCTTGGTGTCTGTCTCTGTGACTGTAAATCCTGCCCTGCCCCACCCCACTCCCAATAAACGCTTTGGTGTACAGATTAGGTTGTCACGTGGTGTGGGTCGCAAGAGCCCCCCGCCCGGACCCCGGCATGCAGACCCCGAGGTCGAGCCCCTGGTTTCCCCCTGGCTTTAGTCTGGACCCCAGCCCTCGGGCACCGCCCGATCTGGGCCTGTTTCTTTCTCCCCTGGGCCCCGTCTCCCCTCTGTCCCTCCGCGGAGCACTCAGGCACAGACTCCGGTGAGCGAGGCGGTTTATTGGGGAGTCCTGCCTGGCTCTGGGGTCCCTCTAGGCGTTGAAAGCTGGGCCGGGTCTGCGGCGCGGTCCTCAGACGAAATTGGGGGACAGCGCAGCGGGCGACAGGGCTTCCAGGCGCTGTGGCCCGCGGGGTGGAGGGGGCAGCTTGGGGGGCAGTGGGGGCGTGGGGGGTGGCTGCTGCGTGGCGATGTGCGAGGGCACCCACGCGTCGGGGGCGTAGAAGTACAGATCCAGCGGGTCCTTCGGGGCATCCAGGTGCAGGACTGCAAGGGCGAGGGACAGGTCCGGTGGGAGGGCTTGTAATCACGTCCATGGGGGGCATGGGGGACAGGGAGGTGGCGGTGGTGGGCGAGCCTCGATTTGGGGAGTGGTACAGAACGAGGCGGGGCTTACTGAGCCAAGAGTGTAGGTGTGGGGGGTGGATTTAGGCTCAGAGAGGAAGTGGTGTGTGTGTGTGTGTGTGTGTGTGTGTGTGTGTGTGTGTGTATGTGTGTGTTTTGGGAATCTGAGCTACACAGTGTGATGTGATCCTATCTCAGAGGGGGAAGAGAAATAATTTCAGATGTAACGGGCTGGGACCAGACCATGGCGGAGCCTTATACTTACCTGGCACTGGGGTCTGTTCTAAAAGCCTGGACCAGGTCTTTCTAGGGTGAGCAGAGCACTCACCTGGTTCGTCTCCGCTGTTCTGGAGCCGGTGGTGTGCAAAGGACCTGTGTCTGGAGGCCCGGCGGTAGAGGCACCACAGCAGGAGGAAGATGCCAATGAGCATCCCTGTCCCCGCGAAGAACAGGCACAGAGCCCCACCGACGGAGCCTCGGGGGCGGCTGACCAGAGTCACCCCTGAGGGATGACAGAGCTGTCTAAGCTGAGGGCTTCCTCAAACGCAGATCCAGATCTCCCTCAGACCCAGGAGCCCCAGCCCCACTCCCTCAGACCTGGGATCTAAACCCAGCCCTCCTCCTTCAGACCCAGCCCTCCTCCCTCAGACCCAGCCCTCCTCCTTCAGACCCAGCCCTCCTCCTTCAGACCCAGCCCTCCTCCCTCAGACCCAGCCCTCCTCCTTCAGACCCAGCCCTCCTCCTTCAGACCCAGCCCTCCTCCCTCAGACCCAGCCCTCCTCCTTTAGACCCAGCCCTCCTCCTTCAGACCCAGCCCTCCTCCCTCAGACCCAGCCCTCTCCCCTCAGACCCAGCCCTCCTCCTTCAGACCCAGCCCTCCTCCTTCAGACTCAGTCCTCCTCCTTCAGACTCAGTCCTCCTCCCTCAGACCCAGCCCTCTCCCCTCAGACCCAGGGCTCCAGACTCAGCCCCCAGGCCCCTCACCCGTCTCTTTCACTCGCTCCACCACGATGATTGTATTGACCGTGTCTCCTCGGCTGTGTCTCTGAGGGGCCTGAGGTATGGCAGGGGCTACTTGATTGGGGTGCTCTAGAGGGGCAGGGGGTCCTGCAATCCGTGCTGAGGGAAGAGGGATATCCGGCCCTTTAGGGCCCGACTCCTGGGATACATTCAGCTCTTTGGTCTCTAGGGAATCTGAGGTGGACAGGCCAGGGGTGGCACCTTGGGTGGCTGCAGGGGCTTCTGGGCTGACGCTCAAGCCTGGTCCACGGGGAGCGGTGGCTTCCTCCCTGAAGGTTGTTGGTTGTGTGCGAAGACTAGAGGTGGTTTCCAAGTCCGAGGTCACAGCCACCTCTGTTACATTTTGGTTGGGGACTGAGGGAAATTGTGTTTGGGGGATATCGGTGGGATTGGAGCTGTGGGTGGTGAGAAAGGCTGACTGTGAACTTCCTGTAGGGTCAGGGTGGATGCTTGGTAGTGATGCAGAATTTAGGCTTCTGGTGGCACCAGAGTCATGGGTCTCTGGGGATTTGGAGCTGAGGAATTGGGTGGGGCTAGGACTGGGTATCTTAGGCCCTTCACTAGGTGAAAGTTTGGGACTATCTCCTTTGGAGGTTTCAGGGAACTCAAGGTGTAGAGTTGGGGTGGGGTCTGTGTGTACAGTCTCAGGAGACTCTGAGGGTGAGGTGTTGGAGGGGTTAGGTTTTGGGGTTTCGGGAGACTCAGACTGGGAACTTCCAGTCGGGTCTGGTTTGGGCGTCTCAGAAGGTTTAGCAAGTGTTGCTTTGAAGGGGCTCATTTGTGATGTACCCTGGGATTCTGCTACTGGGGTGAGCTGGTCAGGTGTGGAAGTCCCTAGAGACAGGGAGAGGTTGGGGCCGGGGGTCTCCCTTAAGATTTTTATGGAGGTGTGAGGGGAAGCTGAGGGCGGTGTCCTGGAGTGCTCGGGAAGATTGGTTGCAGAGTATCCTGGGGAAGGCTGATCTCTAGTAAAATTTTCTGGAGCACCAGTAGGCATCCCTGAGGGCTGGAGCATCCTCTGGAGATCAGAGCCCACAGGCAGAGAGGCTGAGGGAGCTGCCCTGGAACTCAGACCATCAAAGAGAAAGAGGAGCAAGAAGAAGATGGGGCTGAAGGGCTGCATGGCTCTGAGATGCTTATAGCTGTGGAAGGAGTAGGTAGGAAACAGTCAAGGCCAAAGCAACTGGAACCACACCCACGCAAACCACACCCAGAGGCCACACCTACTGGGTCCCAGAAGGACCAGATCTGTCCAGGGACCCTGGCAAAAGTCAACAGCAACTCCCTGGAGGCTGTGGGATGGTAACCGGTCACTAAGGATACGGGAGTTCAGGGATTCTTGGGAGTGGTGGTGCGTTTCCCAGTGAAAAATTGGGACATGATGACACCTTTCCGAGGTCCCACAAATGTTAGACTCCACCTTCAGAGGGTGTCGGATGGCCAAGGGGACATAGGACAACCTTCTCTCAAGGCTCTTAAGAGGCCAGGACTGCAAAGGCTTTAACACAAGATTGAGGCACAGGGGCCCAAACTCAGTCAGAGGGAGGAGGGAGACTCCACAGCCCCAAGAAGCAAACTGTTGGGCTCTGAGTCCGACAGAGTGGAGGGCAAAGGGTCTATGTCTCTGGTTCTTGCCAGAAATTAAGAGATTTTGAATATTGAGGCCTCCAAGCAGGGCTGAAGGGTTATGGGGGGGAAGGACATGGGACCATGGACCATGGGTTAGATGATGTCTGGATCTTCAGGAAATAGGGATGTGAGGAGTGGACTCCTCAGCCTGAAGGGGATGCATATGGGACAGTGAGCTCGGGCCCCTGTTGACAGAAGGTGGAGCTTAGGTATCCAGTAACTCCTCCGTGTGGACTGGAGATGGAGGAGTGGGTGCGGGTGGGACAGGGTCATTTGGAGTCATGGGGTCTCTTACCTGTTTGGTGGTGTCCAAGACAACAGCAGATGATCAGCTCTCAACAAAGAGATAGGCAGGGAGTGCTGCTGAATGGCGCTGGAAGGAACAGGCTTAGGGTCCCAGAGGCACACAGGTGACAAGGTGACGCACCTGACTCCCTCCCTAGGGAATCCTGAGAGCTTAGCAACAGGCTGAGATTCTTAAAGGGACAGAGATGTAGGACCTCATGGATGGGTAGAAAAGAAAGTTAGGACTGAACCAAGCTATGATCTCTTTGCAGCCAAGGTTTGGCCTGGTGTGATGGTACAGGCCTGTGGTCCCTGCTCACAGAGACAGAAGAGTTATGAGTTCAAAGCCAACTTGGGTGATGTAGTGAGACCCAGGACAGCCTGAGCTACAGCAACTCTGAAACAAAAATAAAACCCAACCAATCAAATATACACACACAAAACAAACAGAAAAACAAACCCAAAACTATCAACCCAACAGACACACAATCTAGCTGGGTGGTAGTGGCACACACCTTTATCCTATCACTTGGGAGGCAGAGGCCCTTGGATCTGAGTTCTAGGCCAGCCTGGTCTACAGAGCAATTCCAGGACAGCCAGAGCTACACAGAGAAACCCTGTCTCAAAATACAAAGTAAATAACTAAATATGAGTCCCATGTCCTCTCCAACTTCCCCCACCACATCTAAGGGTCTAAGTCCCTGCACCTTTCTACTCTAATCTCACCCGGCCATACTGTTTTCTTCAGACTGAGATTCAGGCCTCCTCAGAGTAGGGGGCCCTGTCTTGACTATCTTTCTGTCTAGGATTTCAAGTTTGGTCCCTCGTCTCTGTGGATGTAGGACTCCAGGCTCCTGTCCATCCATCTCCCTTGCCCATGATACAGGAGGGGGACCTTCTTTATTCGCCCTCCTCTTTGAAACAGCTTGTGTTGCATACATAGGCCCATTTGCAGTGATTCTGTTTCTGCTTTCTGAGTGCACGGCACCCTGGGAACCCCTTAGAAACATGCCAGGTACAAATGGTTGACCCTAATCTTCACCAGGCCCCCCGTGTTCCTTGTAGGGAGGGGTAAAACTCGTCCCTGTGGAAGCCCAGGGCCTTCTGTGTCCTGTTTCATGGTGATGACTTCACCCGTTTGCACACTGCCACCTCCTCCGTCCCCTCCCTGGCTCTCTAGCAGGCCCTGCCTGTCATTTCCACATCTTCCAGCCCTTTTCTCTTCATGCTATTCCCTTCCTAGGCACCCTGTTTTTGCCCTTCTGTCTGGAGGTTATTTCTTCCCTGTCTTTCTCCCTTGTATCCCTCTGCTCTCTTCCCTGCTTCTCTGTGTCCCCGACTTGTGCTCTGATGGTCCCCCTCTCCAGTCTCTATTTTTATCCCTCTGACACACCCCTTACGTCCACCTCTCAGTCTGTCCCCCCCCCACCCCCCTTCTCCAGTACTGGCTCTGGGTCCCAATTAGTTGGTGTTGGCCACGGCAGCACAGGGCCCCACCAGGCTTCTCATTACCGCTGGCAGCTCCTAATGAGCGTGGGGTGGAGTGACCCCGCGCCCCCAGCCCGGCCTGCGTCACTGCTGCCGCGGGGGTTGTGAGGGTATATAAGGGGGGCGTGAGCACAGCTGTCGAGCCCACTGCACGGTAGGGAGCCCCGCGGGAGGCTGGTGGCGGGTTTGGGCCGTGGGCTGTAGGCTTTCTGGGCAGGATGGTGACGTTGAGATCCTGTCTCCTATGTCCACAGGTGATGGAGACCTGCCAGATGTCCAGGAGCCCCCAAGAGCGGCTGCTGCTGCTTTTGCTGCTGCTACTGCTTGTGCCCTGGGGCACTGGCCCTGCCTCAGGTGTTGCCCTGCCCCTCGCTGGTGTGTTCAGGTAGGTGTGAGGTCCCAAACACCCAAGGAAGGGAGGAGACACCCCCAAGGGAAGGCGAGATACCGCGTGCGGGGGTTGGGGGGCAGGGACGCTGAGCGTCAGACTGCAGTAGGGACCCGCCGTGGCCCGTGGGGCGTAGCGCGCAACCACCACATTTCTCTTCCCGCAGCCTTCGCGCCCCAAGCCGTGCCTGGGCGGACTTGGGTACCCCACTGTCTCGGCGCACCCTGGCGCTAGCTGACGACGCGGCCTTTCGGGAGCGCGCGCGCCTGCTGGCCGCCCTGGAGCGCCGCCGCTGGCTGGACTCTTATATGCAGAAGCTGTTGCTACTGGACGCGCCCTGAGCCTAATAAAGAGCCTGTCGCACTGCGACTGCGCCTCCTTGCTGTGCCGCTCTCTTGTGGGTGTGGGGGCGTGGGGGGGAGGGCCCCGCCACTTCACTGCATCCGGGACCCTCCGCGTCCTCGTTGGTTTCCTCTAGGGTTGTCTGTCCTCTCCGGATTCCCTCGCCGCTCCGCTCTCCTTTTGTCATAGTCGAGGGAGTCCCTGACCCAGCTCTGGTTTGGCCCCGGATTTTTTTGAGGGGGTTATTTTCCGAGATAGGGTTTCTCTGTGTAGCCCTGGCTGTCCTGGAACCTATCCTGTAAACCAGGCTAGTCTTGAACTCATGAGATTTCCTTGCCTCTGCCTTTCGAGTGCTAGGATTAAAGGCAAGCGTCACCACGCCCTGCTGGGTCGGGGTTTAACCTTTTGGGGCCTCGCGTTCATTAGCCTGGGGAAGTATCCAGCAGCTCTGAGCGGGGCCGCCGCAGATGCGGGAGAAGGCAACTAAGTAGAGCCCGCGGCTCCCGGAGGCCTTTCCCCACCAACACAGGTCCATTCGGAGAGCCCGCGGAGCGAGCGGACCGCGCCCTGATTGGTCTGCAAAGGAGGGTGGGGTCGAGGAGACCGCCCTCCAAAATTTGCATTTTCTGGAGGCGGACTGAACCCTTATTGGCTTTTATGTTGTGAGGGCGGAGCTGCCTCTTGCTGCTCTTTCTTGGTCTACGGCGCAGAAGCAGTTAGCGGGCGGCGCCTACAGGAATCCGATGCCTCACGCCCCGAAGTCCCGAGTTTTGACCGCTGTCCCCAGCCATCAGACCGCCTTAGAGCTCAGTGTGCAGCCAAAGAGCTCACTTTTCTCCAGACTTTTTCTCCGCAGGGCCCTTTTCGGACTACCGCCCTCCTCCAGCAGCGCCCTTCCCCCGCCGGCCAGCTCTGGCCTGGCCTCCCGCACAAGGATCTGCTCAGACTGAGTTCCATCCGCCGCTCTACACATAGCCGGAGTCTTCTTGAGTGTCTGCCCTTCTCATCTCCTTCCTGGGCACTGGGAACAGCTTTTGGGGTTGGGGCTTCAGGCTAACCTCTGCAGCCTTTTCATACCCCTCCCCCCAACCCCAGGCTGCCAGCCTGCTTTCCTGACTCTCCTCCCCATGGCTGAGCTGTTCAGCTGACTGACTGACTCTTCAGCCTGTAATGCCTTCGCCCTGCCGACTGTATACCAAGTCCACTGTCTTTCCAAACTGAAAGCAGGTGGCACCTTCTTGGAGAGTTCTCTAAACCGCTCCAGGGGCAGACTCAGAGAATACTGCGCAGATGCGCTTGTGCGCGGGGGGGGGGGGGGGGGGGTCTCAGGCGGCACCCACCTTGGGTCCAAAGGCCTGAAGAAGCTTCAGGAGCCATGGAGCCAGTGTTAGCGAGGGAAAACTCTGAGTGAAGCGGAGGATGAAGCAAGATCCTGGCATGGAGTGTTTCTGATCCAGAGGCCCCATTCAGACACTCTGGCATGTGAGAGCTCAGAGGCTGCAAGCCTCTTGCTTAGCCCCGTGTTTTGTGAAGTTCCCACTGAGAAGCTTCTAGCTTGTCTCCTCAAACACACTCTGACTGACCAGGCTGTGCCCTCACACAGCAGAGGGGCCTGCCTGGTCTCCAGCCTCCCTTGCAGCATCTGCTACAAAGACACAACTCAGGGACAGCAAGCTCTCTCCACCCTTGCACCGTGATGATGCTACAACAGTAGCGTCCAAAGCCTGAGAGAAAGATGGAAAAGCCTAGGGGACCTTGGGTCCCCTCTAGACTCAGCTGAGGCCCAGTTGCCCACCTCTCCCGAACTTATTTGGTGAGGAAATCATCCTGTGCTGAAGTCATTACTGCGTGATTTGCTATTGTTAAGAAACAGGAGAGAGCCTGGAGAGGTCATGGTCACATGGCACAGCTTAGGGAAGTGGGTCCCACGCTGATGGAGTCAGTGACAGCAGGAGGTGAAGTGGTGGGAAGGGCGCCTCACACGGGTGGCGGCTGTAGGTAGTAGAGCTGCAGGTGCGGCCAGGTGGGTGTCGGGGACTGGCTGAGCAGCAGGAGGGAGAGCAGCAGCAGCAGCAGCAGCCCCAGGATGGGTGTGGGGACCAGCGGGTACTGGCTGAACCTGGAGGGGAGGCAGGAGAGGCCGAAGGTGGGCCCAGAAAGATTGGTCTCACAAACTCGTGGCACCCCACCCACATCTGGGGACATCTGAAGGGCACACCTGACCCCTGGGGACTGCTGGAGATGCAGACAGCGCTGGGTCTGTGACCGCTCAACCGGCACCAGCTCTCTCACCACAGGCACCAGGGCTCCGTGCGCCTCTGGCACAACGTGGCAACTGGAAGGCAGAAGGAGAGACGTTATTACCAGGCCTGGTCTGTCCTAAGTCCCTTTCCAGTTCCCAGCTGTCTCTTTACCTCTCGGGAGAGCTTCCTGGGACGAATTTATGGTGAGGGGTTTCCAGAGGGCTGGAGGGGTCAGCCTGGGTGGAGAAAGGGCAGAACCCACTCACTGAGTTTACAGCACCCTGGTCAGGGATGATGACAGCCTTCCACTCAGTGAGTGAGTGAATGGGGAAAGTGGGCAGGGCAAGAACAGGGCCTACACGGTGGTTAGTAAGGGTAAGCCTCAGGTAGCACCTCTCTCCCTCCCTCCTGGTTCCATAAGTTTCTAGCCCCGGGGCAGTGGTTTACAGGTGTGTGTCCCTGTGCCAGCCAATTCCTGAAGGGTCTGTCAACCTGTCACCCCTCCTCCTGTCTCTCTGGAAGGACCACCTGTCTGCCGATCAGGGTCTTCCGCTGCCCTGCCGCTCCCTACTGCTTGGTCTTGCACCCACTGGCCCTGAACCGAGAACAGAGAGGATGGGTATCCTCTCCGAGGGGCCTGAATGTGACAGGGCAGGTGAGGACTCCAGAGCCTGTCCTGCGTCCCTCAGCAGACCCTGGACTCATCTCTCAACACTCTCTTCGCCTTCCGTTGACAAGAGTGGGCTGGGCTCTCTACCTGTCCCACGCGGTTCAGACAGATCACAAGTTTCTTGTTGGGTGAGAGTGTGGGAGTCTGTGATGCAACTGGGGTTACGTCTCGGTGTGGAAACTGCAGTCTGTCTCCACGAAGCCGGGGTCTCCGGGGAATATTCTGGCTGCCAATCGACTCCAGCCTCCCCCTCCCCAGCTCTGCCTCTCATTAGCTGCCTGTGGGCCTTGTTATCTCCGGACCAAATGATTTTTCTGTCTGTTCCTGAGGAGTTCAAGCTTGGGGCAAGAGCTGGGATTAGTTCCGCCTTTTCTGGGGATAGGAAGGGTTCTAGGGTTTGCCTACCAGGACCCAGCTCTCCTCTTCTTCCTCCTCTTCATGTCTTCTGGACAACCTATAGCAAACAAAGTCACTGGGCACCCTGTCTCCTTAGTTCTTTTCCCACTGGAAGTTGTAGATACAGTGAACCTCAGGGTCTGATGGCAGCTGCTACGTGGGGTTCTCAAAAATTCTTTTTAAAAAGCAAATTTCAGAGTTTGTGACTCCCAGGGCTCAGAAGCCCTTGAACTAGACATTCTTAGTTGTCTCCTTCCAGATGAACCCTAGGTAGAACCAAGGTACCCCCAAACCAGATACCCCAGGGTATGTAACCCTGGACACCCATTTGAGGGTACTGGTGCTGTCATTCCTCAGCCTTGGTCTTTTGAGTCTTGTTAGAGAATGGGTATCCAGCCCCCCTCTACCAGCCCTGCAATCTTATATTTGAGCTCTCCCATGTCCAAATAACTTCTGGGTGTCTCAGTGCCACCCCCACACCCCAAGCCTATGCTTCAGGGACACAGCTTTGAAGCCAGTATCAAGCTCAGAGGCTGGCTGGCTCCCCAGGGACCCGGCTGCCCCTGACGCCATCCTCTGCCTCACTGAGGATCAGGGATCTAACCTTGCAGCTGCCCGACACCAGCAGCCTCAGGCACACAGCTACTGTGGGATCCCCTGAAATGGGGTCTCATGTGGGTTGGAGGATGTTGAGTCCCCAGCCTTTTGAGGTCAGGCCCAGCCCTGTCCCATCTTGGGGCCAGCATTTGTCACTCTGAGATTGCATTTGTAGCAGTCCTACGGGGGGGGGGGGGTAAGTCCCTTCTTCCCTCCATCCTGATGACGTAGGAGGAGGTCACACTGATCAGAGCCCTGAGCCAGCCCAATCTCAGCTCTGCCCAGACAAGTCCAATTAGAGGTTGTGCAGGGGCCTCATTAGCTGTGACAGCAGTAGTCTGGAGGAGTGGGCACCACAGGAAGCTGAGGGCTGGGACCAGACATCCAGCACTTTCCATTCTTACTCAAAGCCTGAGTAAGACACCATCAGTCACAGAGCTGGACTCCCAGGACCATGAAGGCTCACACCAGCCCCTTTATCAGTGCCCACAACTGTTTCTGAAGCCTGCAGGGTCTTCCATAGCTGGGAACCCTCAAGGCCCCATCAGTATTTTTACAGCACCCGTGGTTCCCTCAAGGGTGACAATTGTAAATCCAGCCTGGTCCTTGTGCCTCCCAGAGCCCCTGGCCTCCCTGGGGTCCATGTGCCCATCCCTTTTCAGAATTGCCAGGGTCAGAAGGTACTGAGGGCAGATCCAGGGTTCTGAGGCAGGCACAGACTGGATGGAGGAGGGGGATGTGACTCTCGAATCTTCTGACAGCCAGAACTATATCACTGTGGCAGAAGGAGGACTGTCAGCCTGCTCCTTACCTCAAGCATGGAGTTCTGCTTCCTTCTAGAGCACGCTCTGGCTCTCTCTCGAAGTCTGTCTGCAGAACATCAAGATTTGGTCCCTGGACTCTGCACCAAAACCCCTCTCTGGGCTTCTGATCCAGCTCAGCAAGGTACCCCCTACCTGAGGTCCAGACAGATATAAATGGCCCCCAGGAATACAAGCTTCTAAACTTTCCATGGGCTCTCTTTCAGCATCCACGGAAAGCCAGATATGCCACGGGCACTGACGACTCTACCTAACTGCTTCTCAGGACTAGAGAGCGATGTCCCCAGGATGTTTCCATCCAAGAGGGGCCTCTGTACTTTCTTCCTTCTTCCCTCTGGGGGTGTCTGAATGCCCCTGCTCCTCTGCTTGGCCCATTCTCCAGAGATGTCTCCTTTGTGCCCGTGACCTCAGCTACCAACTCCACTAACCTGACGCCCTGTCACTTTGTTCTGAGACAGTCTGTGGCCTAGGCTGGCATGAACTCACTGTCACAGAGGATGAGGATGCCTCGAGCTCCTACCCTCCTGTTTCTACTTCCTGGGAGCTGGAGTGCAGCTGTGCGGCTGCCCCGCACACCCTCTTCTTTTCTTTTTCCTTTTTTGAGATGAGGTCTAACCCTGTAGCTCAGGCTGGCCTCAAACTTATGGCAAGCCTCCTGCTTCAGCCTTTCCAGTTCTAGAGTTGCAGTGCGAGTCACCACTGTCCATCCCTAATGATTGGTGACCTCCAGGCTTGTGCACCTGGCTACTTCTGGAGGCCCTGGATGTCCTACAAGATGTCACCTCACCTATAAACTTAACATCTTCCATTACCTCCTCTTGGTTCTGCCCTCCTGCCCTGTCCCTACCCTGCCCATCCTTACTCACAGCCAGTGACAGACCCTTTGCCAAGTCACCTCATCCTAAGGCCACTGTGTAGCTTTATGTTCCCAAGAGTCTCAGGTCCTAAGACAGGGTCACTTTCCCTCTACTGTCCCCCACCTGGAGCGGACATTCCTCTCCATCCCAGGCCAGCTGCTACCTAAACTGGCTGGCCCATTTGGGGTCTACTTGTCTTGGATGACTAACCTGTGTACGGGGTCAGCTCATGAGTACACAGGGGTTTCTGCTCAGTGGTAGAGCAATTGCCTAGCATAGTCTAGACCTTGGGTAGAAAGACCCCCATTGTTTTTAAGACAGCCTCTCTGCAGCTTAGATTCATTTTAGTGCTAAGTCTGCCTTGCTTTTTGCTTTCATTATTATTATTATTATTATAAGACAGGCTGGTCTCAGAGACCTGCCTGCCTCTGCCTCCCCAGTGCTGTGATTAAGACATGCTCCAGCATCACCATGCAGCTGTTTAGAAAGACACGTATGTCTTTCACAACATGTACAATCATAAATGAGCACATCTTGACAGGCTTTTCCACAGGGCAGCTTGAGTTTGCCTGTCCCTTGAAGGCAGGGGTGTTGTGTCCTGTTGGCTGGGGCTGGACACCCAGCCTGAGTCAGGCTCTCTGAAGCTCAATGAGTAGAGACGCAGTAAAGGGGCAGAGAGGGCGGTGGGATCATTCCAGCCTTGGGGGCCCCTGGACTCCTGTGGCTCAGAGCCTCTCTGTGTGTACCTGTTGCCCAGCAGGGTCCTCAGAAGGAAACTCAGAATCCTCCTGCGGCTCAGCCTCAGCCTCTTCCCACTGCCACACTCCACACAGAGGACTGGAGAGGCCAGCACTGGCTGCGTCCTGCTCCTGGAAGCAGAAACTGTATGTGAACCTGAGAGGGCCAGAGAAAAGGGGGGCCCAAGCAGGATAGAGGTGAAGGGGGCAAGGGTGTGGGGCTGGGTTGATAGGCAGAAAGGTATGGAACAGGCATGGAGAAATTCTGTGACGGAACCACTGACTGGTGAGAAGTGATGTTAAGGAACATGGCCTCAGACTTGTCAGGGCTAGAGAAGGGCCAGAGTGAGGGTCCGCACAGGGATACAGGAGGAGTGTCTATGGAAGCAGAACCTACCTGCCGGATAGCTTGGATCTCCAAGTCTAGTGACGGAGGCAGGGCCATGATCCAGCCCACTCTTCCTTCCTCAGCCCCTTCCAGCAGCCTGGCCACACACAGGGGAAGCCTTATCTCTTGGCAGTCTTGGCCCTGCGGCCCAGCCCTCTCTTGCCCATCCACTTGACCCTCCTCAGTGAGCCATTGCTCACACACCCCTATTCCCTCCTGAACATCCACTCACTCCTCTGGGCCTTCCTGGCTCTGACTCAACTGCTCCTCTAGGTTTGAGATTTCTTGCCTCAGTTCCTGCAAGAAGCAGAGCATGGATCCTCGCGGAGCCCACACACCCCTCTCTCCAGACACACGCTGCCCACGACCCAGGTGAAGCAGCAAAGACGGCAGAACTAAGAGAGCCCTGGAAGCCCAGAGCGTGAGACACAGCCAGGGGCATCATGAAGGCCGAAGGGACTCTCCTAAGGGGGCAGATTCACAGAAAACACACGAAGGAGCCACCCAGACAGATGGACTCGGCCCAGGGGGAAGACAGGAGCTCCCAGAGAGGTGATGGAAAATCACAGAAAACAGAACTAGTGGAGGACAGGGACGCGGAGTGAGGAAGGAGGGGCAGAGATGCAGTGGTTTAGGGAGAAAAGCCGCAGCTGCAGAGAACCCATGAAGAAAGGCAGGAGAGGCTCCGTGGGCACGGCGCTACCTGAGTGGTAGTTCTGTACTCCTCCAAGGTCTGTGCCAGACTCTCCGCATGGCGGGTACGCTGCGGCAGGGAACACAAAACCACCTGAGCCAGGGCTGCCGAAGGGGGAGCTGGCTGAGCTGGGAAAGTCTGGACCCAGCGGGGCCACACTGTGACAGGGGCTATGAAGGCATGCTCAGGGCAGGCTTGTGCCCGCTCTGCCCCTCACCTCTGAGAGGACTGCTTCACGCTGGCAGATGAGTCGTTCACACTCACAGAGCTGCCGCTGCCAAGGAAAGAACCTATCTGTCTCACCGGCCTCCCGCAGCCTCCTTCTGCACACCCTCCTCCCACTGTCCCTGCCCAGGTCCTCCCTCAGCCTCCAGTGACACCCGTGGGTGTCAGCTGTTCTGAAGGGGACTCCAGCCGAGCTCTCTGGGCAGAATCCAGGCATGTGGATTCTGACACAGGAGCCTGTTCTCAGCAGCTAAGGGGCTGATTTGGACGCAGGGAGGTGAGCAGTCCTCAGGCCCGAGACAAATGCCGCACCTTCAAAGCATCTTTCTCTGTGGCTAACTCCTGGCTCCGCCTCTTCACTCCATCTCGCTCTGCTAGCAGCTTCCCATTCTGGAGGGAGGAACGACTGTTCATGTCAGCAGTGTGAGGCTGACAGCCCGCTTCACTTCCATGTGTGCTCTCCAGTCAGCCCTTGATTCCCCCAGCACCCTGCTGGGACCTCAGCAGGTTTTCTCCATAGGTGGCTTCCCTACTGATCAGGTGATAACTGGATTTTATGAGGTCCCCCCATGTGAGTGAGTTAAGTGAGTGAGGAATAACTTCTAAGCATTTTGCATGTGTGACTCCACTTCTTTCCCCATTTTTAAAGACAAAGGCAACTCAGGCACAGAGGGGCTGAGTAATTTGTTCCAGGTCACACAGCTCTTTTTTTTTTTTTTTTTTTTTTTTTTTCCGGGTCACACAGCTCTTACTCATGTTAGCACAGGCCAGTGAGTGTGAGTGATCACAGACACTACAGCCAGCAGCTCCTGGCACGCACCAGATATGTTAGAGACAACACTTACAGATACTTAGAGCTCATACTTCCTAACATACAAAACTAAAGTATAGTGAGACCATCACACACACACACACACACACACACACACACACACACACACACAGAGTCTCAATATTTAGCTTGGGCTGGTCTGAATTAGTGATCCTCCGGTTTAAGCAGGTATGGGCCATCACACCTAATCTTTATGCCCACTGTAGGGACTATACTTGGGTTCTTTCTTTTCTCTTTTGCTTTCTTGTCTCCCATTTTGCCTGGAGCAGCCCCAGTGTTTACCTACATATGACAACCTCTTTCCTTTAGTAAAACATAATTCCAGAACCGGCAACAAAATCAACCAGTCTTTTTGTTTTCCACCTCGGGTGTGGTGGCTGTGGTTGGCCTATGGCAGATGTGTGCCCCAGATGTGGACCCCTGTGACTTCACAATGCTGCCCTTCACCCTGCAAGCCGCTGGGGAGATCCAGGGCCAGCACTGTCTGTATCCCACTGGCTCTGGAAGCATGGCTGGGCAGCCATTAGTAGCATCTTTCCCTTCAGCTCCACAGAGGAATCTGAACAGGCCGCCCCGTCTGGTGATGCTGTCCCTCCTCAAACACTCTGCCTCTAGGGGGCAGATGAAACTCTGGGTGACAAAAGGCATGAGAAGTAGTGGTGCTGGAGGCACAGGGTGCACAGGGACCAGAAGGGGAACAAGGCTCAAGCTGGGCGGTGGAACAACCACAGGGCTTGGAAAGAAGGTGGTGCCTGGGCTGAGCCTCCCGAGGGGAGGCAGTGAGGCAGGAAAAGGCATCCAAAACAGCTGTCCTGTGAGACCTAAGAAGAAAATGGCCCAAAGCTGGGTGTGAGGAAATACAGCTGTTGTCTTAGCACGAGGGAAGCTGGGGTAGAAGAATCACTTTGAGTACCAGGCCAGCCTGGGCTACGTAACAAGGCCTTGTCTTAAAAAACAAAAACAAAACTAGGTAGTGGTGGGACGGGCCATTCATCCCAACAATTAGGAGGCAGAGGCAGGCTGATCACTGAGTTTGAGGCTGGCCTGGTCTATAGCCACGGCTACACAGAGAAACCGTGTCTTAAACAAATGAGCGAACAAACAAACGTGACGATTCAAAGACCTGAAGTCTGCCAAGCCACGTCCTCCTCTGCAGCCCAGGAGCCGGGCCTGCTAGCTCTCTGGTATCCAGCCTCGGCCCTGCTGCAGATCATCAGTGCCTTACTCACCTCAGCAGCTTGGGCTGCTGGGTGAAGGGCAGAGGAAGGACAGCCGGGAGTGCTGTGTCAACACCTGTCCACCTGCTGGGACCCAAAAGCCATCTCAGCACCACGAAGCCTCCTGCAGATCACAGGCTGTAGGTCCTTGGGATCCAGCCAGCGGCCAGACCTTTGGAGCCCGTATCCAGTTACTCCACCAGGCCAGGCGGTGTAACCTGAGAGCTCAATCTCTAGATCTCAGTGGGCAGCTGCAGCAGTCATCACAGAGCTGAGAATAGCTCCGCTCCAACTGCATGCCTAGAAGGCCCTCTGCAGGGCACAGGGCCCGGGGTAGGAGGCCAGTTCACACAGCTGACGCGTGCTGTCTCTATGATGTGCCCTGGGAGCAGTGACAAGAAAACCCGTCTGCTATAGAAACAGCTGTCCTAACCCCTCCTGTCTGGCTGCTTTAGCTCCCGGTTGACAGTGAGACATCCTCCCAGGCTCCCTTGCAGCTGTGGCTAAGGGCCTCCCCAGTCAATGAAACGGTGAGGTGGCTGTTGAAATAACACACAGAGGGGCAGGAGTGTGTGTACACATGTGCGTGTGCTCATGTGCACACACACGCACAAACCCTGCCTTGAGCCATCTGTGACTATGAGGCCACAAGCAGAAAAAAAACTGGTAGGGACCAAGAAAGGAGGAGTTTGTCAGCAGTCTTGGTCCTTATCTGGGTGAGTTCAAAGCCATCCAGCATTACACAATGAGATCTTGTTACAAAAACCCAGGGCTAGGGATGTGGCTGCCTGTTGCTTGCCTACCACACACAGACTCTGGGTTCCATTCTCTGTACACCCACTCTTAAGAAAAGAAGCCAGGGGTTGGAGAGATGGTTCAGTGGTTAGAGCACTGACTGTTCTTCTAGAGATGCCAGGTTCAATTCCCAGCAACCACAACCACATGGTGGCTCACAACCATCTGTGATGGGATCTGATGCCCTCTTCTGGTGTGTCTGAACACAGCTACAGTGTACTCATATAAATAAGTTAATCTTGAAAAAAGAAAAAGGAATGTCAGGAAAAGTGTCCAGTGTGGACCCAGACAGAGATTCAGGCTAGTGGGGCCCAGGAGGCAGAGAGCTCTGAGCTGAAGAACTGAAGGCCTGAGCCCTGGACCCCGGAAGCTCAGGACCCTGGGGATTCTGAGTGTGCTCCCCTCCCAGCCCCCCAGTGAAGGGCAATGCAGCCTGGGATGCACACCCCAGGGATCTGCCTCCTTGGGGGAGGAGGGGCAGAGGTGATGTCCTTTAACAAATTCAATGTGGACAATGATTCAGAGTGAACTGGGACTTGAGTAGGTCTGCGCTGTAGGCTGGCCCTGGGGTAAACACCTTCACTTCCCCCTTTCTACAGCAGAGCTGGCTCGGCTCGGGAGAACCCCAGGCCTGGCCGCTGACTCCCCACATGCCCAAGGCTCGGCACTGGGGGCTCCACCACCACTAACATGAAAAACCACAAACAAAGGCTCAGAAATGAAAGACTCACATCCCTGAAAGTGGCCTGTCAGGCTCATGGGGGTGACCTCGATGCTATGCGTAAAACAACGTCCGTGTTCTGAGTTTTTGCAGTTTCCTTTGCATTGCCAGAGACCAAACCCTCCACCACCACACTGACAGGAACGACAGCCTAGTTATATGGCTGACACAGCCCTGAATTCAAAATCCTCGCGCTGCAAACTCCCCAATACTGTGGTGACGGGTGTGGGGCATATACCGGCTTGCTGGATTTTACTGCGCACCCCTATTTAACCAGCCTGAGTCAGGAACTTTCTCATCATCTTTCTAGTTTAAGCCTCACATTGCCCCATGAGGTGAGACCACTGGCTTGCTCCCCTGATGAGGAGGGCACCATGATGTGACCATAGGAAGAACTGGCCAGGGCCTCCCCTTGAACTCCCCCCCTCTATCACAGCATGTGGGGTGCTGGGCCCCTTTGGTCTGCAGGACAGGGACAGGAACCCTCAAAGGTGGGTGGGCCTCCACTCACCTCCTCCTGTAGTGTCTCTACCTCAGCCACCAGGTGCTGCTGCTCCTTCTCCTGGCCCACCCCAGAGAGAGAACAGAGTCAGCCCCAGTGCCAGCACCCTCCTCCACCCAGGAGTGCAGTCCAGGCCTGTACTACTGAAGAGCTGGACTATGGGGGTGGCGTGGAGGCATGACTCTTGCCATCCTGGGGAGTGTGGGGTGAGCAGGACCTTTGCCCCTTCACCTGTCCTTTCTCTGCAGCACTCACTGTGTGCCGGGCCTGGGCCATCAGACTGCGATTCTGCTCCTCCAGGCTCTTGGCCAGAGTCTTCAGGTCCTCTAGCTCCTCATCCAAAGCCTTGGCCACCTGCAGGGCCTGCTGTGTACTGAGAGGAGGCACACGTGGGAGGAGGTGGGCAGAGAAGCCGAGCATCTCAGACTGAGGGGAGCCTGGGGCCAGACAGGAGATAGGCCAAGGGGCCCAGGGACTGGGGTGCAGGGTGGGGCAGAGATAGTGTCCACCTGAGGAAGGGAGCATGGGGCCACAGCAAAGGAAAACAAAACGGGATAGAGACGGAGAAAGACTGAAGCCAAAAGACTTAGGAGACAAGCCGCAGAGGGAGGTGGAGGACAGGGTTGGGTGGTAGAGAACCTGCCAGTACCAAGGCCAGGCTCCCTGACAGCCCAGGGTGGGGTCATCAAGGAAGGCCCAGGAACTGACCTTCGAAGCTGCTTTCGCAGAGCTGCGATCTCCTCCCCTAGGCGCGCAGACCCTTCCTCAGCAGTCTCCACACTGCGCTGCAGCTTGGCGTTCTCACCAGCGAGGCGCCGGTTGCTTAGCTCTAGGTCCTCCAGGTTGCTCAGCAGCTCAGCTGTGGCAGGCCTGAGGACAGGAACAGCAAGGGCCTAGTCACCAACCTGTTCCTGCTCCCATTCCCCACAGCTTCCTGGTGGAGCAGATGCTGGCAGCCAGAAAATGCTCCTTTGAGGACACATCAGAAGGAACGTCCAAGGCTCTCCTCGGCCAAGACATCAGTCTCCCGACTCCCGCACCCCAGGGAGGCTGGAGAAAATGGAGTGGGGTTGGGTGGGGAGGGCAGGCACCCCTCAGGCCTGGGGTCTTCTCCTCCAAAGCTCTCTAAGTTGGCGGGTTCCTCAGCTTCTGGGCATGCTGGAAAGAGACAGATAAAAGAAAGTTGGAAGTTCTAGTAACTTTAGATGTTGGGGTGTCCAAGGACCCTGGGACTGTCCCGGACCCTGGCCTCCCAGTTTCTTATGTGTGTAGCTCTGGGGTTCCCTGAGCTGAATCACTCTTATTGCACAGGCTGCTGGCTCATCCCTGCCTGGAGTTGAGAAATGCCTCCCCTGTCAAGCCCACTCCTCTCCTGCTCCCGGCCTTCCTCCTCCGGCCTTCCCCGCGGCCAGCCTGTCTGCTCCGTCCCACCACACCCATCCTCCCTCTCCTTACTCTCTCCAGCCTCTGCCTCAGCCTCCTTTCTCTGACAACCTACCCCCCCACCTTGCTGGCTCCCTGGCCCCCCAAGACTGAAGAAGCCTCAAGATTCAAGAGAATGAGAAGAGCTGGTGGTGCATGTCTTTAATCCTAGCAGAAATGAAGCAGAGGCAGGGTGATCTCTATGAGTTCAAGGCTAGCCTAGTTTACATGAGTTCCGGGACAGCCAGGGCTATATAGAGAGACCCTGGCTCAAAAAACAACCCCCCCCCAAAAAAAACTAACAAAGAAAAAAAAACCTGAAACCAAGCCAACAAACAAACAAAAAAGGGAATGCCAAGAGAGCTGCAGTCTGGGTTCTGTAAAGTCAGTTTTTGGCCGAATGCCTCTGAGGTGTGAGTTTCTGGGCACCCAGCACCCCAGTCTAGGGCTAGGACACAGTTGGGGCAGATGTCTGCTCTCAAGGAAAGGGAGCAGGTGTAAGAGGTGTGTGGGGGGGGAGCCTGGCAGGTCAAGGCTGCCCTGTGCCAAGTGAGGATCTCAATAGTGTCGGTGCCTAGGGCCCTCATGGATACCATGGTGGCTGCAGTCTCCTCAGGCTCTAACCCAGGCTGGAGCTGGAAGGAGGGGATGGAAAACCTGACCCCAAAGTCCAGGATAAGGCACCAGAAAGCCACCACAGCTGCAGGCTGAGCAAAGGCCCCAGGTCTCTTTAGCCCTTGCTGTGTGAGTGAGTAGATGACAGGTCCCTGCTAACCCCTGCTGACCCCTGCCACCCAATGCCTTCTATAAATAGTCTCACCAGATGGCAGGTGTGGAGAAGCCAGGGCTCCCCCGAAGGCAGTCTCCTCTGGGCGCTCTAATCCCCTGTATCAAAGGCAAGAGGCTCAGGTCCCCTGCAGCCACCACAGCCAAGGCCTGAGCCTGCAGGGGTGTGGGGGTGGTGGAGGAGGGGAGAGAAGCTCTGTGGATAAGTGTGAGGCCAGGAGGCAGGACCTGGGCTGTGAGGGGCAGTCCTTCCTATGGTCAGCCCTGCTACTTCTAACCGGACCCCTGAACCATCATCCCAGGCATCTGGTCCTCAACCCCTTTACCCCCCTTATCTTTTCTTATGGCTCTCCTCAGTCCCAGGCCAACCACTTGGGGTTCCTGGGCCTAACTAGTCTTGACTGCAGAGTTGAAGAAGGCTGGTGGTGTAGGGACTCACCCCTGCAGCTGACAGGCAGCGATCCAGTCCCGCATGACCACCAGAAAGGTGTCCAATTCCACAGTGGCTCCGGCACCCTCCCCGTAAGGGTCCAAGCTTCGGGCCAGTGTCTGGAGGCGCACATCCTGGGGTCCCTGTCCTGTCACAGCCTCCAGGTAGGCCAGAAGGTGGGCCACAGTCACAGTGCCTGGGACAGAGCATGGTGGGGTGGCCTGGACTGGACAATAGCCAGTGGGACAGGCCATGGCTTAAGAATAGTGTCTGTCATCAGCGGGCTTCATGTCCTTCAGCATGCAGTCCCTCCCGAGTCAAGTTTTCTAGTCTGTCTCAGAGCGGACCAAAGAGGAAGAGGCAGGGCAGCAGCCACTGCTGTAAGGCCAGAGGCTAACTACATACCGGGCCAAGCCCTCCCTACTCATCCCCTTTCCTATGTCATATTCTGTTCCTGGAGGACCCCTAAGGAGGGCCTGGGCCCAGCCCTCCCTGTGGATCCCCAGCCCCCACCTGTCTTGTGAGGGTCACAGGCTTCAAATGTGGAGTTAAGGATTTGTTCCTCTAGGCTGAGCAGTGGCCCTGAATTCGCTTCCTCCGGCTGCTCCCAGAGGTACACTGTAGAGAAAAGAGGATCCACCCTGAGTGAGGAGAACCAGGAACTTGCTCAGAGCTAATGCCTGGGCTCCGCTGAGTTTGGGGAGATTCATGAGAGCCCTGTGGTGGGGACGGTAAAGGACCACAGGAGGCTTCCAGTAAGTCCACATAAGAGGTGGACCACTGCTCTTGAGCGGGTCCCATCTCTCAGGCCAGGGAGTGCCCCCTGCTGTCTGCCTGCTGCTTTGTAGCCAGTGGACCCTGGGGCCATTAATGAGCTCTGAGATGACCCTCCCCTCCTCCCATCCCCAGTCTCCCAGGCTAAGAGCAGGGGGACCAGGCTTGAGGAGAGCAGGGAGGGGCCAGGATGAAGGTGGCTGAGGAGCCGGGAACAATCCAATAAGGCGTGGGCAGCCCACATCGATCCCACCCGCTGCAGCCCTTCTTCCCGTTGCCCCAGGGACCAAGTCTCTCCTCTCCACTTCCTCAGCATGGCGTCATCAGAGTTGGAGCAGCTCAGGGCCAACACCAAGATAAAGAGGAGGGATGGGGCTGTGTAAGTCAGGGGTGGCAGGGGACTGAGCCTCCTGCCAGACTTCCCTGAGTCAGCAGCTCCACAACACCGTCTGTGGCAAGTCTCTGCTTTGGAGTCTGTCTCTGTGCCGTAAAATCCCCTCAAGACTGAGAGGGTCGCTCCACCTGCATATGTAAAGCTGTGAGTGCATGTGTGTGGGGGTGTGAGTGTGGTGGGGGTGTGAGTGTGTGTGTGTGTGTGTGTATGTGTGTGTGTGTGTGTGTTGGTGGGGCAGCTCTCACCTGGCTCAGATCCACTGTGTGTGTCTGCCTATGTTCCTGTCTTCCAGGGTCTGTTGTCCTGCAGCTATAGTCACATTGCATGAATACAGCAGACACTCAATAAACAGAGCTCCTCCAAGCTGGAGGTGGCTTTCATACCTCCCATAGCCTGGCCTGCTAAGGTGAGTGCCCACTGCACCGGGCTGCAGGGTTGGAGTCCGAGCTGGGACTAGAGTGAGACACCTGTCCTGTCCCCCACCCCCTCCCAGCAAGCTCAGGACTCAACCTCTGAGCCTCAGCAGTGTCCTCTAGGAAAGCTCCCTCCCTCCTGGGGAAGAAAGGGATGGGATGTGGGTGTGCCTCTGTGCAGCAGTCACTGCGGACACTAATGGAGCACCAGAACCACAGCAGCTGCTTTTCCCACAGACGAGGACTCTGAGGCAGACAGGCAGCAAACATGGAGTCCCCCTTTTCACCCTGAGCTTCCAGGATGCTTTACCCCAGTTAGACTTGGACCCTTTCTGGCTCACACAGGGGGCATTAGGGCAGGTTAGTGAAGGAGGTAGACTCCGGCTGGTCTACTGTTCTCCATCCTCCTGTGTTACAGAGGAGGACTCTGGGAGGACTTTGTGCTGTGGCCCAAGGCCACTGGTACATAGAGTCCCTTCCCAAAGTCCTGAAGGAAGACACTATTCCTTCTTTCTTTCTTCCTTCTCTCTCTCTTTTTTTTTTAATTTAAATTTTTTGTAGTTTTCAAGACAGGGTTTCTCTGTGTAGTCATGGCTGCCCTGACACTCACCCTGTAGACCAGGTTAGCCTTGAATTTAGAAATCCTCCTGCCTCTGCTTCTGAGTGCTGGGATTAAAGGCGTGCATGACACTGTCCTGCTCTACTTTTCTTTCTAGACCTTTGTCTCCGTTTTCCACCCAACCTCTCTCCAGTCTCTGTCCTGTGTCCTTCAGTCCCCACCCCCACCCCGCACTCTATCTTATCTGTTCCAAGTCATTTTCTCTTCTTTGCCATCCCTGTCTTTCCACCCTGGCTTCCCCTGTGGGTGTGTTCTTCCTCTTCAGTCTGCGATCTCAGAAGCTGACCCGCCCATGGTTTTTGGTGGCCGCTCGCCCTCTGCTGGTGCAGGTGAGGTTTAAATGCCAGTCATCTCCCAAGCCAGCCAGCCTTTGTGACATGCTCTGTCTTGGCTGTAAACTCTCCTATCTGCTGAGGTGAAGGTGCAGATGTCGGCCTTGAGCAAAGCTGCAGGGTTGGGATTCTATAAACCCCACCACCTCACAGTTACCTGACACTGTAAAAAAGGGCTGCTTGCCCCATCCCCTCTCTCTCTCTCTCTCTCCCTCTCCCTTACTCATGGCCGGCCTCTACTTCTCTACTCCCCTCTTCTCTCTCTCTCTGTCCCCACCACCCTCTTAACTCTCCTCCCCATGCCCTGAATAAACTCTATTCTGTACTATACCGTCATGTGGCTGGTCCCTCAGGGGGAAGGGATTCCCAACACGGGTTCCTCAAAGGCATCTCCCTTCCCCCCACCGTGCCTCACCGAGCCTCCATGGAGCATATTCAACCCCGCCCCCACTCTCTTCATCTTTTTCCTAACACGCAGGCCCACCTGTGGACACCCAGGACCCTGGAAGACAGGGTGTTGTTCTGCACTAACTGTATATAGAGGCTGGAGCTTCCTACCCTATCAGACTGGCCCTCCCTGCTCGCACATCCTCAGGAGATAGAAACAGAGGAAGGGATGTGGTGAGGTGAGAAACCAGGACAGTGAAGGAAGGACAGAGATACTTGGGGAAGAGAGTTGCTGAGATAGGGCAGAGACAGAGACAGGCAGGGAAGAAAACAGGAGTGAGGGACATGGAGCCAGAGGAGACAGCGAGCACATTCCTCCACAAGCTGATGTGTGCTGGCTCCCACGCCCACTTGTCTGCATCTGCCCATGGCAAAGCAGGCATTGCTCTGGGTAGCAGCACCAGTGTGCGGAGGCTGACTGCACTTAAGCTGAAGGAAAGTGTTCTGTTAGTGTAAAGCACAACTAGTTCTCAAAGACATGTGCAAACACAGGATTAACTCTGCATGTGTTCACAAGGCTAACACAGAAAACAGTTTGTATATGAACAAGGTTAAATAAAATCCGTTAATACACCATTTACATCACCGACTTGCCTGGAACTCTTATTGCGCGAGACCCCTTAGTCTCAAAACAGTTTCTCTGGGTAGCCCTGGCTGTCCTAGAATTTGCTCTATAGACTAGGCTGGCCTCAAATCCCTAGATCTGCCCACCTCTGCCTCCTGAGTGCTGGGATTAAAGGTGTGCACCACCACTGCCCAGCCAGCTTTTCTCTTTAAAAAATTAAAAGTTACACATGTGATCTGAGCATGGTGGAGCACACACGTAATCTCAGCACCTGAGAGGCTGAGCTAGGGTCGGTGAGAGAACAAAGCCAGATCCTGTCTCAAAGAACAAAACCGGGAGACGGGAACACAACTCAGTAGTGATTGGTTGCCGAGCACAAATAAAACCCTAGATTCCATCTCCTGCACTGCGTGCGTCACACACACACACACACACACACACACACACACACACACACACACACACACACACACACTGGAGTTGTGTTCCGGGGAGGTGATAGATAGACACCAGTGTTGGGAAGGGAAGTGCAGCAGGAGGGACAAAGGGCAACAGGGCACCTGTTTTACCCAGTCAGACGTGTGAAGGACGTGTGTTACAGTGTGTGGAGCCCTCCAGAGAGGAGACATGCAGCAGGCATACAGCTGACACTTATCCCAGCATCCTTTGCTTCTGCTCACCCTGCCTGGCCGCCCAAGCATCTCTCCTGCTCCCGGCCTGACTACAGCTCTCTCTTCCTCCTCCAGGCAGATACCTACTTTGTGCAGTCTGGCCCCCTGGCAGGTCCATGGGCCACTCCTGATGCTCCGCCACAGCTGCCGTCGAAGCACTCAGCTTCCCTCCACTTCGAGGAGGGCTGGGAAAGGAACAGGATGCCCAGATAGCTCCTGGAAGGACAAGGAGAGTGGTGGTTTCCTCAGGCTGGCCACACTCTCGTCTGACTACATGGCTTCATCTCTGACCCAGGCCCTCAGGGCTCTCAGAACCTGTTTGCCATCCCCATCCCAACTCCAACCTGTTTTTATGGCTTTGAGGTGAGGGGTGGCAACCTGAGGACTGAAGTGCAGACAGCAAGATCAAAGGGGGAGGCAAGAGGGTGGGGCCAACTGCTGCCCTGGGGGCTGGTGGCCACCTCTTTCCCATAACCCTGTCAAGTCACCATTCCCGTCCTAGAGAGTACACCTTGTACTCTTCTGGGCTTCTTCACAGTCTCGTTCTCTGTGGCCCATGACACAGCTCCCTGTCCATTCCGGCAGGCTGTGTAGATTTGACCTGTGTGGCTGTGACCTGTGTGGCTGTGGCTTCTTTGGGTCAGAGCCTGCTTGGGTCTAACAACAAAGGCGCGGTGTGGCTGGGCCAGCATCTTTCTCTCCCCAGACGATGCTCCATCTTCTATCGATTCTAACCTGTGTGCTGTTTTGTCAAGTGGCCTGCTGCTCCTGCTGCGGTCCCTGCTTGGGACTCTTCTTGTCTTCCTGCCTCTTCTCTGGAAACACTGCACTCTACCTGGAGCTGAGCAGGCTCCCATAGTGCCGGGAGACAGACCACATGACCCCGTTTGGGCTGCAGGCCTTGGAGGGCTCTCCCCTACTTCCAGTCAGTAGAGTCTAGGCAAAGGCTCTGCTACTGAGCACTTACTAATGATGTGCTCTACATCCGTGTTCCACTGTAAAGCTACACTCCAGCCCTCTTTGTATTCAGAAACAAACCGGCCCTAAGATGGCCAGGCTGGCCATGAATCTGAACTCTTTCCCCAGGGAAGAATGTGTATCACCATCACCAGACCTACTTCTTGCTTTTTTTTTTTTTAATGTATTTTGTGTATGTGTGTCTGGTGCCTTTGGAGGCCAGGAGATCCCCTGGAACTGGAGTTACAGAAGGTGGTAAGCTGCCGTGTATCATCTGAGAATCAAAACTGGGTCATTTGCAAGAGTAGTGCTCTTTCAGAGACCCTGAGTTCAATTCCCAGCGACCACACGGTGGCTCACAACCGTCTGTGATGGGATCTGATGCCCTCTTCTGGTGTGTCTGAAGACAGCTACAGTGCATTCATACATAAAATAAATCTTAAAAAAAAAAAAAAAAAAAAGAGTAGTGTTTCAGTGGCTTCTTTTTTTTTCCAAACAGGGTCTCTCAGTATCACTCCGACTTGCCAGGAATACCAGCCAGGCCTTGAACATGTAGATCCACCAGCTTCAGAGAGCTGGGATTAAAGGCATATACCATCAAGATGAAGAACAGCAAGTCTCTTTATCAGCAAGCCTTCTCTCTAGGTTTACTGCCTCTTTTTGTCACTTCTCTCCTCTACCAGCCATCTCCACGTCCCTTACCCTCCATGGTCATCCACAGGCTTGCTGCTCTCTCTTTTTTAAGTATCTATTTATTTATATGCGTGCTATATCTGCATGTATGCTGCATGACAGATCCCATCCCTTGTGGTTGCTGGGATTTGAACTCAGGACCTCTGGAAGAGCAGTCTGTGCTCTAACCACTGAGCCATCTCTCCAGTGCCCTCCTCTCCAAGGCCTATTCTTATCCGTGGGCTTGACTCTCACAGGCCTCTGTGGTCATAGGGACTCTCCCCTCTGCACCCTGACGGTGCTTTGCTGCCTCTATTACAGCCTGGCCAGTCAGAACAAGTCACTTTCCTCTAGGACTTTCAGTAATTCCTCTAGGCTGGGCCACAGTGCACCTGACCATGTAAGGACATAACTCCAGCTCGTAGCTGTGGTGTTATCACCTAAGCTTTAAAAAACTCCCCTGCTAAGCTTAGCCCGGATGTGTGACTTCGCTGACCTCCATGTGTGAGACAGGTGGAGGTCGATGCCTCCTCATAAACCTGCCTTTATTTATTTTTAATCTGATCTAATCCAGCCTCTATCCGAGTCACCCCAGGGGAGAGAAAAAGGCTATCACCCTTTCCTCAGGGAACAGGACCAACAGTCTGCTCTGCCTGTATTTCCAGCAGCAGCCAATGTGCTTTCTGGAGACGTTTTCATTTGGCTTTGGAGACTTATTAAATATACATTATGTCACTATAGTGGGCCTTCTGAAGCTGTGTAAACCAGGCTGGTCTTCAGCGAGTGGTGACGCTCCTGCTGCCCATCCCAGAGGCCTTTAGAAGGCACCAGGGAAGGGGCAGGTTTTCAGACTGTCGGGAACACAGCAGGAGGAAAGGGACAAGGGGAACATTCTTGAGGAACAAGGGAGATCAGGTTGTTGGTGTCCTGAGGGGTCTGAGACATGGAGGAAATCTGAAGAGATCCCTGGACTAGAAATCAAGGGCTGAATTTCTGGGGTGTCACTAGATTTCAGGGTCCCCAGTGGACCTTGTAGGGGAACTTAGAACCGATTTCTAGAGTATCAGATAGGACTTGAACACCAAATCTCCACCAAGATTTCACAGGAAAAGTGTCTGACAGGTTTTTTGAGGGAGACTCTGAGATAAGATCCTAGCTGCAGGCATGGTGGGCAACACCTGTGGTACCAGCACTCAGGCCGAGGCAGCAGGACCCAAGCTTCGGAGTAGAGTCTGGGCAGTTTAATGACGCTCTAGAGTCCCAGGAGAGGCCACTCGTGGTTAGGGGGACTAACAGCTTACTCTTCCAGATAGATACGGGTTGGATTCCCACTACACACACAGCAGCTCCTAATCACTTGTAATTTTAGTTCAAAGGGATATTACACTGTCTTCTGGCCTCCACAGGCACACAACTGGCACATACACACATGCCAGCAAAATACTCGAAACAAAACCCCAACACTCGAACAGCCCAGCACTTGGGAGGCAGAAGCAGGCAGGCCAGCCTGGTCCGCAGAGCTCGTTCAGGGACAGTGAAAGCTACACAGAGAAACCCTGCCTCAAAGCAAAACACCTGCCCCGGTCCCCAAAACAAAACAAAACGGCCTAAGTGTTAGGTTTCAAAGGCTCTGGAAGCTTGTAGTTGGGGACATCTCGGAGAGGCACGAGGTCGTTGAAAGCAAGCACTAGAAGGCAACCGGAAGTTTCAGGACTCTGACAGGATTTCCCAGAGGGAGCCAGGCAGGGTGGAGCACGCCTTTAGTCCCAGCACTCGGGAGGCAGAGGCAGGCGGATCTCTGCGTTCAGGGCCAGCCTGTCTCAAAGCAAAACTTCCCAGAGGGTTACGTCAGGCATTTCGGAGGAGATTTGGTCAGAACGTGGGGGCGTTTCTTAAAGGAGCTGGCAGGTGACGTTACTGGGGAACCTGCCATCAAAGTCGCCACAGGCAGGGCGTACCTGGCTGGAATCGGGACTCTCGGGACTCACTGGAGGGCCACCATCGACGAGCGGCGGTTGCGAATGGCACGGAAGCGGCGCGTCCACACGCGGCTTTCCCGCCAGAAATGCAAATGAGCCGGCCTCCTTCAAGTCCCGCCCACTCAGGCTCTTGTCTTCACGCAAGCGCACTCCGGGTTGATGGAGCCCGCGGCTCCCCTTACCGAGAACCCCGAGCTCGCGCATGCGTAGGACTTCCCGGGAGGACCGCCTGGACCAGAGGAGCGAGCGCATGCGCACCAGAGGGGCTAGGGGCGATGGCGCGGTATTATCGGTACTTTTTTCCTGTGGTACAAAAATACTTCCCTTCTTGGCAAAATAGGGCCAAGCAGGGGAGCGTTCAGCCGAAGGACTCCCTGTTCACTCCCCTCTTCTTGTCAGTCTTTGAACCGAATCCTTTCTTTGGGATCTGGTTCTCCCGCCACCGTCACAATGATGCGCAGTCTGGTCCAGCCTCACTTCCGCTCCATGCCATCTCCCTCCGGTGGCATTAATACATATCCAAGTTGTTTTCCCAAACAATTTATTATTTCAGTTTTCTATTTATTGCCTAGCCATATATCCCAGGCTGGCCTCGGACTCGAAGTAATCGCCCTGCCTCTGCCCATCACACTGGGCTATCCAAACCTTTTCATTTATGAGGAAGGAGAGACAGGTTTTTTTTGTTTGTTTTGTTTTTTAACGACAGTAGAGAGCGAGCAGGTGACCTGTCTCTTAAGGATATTTGGAACAGAAGAGTCCAATTTCTCATCCATTTGTCACTCTAGAAAACGCGATCCTTTTGCTATACTTAACATTCTGGTTGTGGATCCGCTTTCCCTGCTAAGGATTCAACAAGTAGTAAAGTCTGAGAGTGCCGTTCCCAGGCTTCTTCCCTGTATGCTGTCTGCAGCATGGGCACTAAGCATGACTAAGCTTAGCATGTTTTTGTTTAGTGGGGCTTGGTCAGCACTGTGGAGACAGGGCCGGGAAGATGGAGGAAAATGAGAGTAGCCAGCCTGGGCTCTACAGTCCTAGACCGGCCAGCATCACATAGTGAGTAAAGACACTTGCCACCCATCTCGGTGGTCGATCTCAGAGGAATCCCCAGGTCCCACGTGGCGGAAGGAAGGCTCCTGAATTCCACATGCATACCCTAGCATGTGTTCCCTTCCCTACCCCTTGCTGTTTAAAAACACATACATGTAATAATAAGGAGCTGGACACGTAGCTCAGGGTACCCTCATTCAGTCCTAGGACCACATGAATTGGGCATGGTGGTGTACCAGCATTCATGAGGTAGAGGCAAAAGGCTCGAGGTCTCTCTTGCCTTACTGACCATGAGACCCCGTGTGTGCTGCTTTTTTTTTTTTTTTTTTTTTTTTTTGCATTGATGGAAGCCAGAGTCATCTGGAAATCTCAACTGGAAAAAAAAATGCTGTCAGACTGCCCTGCAAACTCTGTGGGGACATTTTCTTGGTTAATGAGTGATGTGGGCAAGACCACCCCTGGGAAGGTGCTTCTGGGTTGTATGAAAAAAAGCAAACTGCATTTTAGTTCCTGCTTTGAGAGCTCCTACCCTGCCTTTTCTCAGCGATGGATTGTGACCCATCACAAGATGAAAGAAACCCGCTTCTCCCCACGTTGTTTTGATCCGTGGTGCTCACCACAGCAGTAGAGGGCAAACTAGGACACCTGCGCTAGATGAAAGACCTGCCAAATGTTTTCAGGACAGGCCCCGGTGCATTCTGGATCCTGATAGCTTTGTCACTGTTATCAAAATTTATTCCTGGGACTAGAAACACAGTTCACTGTTCAAGAGCAATGGATGGATTCCCAGCATCCACATTGTAAGCCTGTGTCTGCTCCACCGCAGGGCAGGCCGCTTGGGGAGGCATAATGTGGGGAGTTTGACTGGGCTTATCCCATACCTCCTCTGGGGTGGGTGCTGGGCTGTAGGGATAAGCCTAGACACTGCTCCTAGGGTGGGAAAGTGAAGTTCTCAGATTTGGAAGCTCATTCCAGGGTCCCAGGCCTGTGACAAGGTTGGAGTTGCGGAGTTCTCAGACTCTTGGAAATCCTGGTGGGTCTGGGAGTTGTGGAAGAGCAGAGGGAGCCTGCAGGCTGGGAACTGCATCCAGCCTGGGGAGGGGGAAGGGAGAGAGAAGATGGGGTACGGGGAAGGGGAGCTCCAGCTAGACTTATGGGGATGATTGTCCTTTCTTGGTGAAGGCAGTCTTTGTGGCTGGGAGCACAGACAGGCCTTCTTTCAGGCTCCCTACAGCCTACCTTGATGAAGAGACACCCCAGGGCTCTAAACAGTTTATTGCCGTGGCAGAAGATGGATGCATAAAACCGTACCCCACTTCTCAGGGTGGAGTGTCTGGGAAGGGAAGCTTATTGGCTAAGCCCTCTGGCTTCTAGGTACCTCATTAGCATGGAGAACTGTCTTGAGGCTACCTGACCATAGGATACATTCTTTTTATGTGGGGCGCAGATCAGGAATCTGGCAGGGAGCTGGCTGGGAGACCCCCAAGCCTCAGGTGTGTGCCCATCGAGTGTCGGGTCTCAACCTGCTCCACCTTACCAATCTTCATGGCATGGTTTTTCGTCCCACACCACATGGCGGCTCATGAGGTCTATAACTCCACCTCCAGCAGATCTGATGCCGCCTTCTGGTCTCCGTGCATAAATGTGGTGCACAGACAAAATTCTTATACATATAAATTTAAAACATTAATTTTTCAATATTTGCTTTTCCTCTCGTGAGATTTTGGGTTAATTTTGTAAAAAATCTAAAAATAATATTTTGGTGGCTGGGGTGGCTCAGCAACAACGTACTTTAAAAACTTGGGACTTGGCATGGTAGACAGGCTAGGTCAAAGGCGTCAGTACCAGGTGTATCAGGGTGCTACAGGAGACCCAACCAAGAGACAATGTTCTGAATGAGATGTAAGCAAGAGCTGGCATGGCCGCTGTCTGCGCTAAAGTGTGTGTGTTGGGTGGAGTAGTTATCCTAAGAAGATTGAGCTAGAGGTAAGAAAGATTTATTTCCATATGGAGTTGGGGTAGGGTATGGGATGTCCCCACCTCACAGCTGTTGGGATGGTCTGAGGATGTAGAGAAAGTGTGTCTTTCGAATAGGCAGCTTGGCGGGTTGGGGGACATGGACCCCTTCCTCAGGGTTGTCCTCATGGGTGCCTCCACGGAGCCCATCCCGGATGGCCTGCATGCGGTGTCGCTTTTCTAGGAGCCAGCGGCTTCCATCCCGGACCTCCGGCTGGGTCCTCCGCCTTGGCATTTTCATGATCCAGAAAGCCACCCGCCGAGGCTCTGGGTGTAAGCTGTCAGTCACCTTCTGCACAGGTACCAGGGTCTCTTTTGCCTCCACATTGGGTACCTGGGAATGAGGCACAGGAAGATTCTCAGATGCCACGCAGCACATCCAAGGTGTTTGGCCTCCACTAGGCCATCTCAACCTACATCTCTGCCCACTTGGTGCTTCTGGGTTAAAAACAAAACAAAACAAAACAAACAAACAAAAAAACAAAAACCCTTTTTGGGCAGACAGTTCTGTTTTCGGTCTGACCTGCTGCATTCTTGTGCAGTAAATTTGTTATCTATTTATTTATTTTAAGATCCGCTTATTTTTTATGTGCGTTGGTGTTTTGCCTGCATGTCTGTCCTTGTGAGGGTGCCAGATCTCTGGAACTGGAGTTACAGACAATTGTGGGTTGCCATGTGGTTGCTGGGAATTGAACCTGGATCCTTTGGAAGAGCAGCCAGTGCTAACTACTACATCTCTCTAGCACCCACATGTGGTGATTCTTAAACTTCCACGGTTGCCTCGGAGATTATTTCATCTTACGTTTATGTGGGTGTGCCTGAGTGTTGGGTGTGTGTACCATCTTCATGCATTATTAGTGTCTCTGCAGAGGACATTCTCAGAGCTCCCAACAGCCATGGCAAGTATCCCCCTGGCTCCAGTAGCTCCAGCTCTAGGGGAATCTGTTGCCCTCTTCTGGCCACTGTGTGCACCTGCACTCATAGGCTAACACAATTTTTAGAAATCAGAAAAAAAATTTTTTTTAAAGAGGGCTGGAGAGATGGCTCAGCAGTTGAGCACTGACTGCTCTTCCAAGGGTCCTGAGTTCAAATCCCAGCAACCACATGGTGGCTCACTACCATCTGTAATGAGATCTGATGCACTCTTCTGGTGAGTCTGAAGACAGCGACAGTGTACTACTACTCTTATATACAATAAATAAATCTTTTTAAAAAAATGAAGGAAGCATTCATTGGGCAGTGGTGGCACAGGCCTTTATTCTAAGCACTTGGGAGGCAGAGGCAGGAGGATCTCTGTGAGTTTGAGGCCAGCCAGTGTCTTGAAAAAACAAAACAACAAAATTAAAGAAAAACAAATGATGTATTTGGTGTGTTGGTTCACATTTAGAACCCCCGAATTTGGGAGGTGGCAGCAGAAGTATTGGGTCACCCCAAATCAAAAAAGCCTCAAGTTATGTCAGGCATGGTGGCACAGGCCTGTAAACCCAGCACTCAGGAGGCAGAGGCAGGCAGATCTCAGAGTTGGAGGCCAGCCTGGTCTACAAGTTCTAGGACAGCCAGGGCTACACAGATAGATACATAGATCCTGTCTCAAACAACCAAAGCCCAAACCAAAACACCCAAACTAAAATAAAGCAAAACAAAAAACATGGTGTGTCACCGTTCCTGTCTGCCTACGCCAAAGTCCTGTTTTGAAGTTACTCTGACCTCAGTTGGGCCTGATGGTTCAGGCCTGTTTTCCCAGCAACCTGTAGGTTGAGAATTCGGAGCTAGTTAAGGCCACAGAGTGAGACCCTGTCTCAAAAAGGGTGTCCAACTATGAGACCTTGAGTCCAGTCTCCAGCATTCACTTAGCGCCCAGGAGCTACAGCACATGCCTCTAATTGCTACTGGAGGACCCTGGGGGTTTGCTGGCCAGCCAGATTAACTGAAGATAAACTTCAGATACAGTTCGAAACCCTGGCTCAAAAAATAAGGCCTGTGGACCTTCACACAGGAGGCAGAGTCAGGGAGTTGGAGATCTCTGTGAGTTCAAGGTCAGCCAGGACTGTAGGAGTGAAGAGTTAATCCACAGGAGGCTTGAGGAAGACAGTATCTACTTGGCCATTCCCATGTGTGTACATGGGCAGACACACAAACCCAAAACAACATCAAAACAAACAAAACCCCGTTGAGATGTGACCGGCACTTCTGGGATTGTGGGAGTCTTTGAATGCTAAGGTTTACAGAGGTGTTGGCAGACCCTACAACTTTCTGGAATAACCAAAATGCTTTCTGAAGTTTACAAGTAGACTGTTTATTTGTTTTGACACAGGGTCCTGATATGCAGCCCCGAACGGCCTGGTGCTTGCTTTGATCAGGTTGGTCTTCGACTCACAGAGATCCTCTTGCCTTTTGCCTAAAATCGTGGCAACCCTCCTGCCTCAGCTTTTTAAGTACCAGATCACCTGCATTCACAACCATACCTATGGGCCTATCCCTTTTTGACACATCACACTGGGCCACAGAAATTTCAAGGATCTTCCATGGATGGATGGAGTGTGTACTGGCTAACTTTAAACGCCAACTCACCACAACTTAGAATCACCCGAGAAAAGAGAGTCTGAATGCGGTTATTAACTAGATGGAGACTGTTATGATGATGTAGGATGATCCAGCCCATTGTGGGCAGAACCATTCCCTAGGTCCTGTACCTAAGACAGGACAAAACTAGCAAATCATTTTGTTTTCTTTTCTCTGTTTGCTCTTGAGAGTAGAAATGATGTCAGTAGTTTCCCTAAGCGACGGCTGTAAACCAGATAAACCCTTTCCTTCCCTACATGCTTCTGGCTAAAGTATTTCATTACAGCCACAGAGAGGAAACTGGAACAGTATGGGGCAGTGGACTTCCTCAGCTATAGGGGAAAAAAGTGCGGATTCCTGAACACCTGTGGGCAAAGGAGGTCCTTACCTTCCAGTCACCTTCCAGGTTCCCTTCTGGCTCAATAGCGGCCACCACCTTCTCAGAGATGAGCACCTCTCCTGTCTGGTTGTCAGTCATCTGTGAGGGTTGCACAAGACAGTCAGAACGAACCCGCTTTCCTCCACCACCTTCCCCTCTCCTGTCGGGTAAAACAGCTTGATGGGCAGTGGGGAGAGCTCAGGAAGGACTGCCCCGTGGAGGCACCTTGTCTATCTGGAGGTGGCTGGAGAGGGTACGGTTCCCCATCCTGTGCTCCTGGTTCTCTTCCTGATGGAAGTTCTTAGGAAGGTCTCGGAAGTCCATGGGGGAGGAAAAGAAGTTGTCCAGGTCTTGTAGCAGGTCATTCTAGGGCCAGAGGGGAGTGGTGGGCACCTGCTGTCCTTCCATGGTGCCCTCCGATCTTGTCCTCAGCCCTGCGGTCCCCAGAGCCTCTAGCCACCCATCTCAGTCTTTCTGTCCCAGTGCCTTGCTGTTCCGGCTCCTCGCCTGTCCTGACTATCAATCACGTCTCCTCCCATCACCTCTCACTCCACACATTCGAGCCCTGCACCCCTTAACCACACACTCAGCCTCCTGGCTTGGGGGGGCCTCTACCTCTGAGCCACACCCTCAGCCACTATAACCCCAGCCCTCTTTTTGATGTATCTTGACTGGGTCTCACTCTGTAGCTCTGCCTGACCTGGAACTTGATACGCAGAGCAAGTTGGCCTCAAATTCAGACACCGCCCCGACTCCACTCTGCCAAGTGCGTGGGTTCCAGACCTGCCCCTTCTTCCTATTTGTGTTCTCACGACCCCTGTCTGTCTCTTCAACCCACCACCTTATTTATATTCCTCTTTTGCTTCCACACAAAGTCTCATGTATTACTGGCTGGCCTCAGATGTCCTGCATCGGGGAAGGTGGCTTTGGACTCCCATTCCTCTGGCCTCCACCTCCTGAGTGCTGTGTAATTACTGCAGGGCATCAAGTTCAGGGCTCTGTACATGCTAGACAACCGCTCTCCCATCCAAGACGCATCTCCAACTCTCTCTGCTCTGTTTGCTCCTTTTCTGATCTGTCATCTGCCTGGTCTGGTCCAACTCTCTGCCCCATCACTCACTTTTAGGAACAGTCGACTAACGCTTTGTAGAAGACTCTGAAGGCCCAGAAACCCGGAGGAGCTCTGCTGAGAGTCCACATCGTGGATCGGGACAGCAGAGGAGGACATGAAGGCCGAGGGGAGCAACAGCAGCAGGACCCCCAGTCGACACATTGCAGATTGGTGGGAGGCTGTGACAAGGGCAGTTTCAGATTCCACAATCACCCCGTGGGTGGCCTCTTCCCAGGCTCCGCCCTCGGTGAGGGCCCCGCCCCGCCCCCTGCCCCTCATCCCTTGGATTCTGTAGGCATTCTCTCCATTTCAGGCGCCCCTTGTCCGGCTTTGGCCTCACTCAGATCGGGTTCCTCACCTTCGCCTACATTCGCACCTTCTCCTGGACTGCAGCTCGGCCACCTAGCTCCGGACACCGCCGGATACGGACAGTTAATATCCAGTTCTGGTCTCGAGCCTGGGCAAATTACTGGAACACTGGGGCGTTAGTTGGGTGCCACCGCTCCGCGAGACTGGCCACGCCCTAATTGTCTCACCACGCCCACCACCCGTGGTCACCTAGAATCCTCACTACTCCACCACCACGTCTCTGGCACATCCACATCTGTATTGTCCATTAGCCACACCCCTTAGGTCAGACCCCCTCATGGACGACCACGCCCACACCTGGTGACCTTACTCATGAACCAGGCATTTATTTTACCTCATGCCTGAGAGCCACTCTTTTCAGCAACAATGTCCTTTAAGACAGATTTTCCTCCGTGGCCATGATTCATCAAGGAGACACGCCCTCTTTTTCCTGGCCACGTCTCCACCCGCTGACCTATCTAAATTCTCCCATGCCCATGCTCCACCCAGGTCACGCCTCTATATTCCAGAACTCGGACCCCTGTTCACCCCACATCTGGCTCTAAGGTCATTCATTTAATTTTATTTATTCAGAATGCTGGCACACAAGAGTGTCATGGCGCAGATGTGGAGGTCAGTGGGCAATTTTCAAGAGTTGGTTGTCGCGGGCTACCCTGTGGGTCCCCAGGATCAATCTTGGCTGCGCGTGCCTTTAGCACTCTACCCCGTGGTCTACCCTCGTTTATTGATTCTCCGAGCATTACTGTAGATGTTTCTCATTTTCCGGCTGATTACATTTAAAAAGCCCAGCTACCTCTCGAAAAAAAAAAAAAAAAAAAAAAAAAAAAACCCTAATTACAGTCCTGTGTTGTATTTTCCAAGAAATCCCAAATCCAAGCTTCCCTTTCTTGCAGGCTCACAAAACCATATGTCGGCCACTCATGCCTTTGAGTTTGAAAACAGCCGGCGTTTCTCTCTTCTCTTTTCCCCAATTATTGCTTTTTAAATTTAGAAGTAGGGTCTTCTGCATCCTAGACTGGCCTTGAACTATGCTGAAGAATAAGACCTTGAGTGTATGTGTGTGGTGTGTGTGTTTGTGTGTGCAGCAAGCAGGTACAGAGGTAACATGGCAACTTGGCCCCGTTTTCTTGCTTGCTTCTTTTTTTTTTTGGACTGGCCTTGAACTCAGTGATCTGCCTGCCTCTGCTTCCTGAACGCTGACATTAAAGGCCTGTGTCACCATTACTTGGCTGGCTGTTTGGGGGCTTTTGTTTGTCTGTTTTCTCAAAGAATGTTTGTATTTTAGTGTGCGGGTTAATTTTTGGTTTTGGTTGTTGTTGCTGCTGTTTCTTCTTGTTGTTAACTTGACAGCGGCCAAAGTCATTCTGGGAAGTGGGAACTTTAATTTAGAAAATATCCCTATCAGACTGGCCTATAGGAAGTCTGCAGTGCCTTTGACCTGCCCAGCATGAAGCCTACTGGGCTGGATTCCCAGTGTTTCTGAAGGTCCACGGAAATGGTACCTGTCCCTGGATAGAGACAGAGCCTAGGGCAGAGTCTTGACTAATGATTGATGGATGATTGATGTTGGCAGACCCAGCTCACTGTGGACGGTTTCACCCCTGGGCCAACATCCCTGGGAAGGATAAGGCTGAGCAAGAAATGGAGAGCAGGTTACTGAGCAGTTCTTCTCCAAGGTCTGTTTTAGACCCAGCCTCCAGGTTCTCTCTCTCTCTCTCTCTCTCTCTCTCTCCTCTCTCGGAGTTTCTGCTCCGTCCAGGTTAACGTCAACTCTGTTAGGGCTGGGAATATAAATCAGGGGTACCACTCTTACTCAGACCCTCAGTTTTAAAAGAACAAGACCCAGGACCCTAACTCCCTGCCCTCAGGCACCTGGGCCCTCTCTCTATCCTGAGACAAGTGCTGCTTGTAGCCACTAGTACCTAAGCAATTGTGGAGTCTGCACTTCTGTGGAGCTTCTGAAACGCTGGGGGTCCAGCCCAAAGGCTTCACTCTGGCTAGGTCACAAGGAAGCTATGTTCTCATCAGAAGCAAACCAACCCACCCCAGCACCTTACTCATCAAACAGAAACTGGTTGGACCACAGACAGCCTTCTGCCTAGCTCTTGTGAAGTTCTGGGTTCTGACCTTCCTTTTTACATACACACACACACACACACACACACTGTCTTAATCAAGGTTTCTATTCTTGCACAAACATCATGACCAAGAAGCAAGTTGGGGAAGAAAGGGTTTATTCAGCTTACACTTGCACATTGCTGTTCATCACCAGAGGAAGTCAGGACTGGAACCCAAGCAGGTCAGGAAGCAGGAGCTGATGCAGAGGCCATGGAGGGATGTTACTTACTGGCTTGCTTCCCCTGGCTTGCTCAGCCTGCTTTCTTATAGAACCCAGGTCTACCAGCCCAGGAATGGCACCAACCACAATGGACTGGGCCTGCCCCCTTGATCACTAGTTACACACATACGTTCATATACGTGGCTGGAGAGATGGCTTAGTGATTTACAACTGGCTGCTCTTCCGGTGGATCTGAATTTGATTTACAGCACCCACATGGTTGACCACAACCATCTGTAACTTTAGTTCCAGGGGATCCAGTGCCCTCTTCTGGCCTCTGTAAGTATTAGACATACATGAAGGCAAAACATACAGAAAAATTTAAATGTCTAAAACCAGAGTATCATAAAAACACATAAAATTGGTAAAGGTTATTTTGTTTCTGTCAATCCCACATCCTCAGCAAACACATAGGGGTGACCCAAGTCACATCCCCTCGTTCATGTAGGAGTCCACTGCCCTCAACTCCCAGTACCTTCTCCCTCAGACCCAGGGTCCAGATCCCAGCCTCCTCCGCCAAAGTCATGAATCCAGGCCCCCCATAAGCACCTTCTCTTCTAGGGACCCCAGCATGAACTCCTCTCTCCCAAAGCCAGCAAGCACCTCGCCCCGAGTGTCTCCGTGAGATTCCGAGCCTACCGCCGGGCCCGCCCCCCCGGGTCCCTCCCACTTTTCCCAAACAAAGCTCCCGGCAACTTTCTCCGGGTCTCGCCCCGCCCGCCCGCGGCTCCCCTGCCCAGGCCGGGAGGTAGGAAGGCGCCGGCGGGAATCGGGCTCCTGCTTGGGGTTTGTGAGTCGGGGTGGGAAGTTTCCGCGCGATGAGGTGAGGCGCGTGTTCCTGAGATCGCGTGGGAATTGCCCTCTGCCCCCGGGCCGGGGTTTGCGCCGGGGGCGCGGCCGAAGTGTGGAGCTGGAACTTTCTCCGGAGTTAGGGGGTCTGGGGATGGTTTGCGGCTGGGGGAAGCGCGCGGGGTGACCGGGGGCTGCGGACGCAGGAGCGAAGGGGCGGCTGCGGGTCTTCTGTTAGTTCGAGCGCGCCTCCCGGGCCATCCTTCCTGCAAGTGTCCGCCCTGTGGGCATGTGGCCCCTCACGGAGCAGGGCAGGCGCGGGAGTGGCAGAGGAAGAGCGGTGGGGACCCTAGGACCTTAGTCCATTGGTCTTTGGGAGATTGGGGACTGGGGCAGGAGATTAGAGATGTCCGTCTGTCTTGCCCGGCTTGTCTGTCTCTTTGTCTGGCCACATGGGAGTGGGCTGGGCTGGGCTGGGATTTCGGCCTACGGGGGTCCTGAACGTCGCCGCCACACTGGGCAGGGCTTGGGAATCTTTGTTCGCCTAACCTCTTACCAGGTCAAGTGTCCAAACTTGGAGGGATGGGACTCAAAACTTTGGGGTCCTGGAAAGTTCTGGATAACATAAAACCTCCAGGGAGGAGGTATCGGACTGTATGGGGAAAGTTTTCCCTGTTCTTGGCCTCCGGAAAGTCGATGGGAACTTGGGTTGGAGCCGAGCCCAGGGGGTGGGGCGGGGCCGGGGAGGCTTCTCGCATGCTGGCCCCGCCCCCAGCAGGGGTTGTGGGGAACTGGGGGAGGGGATGCCTGGGCTCTTTGTTCTGTCCTCCAGATGGCTGGGCTGCTGAGTCCCAAGGCCTGAAGTTTGATGGGCGCCCCAACCCCGCCCCCACCTGGTTACTTTCTGGTCTCGGCCCTGACTATACCCCCTTTTGCTGTGTGGATTTGGGTTTCTGTCCCTGACTCTCGCTGTCCCCTTCTCTCTGGGTGTTGGTCTTGGACTGAACCTCTGCTTTTCCAGCAGCTGCTGCTCCTTTTCTCGTAGCACCTGTTTGTAGTGGGACAGGAGGGTCTCATTCCTGGCAATTAACCAGATTCTGGTCATCCCTGAAATTGGTGCTCCAAACACAGCCTCAGGCACTACTCCTGAGTGTGGTCAGGTGATTTCAACCCGGTGCAATCCCAATGCAAGTTCCTCAGGGCAAGAACAGCCTCCCAGACCCAAGGTTTATATTCCTCGAAGACCCAGGAGTTCAGGTCCCAGCCTCCTCCAAACTCGAGGTCCAGGCCTGTCTTCCTTTCAGTCAGGATTGTGCTCTTGCAATACCAAATGTAGCTGCTGATCTTTGTCTCTGTAGGCCCAGATGGGGGATCCCCGGACTGGGGCCCCCCTGGATGATGGCGGGGGCTGGACAGGTAGTGAGGAAGGCAGCGAGGAGGGCACCGGAGGCAGTGAGGGCGTTGGAGGTGACGGGAGCCCTGATGCAGAAGGTGTGTGGAGCCCTGACATCGAGCAAAGTTTTCAGGAGGCCCTGGCCATCTACCCTCCTTGTGGCCGTCGAAAGATCATCCTGTCAGATGAGGGCAAGATGTATGGTGAGTCCCCTGTGAAGAGTCACACTAACCAATGTGTTCAGGCTAGCTGACTGGTGGCACACACCTTAAGAGGTCAAGGTCAGAAAAAGAGTTCAAGGTCATTCTCACCTACACACTGACCTATGTAAGACCTTGTCTCAAAATAATAATGAATCCGAGGCCAGCCTGGTCTACATCGAGGGAGTTTAGCCAGGGCTACGTAGAGAGACCCTGTCTCCAAAAAGCCAAAAATAAATAAAACAAAAATAAATGAATAAATATGAAAATAGAATACAAAACGAAGAAGAGGGATTGTATCTTTCCCATGACTTGGGCTTGAGCACTTTTCCTGCCTGGATGAGGCAGGAAGTGACTTGTCAGTGGCCACATAGCTAGTATGTGGCTGAGCCTGGCTTTAGTTTGATGGGGATCATTGGCCTCCTGACCTTATCCCTCATCCCTGTCTTCTCCGGCTGGACGTTCTGCTGAGAATCTCTCTCTCTCTCTATTTTGATTCCTCCAGGCCGGAACGAACTCATTGCCCGTTACATCAAGCTGAGGACAGGGAAGACGAGGACTCGAAAGCAGGTCTCGGGACTGACACTTTGGGGCTTTGGTCTGGGGCTGGGCATTTCCTGAGGGCTTTCTTCATGTGGGCTGGTTCAGGTTCAAGGTAGATGTGGTTCATGTGGTTAAAAAAAGAGAGAAAAGACTTGTGAGTGAGTGTGGGAGGTATCTATTCACACGTGTGTGCACCAGCGTGTGGAGGCCAGTGGAAGACCTCAGCAGCTGCCCACTTCTTTGAGACTTTGAGACTGGGTGTCCAGCACCTATCTGTGTCCCCCTAGTGCTGGGATTTAGTTCACGTAGACTGATTGAAACTCCTCATGCAGGTCGGGTAAGCTTTACTGACTGAACTGACTTTCTGGCCTTGGTTCATGTGGTTCTAAGTTGTGGGCATGCTGGATATTTCTGGAAAATGTTTATATTATGTGCCTGTGAAATGGCTTGGTGGGTAAAAGGTGCTAAGCCTTAGCTCAATTTCTGGGACCCATGTGGTGGGAGAACCAGCCCTCCAACTTTTCCTCTGACTTCTACATACATAAAATATATCACAAAAAAATGTAAGCACTTAAAAAAAATTATCGTGTGTGTGTGTGTGTGTATGTGGCCTTGTGCCATGGTGTATATGTAGAAATCAGAAGGCAACAGTCAGGAGTTGGTTTTCTCCTTTTACTACGTAGGTCTCAGGGATGGAGCCTTGGACATTAGGCTTGGTGCCACATCCTTTTACTGCTGAGCCATCTTGTCAGTCCTGATATTTTTGTAGGAGGTTTATTACAAAGAGGGGCCTGGAGGATCAGCTGTAGGCTGTACTTACATTCCTTTAGACAGCCTTAGTCTCAGACCGTGTTACCTGTGGAAGAGCATCATGGGTAGCCGCAGGGAGGAAGGGAGGCTAGCGGATAAAGGACGCCCAAACCTGCTTCTCATCCCTCCAGGTCTCTAGTCACATTCAGGTTTTGGCTCGAAGGAAATCGAGAGAAATTCAGTCCAAGCTGAAGGTAAGGGTATAAAGGCAGGTGGGCAGGCATGGAGGAGGGAGGCTGAGTGGGGATGCTTAGAGGGAGGGATGGGGTAAGAGAGACAGAGACCCAGGCAGAGACAGACAGACAGACTCAGAGAGATGGGGAGGGCAGAGAGAGAGAGAGAGAAACAGACAGATTAACAGATGGAGAAGAGGACAGCAAAGCAGAGAGAAAGACACATTCACGGGAGGTGGGACCAGACAGAAACCCAGAGTCAGTAAAACACACAGACACACACATAGACACACACACACACACACACACACACTCCCCATGAAGGAAAGGGGAGGACAGAGATCCAGAGAGAGAGAAAGAGAGAGGTCAGTGGGAGCAGCCTGCCTGGGCCTGCTCATCAAGCAGAGGGTTGTGTGGCTCCTATAGCAGACAGGTTACTTCTTTGCCCCCGCTACCATCCTTCCCTCCCTCTGTCCCTGCTGGTCTCATGTCTTTCTTGTCCCTTATTGCCTCCCCGGCCACCGCTTTCCTGTGACAGAGCATGTCATCGGTTCTCTTCTCTATCCCGAATCCCCTGCGCCCTTACGCCTGATCACCGTGTGGGATTTCTTTCCCTTTAGCCTCAGGGATGAAGACTTTCTGTTCTGTCTGGAAATGCCCCCCCCCCCCTTTTTTTTTTGTAGGCCTGAAACCATTAAGTTCTGATCTTTTCCGTCCTTTCTCAGTCTTTTTCTGTGTTCTGTCTGGAGTAAAAACACCCCCTTCCTGTTCCCAGGAGGCTCTGGAAAGTCTCACTTCCTGTAGCCTGGGTATCAGGAAACACTGTGTCCAGGCCTTTCTTGACTCAGAAAGTTGTTAGTATCTTACTGTGACGTGCAAACCTCTGAGGTGCCACCTGTTCCATGGGCAGCCCCTCCATTGTTGCCTCTCACCGCCTCAGGGTGGTCGTCTGGTCTCTCACCGCCTCAGGGTGGTCGTCTGGTGCTAAGGGAGATGTAGTGTAGCCTGCATTTGTTTTCTCTCTTCCCTTGGCACCTTCCCCAGCCCTGGGTCAGACTGTGAGTGTGGTAAGTCCCCTCGCCCATCTTCCCATGTCTGTACCTCACACACCGCCCTTCCAGAGGAGGCCCAGAGAGGCGGAATATTGGGTGGACAGCTGACCCCTCCCTGACCCTGTGAAGCAGCTGCCCGTTCCTTCATCTCTTACGCTAAGCCTGACATTATCCCGCCCTGGCTGTCTTAATCAGAACTTCCCACTAACCTGGACCTCAACCTTTCCTCAGGACCAGGTCTCCAAGGACAAGGCCTTCCAGACCATGGCCACCATGTCTTCGGCACAGCTCCTCTCTGCGCCTTCCCTCCAGGCCAAGCTGGGTCCTGCTGGCCCTCAGGTGGCCTGGGTTGGGGGTCTGTGGACATCTGGGATAGAAAGATGGGGCTGTAATGGCCGACGGGATGTCTGACCCTCATCTGCGTTTTTTTCTCTAGGCCACCGAGCTTTTCCAGTTCTGGTCAGGGAGCTCTGGGCCAACGTGGAATGTCCCAGAGTGAGTACTTTGTCTCCCGTGGATTTTCCCCTTCCCTCCCTCCTACATTCATTTGGATATAGAGTCTGGAACCTTACCCTGTAGCTTTGAAGTCTAGTACGGAGCTTGGCTGCTTAGGGTCTTGGTGGGCGTGACCCTTTCTATGCTTAGGGCCCCCTTTACCTCATCTCTGAAGAGGCGAGCCGTGCACATAGGATAATGGCTCCTAAGTGTGAGCATCAGTCCCAGAGATTCATGGGAAGGTAGATGTAAGGCCCGGAGGCTACAAGAACGGCACATGGCTCCAAAGCATCAGGGGAAGGCAGTTGTTTGGCCAAGAACTCTTGGAAGGGATGAATGGGCCCTCAAAGGCTCACTTGGGAGGGATGTAGGGGACCCAGGGGGTCATGGGAAGGCAGTTTCAGAACTAGAGGCTCCTACAAGAGACAAAGGAAGCCATACGGTTTTGTGGGAAGACAGCCATGGATAGATGGTTCTGGAAGGGACAAGAAGGGCTCCGAATATAAAGGGGAGAAAGTTTTAAGGCTCCTTGGGGAGGGAGAGGGACTCCTCTAAGTATTTTGGGAAGGGAGGTTTAAGGCCCTAGGCTCAGGACAGATGGATTCCTAAGAGCCTTATGGAAAGACAATTATAGACCTAGAGGCTTCTGGGAAGAATGAGTGGGTCTCAGAGTGTCATGGGAGGTCAGATAGAGATCAAGAGACTCTTGGGAGGGTCTATGAATGCCCTCTTGCCTATAAAGGCTCATTTCCAGACCCCTAGGGTGTCTCTGGGGCTAAGAGTGGGGGAGGGGTCGTTTTATTCATTCACGCTTGGGAGGAAAAAAATGAGTCTCAGGGGTAACCTCAGGGGTAACCTCTGGCCACTGTGGGGGCACCAGATGTGTCATAGAAAAAGGGGCCTAGGTCTGGCCTAGCCAGGCTGCGTGAGGGCAGCGGTTGTGGAATCTACTCATCAGAAAGATCAGAATAAGTCCCCAGGGACCCAGGGGACTGCCGGTGTGTCCTGGCAAGCCCATAGGCAAATGGGGGGGACCAGTGCTGATTAAGCCATCACCTTCACCTTCAGAAGTACAAAATAGAAGTGTGTGTGGTATTGTGAGGAACCACTGTGGGTTTAATGGCGAGGGAGAAAGTTTTAGGGTTTTCTCTGAGATTGGTTGGGTTTAGCCAGGTGAAGGGTGGGGCTGGTGATGTTCTGGATAGATAAGCAGGAGTAATGCCCATAGGCAGGAAGCTGAGGTGAGCCTCTACTGTGGCAGGAGACCTGTCTTAACCAGCTGGGACTGCAGACATTTGTGTATTTATAAAGTGTGTGTGTGTAAACTCGAGTGTGCTTTCAACCACTGGGGTTCACCTCTTGCCTCAAGTATTTTGCCTTTGTTTTTATTTATCTGAGGCAGGCTCTCAGCTCTAAAGTCCAGACTAGACTCTCCTGCCTCAGCATCACAGAGATTCTGTGATGTTGAGTGTATGTCACTGGACCCACTAAGAGCTGTTGTAGAAGGCCAGGCGGGCCTTTCTGAGAAGCTGACATTGCAGTGGTAGCCAGAGAACATGCGTGGCATTGTGGGAAATTCACTGATGTACAAATTTGAGCGCAGAGAAGAGGAGGCCCTGACACTCCAATTGGAAGGTCTCTTTCTGTTCTGTGTCCGTCACCTCTGGACATCATCTTCTGAGCCGATCTAGGCCTCTGGAGTGTGTGTCTACAATTATTATTTGTGAGGAGTTAGTTAAATTAGAATTGTTTGGGACACACCTTTAGTCCTTGTTCTTGGGAGGCAGAGGCTGGTGGGTCTTTGTGAGTTCTGGGCTACCTAGTGAGACCCTGCTTAAAAAAAACAAAAGAATCAAATTTACATAAAAAGTTCTTTCCTCTGGCCTGTCAGCCCAGCTCCTGCTAAGTCACAACGTGACCTGTTTTGGCCAGTCCGGAGGTGGAACATTTCCATCACATAGAGCAGGTGTAGTGGCTAGTTCCTGTCATTCTAGCACCCTAGGGGCTGATGCTGGAGGAGTTTGAGTCCAGCCTGGGCTGCACAGCAAGATCCTACAGCAAAACGCAGGAACTGGTGGTGAAGCTCTCCTGCCTAGTCTTCTCAGTGGTGGTTGGGGGAGGGGCTGGGGTGTGGCTCAGTAGTAGAGCACCTGCCTAGAATCTACTGTAGGTGAATGTTGCCCTGTGGAGCCCATGCTTAGCATACTTGAAGCACTAGGTTTGATTCTAGTTTTGCCAAAACAACAACAGAAAGCCTTTCCCCAGTGGTTGGGTCCCACTGGGATTGGAGTCTAGGCTTTATGGCACCCTAGCTGTGTGGCTTTGGGCTGAGGTCGGCCAGCGTCAGGCCGCTGTACTCATACGGTTCCCTTTGTCCTGCAGCGTGAAGCCCTTCTCACAGGCGCCGTTCTCCGTGTCACTGACGCCCCCAGCCACTGACCTACCAGGTGAGACCTGTGACCCCTGACCCCCTTGACTCTCCTCTCGCTCCGTTCCTGACACCCGCAGGGATTCTTTCACCTTTTTTCCAGCTGTCCACACAGACTCTGCCAGCAGCGCAGAAATGATTCCTGGCGCCCTCGGGTTTATTACTTACTAATACCATGGCGAAGGCAAACCGTAGAAGAGTTCAGTTGGGATTCTAGAGGCTTACAGTTTACCCATTAGAGCTGAGTGGAGGCATGGAGGCAGAGCAGCTGAAGGTGCACATCTCTTCCTTCCTTTGTTCCTTCCTTTTCTTCCTTCCTTTGTTCCTTCTTTCCTTCCTTCCTTCCTTTCCTTCCTTTCCTTCCTTCCCTTCCTTTCCTTCCTTCCTTTCCTTCCTTCCTTCCTTTCCTTCCTTTCCTTCCTTTCCTTCCTTCCTTCCTTCCTTCTTTACTTCTTTCCTTTGTTCCTTCCTTCCTTTCCTTCCTTCCTTTGTTCTTTCCTTCCTTCCATCCTTACTTCCTTTGTTCCTTCTTTCCTTCCATCCTTCCTTCCTTCCTTCTTAGATTTTGTTTTTTTTTTTTGAGACTGAGTTTCTCTGTGTAACCCTGGCTAACTTGGAACTCGCTCTGTAGACCAGGCTGGGTTAGAACTCAGATTCTGAGCTAGAACACTTGCCTCTGCATCCCGGGAATAAAGGCGTGTGCCACTGCACCCACTCTGAGGGCTCACATCTTGAACCGTAAGCTTGAAGCTGAGAGTAGAAAGTGGATGTATTTCCTCCGGCGAGGCCGTCCCGCCTACATCTCCCCACACAGCACCTGAGAGAGAGCTCGTACAGCCATCACACTTGGATATTACAGTTCTTCAGTGACAAATATGCAAAAAGCAGAATATCCGAGAGGTAATGGCTTTAAGTGATTTCAGTTGGTGCAGGATCTAGAGTTGGGCTTGCCAGCTTTAGTCATCTCCAGCCTTGGCCTCTGCCTCAGGTTAACATGGCTGTTATAACGCCATTGGCCTCTTGCAAATGGGACTTGGTCAGGGGCAAAGCTCCCAAATTTTTGCCTTTTATATATGTAAGTACATAGCTGTTGTCTTCAGACACACCAGAAGAGGGCATCAGATCCCATTACAGATGGTTGTGAACCACCATGTGGTTGCCAGGATTTGAACTCAGGACCTCTGGAAGAGCTGGTCAGTGCTCTTAACCACTGAGCCATCTCTCCAGCACGGCAAGGGCTGTCTTATGGCCACCTTTAGCTGTATGGGAACCTGGAGGAAATGTTTAGTTTTTTGGTTTTTTTTTTTTTGTTTTTTGTTTTTTTTTTTTTTTTCTTTTAAAGATTTTATTTTATATGTATGAGTAATTTGCTTGCAAATATGTAAGTGTGCTGTGTGCGCCTGGCCAGAAGCCAGAGGAGTGTGTAGACCAGCCTTTCCATTCCTGGCCCTTATAGCTCAAAGAGAAGGTGGCCTAGAGAAAAATAGTGCCAGCCTAGCCCGTCATTTTGAAATTTTCTTTCTTCTCTTTCAAGGGTACGAGCCGCCCCAGGCCCTCTCACCCCTGCCCCCACCTGAGCCATCCCCCCCAGCCTGGCAGGCTCGGGCCCTGGGCACTGCACGCCTGCAGCTAGTAGAGTTCTCAGCGTTCGTGGAACCGCCAGATGCAGTTGACTCGGTGAGCGAAACCTGGGGCAGAAGATGGGTGATGGAGGGCAGAGAGGGAAGGGAGACAAGTTCGGAGCTGCTGCGTCCCCACAGGCAGCCACTAGGGGGCAGCACCTAGGTCCTCACCTACAGTGTGCCAGTCCCCACCAGTCAACTTGAGGTGTGTCTATCTGGTTTTTTGAGACCGTTTCTCACTGACCTTGAGTTTACATGGTAGTCCAGTAAGCCTCAGGGATACACCTGTCTGGTCCTCAAAACATCAAAATTACAGGTTCATCTCAGGGTTCTGGGAACCGAACATCTCATTCATTCATCTGACATAAGAGTCCTGCTGTTTGGCAGAATTTGCAGTAACACACGAGGGACCTGGGAAAGACCCGTAGTTCTACTTTTTTTCTGTTTTATTAATAGATTGTTACCCGGGTCTCTGTAGCTCAGGCTAGCTTTGAACTCTGAGTGACTTTTCAGCTTCGAGAGGGCTGGGATGACGAGTATGGTTCCGTGGTGTTTTCCATGTGAGTTTTCAGCAGAGATTCCAAGCAGGTGTTTGGCCCCAATGCTGGCCCTTTCCATTTTGTGGGTCTACCATTTTCTAGACTTCTAGAATCTTCTGGGTTCTCTGCCTCTGGCCAGGAGATGGGGGAAGAGAGAGGCCCCTGGGTGTCCAGTTGTTAAGGGTCTGGCTTGAATGAGGCAGCTCATAGGTCTGTTGGCCAATGGCCAGGTCTTAGTGTTGTACTCACAGCTAACTGAGAGGTCTGGGAAATGTAGATCCCTGCCTGTGGTGTTTCTGGGGCTGAATTAATGTCATTGTTCAGGTTCTCAAGGTTACTAAAAAGGTTGATCCTGTTGAGACTCAACTGGAAGTCTGGCATCTCAGCATCTGGTGGCTGAGGGAGTGCTGGTTTTAGTTCAGAAGTCAGTCTGAGGGGATTTTAGCTCAGCTAAGAGAAGAGTACAAGCCTAAAGCTCTGGGGTCCAGTCCCCGGGCTCTCAAAAACAATAACAAAACCAATGTGCACTATAATATTAAGTTCAAAGCCAGATACGGAATGTTCCCCCGTCTGAAAAACCGGAAAGAGCATGGTGGTGCACGTCTTTAATTAGTCCCAGCACTAGGGAGGCAGAGGCAGATGAAACTGAGTTCCAGTCCAGCCAGATGTGCAGAGCGTGACCCTGGTGACCAACAGCGTATGAGCGAACGGGACAGCAACAATAAAAACAAACCAGAAAGAAAATCGAACCTCTACAAAAAAAAAAAAGAAAAAGAAAAAGAAAAAACTCCCCTAGCAAAACCCCAAAAATCCCAACAAACACACAGAAAACAAAACTAAAAACCAAAACGAGAAAACCAACCTACACTCAAACAGAACGCCCACAACAAAGGTGAAGGGCCTCCCAGCTCACACGGAACGGAAGCCAAGCCCTCTCTGCTCCTCAAACTGCGCCCTCACTGCTCCTGCTGTGTCTGTTGCCCCTCCTGCCTCAGAGCCGTTGTACCTGCCTTTCCCACAGTCTGCTAAGTTCCTTCCCTGGGTCTGGCTGGACGTGTGCTAGTCAGTGGGTCTGCCGGGTGAGGTCCAGCCCACAGCCCCTCACCCTGTCCTGTCTCGGCAGTTCCGGAGGCACCTGTTTGTGCATATCAGTCAGCAGTGCCCCAGCCCAGGAGCCCCACCCCTGGAGAGCGTGGACGTGCGTCAGATCTACGACAAATTCCCTGAGAAAAAGGGCGGCCTCAGGGAGCTATATGACCGAGGGCCACCGCATGCCTTCTTCCTGGTCAAATTCTGGGTGAGTACTCCCGAGTAACGGTACCCGAGTAACGGTACCCTCAGCCGGGTCTGAGGGGGATCTCTCTTGGGTCTGCCTGAGCTACACTGGAAAACCAACAGCTATGTGGGAGAGTAGGGGGCGTGTCCCTGTCTGCTAGGGCCTGCTCTATGACAGAGTTGAGTGCACATCTTGGGGATGTGGAGGACAGTCTGTAACCAGCTGCGGCCAAGAGCACCTTCAGTCTTTCTCGGGGCCACCTGGTTTGGTGCCCAGCTGCATGACCGGTGCTAACGATGTCGGGGTGGTGGAAGTCCACCCAGGGTTTCAGTCAGTTTGCTCTCCCTGGGTGTCTGGTCCGCTTCCTGAGCCTTTATCAGGGTGCATGCCTGTGATCCCAGGGCTCAGGAGTCTGAGGCAGGAGAATCCAGAGTTCAGGGATAGCTCTCCTGACTTAGGGAGACCTTAGCTCAAACAAAACAAAACAAAAAAAAAGGGGCCTGGAGAGATGGTTCTGCGGTTAAGAGCTGCTCTTGCAGAGGACCCAGGTTCAATTCCCAGGACCACATAGCGGGTCACAGTGTCTTACTCTAGTCCAGAGGAACTCTTCTGGCCTCTGAGAACACTTTACATATGGAGCTCGCAGACAGACATGCAGGCAGAACACCCATGTGAAGACCAAAACAAACAAAATCCCCGAGCTTTCTGGGTGGAGGCATGAGATGGCTCTGAAGCAGCTGTTGGGGGCAGCTGTTGGGGGCAGCTGTTGAGCCCCTCTGCCTGTTCTGGAACTTGCTCTATGGACCAGGCTGGTCTTGAACTCCCCAGATTTGCATTCCTCTGCCTCCAAGTGCTGGGATTAAGGCTGTGCACCAACACACGTGGCCTTCCATCATGAGACAGATTCCCCCTCACGACGTAGCCTAGGCTGGTCTCTTCTTGCTTCAGCTTCCTGAGGGCTGGGGTTCTAGCGGTGAGCCACAGCCGCCACCGTGGCCACAGGCTAGGGATTTGCTTAAAGCCCGGGTGGTAGGTGGAGTCCTGGCCAAAGAGCTGCAGCTAGACAGAGATCAGTCTCCACTCCCAAGGCCACAGGCTTCGAGAAGCTTGTCCTGCCCGGCTGGCATTTTGACAAGTACAGCATTTCCGATGAATAGACCGCATTCTAGGAGGAGGTTTACCTTGCCGCTAACGGGCAGTCACCACATGCTTTCACAGCCGGTTGGGAGGAGGGAGGATATGAAACCCTAACCAATTGCTGGGGTAACATGTCTGCTAGTAACTAAGGCCCTTGGCAGGGCTAACATTTATCCCCCCCACCACCCATTTTCTTAGTCTTAAAACTCCCATCTCCTCTCTTATTTTTTCTTCTAATTTTGAGACACAGCCTCCCGCTGTATGTAGACCATGCTGGTCTCGAACTCTCAATCCTCCCGCATTGGCCTCTCAAGTGCCAGCACCATGAGTTATGCCTGGATAGAGCTAAGTTCTAGAGAGCTAGGGCTTCAGGCAAAACAGCTGGGTTCAATGGCTCCTAGAGAATGAGGGTCAGGCCTATTTTGGGGACCTTGGCTTCTCTAGTCCTCCTGGAACCATAGGCAGAGCTGGGTTCATGCTGACCCGAGGACTTTGGAAGCCGAGACAAGGTGTAGGCACGGGCAAGCGTGTGCAGCTCGGGAGCCAGGCTCTCGGTCGGAATTTGCTGTCTTTCTGCCGTTCACCTGTGCCTCCCCGTCTCCTCTCAGGCGGACCTGAACTGGGGCCCGAGTGCTGAGGAGTCAGGGAGCAGCGGAGGCGGCGGCTTCTATGGTGTGAGCAGCCAGTACGAGAGCCGGGAGCTCATGACGCTTACCTGCTCCTCCAAGGTCTGCTCCTTCGGCAAGCAAGTGGTGGAGAAGGTGGAGGTGAGGCCCAGGGGTAGGGTGCTGCGTGCATCAAGAGGAAGCAGTCGCAAGAACGAGAGGGTGTGTGAGGGTGAGGGTAGTTATATGCACTAGGAATTAAGACTTCAGGGGCTGGAGGGATGGCTCAGCGGTTAGGAGCACTGACTGCTCTTCCAGAGGTCCTGAGTTCAATTCCCAGCAACCACATGGTGGCTCACAACCATCTGTAATGAGATCTGGCGCCCTCTTCTGGTGAGTCTGAAGACAGCGACAGTGTGCTTACATATAATACATAAGTTTTTAAAGGAAGAAAAAAAAGACCTCAAAGGCTGAGGATGTAGTTCATGCTGTGGAGTGCTTACTCTGCACCATGTAAACCAAGCATCGAGAGTTTCTAGTCAGTCCTCAGCTACATAAGGAGTTGCAGGCTAGCCTGGACTACATGAGACCCTGTCTCAAACTAAACATCAACGAACAACTAAAAGTCACAGCTAGGGCTTATTTCAAGGGTTGAAAGGAATGGAGGTTTAATCTGCAAGACGGAAAAAAGGCTCTGGTACGTTAGGAGTTGTGGAATTAGGTAGTAGATGTTTTACTTGAGGGCCCATGAGTGCTTGAAGCCTCAAGCTCAGTGTGGTGAGGCTGTTGAGGGTGTTTGAAGGTTACTGGGGTTTCAGACGATGTCAGGGGAGAAGGAATGTTTGCAGGTTCAGAGGCCCAGGGGCTCTGATCATTAAAGTTGAGGGGCTTGGGGGAGCCTCTAGCTGAGTGATAGGGTGAAGCTGGCCGCGGTCTCTCAGCCACTGTGTTTCCCGTTCCCAGACGGAGCGGGCCCAGCTGGAGGACGGCCGCTTTGTGTACCGCCTGCTCCGCTCTCCCATGTGTGAGTACCTGGTTAACTTCCTGCACAAGCTTCGTCAGCTGCCCGAACGCTACATGATGAACAGTGTCCTGGAGAACTTCACCATCCTCCAGGTGACTCGTGGGGACAGGCAGCCCCTCAGCTCCCGGGGACTCCACAGCAGCCCAGGCTCTGCCAGGCAGGCGGGCAGTGGGGACCTCAAACATGAGACCCCCCCCACATCTAGAACGTGGTGGGGGTCGGGGGACTCAGCTGTCCTATGTGGAGAGCTCATCTTCCCTACCTCAGCAGAAGGGAGTTCCTTTGATTTGGGGGTTGTGCTAATAGGATTTGCTGATCCTTTGCCTGTGGCATGGTGGGGACCTTCCCCGCCCCCTCAGGGAATGTGATATGGGTTGGCCTCTTCCTGCCATCTCAGCTTAGGGGTGACCTCTTTGTCCAAGGAACCTGACCCGCAGGGCATCCTTTCCTTTTTACTTGGGTGCATAGCATGGCAGGTTTCTCCTTCTCAGTAACTATGGTGGGCGGGGCAGTCCCATGTCTTGTACCCCATCCCCTGCCCTCATCCCCCCACCCTACAGCGTAAGCCTGTTCTGGTAGGTGGTGACAAACAGGGACACTCAGGAACTGCTGCTCTGTACTGCCTACGTCTTCGAAGTCTCCACCAGTGAGCGCGGAGCCCAGCACCACATCTACCGACTGGTCAGGGACTGATGGAGCCCCACTGCTGGTGTTTTTTCAGAACAGCCCCTTCCTGGGAAGGACCCTTTTTGCTCTCCCTGTAAGAGAGATCTGGAGAGGGCCCCATGGTTTTTAAAAAAGGCCTGATCTCAGAAGTACGAGCAATGGGGGCTGGCTCCTATCAGAAGGGAACCCGAAGCTCGGTGATGGAGCTCGGTGAGCTGGGTTTGAGTTTAGATCCCCAACATGAGGACCTCACGGAGAACATCTGAAAGGACACACCACTGCTGAGCATCAGGGACTGAGGACAGGAGGACATGCCCACAGGTACAGCACAGAGGCCCCTCCTTCCTCTCCTGGAAACAGGAGCCAGGCTATGTGGGCCACGTTACTCACAGCCTGCACCCTTCCTGTTTTCCAGTTGTCTGCCTCTCCCCCACACCCCATCTCTGGGATCTGTAATGTCGCAAATCGGAGATAAATGTTTTTCCCAGCTTGGGGTAGAGAGAAGTGGGACCTGAAAAAAATTTTTTAATATAAGGAGATATTTATACACAGTGTTAGGGGATGTGATCTTATCTCAGCTAGGCAGTGGGGTGGGACTTCTTAATCTCCCACCGCCCCATTTAAGTGAGCTATGGACCAGCCTGCCACCTTCCTTTCCCCAAGAGTGATGGTTTATGTTTGAAGGAGGGAGAATAAAGCTATTTTTACCAAAAAAAAAAAACGAAGGGGATTTATTTGAGGTGTCATGTGGGAGGTGGCAGACAGATGGTGTGGGGAGGAGGGAGCAGGGAGGGGAAGGAAGTGGGGCCTGTGGGGGAAGTGAAGGCTGGTAGGGCAGGCATCTGGGTCCCCAAGGAATGAGGCCTCAGGCACAGGGCTCCAAGCCTGTGACCAACCAGGAAGGAAGCAGTTCCTGACTGCATGGAGGTGCGTAGGTGCCGACTGGTGGGTTGGGGCCTAGTGGTACCGAGCCACCCGGTCATAGATGTAATCCAGATTTCTACACAGGAATATGGAGAGCGTCATGAAGCCGAGCTGGGAAAAAAGGATATGGTTCAGGGTTGGAGAAGGGGTAGTACTGGGGGGGGGGGGCAAAGAATAGGCTTGCAGAAGAGCCGGGAATGACTGGCAGTGTTGACAGCAGAAAGCTCAGGAGCAGTCTGCAAAAGAAAGCTCAAGGCAAGCCTAAGGTCCTTTATTCTGGAGGCTCAGCAGCCTCTATATGTGCCTCGACATCCTCAGCACCCGTACTCTCGGTCTCAGGTAGCTCATCCTCTGTATCCCACAAGGGCCAAGGTCCCAGCGTCATAGGTAGTTTGCTTTGTGGAGCCTTGTCCCCCCATGTGGGGCAGGCATCCGCCATGCCCCAGTTGCCCCACGGGATGCTGCTACGTCCGCTGCAGCTGCTTAGCCCGCGCCTGCTGCTGCCGTCAGCGCTCAGCGCTGGCGTAAGGTTCGAACTGTCGGCGCGGGCTGTCGGCAGCGGCAGCGCGGGCTGTCGGCTGAGAGCTCGGCGTCGTAGCTGCAGACACAGCGCCATCCCGCTCACCTGCGGGAGAGGGGAGGAGGCAGCACCGCGCGCACAGCCAATCAGAGCTTTACAGAAGCCAGGCCTCCGCCCCATCCCACGCTATTGCAGTGATTACAACGCCTCCGCTAAGTGGGCGCGTTTCCTTGGCAATGGGAAACATCTACAATGGACGGGGACAGGGCCAAGTCACCTCAAGAAGACCGACTCCCAGACAGATTCCCACTATGGAGATGATATTGTTGTGCAGCCACTTCCGGAGGCTCTGTGCGCAGCCCTGGGGATGCAGAAGACGTGGAAAGGCGGCGTTGCTTCTGGAACTCATCCTCAAGCCAAAGGGCCCCTCGGATCCCTTCTTAGGTACCCAATGCCTAGATAACAATCCACGTCTCATCCAAGCTTTGCCCTAGGCCAGCGTTCCAGGCTCCGCCCTATTCAGACCACGCCCCTCGCCCTCAGAGGACTCCGCCCCTTTCGTAACTATAGCCCTGGCCAGCTCAAGTTCTGAGGGCACACTCTGCCCCTGAGTACGTCACGCCTACTTATGAGGGACTGCCCTTTAGGTCTCGGTCTTTTCTCCTGGCATCACCCTCCCAAGACCTGCCTCCTGACGCCACGCCACGCGTAGACCTGAACCACATCAGAGGTCCCCTGAACCCTCCTGAAGCCTGTGTGGGCCACACATCTCCGGGGATCCCGCCCCTTTTTTCTACCCTTGGTCTGACTTCCTGAGGCCACGCCTCTGAGTATAGGCGCACCCTCCAAACCCCGCCTACTCTTTTAGGATCCGGATGCTTAAAAGTCCCTCCCACCCGACGGTCCAGAGCTACCCGCTACTGCTAGTCCCACCTCACGGTATATATTGGCCTTTGCAGGGAGTGTACACTTGTCAGTGGTCTGTATCAGCTTCGGCCGGGGCCCCAGCCGGCTTAGCTGGGAGTAAAAGATCTTGTCATAGCTGGCAGAGTCATTGGTCGCCCTGGAGTCGTTGGTCGCCGTGGAGTTGTAGCAGGAGCAGGGTACGAGGGGCTCCTTAGACTTGTTCCCGTTCAGCATCTGGGCCTCGTTCCAGTCCCGCGGAGAATGCCAGCCGCAGCAGCGCAGCTGATGGGGAGGGGGACAGAGTCAGGGACCCGTTTCCACGGGTGTAGGTGTGCAGGGCAGGGATGAGGGGTGTGTAAGTGGCACTGGTTGGAGCTATGGTGGGGCTGGGGGACTAGAGGCGCGAGTCCCTAACATAGAAATTTGGGGACTGGGGTGAAGCAACCAACCCCAGGGTCTAGGATCTGGGGACATCGTTACATGAGGGCAGAAATGCTGCCATTTGGGGGGTGCTCAGGCAGTTTGGCAGGCGCGAGGGAAGAGGGATTAGTTGACCTGCAGCCCACAGGCAGGCAGAACCTCTTTTAAAAGCCCAAGGCAAAGATGTTAGAGCCCGAAGCCTAAGGAGTAGTAACAGAGGAGTTTTGAGACTGGGGATGTGAGCTCACACACCTGAAACTGTGCATAATCCCAGCTCTCTTCAGCTGTGGTGTCATCCGGATTCATGTGGTAGCTCTGGATGGTCCTCAACACCAACTCCTGCACCCTTCGCTCCAGCTGAGAGGGTGTAATGAGGCTGGGCCCAGTCACCCTGTCTGCCCCAACCACCTCCCACGGTGTTCACCCCAGGAGCATAACTTTGCCATTCTTAGGTTTCTTGCTGAATGCTTGGCAGTGATTCACTTCCTCAGAATCTCAGAAGTGTTTCTAAGGGCCCTTAGGTCCCCATTGCATCTTCTTTTTTAAATCGTTATTTACACATACATTTAAGATGACGTTCCTGTAGCTTACATTGGTCTGGCACTCCTGATCTTCCGCCTCTATCTTGAACGCTGGGATCACAAGTACCAAGTGTTGGGGGCTCGAACCCGCAAACACTCAGCCAGCTGAATAAATGCTTCCAAGCAGAAGTCAGTTTGAGTCTGCCTCTGCCCTCCCTCTCTCTCCAGTGTCTCTCTGTAACCTCAGCTGTCCTGGAATTTATTCTTAAGCTGGCCTCACAAAGATCTGCCTGCCTCTTCAGGGCACTGGAATGAAGGGGGTGTGCCATCACACATGACCCCTTCTTTTTAAATAAGATGTGGACTCCTTGGTCTCTTATGCTAATGAGATTCTCCACCTCAGTCTGTGAGTATAAAGCAAGCAATGCCAGCTTTCTCTTTCAGTCTCATGTCTCTGTGCCTCTGTGCGCTCTTCTGAGGCCCAGCTTCCTGGCTGACAGCAGTGCCTACCTGCCTTTCTCTCTCTGCCCCAGACCCTCCACCTCCAAGCCTGGGGTAATAATGTTAGGGAACTCACCCGGCCCCGCTGAGTGGAAATGAGAATCCCCAAGGTAATCTGTGTGGCGAACAGGAGCAACAGCATCCCAAAATACTGAGGAAAAGGTGGAGAGGGAGCTCAGCCTCTCGGGCCTTCCAGGGGCTGGCCCGAAACGGGGTTGGGAATGACACTCACCAGGCCCAGAAGACAACGCAGCTCCTTTAGAGCCCCCACACAGCCCAGGAGAGCCAGGGTCATGGTGAGAACACCAGAGACAGCCAGGACCTTGGACCAGGTCTGCAGTGGCACGAAGGACAAGCCTGAGGTAGTGAAAGTCAGTGAGGATGGGCTGGGAAACAGCAGCTCCACTCGGCCACCCAAGTAGGGCCCTGTCTCTTGGATCCATGTGTCTCTTATTCTGAATCTGTCTGGGTGGGCCACTGTTTCTGCTCCACACTGAGTTGTTCTTTTTCCCTCTGAGATTCTCCTCCTTCCTTCCCTTCTTTCTTTCCTTCCTTACTCTCTTTCTCTCTCCTTTTTTTCTCTTCCTTATTTCCTTTCTTTCTTTCTCTTTTCTTTCTTTCTTTCTTTCTTAATTTCTTTCTTTCTTTCTCTGAGAGATGGTTTCTCTGTGTAACAACAGCCTTGGCCTTCCTGGAACTCTTTGTAACAAAGTCCAGGCTGGCTTCCAACTCCCAGAGATCTGCCCGTCTCTGCCTCCCAAGTGTTGGAACTAAAGGTGTATGCCACCATGCCCATTTCTTAAACCTTTTGAGGACAAGGAAGTAAAAGATCAATCTCTTGGACTTTTCATTTTTTTCCTGAGATGGAGTCTCAGGTAACTCAGGCTGGCCTTGGACTCTTTGTAGCCAGGGCTGACCTGGAACTTCAGCTCTTCCCACCTCCACCTCCCCTGTGCTAGCATGACAAGTATGAGCCACCACACATGCCCTAGAATTGTTTGGAGGTTTGCAGAACACTGTTCAACTCAGTGGTGGATGTGGTCAGCCTGAGTTGCTATGGTTTTGATGCTCCCGCCTTAAGTGGTTTCCTTGTTATTATTACTCTATTTCTGCTCTTCTCCTTCCTGGCTGTAGGACACCCATCGAGAGACTTCCCTTCTCTGAACCTCAACAAGGGAGAGTCTCGAAGCCCCAGTCAAAAATGAGACACAGGAAGTATTTGAGAAATATCATCATTTCTGTTATTACTGTTTGTAACCACGACCTCATTTTGCTGTGGTTGTTTTGGAGGCAGGACCTCATTATCCAGCCTGGGCTCCAACCCACAGTTTAGGATGGCCTTGAACGCCTGACCTCCCACCTCCTGAGTTTTGGGATGATAGGTGGGCACCACTACATCTGGTTTACATTTTCTATTTGCCAGCGAAGACACAGGGTACTAGAAGCCCAGTGGCAGTGGCTGGTGGAGTGCCAGAGCTAGAGCCCAACCTGGCAAGAAGGTAACTTTTGAGAGCCTCCTTGGTGCAAGGGAGACACCGGGAGATGTCTTGGGGGGTGTTCTGGGTCTAAGTCCAGCCCAGCAAGACCCTCCCTTACTGCCCAGCCCCCCTCACCCACAAAGGACACGAAGCTGGTCTTGTCAATGAGGATCCAGGTGCCAAAGCAGAAAATCAGGCCTCCTAGTACCTAGGGGAAGAGAAGAGAATGAAGCCAGGGCAGATCCAAGGCCACTTTGGCCCTGGGGCCCCGGCTGGGTAGCCATGAGTAAACTCACAAAGAAGAAGAGGTTGAAAACGAAGAGGAAGTACTTGATGAGACTGAGGCAACTCTCTTGGGCGGACATCTTCGCCTGGATGGGGAGCGACCCACGCGAGGAACCCAGACAGAAGAGGTGGTGGGCACAGGGGGAAGAGAAAATGGGCAGAGAAAGACTGGAGACTGAGAGGCGTGTAGGAAGAGGGCCCAGAAAGAGGAAGTTCCGGCTGGGGGTGGAGCTCCACCCAGCCCTGTTCATTTAGTGACTGTCAGCAGGGGCCCTCCCTATCTTTTTCATGGGTCCCACAGGGTGCACAGCAGTACCTGAGGGTCCTTGGAATGTGTGGGTACCAGGGACACAATGGGGGGTTCCTCGCAGGTGGCCATGGCTCAGGCGGAGCGCACAGGGGCTCCTGATGGACTTTCGCTCACTTGGGTCCTGGGACCTTAAGGCTCTCTCTGCAGAGGCCAACCTCACAGACACTCTGACCTCACTGACTACTGGCTCCGCCCCCTGCATCCTGTGGTCCTCTGCTTAGCACCCTTGAGCCAGTGTGCTCTGTCTCTCTTTCTCTGGGTCTCTCTCTCTCTCCCCTCCCACGTCTCCTAAACCAGGTGCTCCAGTGTGTTTGGGGGCCAGGGTCGGACCCCTGGGGAAGTGAAAGTGCTACAGAGGAGGTGTGACAGTCCCAGGGGTGAGGAGGGCAGCTAGGCAGTGCCTGAACATCCGGTGGAGGAAGTGAACCTCAGATGGCACTTCCTGCCTCGGGAGAAACCTGAGGGGAGGAGGCCTCAGAAGAGCCAGGCATTGGTAGTGGGGGTCATTTGAGTACACTTAACATCTCCAAAGTTTTCTATGATGTGCCCAGAAGTTCCTGACACTTGTCAAGTCCCCAGTTCCTCCTAGATTTCTAGTGTTGCAGGATGTTCCCTACCTACCCAAAGCCTGGCTGTCTGAGTTAGCAGCTGCCTTCTGAGACATGTCTCATCTATTTTCTTTCTGTATGTGTGTGTAGATGTATGTGTTCATGTGTGTGTGGGTGCCTTTGGAGACCAGAGGACAACGTCAGAAGCTGTACACTTAAAAAAATGTTAATGACGCGCGTGCATGTGTGTGTGTGAGTGTGTGAGTGTGTGCCACATTGTGCTTATAGAGGACAGAAGATAACTTTCTTTGTCACAGGTCGTGCACCAAGGTAGGTTTAGCCATCCCCAGTAAGCCAAGTAAAAAACCAAAATAATAGAGGAAAACAAATTAAACAAAAACAAAAGATTTACTCAATGTGGTCACATTGGGAAGGGGACAAAGTGATCCGGTGATCCTCTCCAATCCTTCGTTGGGATCCCGCGGTGAGACTGAGGAGTAATGGAGGGTAATGTCATGTCTGTCTATGTGCTTCACGATGTGGTCCTACCCACCGCTGACCCACCACCGTCTGGGCTTCAGTCTCAACAGGTAAGATGGTTAACGACCTCTTAGAACACTGTGAAATCGCATTCCGGGAAGATGTTACTCCTTGGTTGGCATCTTTTCTTTTTCCCAGCATGAGATTCCTAGGGTGAAATTCCCCTTTCTTTGGGGTTCGTTGTTCCAATAATCTGACAGATAGGTTGAGACACTTATCTTCCCTTCCTCCTTGTGGGATCTGGGATGGAACGCCATTTGGTGGCATGTCTGGGCGCCTGTCTCAAATGCCCGTTTTCAATTCTTATCGGCTGTCTTAAAATCCCTACCTGGCCTTTGTGGGGTGCGTGTTTATTTTGCTTCTGAAAGGGGAAGGACGGGGCTTCGGATCAATGGTATGAAATCCACACGGAATAAATGCGAAGAACAAGCCTTTCCACCATTTCTACCGGTGGCATTAAGAAAGCACATGAGTCACACTGGGTATTAGGCTCCACACAGCGGCAAAGGGACTGCTGCGCACGCGCAATCAGAAGCTGCGAGCATGCGTGCGCGTGGGAAGCGCCACTGAGACGCGAGCCATGGCGCACAGGCTCCGAGAAAGGCCGCGTGGGCCCACGACGTGGGAACTGCCTTCGAGGAGGCCGGAGGGCCTGGGGAGGTTGCTAGGCTTCCAAACCGAGGCCTCCAGGACCTTTTCACCCCAACAGCCGCTGGGTAGCTTAGCAAGGGTCTCGAGGCCCAGGCGGTAAGGCCATTATGCAGCCCCAGGCTCTCCACGGGACGCAAGCAGGGAGGGGGGATGTCACGAGGTCAGGGGTCACCGTGCTCCCCGGAAAACTGCCTCCTCGCCCCTCTGCTGCGCCTGCCTGAGGCAAGGCCTGAGAGTCAACCTCCCATAGCCCTTGAGGGCTGCTCTTTGGGGGTCAGGTGGCGGGAATTTCCAGCCCGGTAGGGACAGCCATTTCCTGTTTGGAGGAGTCAGGACACCAGCTTCCTCTCTTTTCTGAGGCCATAGTTCCAGGGAAGGAGGTCAAGTGAGTGGAGGGGACATTTCTGAGGAGGGTCCTAGGGACCCGTGACAGTCACAGGTCCAGTCCTTCGACGACAGGAGGTCGGAGGGTTCAGGAGTGGCCAGCCAGAGCTCAGCCCTGGAGCTGGGGCAGCTCAGTAGGGGAGCACTTGCCCAGCAGGGGCAAGGCCCAGGTCCAAGTACTGAACAGAGAAATGAGTAAACAAAACGAGGAATCAAATCCTGTGCTCAGTTCTGCCACTGAAAGTTCTGGGTGACCACATTTCCCAGAAAAAAAAAAACAAAAACAAAAAAAAAAAACGTCTTTTCAGTTCTGCTTGGTGTTCTTGAAAGGCAAATCGATCTCCTTTTCACACGACCTGCCTGTTGCTAAATTGTTACTATTTTCTGATAAACTACAGAGTCAGGGACAACACTCAACTGTGAAATTTGAGTTTTGGCCTTTTGTGTTTGGAGATGTATGTCATTTTTGCTATGGGCAAAATATCTAGTTGTAGTGAGATTTTGCGTGCCATGGGCAAACCTCTACTTTCTCAACATGCCTAACTTTTAAAAGTTATTGCGTATATCGTGTGCCTATGGGTCTGTGGCACATGTGCTCTGACACCTGTGGGGGTCAGAAGACAACTTGTGGGACTTAGTTCTCTCTCTTCTTCGTGTAGATTACAAGGATTAAACTTAAATCATCAGGGTTGGCATCAGGTGCATTTACCCACTGAGCCATCGTGTTGGCCTTAACTTGATAAGCTTTTGAGACAAGGTCTCAATAGCCCGGGCTGGCCTAGAGCCTGTTGTGTGGTCAGGGATAACAAAGGACTTTATTCAAGCCCTCTCATCTCTACTTCCCTAGTACTGCAGTTTCTGGCATAGGCCCCATACCTCCTCTAATGCAATATGGAAATGGGACCTAGGGCCCTGTGCATGCAGGGGCAGCACTCTAGTTAAGAGCACTGGCTGCTCTTCCAGAGGTCCTGAGTTCAATTCCCAGCAACCACATGGTGTCTCACAACCATCTGTAATGGGATCTGATGTCCTCTCAGCGCTTGGGAAGCAGAGGCAGGGGGATCTCCAAGTTTGAGGCCAGCCTAGTCGGCAGAGTGATATATCCTACAGAGGGCTCTGACGAATAAACAGTGTCTTGAAAAACAAGATCTGACATAATTTCACACTTAGAGTTGTAATTTGGGTATATAGTACTTCCTTCTTTTCTTGCCTTCTTTACCGTAACATTTAATATACATATACATATATGCACATATCTATCCCTGACAGGCCACAGCAAAATATGGAGGCCAGGGGACGATTCACAGGAGTCAGCTCTCTCCTTCCACTGTAGGACTGGTACCTTTGCCTACAGAGTCAGCCCATCAGCCCAGCTTTGTCATTTGCAACAGTTGTCACTTGTATAAACCAGTTGTCTTCCTCATGACTGCATCAGGCTGTTCATCTCTGGTGTGACGGTCTTTGTATGTCAGAAGAGCACAGCGTCACCGGATGCCTCCTATACCAGAGCTCAGTGTTCTAGCCTGAGGGTTAACTCGTGGTCTTACTGTCTAGCTTCTCTCTTTATAAAACTTTTGGCCACCTTGTCTTAGCAACTGTATGTTTCGGTGAATATTCAATATGATTCTGTTATTAAGATTAAATAAGAGAACGGCCCAGCAGTCGGAGCTGAACAGACTTTGTCACATGACTCGCAAGCCGCCCTCTCCTCTCAGTTCCCTTCCCCAGCCATTCACTCCACCTCCCCCGACGCCCCAGCGTGTTGTTTTTTCACTTTCCCTTGGCGTGTTGTTGCCAAGCCTTGCAAACACACATCCCAACTCTGTGTCGGGTTTTGTGCGTCCCGCTGCTACACCCTCTTTGAACTCAAGTCGCCACATCAAAGAACACACCAAAATACTCTTATCCGATTGGTATGATATAATTTGCCCACCTAGATAAGTCAAATGATCCTGTACCATTCCATCCCTTATAAAACATCCGTAACAACCTTATCCGTCTAGAGATGCGCCAAGAGAAGCATCCACATCTGCTTCCATGTTGCCTCCTCTTAAATCTCCAGCTTCTCCTCTTTTCCCTTTCCTTGACTTTTCCCCACCACCCTTCCTTCTCATCCAGTGATAGGCTCGACCGGCTATGTTGTAAAACGACACCATCCTACAACTGTAGATGATTTTATGTGTGTATGTGTATATCTGTGTGAGCGAGTGTGTGTAGGGCGCGAATGCGTGTGTGTGGGGGCCGGTGGATCGCCTCCTAAGTGCTTCCTCAGTCTTCCACCTGCCTCATGAGACAGGGTTTCCATTGGCATAGAGCTGGCCAGTTAGGTGGGGCTAGCTTCTGTCTCCCTCTTCCCAGTGCTGGGATTACATGCGTGCCACCATGGGCAGCCTTCACGTGCATCTGGGATTGGACTCACATCCTGGGCTTGTGCAGCAAATCCATCTCGGTAACTCCTGATGAGTCTGTTTTCTCCCCTCTTCATCTCTTTCACAGACCTTTCTTTTTTTTTCTTTTCAGTACACTCCTTGCCCTCTGTCCTGAGGAACATTTGAAGAGCCAACAAAGGTCAAAGTGTCAGGACCACAGCGGGCAATGCCAAAAGTGACCCCAGACATGAGGTGCTGGACCATCCTCCGGCTGGGAGGTTGTGGGGAGGGAGGAATCCAGAGGCTGCGAAGAAGAGCAAAATGGGCAGGTGGAGAGGGGTGAGGCCGCTGCTGTGTGAGACAGGAGCAAGTCCTGCTCCTCTGAGACCTTTCCCAGCTGACATGGAATGTTGACAGATGGAAGGTTTGTGAGGTAAAGCAGGGTTTCTAAGCCTTTCTCTGAGTGGCAGAAGCAGGAGCCTGCACTGCACAGTAAGTCCCTTCTCAAACAGCAAGCAAAAGCCAGCTGCCGAAGGAGCCAGACTGATACTGATATCCCCCCCCCTCTCCCTTCCTCCTTCCCTCCCTCCTCTCTCACAAACACACAAATACACACACACAAATACTCATACACTCCTATCTCTCCCTCCCTCCCTCTCTCTCACACACACTCCTCTCTCTCCCTCTCCTTCCCCCCCACATACTCACACAAATACACACAAACTCACCTCTCTCTCTCTTTCTCTCTCTCTTTCTCTTTCTTTCTCTCTCTCGCTCTCTCTTTCTCACACACACAAATACACACACAGACTCACAGCACATTCCTCTCTCCTCTCTCTCCTTGCCCTTCTTCCCCCCCCTGCTCCTTATCCTGCTTCTCTCTGTATCCCCAACTTGTGGCAATCCTCCTGCCTTAGCAATTTGACAACTGAGATTGGTAGTGGAAGCCTGTGAGCTCTGGAGGGCATCTATCTCTGTTTCCGTAAATTTCTAGTGTGGTTGCCACTTCCCTGCCTGTGAACTTTAGCTACCCAGACCTGTGTCCCCTGTGCTAAAACATCCTGAAGAAGTAAAAACGACGGGCTGGAGAGATGGCTCAGCGACTAAGAGCGCCAATTGTGCTTCCAGAGGTCCTGAGTTCAATTCCCAGCAACCACATGGTGGCTCACAACCATCTGTAATGGTGTAATGGGATCTGATGCCCTCTTCTGGTTTGTCTGAAGACAGCTTACAGCTACAGTGTACTCATATATAAAATAAATAATTAATTTAAAAAAAAGAAGTAAAAACATCATGTAAGAAACGTGTGGGTGGTACGGGTTCCCTGTGTGTCTTTGAGTGTGGTAGATGAGTATGATGCATGTGTGCATGTGTGATGCATGTATATGTGTGGGTGTGCTGAGTCATTCACGTGTATGGTGTATGTAGGTGCAGTGTGTGTATGATGTTTGTCAGTATGGTATGGGTGTGGTATGTGGTACATGTGTGTATGTGTTCGAATGCATTTGTGGTGCATGTGAAGGTTATGATGCATGTCATGCCTGGGTCATGCATGTGTGTGATGTGTGTGTGAGAGATACATGTGCATGTGTGTGTGGTACACATCTTTATATGGTATGCATGGTGCATACATGTGTGGTATCAGTATGGTGCTTACATACATGGTACATATGTAACGTATGTAGAAATGCTAGTCTCCTTTAAGATAGCCTGAATCCTTAAGTTAGCCTGAGAATAGTTTTCTTGTTAGATTTCACCTAAAATCTGTGACATTGATTTAAGGTCCAGTAAGGAAGAAGAAGCTGCATCTTCCAAATCGAGAGCTCCTCCAACAGATGTGCCTCAAGAATCTTCCTTGGCAAAGATTTCAGAGTCCATGGACACAACAAAGCTTTCTGAGCCTTACTCAAACCTCCTGGGATGGGAAGAGGGGACCATATTGACCTCATCCGCGTCAGCCTGGATTGTACAGGCCCAGGTTTCAGAGTCCCGGGTGGCAAAGGCTCAGGCCTGGGAGACCCTTGCTTTGGAGGCTCAGGGAAGAGTTGCCTTACAGTCAAAGTCCAGTGTCACAGATTTCTCACTAAGGACATCCCTGAAACAGAAGTCCTCAATGGAGATGAAGAGGAGGAATAAGAAAAACAGTAAAGCCTTCCCTCCCCGGCTACTCTATTCCAGCAAGACGGAGTACATCCTGACCCTCATGGGCTACTTGGTGATGCCATCTGGACTCTTGCGCTTTGTCTCATACTGGGTTCATAAAGGAAGCTGTAAGTCTGGGCACTAGGACACGTGGACCTATAAGGGACAGCAGGAGTGAGCTGGTCCTGCCTTCTAATGCTGATGTCTGAGATGCTAGAGCAGGGTAGAGACCAGGCGTCTAAGTACCCAGGGCCAGGAGGAGTGGAGGAGCGGGCTTTTGAGCATAACCGGGTGGGTTGGCCAGGCAGGATGTTGGTGGGAAAGGAGGATGAGCAGGCATCTGAGGCTCTTAGAAGTAAGGAGGTTGGCCAGTGATGGATGTGGGGCAGTCAAGCCTCAAGCTTGTGGCCTGAGGGAAGTTGCTGTTGGTGAGCAGTCTTCCTAGGTGCAATAAAGAAGTGCCGGCATACTGAGCCTGAGGCTCTCGGAACCCTTTGGCCTTCCCTCCACAGGCAGCTTCTTTATAGCGTACATCTTGATGCTGTTTGGCATTGGGATTCCTATCCTCTTCCTGGAGATGGCAATTGGTCAGAGGGCACAGAATGGCAGCGTGGACCTGTGGAGGAACCTGAGCCCCTGGTTTGGTGGAGTAGGTTACAGCATGGTTATGGTGAGGACCCCAGGCTTCACAGGCCGGCCCCACGGCTGCTCCCCCGCCCTCTGTCCTGCTGTGGACCGTACTCCTTCAGCCCTCCATCCTTTGTCAATCCCTTCTCTCTCCCTGTCCCTGGTCTTCCTCCCCAGACACCTCCCCCCCTGGTCTGCAGGTATGTTTCATCAGCAACACCTACCTGAACGTGTTCAACTCCTGGATCCTCTTCTACATGAGCCACATATTCTACTTCGTTGACCCATGGTACAAGTGTCCCTTACAAAAGAATTCCAGTGACTTTGGTGAGGAAGGAGAAGTGGATAAATGAAGGGACTTGGGAAGAGGGGGAAAGAGCAAGGAGGGGCATGAAGAGAAAGACAGGAAGACAGCAGAGGGAGGCAGGGAAATGGGGGGTTACTGCATCTAGCAGGCCTGTCCAAAGCCATGTCCCCCCAGATCCTGAATGTAAAAAGGCAACATCCTACACGTACTTTTGGTACCGGCAGACCTTGAAAGCCTCAGACAGGATTGAGGATGGAGGGCATCCGTCCTTCAGCCTGGGCATGTTCCTCTTTCTGGCCTGGTGTTTCGTTTGTGTTTTCATGGTCAGTGGGATCAAGTCCATTGGGAAGGTGAGCGGCGCCGGGCCCCTGGTATTCTCCCTCCTGCCCAGTGGTCCCAACAGGCATCTGGCCTGGCTGATAACCTTCTGAGCTCTGCAAAGCTGGGTGATTGACAAGCCGTTGTTGGCTGCGCTCTCTGCACAGGTCCTGTGTGTCTTGCTGCTAGTTTCCTACTTCTTCATATTCTGCTTCCTCATCCGGACTCTGTCAATGGGCGGTGGCACAGAATACGGACTGAAACACCTGCTGGTCCTCAAGGTGAAGCTCTCCCTCTGTTCTCTGAGTGCCTGACCAGCGCAGCTTCCGGCTGTGGTCTCCTGTACCTTCTCTCAAGAGCTGTTCTTTCCCAATTCTTGACGTCCCTGTCGTACCTGTCTTCTCCTTTTCAGGTGGCGAGCATCTCCGACTTAACTATGTGGTGCCAAACAGGGATCCAGGTCTTATTTGATATGGGTCTGGGCTTTGGTCCCATTGTCTCTTTTTCCTCGCACATGCCTGCCTTCAACAACTGTCTGGCCGATGCCTTCTCTATGGCTCTGTTCAAGATACTCACCTTGTTGTTCACCACGCCCTTCCTCCTCTCCATCCTGGGCTTCTGGGCCACTATTACCACACACCGCTGCTGTAAGAAGTAAGGCCAGTCCCTGGCGGGTCCAGCCCGGGCAGCTTCACTACCCGTTCACACACCTTACCCTCAGGGAGGCTACAGGCTCGGTTTCCTCTTAGCTGAGAACAGGGCTCCGTTCTAACATTAGAAAGCTCCAGAGGTTGTCAGCCTGCACCTCTGACGTGCTATAAGATGCTACAAGTGGCAGGCAGGTAAAGGTCACCCCAACACAGAGAACAGCATCTGAGGCCACACCACACAGAGCCAGCATGGAGGTCCGTTTCCTGCAGTCCCTTAGCTGTGAATTCCTAAACACAGCAGACTCTGCCCCTCTGGGAAACCTAAACTCTAAAAGGCTAGAGACCTGATGAGCCTCTCTCCCGGCTGGACCGTCCATCAGCTCTGCATCTTGTCTTGGCCTTCCTGACACCGTCTCATCCCAAGTGTTTATGTGCTCTGTAGTGACACGTGTGCATTTGCATGTTGGTAAAATCATTGTCACACTTTCACCTCAGACATTATTACTTCTCTGTGGTGAAATCAAAGTTCCCTCAAGTTGTTTTGCTTTTGAGACAGGGTCTTACTATGTAGGCCCGCAACGCCCTATGTAGCCCAGGCTGGACCTTGACGGATGATCCTCCTCCCTCTGACTCCTCAAAGCTTGGTTTATAGCTGTGTGCCATCATTCCCAGCTCTCATAGGTACTTCTGCTTTTTAAAGATTTGTTTATTTATATGCTTCTGAGTGCTTTTCTTGCACAGATGTGTGTACACCATGTGCTTGCAGAGGTCAAGAGAGGGTGTCAGAGTCACCAGTGGTTTGACACTACTATCTCTGTGCTGGGAGCAAAATCTGGGTCCTCTAGAACAGCAACTGCTCTTAATGCTGATTCATGTCTCTGGCCTCCTTGTTATTTTTAAATATGCACTACCGTAGGATTAGCTATAAATACCCTACTGTGTGAGAGAGCTTCAGAGTCTGTTTGTGCTCCTCTGTGGTCATGGCAGCTTGTAGCTGTTTGTAAAGTGCCCACAGTCCACCACAGAGGCTTGGGCTGGGTCCCCAGTGTGTGTCTCGATTTCACCGCTTTTTTCAGTCTCAGAGGGGGAAGGAATGAAGAACTGCGTCCTAGATCAGCCCCTCACAAGCTTCTGGTAACTGACAGTGTGAACGAGAGAGTCAGAGAGGCAAGCCTGAGCCAGATTTCTCCATAGTGATCACAGTCTTCCACAAATGACTGCCACTTTCTCCTAGAAGCTGGTGTTGTGTGACTCTTCCTGGGTGACAGGAAAGGGACAACAGGCCAAAGAAGGTGTCACTTCAGGTCAGTTGGTGAGCCAGTGACTTACCGGGGTTATTCACAGGAGGCAGAGCAAGAGATCACCTCAGGAAATGGCTGACTTGAAGGCAGCTCTGTGACCGTGTGTCCACCCTCCACGGGTGACATGTTAGGGAAGTTGCCTTCCGGAGCTCTCTGAACCACTTGCTGGCAGTTGTAGGAGGTCTCCTCTCCCCCAGCACGTGTCACTGTATAACCTCGGGAAGGGACCTCATGTGTCTTGTAACTTTATGAGCTTCCGTTGCCTCCTGAGTTTGGTTAGGTCCCTGATTCCTATGATTCTCCCTGTGTTCAGGGATAATTTCAGTCCAGTCTTACAGGAATTAGCCGCATGATCACCGGAGCACATATATGCACCCAGTTCCGCATGGTAGATGCTGTCGCACCTCACAAAGCAGAGACTGCCTCCAAATCCCTGTCAGATACTGCGGTCTGCCTCCGCCCCTCTCTCTGTATGATGTACCATTGCACTTGGGTGTTCCTGCCACGTCTTCCTGTAGACTGAAACCACCTAGGACAGTACCTGAACGGTGTCCCCGCTGTGACTAAACTTAACTTTGAGCTGTTCAGGGACTAGAAGTTTTGATTTGCCTTGGGGCACTCTTGTCTTTGTAGCCCCAGCTGGCTTGGCTCATGTCTGTCTTCCTGTCTAAGCCTGGCATCCGATAGATGTGCAGATGTCACACCCGGCTCAGTCAGGTCAGGATGGTCTCTACTTGTTTCTTGCAAGCAGTCGCTAGGGATCTGCATGTGCGCGAGGGAGCACACACACACAGACACACACACACACACACACACACACACACACACCAGCAGTAGCATAGGGTTTGGAGTCCAAACATTCAGAGCCTCCGTGTTGTTGGGCAAGGCCTGCTTAGTGTTTGATTGCTCTAGTTTAATTTAATCAGAATTACCCCTCCCAGAAGGGAAGTGTAAGGCTTCCATCTCTTTGATTTGCATAGTGGCTGGACCTCTTAATTTTGCAAGTCTGAGATGCATATAATAAAATATCTGTGTCGTTGGTTTAGCTGTTTGATTATCATAAGTTGGTGTGGGGGCGGGATGTCATGGCTGAGGAAGACTTTCTGGTGTCAGTTTCCCCTTCAGGGTGCCAGGGAATGTTGGAAGGCTTGTGTGGCAAGTCCTTCACTTACTGAGCCACCTAGTAATGCAGACAGGGTCTCTACATAGTCTTGGATGTCCTGGAACTTGTTTTGTAGATCAGGCTGGCCTTGAACTCAGAGAGATCTGCTAGTCTCTGCCTCCTGGGTGCTGGGATCAAAGGTGTGTGCCTTTGTGCACACACTGCAGGTCCTTGTGTGTGTATTTTAAAGGCCTTGTATTATGAGATATTATGTACATATAAAAAGACACATTAAAACCAAATGTTCAGAGTAAGAACTGTCTGCTCAGAAAATGTCCGGTATAGTTTGTTGGCTTCTTTCTTCCTGCAAATGTGCATGCCAGTGGAGACCAGAGGAGGATGCCGGCTAGCTCCCTGTCACTCCACCTTATTCCTTGAGACAAGACTTTATCCCTGAACTAGAAGCTCTCCATGTTGGCTAGACTGGCTGTCCATCTAGGGATCTAGCTGTCTTCCTCCCGTGCTGGGATTACAGGCATGTGTGGCTGAGCAGTGTTCCTTGGTGCTGGGGGTTGGGACTCAAGGTCCCCCTGCTTGCAGACAGGTGCTCCTACCCATAGACCATCTCTCCAGCCACTCCCTGCATTTGCTCATTGTAACGTATGCACTGGGCTTTCTGCCCTCTTTACTGGTCTACTTTAGCCAGTTTGTGGCTGTCCTGGAATTTATTTTTAATTATTTATTTTATGTGTATAAATACATTGTAACTGTCTTCAGACACACCAGAAGAGGGCATCAGATCCCACTACAGATGGTTGTGAGACACTGTGTGGTTGCTGGGAATTGAACTCAGGGCCTCTGGAAGAGCAGCCAGTGCTTTTAACCGCTGAGCCATCTCTTCAGCTCTGTCCTGGAATTTCTATGTAGGCCAGAAACTCACTGTGGAGACCAGAGTGGGCTCAAACTCAAGATCCACCTGCCTCTGCCCACTAAGTGCAGGGATTAAAGGAGCGTACCACCACCACCCAGCTCCCTCTCCCTCCCCTCCCCCCTCTGTGTGTGTCACTGAAAACAGTAAACACTGGTTCTACAGACATTGGCTACCTGTAGCTCTTCATCTAGGAGTGTGCCTTGTGAATCTTCCTTCATTCATGTTGACATATCTCCTGGTGCAGTCTTTGCTAGTCTTGTGCAGACAGCTATGTTGTGAGAGTTCATGGTAGCAGCATCCCTATTCTGTCAGGAGACCCCGTCACACAGAAGTCATCCTTGTCTGCTAGGCTCTCAAAACCTTTCCACCCTCCTCTGTCTTTCGCGTTAAGGATAGGTGTGTCTCACTCAGAGTCCCTGGCCTTGAAGTGGTGACCTTCTTCAGACTCTTCGAGATCTGAGGCGATAGGCACTTGATAGTAGACTTGCCTTAGTTACGGAGATCTTTAACAGCCTGGGACTGAGGCAAGATCCTGTGGGCAGAGCTTTGGAAAGAGACTTGGAACTAAAGTTTTGGTCTTGGGAAGAATAAGAGTCAAAACTTGGGCTTCGAGTTATAGCGGAGGCTTCCTGGTGGACACAGTCCACTGGACACTTCAATTTCCTCTTGGTTTGTTCACTTGTTAAACACCCTCATGCTTGTTCCGGCTGCTCAGCAGGACTGGCAGCTGCTTCCTCACCGAGCTCCTGAAGGAGTGGTCTTCTCACTTCTGGTGCTGACTTGAAGATAGGATTTCTGCTGGGCAGGGCAACACCATTTTGATCCCAGCAGGGGCAGGGGCAGAGGCAAGCTTCTGAGTTTGAGGACAGTCGGGTCTACATAGTGAGCTCTAGGACAGCCGGGAAGACACACCCTATCTTAAAAAAACAAAGCAAAACAAACCAAACAACCAAACAAAAACCCAAACCAAAAAAAAGGGGGGGGGGTGATTTTGGCTTCTACACCACCAGTTATTTATATATTTTGTTTAATTAACTAATGTCTTCACATTGATTTATTCAGTGCGTAAGTAGATGGGAAGAGCTAGAGGATGGCTTCTGATGTCCAGGAGCTGAAACCACAGGCAGCCGTGAGCCTCCAAACCTGTGTCTTCTGGAAGAGTAGCCACATGTTCATGTTAGCTGCTGAACAATTTCTCCAGCCCCTTGTTAACAGTTTTATTCTTTTTTAAACAATTTTTAAAAGACTTATTTATTTTATGTATGTGACACTGTCACTGTCCTCAGACACACCAGAAGAGGGCATCAGATCCCATTACAGATGGTTGTGAGCCACCATGTGGTTGCTGGGAATTGAACTCAGGACCTCTGGATGAGCAGTCAGTGCTCTTAACTGCTGAACCATCTCTCCAGCCCCAACAGTTTTATTTTTATAAGAAGATTAAAAATATCTTCCAGTTAAACTTATTTACAATGAGAATATTAGTCCGACTGTGTACCTGGCTTGTCACCAGAACCACCCTGTTTGACCTTGTAGGATACAGTCAACCTGTGCTTGCATTCACAGCTTGCCAAGGTCTCAGCAAGGGCTCCGGTCAGGATCAAGGTAACAGTTCTTTCACAGAGCACAACTTGGGAGTGTCGCACACTTCAGAGCTCAGGGAAGTTGTTCCAGCTCTCTGCAGCGTGGAGCTTAGAAGACTGACTTTCCCCTACCAGTCTCAGAAATGTTCCTGAAGACCAAGACCACAGAGTCTCCAGGAAGCCCATAGAGAATCCCTACCCTAGGTTTCCCAGGGGCAGACATTCTTGATGGCCCTGAGAGTGGGCACATTTGAGGTTCCACTGCAGGTTTTCCTTTGCCAGGTCAGTAATGCTAGGCTAGTGGTGGATGTCATGGATAAGATGAAGAAGGGACGGCCAGGGCCAAAGCCTGACCATTCTGACTTGCCTCATCCTCAGGAACGCAGATAAACTTGTAGCGCTGATAGCTCAGGGGATCCTGCCTCCTGAGGTGCAGCCCCCTGTCCTGAAGGGCAACCCGACCTCCATCTATAATGCCTGGCTCGACAGCCTCCCCCAACCCTTGAGGAGCGCTGTTCTCAGCATGGTGCCCGAGTGCAACATCCAGAAGCAGTTTCAGAAGGTCAGTGGAGAGGGCCCAGGGCACAGGAGAGGCTGGCAAGTGTCAGCACCACAGGGAGTTCAGCTTTTATAAATTCCAGGAAAAAAAAAAAAAAGATGGCATAGCTTTACTAATTCTGGAAATGTCACTCACAGAACACCTCTGTGGACTGCAGGGGTGGGTCCTGCTGGGTCTGCTCTCCTCCTGGACTTGGGCTTCAGGGAGTTTCTAGAAAAGCAGAGAGAGCGCTTTACTCTTCTGTGTCTGCAGATTGAGGATAGCCCTCGCTTCCTGTTCCTGGTCTTCACCGAGGTCATCTCAATATTACCCGCGTCTTCCTTCTGGACTGTCCTCTTCTTCCTGTTGCTGCTGGGTCTGGGGCTGTGTACCAGTCTCATGTTCATGCTAGGCAACATTTTGACACTCCAGGACACCTTCCCTTTCTGCAGGAGACAGCCGAGGTTGCTCACAGGTATTTCCACCTATGGTCGGGGCTCCCAGACAGCATTATCACCAGCCCTGACCTGTGATCTCCCCTGAGCCCCTTCATCTGCCAAGACCTCTAGGATCCTGACACAAACCTAATGCTTCCTCCAGTGTGTGTTTCCATGGCGATGTTCCTGTGCGGCCTCATCTTCATCCAACCATCAGGCATCTACTACTTTAACCTGCTGAGTGAATACTGGGTGGCGGTGCCCATTGTCAGCATCATCCTGTGTGAAACCCTCGCTGTAGCCTGGGCCTACGGGGACAAGAGGTGAAGGGCCCTAGAGCATGGATCTTTGGGCAGGGTTGGTGGTTTTCCTGTTGTTTGTAACCTCGAACTAGAGCGACATGAGGACCCTCGACTACTAGGGCTCTGAGAAGGGGCTGCTTACTGTACTTCGGTGTTTCATGCTTATCTGTGTGGGCATTCATGCTTCTGTGCACACCAGAGGAGACGGGAGGTGCGAACAAGAGGATCCCAGGGCCCTGATAGCCAGGGAGTACAGCTTCGAGTTCAGTGAGAGACCTCGTCTCGGAAAAGTAAGGGAAGCCACATGGCATCGGCTCTAGCGTCCACATTGAGCAAAAGACACGAGGGAATCAAGGGCTCTGTTAGGTCAGGGTAGGTGTGTGTGGTTCAGACATAGTAGCAAGGAACTCCTTAAGGACTCCTTAAGGGAGAGCCACGCTCTGTGTGTCAGTGTTGTGCAAGTACGTATGTGAGCATCTGAGGGCCCCAGAGGAGAAACCTGGCTGGAAGCTGTTAAGGAACAAGGTATCTCGGGAAGCTGGAGTACGCTTAGGAGATTTGAGGGCAGAAGATGGGGCCTTTGTAAACCATGACATGACCTAGCTTTGTGTGCAGCAGATACCGAAAAGCACTGGGTGGTTTGAAGTAAGGAATACCATTGTCAGATCTAATTCTTTCCCCCCGAGACAGGGCTGTTCTAGAACTTGCTGTGTAGACCAGGCTGGCCTCACATAGAAATCAGCCTGCCTCTGCCTCACAAGTGCTAGGATTAAAGGCGTGTTCCACCAATTTTTTTTTTTTTTTTTTAAAGAAGGCATCTCTGGTGGCTTTGTGGAGGAAAAACAAGCAGACCCAAGACAGAGACTTGGGGGGCTGAACGAGATCTCAGACAAGATCTGGAAGTGTCCTTGGCATGTGACAAAGACATGGCAGGAGAAGGCCCTGACCCAGGAACTGGGGTGGGACTGAACGGCTCAGCATCCAGCTGGAGGCTCTTCTCCTGTGGCTCAGACCTGAACTATCAGGCTGTGTCCCGATTGTGGAGCTATTCCGAAGGCTTTGCGGCATGGCTGGAGGGAGTGATACCCAACCCTGACGCTAGCAGGCTTTCTCTGCTTCCTAGTCCACTCCATGTTCTACCAGACATGGGTGGAGTCATCTCTGCAGCCATTTCTTCTCCATCATTATGACCAAATTCCCCTTGAAATCAAGAGCCCACGTAAACCATGCCTCTCTCTTTTTTAAAAAAGAATTATTTATTTATTTTATGTATGTGAGTACACTGCAGTTGTCTTCGGACTCCCCAGAAGAGGGCATCAGACCCCACTGCAGATGGTTGTGAGCCACCGTGTGGTTGCTGGGAATTGAACTCAGGACCTCTGGAAGAGCAGTCAGTGCTCTAACCGCTGAGCCATCTCCCCAGCCCCTCATCTAACATTTTAAAAGTTACTATTTTATGTGTATGAATGCTTTGCCTGCCTGTATGGCTGTGCACCACATGTGTGCCTTGTGCTCATGGAGGCCTAAAGAGGGCATCGGATTCCTTAGAACTGGAGTTCCAGATAGTTGTGGGCTGCCGTGAGGGTGCGGGAATCAAACCTGGATCCTCAGCGAGAGCAGCAAGTGCTCTTAATGGAGTCTTAATGGAGCCATCTCTCCCGTCCTGTATTTTCTTACTTTTACTTTGTGTGGCTGAGTGTCCATGTACGGGCATGTGTGTGGCACAGCACGTGTGGAGGTCTGAGGACAGCTTGTGGGAGTTTGTTCTCTTCTCCTACCATGTTGGTCCCAGAGAGTGAACTCAGGTTATCAGGCTTGGCAGCAAATGCCTTTCCCTGCTGAGCCTTCTCCATGGTTACCAGCAAACACCTGAGACTCAAGTGTGGCTGTGTAAGCATTTGTGTGCTGTGAGTTCGGGGTCTTGTGTCTCCACCTCCCCAGAGCTGGGCATACAGGAGCACACCACTGTGCCTGGCTTTTCTGTGTATATTGAAGCCATCTCCCCAGTGCTGGGAAACCCTTTGGTTCTGGGATGAATCCATCACATGTTGAGCTACTCTCAAAGCACAGGGTCTATAGGAGAAGAGCATGTGCAGACAGCCCAGTGGATGGCCCAAGTCCACAGTGGAGGTAAGAGGAAACCCTGAGGGTGAGGATGGAAATGTCAGACAAACAGGAGTATCGAGGATGGAAATCTGAACCGAAGTCTGGACAGACGTAAACAGACGGAGAAAAGAGGACCTAGGAACCTGGCATCCTCCCTCAAAGGGCCTTGGTGTGTGTGTGTGTGTGTGTGTGTGTGTGTGTCTGTGTCTGTGTGTGAGCGTATGTATAAAAATTAGACCACATGGCTGAAAGAATCCAAGATGGCGTTCCTGAGGACCAAGTGCCATCTGGGTTCTGTTTGCTTGGCTTATGTGGCTCACTGTTGGGTACCTAGCACCCAGACGGGTGTCATCACGTCACGGGTGTCATCCCAGGATGGTTGAGGGGTGTGGGATCCATGGGAGGTGTTGGTTAGCAGGGGACTGGAATGGAGGGCTCACATAAAGCAGGCTTGAGCTGCCATTACGTAACCACCCCTCGGAGGTGAAGAGGCTGGACTGGCTGCCATATTTTGTGTCCCTCAACAGGTTCCTTGAAGACATGATGGCTCTGCTGAGCCACCCCATTTTCCCTGGCTGTGGCTGGCTGTGGCACTACGTGTCTCCAGTGATACTGCTAGGCCTGTTAATATCCGTCTGCGTGCAGCTTGTCACAGAACCCCTTGTCTACATGGCCTGGGACTCGAGCACTGTGAGTGCCCCTTCTTGGATCCTGGGGCTTCTTCCAGTCCCCCCATGAGCTGAGGACCTGATCACAGAAAACTTACCTTCCCCACAAGCTCCTCCCGCTTCCCCACCGACTCCTCCCCCTTCCCCACAAGCTCCTCCCGCTTCCCCACCGACTCCTCCCCCTTCCCCACAAGCTCCTCCGCCTTCCCACCACACCTCTTCCTCCTTTTCTAGGAACCTTGCTGTGTTAATCTGTGTTTCCCTGTCTCTCATAGTCAAAAGAGGTGGTTCGTCGTTTCCCAACGTGGTCCTCGCTCCTGATTGCTGGGCTGTCTTTCTTCGTCCTCGTGCCCATCCCTGCATACTTGGCATACTGCCTCGCCCTGGGGATTCCCTTCAGGTCCTCGCGGGACCATAAGCTACCACTCGAAAGTGGCCAGCTACCAACTACAAAAGAGGCCTCAAAGGATACAGTCCAAGGCTACAAAACGGAGTCCTAATGAGCCTGTCGGCAGAGCCCCCAACCTCCCTTATCAGACCAGGCATTTCGCATCTCTCACAGACCCAAGAGGCAGCTCCGAAGAGCAGCTTAGAGCCAGCAGCAGCCTGGGTGCCCAGCGCAGAGGAGCAGCGGGGCCTGCTGGCTTTGCAGCACATGCCTGGCCGGGCTCTTCCATACAATGCTTCCCCAGACCCTTGCTCGGTGCGTGTGAGTGTTCAGTGCAGCCAGGCTTGGGCTGCCCGCCAATAAATCAGTCACTGCAGCTCCAGACTCTGCACTTGAGGCTTTCTTCCGTAGATGTCTCAAGCACTCAGCCTTCACAGTGCTGCCATTTGTTTTTTTAGAGCCACGTATCTAGCCCCGTGTTCCCACAGCCCCCAATTCAGATGCTCCATCAGCTTCCTAGCCTTGTCCAGACCATGCTCCTCAGCCAAGAGGACCTGAAAATGGCCTCTGCAAAACAGGAAAGGTTGTATCGTGTTTGCTGCTAACAATAGTAATCCCATCATCAGCCACAGAGCTTAACACTTCCCCGGTGTTTGTGTAGTGGAATGAGTGTGTGTGCGCACACTCGCACACACACCACAGCATGCATGTGGAGGTCAGAGGACAACTCTCCTAATATGTGAACCCCATTAATAAAACCCAGGTCATCGGGTACAGGCCAAGTCAGTGTACCACCCTCTAAAACCCACTTTTGAAGTTTGCTTTCCAACACTATGGACTGTGAGTGTGTCTGCATAGAACCAGGTTGAGGTCCAACAGACTTGTGTGCCTGGAGTCCACCAAGGGTGCCCTGATGCTTGAAAAGAGACATCGCTGGTTTTTATGGTGGGGTTGACTGGATGAGCCTGCCCAGCTAAGTCAGGCCAGGGGCTTCCAGAGCCGAGCTAACATACTTTCCAGAGAGAGTCTGGGCAGCAATGGCTGCAGTCTCAGAGAGCCAGAGAGTAGATGTTCTCCAGATGTGCCAGGGTTGGGGGACTTGGGGTTCCCAGCTCCCACTTGGACCTCAGAAGGCAGAGAGATGCGGAGGGTCTCTGCAGAGAGCTCAAGTGACCAAGTCGCTCATCTCTGATGGATCCAAATGAAGGCAGAGTATCTTCCTTCACCCCAGCTCCAGCTTTGGGGTCCCAACCGTGGGAGTAGGGATTACGAGGCAAAGCTTAAGGCTCTGGAGAAGCTAATGGAGAGCAGCAGGCCTCACCCAGTCCCCTCACACGCAAGTGTTCTCCCCGGAAGCTCTTACTCATGGTCCGTGGGCACCCAGCTGCAAGACTGCCTAAAAACGGTCCAGGCTGCTGGAGTGGGTGTGGCTGAGCCTCCTGGATAACTCCGATCGCTCTCATCCAGACTCGGTTCCCCATCCCTCGTGTGTGTGTGTGTGTGTGTGTGTGTGTGTGTGTGTGTGACCGAGCCCTCCCTCTGCCTTCCCCTCACAGTGGTGGGATAGTGGTCATCACAGAGAGCTCTGGGTTGGTTCAGTGAGCTGGCTAGAACCTGGCAGGGCCCGATGGCCTCTGGTGTCGCTCACCATCATTTTGACATTTCAGAGCACACTAAAGGAGGAGCCTGAGGGGTCATTACCTGGCCTGTCTCTCCCACAACACCAACCTGCCTTCTACATGCCTCTCCACCATTTTGAAGCAGATACCGACTTGGTCACTTTAGCTGTTGGCATGCTTCTGTGCCCTCTTAAAATTTAACAAAGTAAATTTAACAAAGAAATACCAAACAAACCTCACTTAATATCAGTAAATATCCACGCAAGATTTTCCTACTGTGTGATTTTTTTTTTCCTGGTAGCTTTGTGTTAATTTTTTTCTTTTTACATTTATTGTGTATGAGTATGTGTGTGTGTGTATGTGCATGAATGTATATGTATGTGTGTATGAGTGTGTGTATGTGCATGTGAGTGTGTATGTGTGCATGTATGTATATGAATGTGTGTGTATATCAGTATGTATGCATGTGTATGCATTGGAGTGTGTGTGTATGTGTGCATGTGTGTATATGAGTGTGTGTATGAGTGTGTGTATGTGTGTGTATTTGTGTGTACATATGTGTATATGAATGTGCATGTATATATGTGCTTGTGTGTATGAGTATGTGCATGTGTGTGTACAAGTGTGTGTTCGTGGATATGTGTAGGTATGGATATGCCATGGTACCTGTGTATTTGGACCACTGCTGTGGGAGTTTGGTTTACCTTCCACCAGAGTAGACATGCCTCAGTCTTACAGGGTTGGTCTGGCATACACAAGGCTTTAATTCCATCCCCAGTACCACCAGAAAAGGTAGAAAGAAAGGCGAGAGATAGAAAGAGGCAAGATTTGGGTGAGCAAGTCGTCTCTGTGGTTGAAAGTTTGGACAGCAAGATCTGAGTTCAGTCCCCAAGAACCACACACTCTTTCAGCTTCTGAGGCAGGCTCTCAGTAAGTTGTTCAGGCTAGCCTCGAACTCATTCTGTTGCCCAGGCTGGCTTTTAGTTTGCAGTCCTCTTTCCCCAACCCCCTAAGTAGCTGGGATGACAGGCCCGCACCACCAGACCGGGCAAAATGCTTTGCTTCTTACGAATTGGTAGTTAAATCCACAGACTGGTTGATTTTATGTCCACTTTTTAAAAAAGCATACTGGCATACATTAGTCCTATGTAACCACATGTCTCATGATGACATCTTCACACCTGTATGCAGTGCACTGTGACCGTGGTCACCCTCATTTCTCTCCCTTATCCTCCTCGAACTCCTCTGGTCCTCTTTCTTCCCTAGAGAGGCCACCTTCTACTTTCATGTCCTTGTTATTTCCAGGAGACCTGGAGAGTCTAGTTTTGAAGACCCACACCCCTCCCAAGGATAAATCTGTATTCATCTTCTGAGTCTTCACCCCAGGTCTGTGGCTCACCTCTAACATTTAACAGCACAGCTACTTTTTCGTGGGTTTTAGGAATTGTTCATCTAGAGTTTAAGATGTCGCTACAAATTCTAACATCAGAGACTGCCTTCTTCGTTTTTCGTCTCTCTCACATTAAGGGGTATTTGGACCTACATTTTCCTCTTCTTATTCTCTTTGGTTTCACCCATTCTTTTTCTTTTCTGCTTTCTCCTCCTCCTCCTCCTCCTCCCATTATTATTATTTTTTTATTTACCGCTCTGTCTTGTTTCCAGGAGGGCCTGGAATTCACAGACCTCTATCTTTCAAGCGCTTTTTCCTCCTTCACGTGTTCGCCTGAAGTCTAACTGGCAACTGGTGACCTCACTCAGCGCACTGAGCTACAGCTGCCTGGCAACAGGTGACCTAACAGCCCCAGGTCCCACCCCCCCTCTGGACAACCGGTGACGTCACGGGCCAGCTCGTTGGGACGAGGAGGGAAGTTGCCGCTTCCCGCACGGGTTCTAGGACCTCGGGACCGCGACGACGTGGGGCTCTCCGCGTGCGCGCCGAGGCCCGCGGTTCGCGCGCAGAGGCGGGTACGGACCACCGCGTCCGCCCCGGCCGCCAGCCCTGCCCACTTGGGAGGCCGTCCGCGGTGAGGCCGCCGTTCCCTTCCCGGCCGCGCGGGGCGCCGTCGGGCCGCTGCAGGCGCGTCTGTCGCCCGGAGATCGCCAAAGGTACCAAAGTTTCTGTAAGTGACTTTGGAGTGAGCAACTGTTAACAATCCCATTTTTTTAGGCTGGGTGTGGCAGCGCACTCCTTTAATCCTAGCACTGCGGGTGCGGAGGCAGGAGGATTCCTGAAGCCAGCTTGATCTACATAACAGAGGTCCAGCTAAAACTACGTAGTGAGACCTTGGCTCAGTAAGTAGGAGCATTCCTTTAATCTCTGCACTTGGGAGGCCAAAGCGAGGCCTGCCTGGTCTACTAGTAAGTTCCTGGTCAGCCAGAGCTATATAGAGAGACCTTGTCTTATGAAACAAAATAACAAATAGATATGGCATAGGAAAATACTTGAGATATAATAGAGTTCATGAGAAATTCATATAGTATATGTAGATATTAATAAATAGGTTTGTATCCTGTGTATATCCATCTATACTAGAACAAAAGTTTCTTCAGTCCCAGTGTTATAAAAGGTATATATATATATGTATACACACACACACACACACACACACACACACACATATAGTACACATGAGATGTGAGACAAAGTCTTACTGCACACCCCAACATGGCCTTAAATTCTTGCTAGTCCTAGGTCAGCCTTGGGAGTTCTGGGATGATGGGTGTGCCGTCACATTCAGTCAAAATCATGGTATCCTTTAACGGCATACAGGCTTTGAACCTTGTTAAACTAGAACCTCACACGTCAAGCGGACGCTGAAGAGACAGATCGCTTAGCAGCTAAGGGGACCTACCGCAGCCATAGGCACCCACAGCCTATAACGTCAGCTCCAGGAGAGCCAGCGCCCTCTTGTGGTCATGTGCACTTATACGTATGCCACCCCCCACCCCTCAACCCCATGATTAAAAAAAAAAAAATCAACCAGGAGGCACCTCAGCTAGCGAACCCAAAGGAGTTGCTGGCTGCACTCTGCTGACAGCATTTCCGTGGGGTGTCCTAGTGAGGCAAAAGCCTGAGTCTAGATCTCAGGACAAAGACATACCCACACCTGCGGCTGTGCGTGCATGTAAGTCACGACCGCTGACACTCTGGCACCGGGAGGCTTGTGTGTGCAGTGCTGTCTCAAAGCCGCCGCACCGAGGGCTTAGTGTGCTCAGTACATGTTATCCGAGCATGAAGACCCGAGCTTCCTGCCCAGCACCCACATAAAAGCCTGGCGTGTGGCACAGGGTAAGGATCTGTGACCTCAGGTTGGGGACATGGGGACAGGTGTGTCCCCAGAAGTCACCGACTAGCCAGCTGAGTCTAAATACGAACACTAGGCTGTGATAGCGTTGTCTGAAACAGTGACATAAAGAATGACCGAGACATCTGGTGTTGAACTTTGACCTCCACATGTACACAGACATGAACATTAATTGTTGGAGATTTACTTTATTTCAAATTGTGTGTGTGTGTGTGTGTGTGTGTGTGTGTGTGTGTGTGTGTGTGTGTGCAAGAGAATCCTGCAAAGAGCAGGAAGAGGGTGTCAGAACCCTGGAGCTGAATTACAGATGGTTGTGAGCCACCCGGTAGGTTCTGGGCGCTGAACTTGGGTCCCATTCGAGGGCAGTGTACCTTCTTAATGGCCGACCTGCCTCTTCAGCCCTCCAGATAGTGCTGACCACTGAAAAAAAATGTGTGACTTCTTTTTGCTGTATTTTCTGCGACATAAGTGACACGTGTTTGAAAGCACACGGGCTTTTCCCGAGCAATGTGCGTAGAGCATCTGCCTCTGTTTAAATTATAAAATATAGAGCAAAACCAAGGGATGGAGGGCCACGCCTGGAACCCCAGGCCTCAGGAGGTAGAGGCAGGAGGAGGAGGAATTTCAAGCTACATAACCTGCTTGAATCCAGTCTGAGCTAATGAGACCCTGTCTCCAAACACACACACACACACACACACACACACACACACACACACACACACACTCCAATTATATATTCCAAAGCGTCCAATGACATGTGCTCTTTAAATATTTTATTTACTGTGCTGTGTTAGTGAGTGCAACAGGAACAGGCCAGTGGGCACACAGGGAGGTCAGAAGACAACCTTCAGGAATGGCTCCCTCCTTCTGGTATCAGGACGGTCTTGATAAAGCAAACACGTTGTGCCCCGCCCCCATTTCCCTGTGTCTTTCTGAATGCTGGAGCTACACAAAATCTGTCCCCTAAAGTCTAATTTTTTTTTTTTTTTTTTTTTTTTGGTGACCTCAAGACCCCTTCAGGAGCTTCGCCAGTGCCAAGCATGGACCATATCTTTGAAGAATTTCCAGAACCTAAGGAGAAGAAAGAGCCCATGGAGAAAGAGCCCACGGCCACCGAGAAGAGGAACGATCCCATATCCCTGCCCTGGGGCTTCAGGACCAGAGAGGCCCGGATTACCAAGATCCCAAACTACTTCCAGGCTAGGAAGACAGAGAATATCTTAATCCTGGTGGCCTTCTCCATCGGACTCGGCAGCATGTGGCGCTTCCCCTACCTCTGCCACCAGAATGGAGGAGGTGAGACCAGGGTCTGTGTTCTGAGGTTAAGGAAGAGGTATCAGGATCCCCAGGGAAGAATGTGAGGGGTGTGGGGTTCCCACCCGCCTGAGCAAGCCTCCACTCTCTCCACAGGAAGCTTCCTGCTGATGTATGTCATCCTCCTGCTGCTGCTGGGAATCCCTCTCATGTACATGGAGATGATCATAGGGCAGTGGCTACGTGTAGACAACATCCAGGCCTGGAAAAACCTGGTCCCCTGGCTTAGCGGCGTGGGCTACTCCAGCGTGCTGGTAAGTGTGGGCTGGCAGAGCCTCAAGTCCCCCCGTGTCTTCTCTCCTCCGCGACACGCTCAAAGCCACCTTCTCCTGTCCAGGCCTGTGTCCTGGTGATCCTGTATAACAGTGCCCTGGTCTCCTGGAGCCTCTTCTACCTCAGCCAGGCCTTTGATTACCCTCCGCCCTGGGAAAACTGCCCCAATGCGGTGGAAAACTTCAGTATGGCTGGTGAGGAGAGGGGACAGGGGGATGCGAAAGTTAGGGGGGACACCCTGTGAGGTGGCCTGTTAGCATCTGGATCTCCCCCCCTTCCCCCCTCAGAAGTCTCCTGCCTTCAGACAGAGCCCCACCAGTATTTCTGGTACCACACTACCCTTCGAGCCTCCAGTCAACTCGAAGAAGGGATAGAGATTGTCGTCCTGAACCTGACCATTTGCCTCTTCGCCACGTGGATCTTCGTCTATGTCACCATGGTCACCAGGATAAAGATTTCAGTGCTAGTAAGTGCCCCGGTGGCCACCTTCTTGCTGGGCCTCGGGGCCACCAGTGTCCGCCGCAAAAAAGTCCATCTCCACTTTCAAGGAAGCTGTGGCTTCCTCATCACCATCGCTGTGCAGGAACTTGATCTCTCTCTCACCTCTCCTAGATTCACCCGGGTCCCAGCCTTCCCTGGCTTTACCACGCGCACATTAATATGCACAGTGGTTCTCCTTTCCAGCATCCCATGTAGCATATGTGGTGTGTGTGTGTGTGTGTGTGTGTGTGTGGCCACCTCCATGTCCTCGTGGTTTTAGTGTCCATCACACATCCTTGGAGGCCAACACACTTGATTCTTGACACAATCCTGCAAATATAGACTCCAGTAAGAAGAGCAGACCCAGTGTGAAGGGGCCCTCTTTTCCTTACTCTTCCCATCCTGTGGCCTGACAAGAAACAACTCCACGGAGGATTTATTATGGCTCCTGGCTTGAGAGCATACAGTCCCCTGTGGAGGGGGAGGCATAGTCAGCATGAGGTCCCGTGGGCTTGACATATCCTCAGGTCACCACAGAGCGGGAAACAGAGCAAGTCTCCTGTTGCTGCTCTGGCCGCTCTCCCTTCTTTTCCCGCTTATCCCATCAAGCTCCAGGCTCAAGGGGACATAGACAGGCACGTCCAAGGTTGGTCTTTCCAGATTGGCCAATCCTCTTCTGACACAGCTCACAGACACACCCAGAGGCTTGCCTCAAACGCCTGGATCATTCTACATCCAGTCAGGTTTGTCATCGTGGGGATACAGATGGCTTGACCAAGGTGGTGGTGGTGCAGGCGTTTAATCCCTGCACCCAGGAGACAGAGGTAGGTGGATCTGAGCTGAGAGCCAGCCTGGTCTACAGAGTGAGTTCCAGGACAGCCAGGGCTACACAGAGCAACCCTGCCTCAAAAAAAAAAAACAAAAAAACAAAAAAACAAAAACAAAAACGAAAACAAAAAACAAACAAAAACAACAACAAAAAAAAACAAAAAAACAAAAGAAACAGAAGGGTGAGTTCCTGAATTCAACCCCCAGCAGCCAGGTTAAAAAAAAAAAAAAAAAACAGACCTGGTGGCGTGCTTGGAATCCAAGAACTGGGAAGCAGAGGCAGGAGGCCGGACCCCAGGAGCTCACTGGCCAGACAGCCTTGTCTAATGTGTACACTCCAGCGCTGTGAGACCCTGTCTCAAAACCCAAGGCAGAGAGCAAGGAGGAAGGGAGCTAGCAGGGCCTGAGGCGGAGTGGGAGGGTTTGTAGGTCAAGAAGAAAAGAAACAGGAGAGACTTTGGAGATTGGAGCAGCACTGCCCTGCGGTTCCCGGGCTTGGCATCAGAGTGGGTGCCGGCAACCTCCTGCCGTAGACCCCTCTGTGTGCAGGTGGGTATGCACAAGCTCACGGAGGCCAGGGGTCAACCTCGGGTGGCACTCTGCAGGCACTACCCCGCTGCATGCATTCACTTTCCCTGCCCCTGGTCCCCTGTCCCCTCCTCACGCCATCCTGCTGACCCGCTGGCCCGGGGCCCCTCTAATGTGTTCTCTGTCTCCCTCCTCCCGGCCAGATGATAATTTTCTCCATATTGTTGCCCAACGTCCTCCTCTTCTGCTTCTTCCTCCACATTTTCTTCTCGAAGGATGTGAAGGCCAGCCTCAGGCACCTGGTGACTACAGAGGTGATGCCGGGGCTCCAAACTCCCTGTCCTCCCCTCCCCTCCCCTCCCCCCCCAGAAACCGCTCCAAACGCCTCTGTCTTCCACAGCTCTCCATCTTGGCATCGCTGGATGCATGGCGTCAGGCTGGGGGCCATGTTCTCTACTCCCTCGGCCTTGGCATGGGCACCATCATAACTTTCTCCTCCTACCAGACTAGAGGCGAGAACTACATCAAGTGGGCGACCTTTGTGGCCATGGTCAACCTGGTGACTTCCTTGATGAGCACATCCGTCACCTTCCTTGTGCTGGGCTTCTGGACCAAAACCAGCGGCGAGCTGTGTGTTCAGAGGTGAGTGGCATAGCCAGGCGGCAGAGGCGGGTGGGACCACCTCGGCTCTCCTCAGCCCCACCGTCCAGCTAAGCAAACCTCTCTACGGTACCCGCTCTAGCTTGTCCCCAGTCTCAGAAGTTGCAACTGAAGTTAGGGAGCATTTCCATATTGCTTATTGACCCCAGACGGCTGCTGGTCACAGTGCTAGCGTCTGAGCTTCCTCCCAAATGCTCTGCTTGGTCATGGCTGGAACCAGGCACTGGGGTTTTGGTGGTTTGCTTGCTTTCTCTTCCTCCTCCATTTCTCCTCCTGCCTTTCTCCTCCTCCTCTCCCTTTCTCTTCCTCCTCCTCTCCTCCTCCTTCATTTTATGAAACAGGGTATCTCTGTGTATCCCTGGCTGTTTGGAACTCTCTCTATAGACTTCAAACTCGCATACATCTACTGTTCTGTCTTCCAAATGCTGGGACTTAAGGCATGTGCCAGTACCACAGGGCTGTTTTGTTTTTGAGACTGGGTCTCATTATCTGTCCATGGCTGGCCTCACACCCGTCTCTGCCTCCCAAGCGCTGGAACCAAAGGCGTGTGCCAGGACTAGATTTCTCGGTGATTAAGAACACTGGCTACAGCCAGGCAGTAGTGGCGGACGCCACACCTTAATCCCAGCACTGTCAAGGCAGAAGCAGGCGGATATGTGAAATTCGAGGCCAGCCTGGTCTACAGAGCAAGTTCCAGGATGGCCATGGCTACACAGAGAAACCCTGTCACAAAAAAGCAAAAATAAAACAAGAACAGGGGGTGCTCTTGCAGAGGGCCTGGGTTCAATCAGAAGCACCCAAATGATGGCTCGAAACCATCTATAACTCTAGTCCCAGGAGATCCAACATACTCTTCTGGCCCCTGTGGGCACTGTTCGCATGGGGTGTGTGTGTGCGTGCGCGCACACACACACACACACACACACACACACACTCACTCACAAAATAATTAAGGTGTGTGCACCGCAGTGGGTACAGCACTGGAGTTTGTTTGGCATACATCACTGTTCTTACCTCTAATTTTTTGATGTCTTACATCATTTTGTCTTCCCCTTCCTCCCTTCCAACCTCTCCCATACACCTCTTATTGCTTTTTCAGATCCCCGATTTTTTTCATTAATTGTTGTAACATATTTTTTTTAAGATTTGTTTTATGTGAGTTCACTGTAGCTGTCTTCAGACACACCAGAAGAGGGCATCAGATCCCATTACAGATGGTTGTGAGCCACTATGTGGTTGCTGGGATTTGAACTCAGGACCTCTAGAAGAGCAGTCAGTGTTCTAACCACTGAGCCATCTCTCCAGCCCCACATTCAGCCCCACATTCAGCCCCACATTCATAGATGTGTAACAGCTCCACAGTTTTCCTTTCAATTAGGATGTCAAAGATGGAAAAGTTAGGGTGAGCCCAAGTTTTTGTTGTTTACTTGATGCTTGAATGCACCTGCACGCCCACATCTGGACACGCTTGTTGAGGCCTGACACAGCTTTGTGAAGTCTTATTCTCTCTTTTGTGTGATTCCAGAGCTCAGATTACGGTTTGTATGGCCAGAGATCTGTCCACGGAACTTTGAGTTCACTTACTTTAAAGGCAGGGCCTGATATGGCCAACGCTGCTCTCTAGATAGCTGAGGAAGACCTTGAACTTCTGACCCTGCTCTCTTGTCCTCTTGAGTCCTGAGGTGATAGGCGTGCACCCCAAAACCCAGCTTGCATCTGAGAAACTGGAAGTCAAGATCACACCATGACACCTGCCAGGGTCACTAATTGTCCCAAGTAGACTGAAAAGAGAGGCCATACATGGGACACAGTGGGAAGCTACTGGAAGCGACTGGAAGCTGTGTGCTTTGTCAGTGGGTGTGTAAGGCAATGCCTTGGAAGACGAGTCCTTCTCAAAGTCAAATCACACTTTGCGCTGGGACTCCCAGTCCACTAGTGCCAAGGACCCGAGGACTTGTGTTTCTGTGACTTCACACGCTTATTCCCCAAGGCTGTATGTCGATGTTATTGGGGGGCAGGTGTCTGAGAGCGTCAGTTACAATTAGACAAGGTCACTAGGCTGGGATTCTCATGATACGGTTAAGGGCTTTGTAAGACAAGGCAGTGGTGTATATGCCTTTAATCCCAGCCCTTAGGAGGCAAGGCAGGGGAGCCAGCCTGGTTTACAAAGCAAGTTGCAGGACAGCCAGGGCTACACGGAGAAACTCTATCTTGAAAAAAATAAACAAAGAAGTGTTGGCTCAGTTCTCAGCCTTCCTGCTTCCATCCTCTGACATAGCCCCCAAGTTCTGCTGACCCCCAAACGTACAGTTATTTTTGTTGCTACAGCACAATTAATTTTGCTTCTGTGTTATAAATCATAAATGTGAAAGGCTCATTTTTTTCCCCAGCGAGATTGTGACCCACAGGTTGAGGACTGTTGGCTCAGTAGTTAATAATTCTTGCTTTCCCAGAGGACCTGGGTTTGATTTCTAACACCCACATGGTGGCTTACGAACTTCTGTAACTCTATTACTCGGGGATCCAACATCCTTCGCTGGCTTCCTCAGGCACCAGGCTTATACACCATAGACCTGCAGACCAAACACCCTACACACAGAAAATGAAAGTGTATCATATTATTTGATAAATTAAAAACACTGTGCATAGTGGCAGACGCCTTTCATCCCAGACTTGAGGCCAACTCAGGCGAACTGTACAGTGAGTTCCAGGCCAGTCATGGTTACACACCGAGACTCTGTCTCAAAGCAAACTCTCAAAATTATCTGTGTATTTGTCTGTGCCTGTACGAGCTCATGTTCACCACCTGCATGCAGGAGGCGAGGGAAGTCCGAAGAGCTGTCATGTGGTTTCTGGGGACACAACTCAGGTCCTTTGCAGGAACAGTGAGTGCCCTGAACTGCTGAGTCATTGTTTTGTTTTCTTTTAATCTTTTTAAAATTAAAAAACAAAACAAAACAAAAACCCCAAAACCACAAAACCAGCCAGGTGGTGGCGGCACATGTCTTTAATCCCAGCATTGGGACACAGAGGCAGGGAGATCTCTGAGTTTGAGGCCAGCCTGGTCTACACAGCCAGGGCCACACAGAGAAACCCTGTCTCAAACAAGACAAAATGCAAACAGGCGAATGGAAAAGGAAGCTAGGAGGCTCCCTCTGCCTGGCCATACAGCTCCCCGTGCTGGGTCAGGACCCTGCCACCAGGGCTGCAGGCCGCCATGACAGTCCTTCCATGCCAGGTCCCCATCCTCCGGGGATGGTGATGGCTGACGAGCCACTCCACTCTCTACCAGTCTTTCCCCTTCCAACCCTGTCAGAAGTGTCTCCAACCTGCTCAGCCTGGTAACCAATGGTGTGCTGCCCCAGATGGCCCGGCCTCCCAAAGACATCATCCACAAGTCCCCACGGGAATACCTAGACTGGATCAGACAGCTCCCCACCGACTTACAGGACGAGATTGCCCGTTTCACCCTGCCCTGCGGCACGCTGGTGCAGAAGGAAAAGGTGTGTTTGTCGGGGGGGGGCCGGGGGGGGCGCAGGACTGGCAAGCCTCCCAGCAGGCAACGGCACTAATGATCTTGACCTGGACATCTTATCCATGTGCCTTGGCTCACATCAGACAACCCAGAAAGTGAAGGTCACCCAGGTCACCCAGCCAAGGAAGGCTAACCTTCAACACTTTTACCTCAAACTTCCATGCTGGGTGCCATAATCCTACCCGTGAAAGACATTACTAATCAAGCACCGCACCATCCCCATCCTATCCAGATACGGCACTGCCTCAGAACCCTTCTCCCCCACAGTTCATGGAGGGCCCCGGCCTGGCCTATGTGACCTTCTCCCAAGCTGTCTCACTGTTTCCCGGCTCCTCTTTTTGGGCCATCATCTTCTTCGTGTCTCTGGTTATCATGGGCCTAGGGACCATGCTCACACTTCTGGAGGGCATCGTACTTCCTCTGCAGAAAAGCATCTCTACCTTAGAGAGGCATCCCAAGCTGGTGCCAGGTACAGAAACCCGCGTCCAATAGCCTTGTCCACACTCGCCCCGAATATCCCAGAATTCACGCGGGCCCCTGCCTCACAAACCCCAGTGTGGCCCAATGCACTTTGACCCTCAGTGATCATCTGCTCAGGAGGATTTCTGGGTAGCGTCGTCTTCTCCAGCCGCCCGGGCAGCTACGTGGTGTTCCTGTTGGATGAGCACCTGGTCCCCATGGTCCTCCTCATAATTGTGGTGTTCCAGAACTTTTCTCTGGCTTGGGTCTATGGCATCAAAAGGTGATTTCCAGTCTTGGGTGGGTGGGGGGGTGGGAGGGGAGGGAGAAAGGCTTAGCTATTAAATCCATCCTGGGCCTTGCGGGGACACAGGCACCCCACGGGTCCTCAGACATCAGACATTCTACGGGGAGACGCAGTCTCAAGTACTCTGAAGGTCAAGGGCTGTGGTATAGAGGTACAGTCCCGTGGACTGTTCAGTGGGGTAACAACATGGCTGTTCCCCACACCGAGAGTCGGGAGCATCTGAGAGAGTCAGAGATGGAAGTTCTCCCTCCGTCCAGGTTGCAGATGTCCAGACGGTTTACCTCCTTCATCCAGGTTCAGGGCCGAGATGTTTGGCGAGCTGGGCCGCCTGGTATGGGCACCCTTCACCTTCCTGTGGAGCTACGTGACCTTGCCCACCCTGCTGGTCCTGTTCATCATCTACTTCCTGAATCTCTACCACAGCGCATCCCTCTACTACATCTCCTGGAATCATAGCATGGTGCGGCCCCTGCCTGTGGGGAGCCTGGGGGCCCAGCACACCCCAGCCCATATCTTCTACCATCGGGGACCCGGAGACCCCCAACCCCAAGCACATAGACGCAGACCCCCATTCTACATGTGCACTACCTACACTGACTCGGGGAACCCTGCACTCAGAGCCTTCACCATGTATAGCCTACCCTGGGATCTGGGGACACTGCACCCAGTCTGAGCTCCCCCTGCCCCCGTGACCCACTATTCCTGTTCCCAGAGCCAGGAAATGAAGCAGCCATACCAGAAGACAGCCCTGGGCTGGGTCACCTTCCTTGGTGTCCTGGTCCTGCTGCCGATCCCGATGTACCCGCTGCAGCACTGGTGGTACCTGGATGACCAGAACAACTATGACACCTTAGAAAAGCCTTTGTCCTCCAAAAAGACTGTCACAGTGCCCAAAAGAGTCACCCAGTGGCCTGTGCACCCCATGAGAAAACTCACCCGCAAAAACAAGGAGAAAAGCAAGGCTGCATTAGAAAGCAAGACTCCCCCAGAGACCTTCCTCCTCCCCCAAACCCTGAAAACTAAGAAGGTCAGTGAAGATTACTCCAGCTTCAGCTTGCCTCTCATGGTGGCCCAATGGCCTTCACGGTCCTTGAAGCATCAAAGCGTTCGGGCCTCCCAGAAGTCCATCTTGACTTCCAGAGTACTGGAGAGAAGTGACAGCCTTGAGACTCCTGAAGAGCAGGAGCAGACTCATGAGAGCCCTGCTTAGCAGCGGCCACATCACCTGATAACCGGCGGTGTGCACCAAGCCCAGTACCGGCCAGACGGATAGCGGAAGACGGGTGTGCAGACGCCCAGCCCAGACTTCTGTGGTAGCCCCTCAGGCCTCAGACAGTCATGGATGACTCAGAGATCCATTCTTCGGCACTGGACACTGTGCCGGGGGCAGGCCCCAGGGTCCCCTCCCTCTCTTTGACATGGACTCACTTTCCGGTGTGCCCAGATGGGCATCCAGCACAGTCCCAGTTACCGAGATACACAATGGTCCCTCAAATATGGCTGACCTCCCAGGGACGGCCACCTCAGACGGTACCAATGAGAGCAATGTTGTCTGTCAATAAATGAGACAAAGGACGACAGGCCCCAGCGGGCTATACAGTGTTCTCTCACACACATGCACTTCACAGTGAGCTTCTTAGAGCTCGGGTCCCCACAGTAGAAGGGGCCCAGGTCCCTTACGTATACGTGTTTTATTCACATGTGCACTGGGTTCCCGAAAGAAGCGTGGAGTTGAGACCAGGGCCTTGGACCCCCTGGAACTGGAGTTGTAGGTGTTTCTGTGCCGGGGGCCCAAATCTAGAAGAACAGCTGCTTCATCTTTTCCAGCTTCTAGAGGTCTTGGGAGGTAAGCATGATTTTTACCTGACTCTGGAGTGTGACGGGCCAGCCAAAGCAATGACACTCAGCTAGACCCTGGAGGTACTCAGTGCTGCATTCTTGATCCCTGCTGGGGGTCAGAGGTCGCTTGATCTTACCAGTGAGGAGTCATCAAAAAGCCCCAAGAGAGCCAGGTGGTTTGTATTTCATCCCAATACTCAGGAGGCAGAGGGGGGTGGGTCACAGAGTGGGTTCCAGGACAGCCAAGGGCTACACAGACAAACCCTGTCTCAAAAAACAAAAGGCCAAACAAATCCCAGGGAAAGAGCAGTCTGACCTGTCCGGCAGTCCGTCCACAGCGGGATGGCTGAAAACAGACTCGGACATGCGAGAGCCGGCACTGCAATCGGGATATAAAGTGGACAAACATGGGGGGATGTGGGAATTGAAGTGAAGGGGGTGTCTCGGTCAGGGCTTCTGTTCCTGCACAAACATGACCAAGAAGCAAGCTGGGGAGGAAAGGGTTTATTCAGCTTACACTTCCACATTGCTGTTCATCACCAGAGGAAGTCAGGACTGGAACTCAAGCAGGTCAGGAAGCAGGAGCTGATGCAGAGGCCATGGAGGGATGTCACTTACTGGCTTGCTTCCCCTGGCTTGCTCAGCCTGCTTTCTTATAGAACCCAGGTCGGCCAGCCTAGGGATGGCACCAACCACAATGGGCTGGGTCAGGGATGACTCCACCCACAATGGGCTGGGCCCTTCTGCCTTGATCACTAGTTGAGAAAATGCCTTACAGCTGGATCTCATGGAGGCATTTCCTTTCTCTGTGATAACTCCAGCTTGTGCCAAGTTGACACAAAATCAGCCAGTACACCTGGGGGCACCTTGGAGTTGAGGAGACAGGCAAAATACAGCAGTATGAATAAAGGTGTCCAGCTGGCTTTCTAGTCTTTAGTCAGTACAGGACCCCATCCCACAGTTAGTGTATGTGTTCATACATCAATAAACCTAATATGGATAATTCCTTGGGATTATCTGGTTGGCAGTTCTAGCTCCTGACTAATTAACACTATTACCCATCACAGTTGGAGTATTTCCTGAGCTTGTTGGATTGGCCTGCACCCAGGATCAGGACCAGAAGCAAGAAAGACCTGCCATAGAGAACTTCCAAGAGACTAGGCTGAGGGCAAACTTTAGAGGGTTGCTCCTGTCCTGGAGAGCAGTGTAGAGTGAACCCTAAGCCAAGTCTGGCTGCTCCATTCCACCTCACCAGAAGGTCCAGGGCTCCGAAGTACGTGGATATGATGAGAGGCCACTCCAGCTTCAGATATAATTTGGGTCATCTCTGAGGGCTGTTGTCATTTTAGATGGTGTCTTGGCCAGTGCTCTTTTGCTGTGAAAGAGACACCGTGACCACAGCAACCCTTTAAAAAAAAAACATTTCACTGGGGGCTGGCTTACCGTTTCAGAGGCTTAGATCATTATCATCACAGCAGGAAGCATGGTGGCACACAGGCAGATATGATGGTGGAGAAGTAGCAAGGAGTTGTAGATCTTGATCTGCAGACAGCAGGAAGGGAGAGAGACACTAGCCTGGCTTGAGCATCTAAGACCTCAAAGCCTATCTCTAGTGACACACTTCTTCCAGCAAGGCCACACCTCCTAACAGTACCACTCTCTGTGAGCATATGGGGGTCGTTTTCTTTCAAACCACCACAGAGGGTAGGAGGGAGCCCAAAACTGGCACAACTTCCTTCAAAGAGAGACAGAAATGATACAAACATTGGACTTAAATAGCAAAGGCATCAAAGCTGTGTTGAAAGCACCACAGAGAGATGTGGGGCACTGACAGACTGACAGGAATGTGTCAGGGGCCTCCTGCCCCACCTACAGTAAGAAAGAAAGAACACGAAAGGCCCAAGAAGCTAAGAGCAACCAAAATATCTCCCAACCCACCTGTATCTAACTTGAACAAGAGCAGCATCCTCACTCCAGGCTGCAGGGAGCTCAGTTGGTATTGTGCTTGGAAGCATGAGAACCTGGTATAATAGGGTGAAATTTTAATCCCAAGGATGGTGAGGCGGAGGCAGCTAGATCCTCGCGTTGGCCGACTAGGCAGCCTGGTAAGACCAGTGAGAGACCCTGTCTCAATATACAAGGAACACTGATCTGGACAGATGGCTCAGTGGTTAAGAGCATGTCAGGTAGTTCAAAGGAGAATTCCAGGACAGCCAATGCTTCTGACTTACATCGGCACTTGTGGCCATGTATACACAGACACACAGACAAACACAGACACACAGACACACACACACCCCTAAAAGTAAAATAGCTTGGCATGTAACCTTTCTTTTCTGCTACTTGTTGAACAACTTGTGGGTTCTTCTCCTGTCTCCTATCAATATTTTTTCTGGCTCAGCGTAGCTTCTCCTGGCTCAGTGGTCTCCTATTTTTACAAATAGTAACCAGTTCTCTTAACTACCAACCCTTCTCCCAAATTCCAGTCCTTCAAACATTTCTCCCAACTGTTCCTCAGTCCCCCAAGAGTCTGCTTAAACACTCCCGTCCCAGTTTTCCCAGTACTAACAGCTCCAAACTATAATAAGTGTTCAAGTTATCTACTATACCAATGACTTTACCCTTAAAATGGTTAACCAACAAGCCTGGGTGAATAGATCAGTGACCCTTAACTAAAGAAAAATTACAGGCACTTGAGCAGCTGCTACGAGAGCAGTTGGAGACTTAACATATAAAAAAATGTATCAGCCCATAGGATTCCCCTGTATTTGTTATAAAAAAATAAATGGATTTGAGAGATGAGATGAATAGGATAATCCAACCAATGGATCCGATATAGCCTGGAATTTCTTTACTTTCTTTATTACCTAAGGCATGGCCTATGATAGTAATTTATTTAAAAGGATGTTTGGGTTTTTTTTTGTTTTGTTTTCTTACTAACCCTTGCAAGAGCAGGATAAAAATATTTTGCTTTCATTGGTGATTATGTGTAATAATGATCAGCCTATAAAAAGGTATCAGTGGAAAGTTACTCCACAAAGTCCAACTCTATGTCAAATTGTGCAACAACTACTGAAAACAATTTGTAGGCAATTTCTTCAATCCATTATTTATCATTATGTGGATGATATTTTGTTGGCCCGTTCTGATGCAGATACTTCAAAGAGAATGATGAAACAAAAATAATTTTGTCTTGATGGGGTTTGCAGATTGCTTCTGAAAAAAATTCAGAGAAGAGATTCTGTTAAGTATTTGGGTTATAATATTAGTCAACAAACATTCCAAAGCAGGAGATACGGATCAGAAGAGATCATTTTTGACTCTTAATGATTTTCAGAAATTAACGGGAGCTATTAATTGGCTATGTCCCATCATTGGATTAACTACTCAAGAGTTAAGTAATTTTTTTCCTTCAATCATTACAAGGAGGTTTGGATTTAAACAGGCCAGGATGGTTACCAGCTGAAGCAGAGAGAGAATTAGCTCTGGTAGAACAGAGACTGTAAGATGCACATGTGGATCGCATAGATCCCAAACTGGACTGTATTTTGGTTATTTCGATTCACCTCACTCCCCTACTGGGCTCCTTACACAAAGGGAAGATAGTGTTTTAGAATGAATCTGCATGGCACATAGCTAAAAAAAAAGAAAGAAAGAAAGAAAGAAAGAAAGAAAGAAAAAGAAAAAAAGAAACGTATATAGAAATGGTTTTGGGGGCTAGAGAGATTGCTCAGTGGTTAAGAGCACAGAATGCTCTTCCAGAGGTCCTGAGTTTAATTCCCAGCAACCACATGGTGGCTCACAACTATCTGTTATAGGATCAGATATCCTCTTCTGGTGTGTCTGAAGACAGTGACAGTGTTCTCACATACATGAAATAAATAAATGTTTTAAATGGTGTTTTAATCTTTTAAAAAAATGAATGTTAAAAAATGGTGTTTGATTTAATTATAAAAGGAAGAATAACACTATACCATTTGTTAGGAATAGACCCAGAAAAAATCATAGTACCTTATACTAATGTTGAGACTATGTCATTATGGTAATCAAAGATGATTGGCAAAGAAGTTGTAGCAACTATTTGGGATAAATTAATAATAAATATAGTTGTAGTGGCTATTCCTGGTTGTCAACTTGACTATATCTGGAATGAACCACAATCCAGAATTGGGAGGCTCACCTTTGATCTCGATCTTGAGGCTTAGAGGCTATGAATCTTAGAACACTAAGGCAAGGAGATCTCTGAGCTCAAGGTCACCTGGGACAAAGCAAGTCCCAGATCCAGGTGTGGTGGTGCACACCTTTAATCTGAGACACACCTTCTATTGGAGACCTACATAAGGACATCGGAAGAAGGAAGGTTCTCTCTTAGCCTGCTTGTCTTGTGGAACTGAGCGACTACTAGAACCCAAGAATACCAGCCCAGGGATGGTACCACCCACAATGGGCTGGGCCCTTCCCCCTTGATCACTAGTTGAGAAAATGCCTTAGAGATGGATCTCATGGAGGCATTTTCTCAACTGAGGCTCCTTTCTCTGTGATAACTCCAGCTTGTGTCAAGTTAACACAAAACTAGCCAGTATAATCCTAAAATTAAGCATCTTCAATTTATGAAATGAGCTAATTGGATTCTCCCACATACATCAGGAAAAATATAAGCAAAGTACTTCAAAGCCCATACACTTTAGTTCAAAATCAATTCCTATGGTATTATTAGATTTTTCTGAACCTCTTAATATAATTACTGGCTCTCAATGTGCAGAAAGAGTTGTTTTGCATATAGAAACTGCTGGTTCTAGTCCCTAAGTGGTATGCTGCAAAAGCCATCAAAATGGAGGTTCCTGTCAAATTGTCCTTACCTCTGGGACACTGTCCCACCTCAGAGCTGTGCAGTTCCTAGGTTTCCGAGTCCCTGGGTACCTCACATCCAAGCAGAAACACTTAACACTGATAAGGAGGTATTAACATCAGAATGGAAGTCAGTGAATATTTTGCCTTGGAGATGCATATTTGTTTATATTTTCATAGGAAACGAAAAGTTGTGGATACCATCAAAACTAATAACGCTCAGAGTTGAGCAGAGGAGGTCTTCTGAAAACCTTGGCCACTGACTTTCCTGCTAGGCAAAAAAACTTGAACAGGAAACAGTCCAGGAGTATAAAAGCTTCAGGAAGCAGTACCCAAGTTACAGGAAGGGGAAGCATCACTATTAGGTTCTTGTTTCAGTTGTGGACATGCACATGTAAGACCAACAGAAAGATCATATCAGATGCAAGAGAACCCTGGAAAAGTCATCAGACAGTGTCTTAGTCAGGGTTTCTATTTCTGCACAAACATCATGACCAAGAAGCAAGTTGGGGAGGAAAGGGTTTAATCAGGTCACACTTCCACATCACTGTTCATCACCAAAGGAAGTCAGGACTGGAACTCAGGCAGGTCAGGAAGCAGGAGCTGATACAGAGCCATGGAGGGATGTCACTTACTGGCTTGCTTCCCCTGGCTTGCTCAGCCTGCTTTCTTATAGAACCCAGGTCCACCAGCCCAGGGATGGCTCCACCCACAATGGGCTGGGCCAGGGATGGCTCCATCCACAATGGGCGGGGCCCTCCCCCCTTGATCACTAGTTGAGAAAAAGCCTTACAGCTGAATCTCATGGAGGCATTTCCTCAACTGAGGCTCCTTTCTGTAATAACTCCAGCTTGTGCCAAGATGACACAAAACCAGCCAGAATGAAGAACCAGAAATCAGTAATGTGGCTACATGGGGGTGCCCAGGGCAGCTTCAAAACTTCATAATCAGTAAAACAAATGGGGGGAATTATAATGTGATTTATTTTGTGTGTGCCTGGCCCTTTAAAGGATCCCCAGTAGTTAGTCAACTGGCCTTTTTGGAATGCTTAGCCGTTAGGACTGTTTGACCCTATGACATATGGTGTTGGTAGCCTCTTGGACTACTGGGAAAAACAGAGGCTATACAAAAGCCACCTGAGGCTGAGAGGAGGGGGCAGCTGGCAGAAGAGTAGCCTCAGGGAGGAGGGTTGGAGGTGATAGTTGGTGACAGCAATCCTAACTCAGAGAAGCTGAGCTGAGTCAGAGTAGACGGGGTCAGGAGACTGAAGAAGAACCCAATAGGCAGGGGGCGTGGGGAGACAAAAGGCTACATTGGCATAGTGGTGAGCACCTTTAATCTCAGGATTTAGAGGAGAGGCAGGCAGATAGCTGTGAGTCTGAGCAGAACTTGGTCTACATAGTGAGTTCCCGGACAGCCAGGCCTACGGAGTGAGACCCTGTTCCAAAACAAAACAACAAATGGACAAGAAGAGCGGAGAGAGCTCAGTGACAAACATGGTGGCGTCATTCCTCTGGTGTATAATGACCACATGACAAAGTGTATCTTTAAGGGGAACCTTTTTTATTGTAGATTTGAGAAAATCACCAAAGGCATCTGGAATAGTCACAGGGCGAGGGCTTTGAGACGTCAGAAGCACAGGCCGGGCCTAGTGTCCCCTCTTCCTGCTGCCTGTGGGTCCAGATGTTGAAAAGAAATGGCTAATTTTTCACCAGCCTCAAGTGCCGAGTAACCCCTCCCCTCCAAGAAAGAATGCTTCAATCTCACCACAGACCCTGGAATGTCTGCAGGACACCAAGCTGCCCTTCCTCCCAGGAAGAAATGTCCTAGCCTTATCTAGACACCCACCCCTATTCTGGCACAGCTTAGGCCCTGGAGTGTGGACTGAGAACTCCTACGTGGCTCAAGACAGCAGCAGCCAGTCACCTTAAAAGTCAAATGACCCCAACAATGCTTGCATGCCCAATCATTACTGCTACAGCCCGCCCTTTGCAAAATGTATAAAAACTGTACGAACGGGAAGTTCTGGATTGCCTCTCCTCTGGATGTAGGCCACCCCAGTGCACTGGACTAATAAACCTCTTGCTTTTGCATCAATCCCTGATCCCTCGTCTCATTCAAAGGAGCCTTAAGTAGATAAGACTCAATCTGGGTCTTACAATGTAAACCTCTTAGCTACCTCTCCAGCACCATGCCTACCTGCAGCTGCCACACTTCCAAACCTATAATAATGGACATACCTCTGAAACTGTAAACCAGCCACAATGAAGTGTTTTTCTTTATAAGAGTCTCCCTGATCATGGTGTCTCTTCACAGCAATAGGAAACCCTAAGACACAGAGGATAGAGAATAGAGAAAGGAGCGAAGGAAAGTGGCCTAGCAGAGAGAGGGATTTGAGTAAAAATGGCCCCATAGGGAGTGGCACCATTAGGAGGTGTGGCCTTGTTGGAGGAGGCGTGGCTTTCTGGAGTGGGTGTGGCCTTGAGGACTCAGAAACTCAAGCCAGTCCAGTCCCTACTGACTGATTCAGATGGAGAACTCTCAGCTCCTTCTCTGGCACCATCTCTGCCTGGCCGCTGCCACGCTTCCTGTATGACAATAATGGATTAAATCTCATAAACTGTAAGCCAGCCCTACTTCAATGTTTTCCTTATAAGAGTTGTCATGATCTTTCTTCATAGTAACAGCAACCCTAACTAAGACGGGGATTATAGCCCAAAAGAGCAGGGTTCTAAGGAGAACAGGAACTGAATGGAGCCTGGGGTGTGTGTGTGTGTGTGTGTGTGTGTGTGAGAGAGAGAGAGAGAGAGAGAGAGAGAGAGAGAGAGAGAGAGAAGAACTAGCCTGGGCTCTGAAATGTGCAATGGCCACCGTGACACGGTGGGAACCTGAGGCCAGCGTGAGGACAGTGTCCCTTCTGCTAGAGGGAAGGGAAATGATTCTTTTTGCTAGAGGGACCTGGCTTCACAAGGTCCTGGAGGATGCTGGCTTTTTTCTAACCACCAGAAATCCTCCTACAGCCCAAGGCTGAGCCCATTTCTGGACACTTAGATTGCCTTTGGGGGTTTGAGGGAACTGACATCTCCTTTGTACCTAACAGGGGTGGTAAGGCAGGCGAATCGCCTTGAAGCTGATGGCAGTAGTCTGTATAAAAGTTTCAGGCCAGACTGGGAAACAGACTAAGGAACTGTCTTTTAAAAATTGCAGAAGGGAGGAGAAGGAAGAAGGGGCCTGTTTCTCTCTCCAAACAACCCCAGCTGTGTTAATGGTTGAGGCACAAAGATCATCAGGTAGAGTAATCGGCTGTTTTCTCAAAGGATGGGACGCCTATATTCCTGCCCAGAAAGCTGGGAGTAGATATTGCTTATGACCTGGGGACCTTTTTACTATCTGTGGTGTCAGACCTCATCCAACCCCCCACCCCCACCCCAGAATGATTATGGCAGAGCTTCCCTCCCTTAGCCCTTACTGCTTACTGAGGATGCTCACAACTTAACATACAAGTCTCCAAAAACAAGAGTGGAGCAAAACTGGTGCACACCTTTTTTTTTTTTTTTTTTTAAGATTTATTTATTTATTATATATGAGCACACTGTAGCTGTCTTCAGACACACCAGAAGAGGGCATCAGATCTTATTACAGATGGCTGTGAGCCACCATATGGTTGCTGGAATTTGAACTCTGGAAGAGCAGTCAGTGCCCTTAACAGCTGAGCCTCACTGAGCTAAACTAGGCAGGAAATCTCCTGAGTTACCTCCCTGCCCGTACTTGTTGTTTTGTTGTTATTTTAACTGAAACAGTTTCACTAGGTTGCTCAGGCTAGCCTTGAATTCAACCCATAGCCCAGAATAATTTGTCTCAGCCCTGAGGACTGTGATCGCGGGCCTGTCACACCACAGTAGGCCGACCCAACGTCTCTGTCCGACTGCTCAGTGGATAAAGGCACATCAGCCCCAAGAGACAACAGGCAGCGGGACCTGAAAATTTCAGAACAGTTTGTATAACTCCCTTTGCTTTGGTCTGTTACGCAAAACCAAGAAGACAGAAAGTTTTTTGAGGACAGCCACACACACTAACAAATGGCCTAGACTTCGTGAGCCCAGAGTTGAGGCAAGGGGAGCTCCAGCCCTTTTCAGCAGAGTCCTGACCAGTCTATTCCTGTCGCTGGTGGGTGGTGTTCCGATACTGTAGAATAACCTTCAATAGACTCTGGTGGCTGCTGCCACCTAGCGGACACATCGGCCCAAACCACTATCCCAACCATCATTCAGGGGGTGGGGTGTCTGTGAAATGAGGCACCAGACATTATATTCTAGCAGTGTGGGGGGAAGGAGAGGTGGCTAAGACTTTGTTCAAGGGGGCAAAGGGACAGTCGCTACTTTCTCGTGCAAAACCAAGGTGACCTAACCGTGGAGGTGTGGTGAAGGTGTATGCCTTTAACACCAGCTGCCCTGGACATGGAGAGAGATGAGGCTACATTAGCAAGACCTGGTCTCATAAATTAAAAAAATGAAAAAAAAATCGTCGGAGGACTGGGCAAGGTGGATTCTTGAGCACAGAACTGACATTCAGCAGTTCCCGGCCTTTTAGTCTCGGTTTTCCGCTAATCAACCCTGACATGGGAGCGTGAGATGGGGAAGTCAGAGTCCCTGGGCTCCAGCCTGAGCCGGTGAAGACCTCTAGAGAGTGATTGATAGAGGCCGTCCTCCAACTGCATGCGCTCTCAGCCGCATCCGGCAGGTGGCGCTATTGCGATGGAAAGCGGCCATCTGAGGTTTCCCAGGGGGCGATGTCAGCAAAGTTGCTTTATTCTCCCTCCCTGTGGGGTTCCAAATTTTTCAGGCAGCCTGGATCTGGAGGATCCCCTGGTCCGCAGGAAATAGAAGCCTCTGCGATAGCTGCGCACGCCATTCACCCACCTATAGTCAGTAACTAAAGCTTCAGCATGGGACTCTAGCAGGTTAGGGCAGTGAAGATGGTGATGAACTTCCTTCTTTGGGCCCCAGCCAGGATCCCCTCCATACCACAGGCCTTGCCCATGAGCAGCCGCCAGCCTCAGTATCATGTCGGTCCCTGTGACCAACTTGGCCCACGGAGGGATCAGGAGCGCTCTGCACCGCTGTTGCTAGTCTGTCGTGAGGCCTCGGGTTTGGGCGTGGAACGTGTTCATGGGCTTGAACACTGGTTTTCCAACGGGTCGAGGTGTAAACCTGACGACAGGATGGAGGTCGTCGGAGGCGAGACTTTGACCCGATCGATCTCGGTTTCCAGTGTTATCCCTGCTTCCTCGTAAGCCGTGACGTGAACTGGCTAACACCACAGATTCGGTGTAACCGTGCCACCCTCAGCACGGTGGACCATATTTCTTAAAATCATGAGCAAAAATAACCTCGCCTCTTGCTCCCGTCTACCCCCTCCACTCGTCTGTCGGAAATTCCTGCTAGACCCTGGACAGGTTCCTCTCGTCCTGACCTAAAAAGCTCCCAGTTCTTCCTAGAGCAAAGAGCCATTCCTCAACACTGCCAGGTCTGGGCTTTGACTTTCTTTGCCTTGTTTACAATGCAACTGAAAGGCACAAGACTCCAACATCAGAGATGGGGAGGGGACTCCATTCAGGAGGCGGTGCTAACACATTAGATCAGGTTTCCCTGGGCTCCAAAGTTGTAGACATTGAGGCTCCATGGGGAAACAAACTCCTGGATTGAGTTTAAAGGATTGGGGGGAAAAAAAAAAGATTCAGCCAAATTTAACCATCTGGAGTGAAATTTCTGCTGGTGAGATATGCTGATTCCTAGATCAAAAAAGGTTCAAGGGGGGCTGGAGAGATGGCTCAGTGGTTAAGAGCACTGACTGCTCTCCCAGAGGTCCTGAGTTCAAATCCCAGCAACCACATGGTGGCCCACATTCATCTGTAATGGGATCTGATGCCCTCTTCTGGTGCGTCTGAAGACAGCTGCAGTGTACTTATAAATAATAAATAAATTTTTAAAAAAGGCTCAAGGGGGTCTGAGGATATAGCTAGAACAACTTCCTAGAGTGCAGAGAGAGATGAGGGGAGTAGCCCAGTGGTAGAGAGCTCCGAGCTAGAATCCCCCAGTGAAGGGCTGGACCACCATTGCTCGGTGCTGGAAGAGACGTGCTGTAACTGGAATTTATCTCTGGGAGACATGTGGTGGGAGGAAAATATTGCTCCCCAACTTGTCACTCTGATCTTTATCCATACGCTGTGGCATCAATATGTCCCACATGGTAATACACGCATGCACACACACACAAACACACACACATACGCGTGCACACGTGCACAAAGACACATTAAAAAGTGGAATTTAAAAAAATCTAAATTCCTAGCACCAAAGAAACGTGGGCCTGCCCTCCCTTGATGCATGCAGGAAAAGTCAGTGTCTGTGAAGCAGTCAGCACACGGCCAGCCGCACGGTAAGTGACATGTGCCGGTGAATGTTAGCCCCTTCTTACCATCGTGGCTGTTTGGGTTGGTGGAATGGATGAGACATTCCCAGGGAGAGTCTGGTTGTTGTGCATTTGGCGGTGTTCCAACACGACTCCACAGCCAGAGAGGCAGAGACCTGGAAGCCCTCCAATTTGGAGGATGTTTTGGTTTTGATTTTTGGATGTGTCGGCTGTTGGTGGCTTTCTCACTATTTAACTAATAATCGCTGTCAGTTCAGCCTTGTCATTACCGGCTTAGTTTGTTATGGGTTATTTAGTTAAATTGCAATGTGTAATGATGTGGGTTTGCCTCCACCCCCGTGTGAGTGTGGCCTGCAATTTTCCACTAATTAGACTTTTTAAAGACACATCCGAATTTACCTACTCAAATCTGTGTCATCTGTTTACGTGTTGCCAGAGCAAATGACATTGACGCCCACCCTCTCAGGGACCGACTCTCTCATTACCATCCTGTTATGTTCCCATGAGAAAGCAGAAAGTAGCAGGGGCTAAGATGGCCCCTGTCTCCTGCAGGGAGAGCTACCCAAACAGAGGGCTGCCCAAGAGGCTCTGGGTCTAAGTCTGCAGCCAGAGTGGTCTGATGGAGAGACAGACTCCCAACATCGTCACCCGCCACTTCCACACAAGTCAAGCAGATGCTCTAATTTTCATCAAATGGCTTTATTTCCCCATTGTGGGGAAGCTGTGCACAGGGTCTGTGGTTCCTGCACCCCAGAACCCTCTGGCCTCCTCTGCTTGTGGCTGGGCCCGCAAAGGGGCCAAACATCTCCAGCTCAGAGCTTGATCCCCCTGGGGGAGGCTGCTTCTGGCAGGGGTCCCTACGGCGACACTCTGTTGGGACAGCAACCCATGAGCCATGGGGTCCCCCGTGAGGACAAGGCTGCCAGTTGTGTAGGACTGGGCCCAGCTCTAGGGATGAATCCTCTGGATGCAAAAACTGAGACACCCACCAGGAACACTTCAGTCTGGAAGAGATGGAGAGCGGGTGGTGAGGACCCAGAAATGAGAGCGAAGCAGAAAGTAGCCGCGCTGTGGACATCTTCAGTAGGCAAAGCGCCTGTCACGCACGTGTGAGACCTGAGCTCAGATTCTGCCCTGGTTCCTGCTGTCCACCTGGTACAGCCTAAAGTCCTTTGAGAGAAAGAGCCTTTGAGTGTCTCTGTCAAATTGACCTGTGGGCATGTCTGTGGGGGGCTATCTTGACTGCCACTTGGCATAGGAAGGTCCAGCACACTGTGGACAATCCTCGTGTGTGTGTGGGGGGGGGGGGAGTCCTGAACTATGTGCTGAAGCTGGCGGAGCGGAAGGTGCTGTGGTCCATTGAACAGCGTCGTTCTGTGGCTTTCGGTGCGTTTCTGTGGCAGATGGATTTCCCAGAGCCAACTGGAGATCCCTGAGCCCAGGGATAGGTCCCGTTTCAAGGAGAGACAGGCAGGCAGGCAGACAGACAGACAGACAGACAGACAGACAGACAGACAGACAGACATCAACCCTGGCCTCCACATGCACATACACTCACATCAGCTACGCACATCCCCACACAAGCAGTCATCAGAGCCTTCGGCACACCAAGCAAGGGACCCAGGAACACGGAAAGTGCACGGAAAGCCCAGAACCACACTGACCTTTGGACCCAGTGGGGCTTGGAGGGGGTGGTCCCCCTGGAGGCAGCAAGGCAGAGTGGCTAAGGGCCTCAGCCATCCAAGTCAGGATGCGAGAACAGTGTTGGACCTGGGAAAACAGCATTAGTCCAAGGCAGGAGCAGGGAACCCAGTGGTCCCGCCCTGCCAGCCACGCCCAAGTCCTCACCTCTCTCTCCAGCCCCCTCAGCCGCCGATCGTACTCTCTGATCTGTCCCAGCTGCTTCAGTGCTGTGTCCACCCTGAAAAGAGAGAGCGTTCTCCCAGCTGAAGACGGCATCCCACCTACAGACCCTGCCCGTACCAGGTCCCCGCCTCACTTCTGAGACGTGCGTTTCAGACGCTCCGAGTCGCTGTCTCGCTTGTCACGAGCTTGTGCCAATAGGAAGTTCTCTTTGTGCACAGACTCCCAAGTCAGCAGCTTCCGCTCCGCTTCCTTGGAGAGACACACACCTGCAGGGCCAAGTCCCAGGAATCAAAGAACAGGCCCACTTGGGAACTTGTCTTCTCCCCAAAGCCACCAAATTCCTCATGCCCCGTCCCCAGATGAGTGCAGACTCCCCCCCCCTAGCCCCTTCCACCTGCCTTTCTTCTCCCCTCCGCCACGCCCCCCACCCCACCCCCTTGTACACCAAACTCCATTCTCACGGAAGTGTTCGAAGACTGGGGAGGCGGGCAAGCTATGACACCGGCGCAGCCACTTGATGAGGAGCCGCACGTGAGAGATGATGATGAGGGGTGGGGCCAGGGCAGGTCGCGAGTGGAATTCCCGGATGAGGCTGTAGCGCTGTGCCTTCCAGTAGAGGTCGCTGTTGCCGTGCACTTTGTTGAAGGTGTAGCTGCGGAGGCCAGAGGTCAAGAGTCACTGGAGGCCAGTGAAGGACCTTGGTCATAGGATTGGATTAGGGGTCGAGATGAAGCGGTCAGAGACTGCTCAGCGGTCAAGAGCACTTGGCACCCGCAGAGGACTCATGCTCAGTTCCCAGCACTCAATAGAGAAGCTCACATTCCAAAAGAGCCAGTCAGTGCCTTCTGGTCTCTGCTAGCACTATACTCCAATGTGGTGTACATACATGCATACATACATACATGCTGGCAAACACTCATACACGCACAATAAAAATCAACATTCTATGTGGAGACCAGAGAGGGCGTGAGATCCCTTGGAGATGGGACCCCCGCCCCCCCCGCCCCCCCATTAGTGAACCCTGCTATGTGGGTTCTAAGGTCCCTCATGACTGAGTGATAAGTGCTCTCGGCTGCATCTCTGCAGCACAAGGGCTTGTCTGCGAGCGTGTTTGTACACGTACAGGTGCATATGTGTGCGTGCACGTGGAGCCCGAAGGACAACCTTGCTGTGGTCCTCAGGATGCTGCCCACCTTCGAATCATGGTCCCTCACTGGCCAGACATCACTGGTAGAATAGACCAGTAACCCTCAGAGAGCCTCCGGTCCCTGTCTTCCCAGTACTGGGATTACAATAGTCCAGCAATGGGTGAAAAGTTTGCATGGATTCTGAGCATCAAGCTCGGACCTTCGTACTTACGAGACAAGTGCTTTACTGACTGAGCCACCCCACCTGCCATCCTGACTTCGATGTGTTCAGAATTGTACAATGGGTACTTGATAGGGTTTTTGTTGTTTGTTTGTTGATTTATATTTTTGAGACAGGGTTTCTCTGTGTAGCTCTGGCTATCCTGGAACTCTGTAGACCAGGCTGGCCTTGAACTCGGAGATTCACTAGCCTCTGCCTCCCAAGTGCTGGGACCAGCTTCCTTCACCACGCCCACCTGAGCCCAGCCAGTTTCTAACAAAGATTTTAAGCTCAGTGTCTAATAAACTCTCCTGAATGGACACAAAGACTGAGGTAGGGCCTCTAAACGGGACAATGATCTACAGATAAGAGCTAAAACCCAAAGCCAAATCTTAGCAGAAGCCTGGGAATAAGTTTCCAGACTCTGGACATTGGACTGGCCCACTGTATGGGATTGTAAAATGTGTGGATTAATTTTTTTTTTTTCCTTTTAATGTTTCCTTTTCTTGGGCTGGAGAGATGGCTCAGAGGTTAAGAGCACTGACTGCTCTTCCAAAGTTCCTAAGTTCAAGTCCCAGCAACCACATGGTGGCTCACAACCATCTGTAATGAGATCTGATACCTTTTTTCTGGTGTGTCTGAGAGACAGCTACAGTGTACTTATATATAATAAATAATAATTTAAAAAATGTTTCCTTTTCTTACAAATAGTAACCAGTTCTCTTAACTCCCTGCCATCCTGACCCCAGGTTCCAGCCCTCCCCCCAAGTCCCAGCCCTCCCCCCAGGTTCCAGCCCTCCCCCCAAGTCCCAGCCCTCCCCCCAGGTCCCAGCCCTCCCCCCAGGTTCCAGCCCTCCCCCCAAGTTCCAGCCCTCCCCCCAGGTCCCAGCCCTCCCCCCAGGTCCCAGCCCTCCCCTCAGGTTCCAGCCCTCCCCCCAGGTTCCAACCCGCCCCTTCAAACATTTCTCCAGCGGTTCTTCCCTCAGCTGCCTGACAGTTTGCTCCAACAGTCCCTTCTCGCAGATTTCCCAGTAGAAGCTGCTCCTAACTACAACTGTTCCAGCCCCTCTGCTCAGCTCAGCTGCCTCCACTGTCTCGCACTCTGCGAGTCCAATCCCAATCCCCGTCTCAGCCTCAGCTGGCCATTTTACATCCTCTCCCGTTCCCAGAAATCCAAGAGGCAATAAACCCGGAAGGCCATGGCACCAGGCAATCCTAACAGCTGAGGGTTATTTTTGCTTGTTTTTCTTTTTTTTCTTTCCTAGACAGGGTTTCTCTGTGTAGCCCCGGTTGTCCTGGAACTCACTCTGTAGACCAGACCGAGTTGGAACTCAGAGATCCGCCAACCTCTGCCTCTCAAGTGCTAGGATTAAAAGGCCCGACTCAGCTAAGAATTCTTAAAGAACCAGTTAACTAGCTACTGGGGAGGGGGCTGTCCTTTGAAGGAGCAGACACACAAAATAAATCACATGGGGCAAAGCAAGAGTAACAAGGAGACAAACAGGGAGATGGCCCCCGAGGTTAAGAGCGCTGACTGCTCTTGCAAACGATCCAGATGCAATTCCCAGCATCCCCTGTAACTCCAGTTCCAGAGGTTCCAACGCAGAAGTGCGCGCAGGCAAAACATTCATACACGGACATAAGAGACTGCAAACAACGGAGCAAGTCACTAAAGTGGACTTCATCCATAGAAAAGGCATTTAGTGCCCTGGAGGCCCATGCGTGGGATCCCAGTACTGGGAGGCAGAGGCAAGATTACCCTAAATTCCAACATCAGCCTAGGCTACGGAATGAGACCCCGCCTCAGCGGTGCCAAAACAGAAGCGACAAAGTTCAAGTCAGGACGCGGCACACTTTGAACAGGCTCGGGTTGGGAGAAGCCCCGGGTGGCAAGGTCAGACACACCTGAACATGGCTATGAGGAGGTTGAGCAGCAGTATATTGGCCACCAGCAGGAAGACGATGAGGAGCAGTACCACCAGCCAGTTGGCATACTGGGACACACAGGAGCCTGCCATGGGCCCCTCCGGGTGAGCCCAGGAGCCCCGCTCCATAGAGCAGTTACCCGGATTCATGAGAGCCACTGCAAAGGGAACAGCCGGTGTGAGCAACGGATGCAGGGAGAAGGGGAGAGATGGGGGTCGGGGGGGGGGGCGACAGTCAGAGACCCACTGGGAGAGACCTAGCCTCAGCTGAGCGTCCTTCCTACCATCCATTTCCTCCTGGGGAATTTGTCCGAAGATCTGCAGATACGGACGGTAGAAGACCCTGCGCAAGATACTCGGTAGACTACGGTCCTGGGGCCTCAGTATCCCCTCTGTGGCCACCCCGTAAGCTACGAGCCACACGCAGAGGAAGAAGAGGAAGAAGAATACGTCCTTCATCTGAAAGCAGAGGAAGAAGTGGGTAAAATGATCAGGTCCTTTCCCCCCTGGCTTCACCCCTTCCCAGAACCACCCCTACCCCAGCCCTGGGCTACTCTCCTTGCCTTAGACACCGCATCCTCAGAGGCCTGTCCCTTCCTGTCCTACCTGCCCACCTCAGAAGTCCGACCTACCGCCTGGCACATTCTGTCCTCAGGTCCACATCCCGGTACTTAAAGGCAAGGCCTTCCCTTTCAGACGCCATTTCCCCAGCCCCTCCCCCATCTCCTCTGTGGTCGCTCTAGGTTCTGCCCTGCATCCCGGGCTCCACCCCTGCGCAGGTCCCGTTCTCTCCCACCTTGCTCTGCCCCTCCTCGTCAGACTCACCATCTTGCTCACGATGACAATCTTGGGCCCCAGTTGCTTGTTCACCGTAAAGATGTGCAGCAGGCGCAGCGTGAAGACCATGAAGTCAAGGCAGAGGACGGTGCGTCCCAAGTCAAACAGGCCGGGGGTCAGCCTGAGGAGAATGGGGAGACAGTACACCTCAGGTCGGGGTGTCTCCTCAGACGAAGCTGAGGCCTCACAGGACAGAAACAGCGATCCTCTGACCAGCTTCCTCTGGTCTCAGTATAGATGAATGGCCTCCTGGGAATTCCAGACAGGCCTGCTTGGGCTACAGAGTGAGACCCTGTCCCCCCAAAAAAGGAGAGGGCCCCTAAAATATGGAGTGGTCAGAGGTGCATAAATGAAAACATTTACAGGCTGCAGAAGGACAGAGGTTGTAAATCTGATTTGATTGACAGCTTCAGGTTACGAAGCACCAGGTATTACCCATCATGTCCTCATGGGGGCGCTCACAGCTACCGCTTTCTGGCAGGCGATGGGGACAGATGTGACAGATCCACCGAACCTTTGACCGACTCAGTTCACACCAGAGATATAGACTTTTTTTTTTTTTTTTTTTTTTTTTTTTTTTTTTTTTTTTTTTTTTTTTGCGATAGCAAAAATTTGAAATAGAAATCACCCAAGTGTCCATCTGGAGGGCACGGGCTTAAAGAACGGCTGACAAGCCAGTTAGACTGGGGTGAGGATGGTTCTGCCTCCCAAGATGCAATGGTTCGTCAGTCCTTGGAAAAGGATGCTTGATAAAAATGTATCAAATGTAGCCAGGACAGCGGCTTTCCTGCACTCTGCAGGGCCGTGGCCCTGTCTTCTCAGATGATACATTACACTAAATAAAGCCTGGAACAAGCAGACATATTAGTTTGCTAAGCGCACGTATCTCCTTTCTGATTGGATAAATTATTCATAACAGGTTACTCTATTTCAAACTCACTTGGACTGGAGAAAACCTACCTCTTGGTGCGTCGGCTGAAGAATGCTTCAGTAAAGGGGGAGGTAGGTGACAATCCATCACCCAGTGAACCCCATTACTGAGCTACAGCCACAGCCTCTCACTGGGGGATTCTAAGCAGGGGCTCTGCGCATCCCTTACTCCGGAGCCAGGGTGGCTCACTTACCTGCAGCCAACGCCCAGCAAGAAGCAGGTGAGTGCCACCAGGTCGCACTGGTTCCAGGTATCCGAGAGGTAGAGGTGCAGACGATGGCGCAGGGGAGCTTTGCCAGGACCGGGTCTCCCATTGGCCAGGTTACCCCAGCCGCCGCCCAGGCCCTGCCGCAGCTCCTCGCACAGCAGCGTGAAGGCCCAGAAGTACAGCAGCAGCTCCAAGACGCCCGGCTCCGTGGCCCGGAAATCCACCAGCAACACGTGTGCAAACAGCAGCAGGAACAGCAGGTAGCTGACCACGTTACCCAGGAAGGCGGTCACTGGGGCGCCCCAGAAGTGCGACCAGCGCGTGGAGCAACCGCCACAGCAGAGGGCATGTCCTGGCCGCCTTCGCCGTCGCCTCTCAAGGGCCACCTTTGCTGAGGGCTCCGCAGGCCTGCAAGATAGTGAGCCTCAGGGACCACTGAGTCTGGACTGGCTGCCCGCCTTGCATTCTAACCTCCATGTTGAACCACTTCGGACTCTGAGGACCGGAAGACACAGTCAATGCCAGTACGTTTGAGACTGAGGCAGGAGAATTGCCATGTGTTTGATGCTAGCCTGAGTTTGTGAAGAAACAAAACAAAACGAAACAAAAAAAACCAACCAACCAAACAAACAAACAAACAAAAAAAAAAAAAAAAAAAAAAAAAAAAAAAAAACCGGAGCATAAGCCCAGCATGGTGTTAACCAACTTTAATCGCAGCGGCAACAAACTAACCGGGAACAATGTGTGTCTTTAAGACTGGCCAGAAGCACACAGTATGTTTCAGGTTCCTCCCAGGCAACTAGAGTGCTCTAGGTCTTAAACCACATGAAAAAGTGGGGGGCCTGTGAGCCTTGTCCATCTACTTCTCCTGGTCAAAAGACTGGGATGTGAGCTGTCCTGAGGGGGACCCTGCAGTGTCGGTGCAAGCAGTGACCCTGGAACAGATGAGGGTGAAAAGCCAGCCAGGACTGATTTCGGATTCCAAGACTCTGATGCCAAGTCCACTGTCAGCATATTAAAGCTTGGTGCATTCTGGGAAAAGGTTTCCAGGCAACCATCAGTCCCTCAGTTCGGTTCCAGGCTGGGATAATCATTCTGGGAGACCTGGGTAAGGCTTGCCTCCACAGATAGCAGAAAGATCACCAGGTTGTTAACACAACTCATTCCAAGGGGCTGGAGGGATGGCTCAGTGGTTAAGAACACTGACTGCTCTTCCAAAGGTCCCAGGTCCTAGTAACCACATGGTGGCTCACAACCATCTGTAATGGCATCTGATGCCCTCTTCTGGTTTGTCTGAAGACAGCTACAGTGCACTCATATACATAAAATAAATAAACATTAAAAAAATAATCCGTTCCCAGACATCTGGGCAGGAAAACAGGAACTCTCCTCCACTGAGAAAAGGCTCCTGTGTGTATAACATCCTTCCTGGTTTCCCTAGTGATCTGTGCCCTCAACACTCCGTCTCACTTGGCATAGAGACAGGACGCTCTAAATCACTCCATCGCATAGCATTGTTGCCACATGAACTTAATCCCCAAGGTGGAAGCAGAGAACTGACTACAAGTTGTTCTCTGAACTCCACACCCTCAAAAAAAAAAAAAAAAAAAAAAAAAAAAAAAAAAAAAAAAAAGTACAAATAACCAAACAAAACCTGATTTAGAAAAAAAATGAAGCATTGGTTCAGCAGTTCCTGCTCTTCCAGAGGACAGGGTTTGACTCTGTAACTCAGAATTCCTAGAAAGACGTTGTCTGCAGAGGCTGATCTACTGATAACCTCAGAGACTGTGCTGAGCCTGGATGTTACTATCAGATAATCTGATTTCTTTGGGGCTATGTTTAACCCCTAGTCTGCTGCAGTCTCAGATCTAACACCTTGATAAACAGATACAAATTTTGCAATGTATTCACTTCACAAAACCCTGCACTTTGACAATAGAAACCTAGGAATGCTGTAAAATAGGACCTGAGCCCATGGCCTGTACTCACTTAATATGTCTAGTACTGTCTTTTTAAATGCTTTGATTTATAACTTTCTTTGTTCCGTTCCTATAAAAAACTCTGTGAAACTGTTTCCATGTCAGAACCTAGAACTAACTTAGCTCCATGTTTCCGAGTTTAGGTCATTCATATCTGACTGCAGAAAAAGGTATCTCATATTCCCTTTGAAGCGGCAGCTGTGGGGGTTGGTTGGGTTGTTTGTCATGGTGTGTGTGTGTGTGTGTGTGTGTGTGTGTGTGTGTGTGTGTGTGTGTGACAATTCCCAGTTCTGGTCTCAGAGGGCAAACACATGCACATACCCCACAACACACAAACACATATTTAAAAATCAAGTCTTTTAAAGTGTCTTAAGGGGTTAATCCAGCACAGTTTGCCAGTCACAATCTTCCTCTGCCCCAGGGAGTCTGAGTCACTGGAAGGAGTGGGAGAGATTAATTATCTCCTAAATGATACAATACGATACAGTTTACTTTTGTTTCCCTGGAGACAGCAATCCTAATCCTCCACATGAAACCTGCCCGATTTTCTGACTCCTAACTCAAGAAAAACATCTTTCCTTTTCCTTTTCTGTCTTTGTTTGTTCTGGATACCTGCCAAAGCCTGGGCTCGATTTCCTCGGTGGTGCTCAGGGCTACCCAGCCCTTCTCTCCAGCGAGCTACTGCTTGCCGACCTCCAGCATCTAATAAAAGAGTCCGAGCTTCCTTCTGCGTCCATTTCTAAGTGATTTTATTAACCAGACTAAGAATCCCGGCCAGGTGAGAAGAGGCCGGAGTTTGATGTCTCAGTCAGTCGATTCCTTATTTTTAACACCGGTCTTGCTGACTCAGCTACACAGACTGGCCCACAATGCCCCGGGGATCTTCCCTTCTCCCCTTGCAGCACTAGTGCAGGCATGTGCTACCACACCTCAGTTTTATTACAGATGCTGGGAATATGAACTCAGCTCCTCCGGCTCCTGCGCTAGGCACCTAACTGGCTGACCCTTTAATCTTTCGTTCTGTTTCCCTATAGGTTTTGTGTTGTTTGTTTGCAAGTTTAGACAAGAACTTTGCAACTACACATACTGAGCCTGGTCTGCAAAAGATCTTCACCGGGATTGCAACACAGTGACAGAGCAAGGGCCCCAGGGAAAAGTGGGTAAATACTCCCTAACAAACAGCAGGAGAACATGGGTAGCCCAACCCAAACTGATTTCTTGTGATGACAACATCCTTGTAGGCAGAGACAATTTTTAAAGTTTTAAGTGTGTGTGTGTGTGTGTGTGTGTGTGTGTGTGTGTGTGCATGTCCGTGTCTCCCCTGCATTCATGAACTAAGAAAGGTGGAAGTCGAAGAAGCACTTAAAAATCGTTTCTCTGGCTCAGCGGTTGAGAGCACTGACTGCTCTTCCAGAGGTCCTGAGTTCAATTCCCAGCAACCACATGGTGGCTCACAACCATCTGTAATGGGATCTGATGCCCTCCTCTGGTGTGTCTGAAGACAGCAAACGTGTACTTATATACATTAAAAAAAAAAAAAACAATTCTAGAAAAGAAGAGTTGGGGCTGGAGAGATGGCTCAGAGGTTAAGAGCTCTGACTGCTCTTCCAGAGGTCCTGAGTTCAAATCCCAGCAACCACATGGTGGCTCACAGCCATCTGTAATGGGATCCGATGCCCTCTTCTGGTGTGCATGAAGACAGCTACAGTGTACTCATATACATGAAAGAAAGAAAGAAAGAAAGAAAGAAAGAAAGAAAGAAAGAAAGAAAAGAAGAGTTGTTTCTCTCTTGAACTCAGGGCTTTCCCCTTGAGTAGAAAGCACCTTTACCTGCAGAGCCAAGGATCAAATTTCAAGTCATTCCTTGAGCGTGGCCTTCTAGAAACTACCTCAGCATCTTCAGTGGCTCACAGAAACCGTCGATTCCTAAAAGCCCAGCCCCCCCCCCCCCCCCCCCCCCCCCGTCAGTGTAGGATGTGCTCCAGTGCCTGATGGGAAGTGGAAGTCACACGATCCTGGACTGCCCACGGTGGCGCCCTCACCCTGGCCCCACTGTGCTGGGTTGTCACTCACCCCGGAGGACCCGTTCCATTGATGTTCCTGTCCAAGTCGAAGTCAAGGTCCTTCGGTGTGGGCTCCTCCTCGGACTTCCTGCCGTGAGAGGCAGGACACAGGGTAAGAAATAGAGGGGTTCTTGAGAAAGACTCAAACTTAGTTTACCACAAACAGTGCAGAGAGATAAGGGAGTTGCCCTCCTCCAGAGCCATGGCCTAAAAAGTAGAGAAATCGCATAGAGAGAGAATGCAAAAGCAATTCCATACCCCCCCCCCCACCTTCCAGAACATTCCCTCCTGAGAAGGGAAAGGATGCTCTTTTCGGGGAAGAGACAAAGAGGTGACCACGTAAGAGGGCAGAGCAGGTGTGACTGACCAGGGCACTGACCTGAAGAGGATGAGGTTGGTGTAGATGAGAGGCGGGCAGAAGAAGGTGAGAAGCAGGGCCCAGATGGGGGTGGTGCTGTCCATCTCCCCCCACCACTTCTGTGTCAGCAGAGACTGTAGAATGTGGGAATATTAGAGTCTCCCCACCCCAAACTCCCAGGACACAACCCAAGACCATGACGAGGGCTGGACTCCACCACCAGGGCGCAGAGCAAGTGTCCATATGGGGTCTCAACTGTTAGAGCATGGGGCACATGTTAGAGGCAGCCTCCTCAGGTTTGGCCAAGAAAATGGAACGGACAATTTTTCTTTAATTGCGTGTGGGTGTCTCGCCTGCCTGCATGTCTGTGCACCGTTGTGGGGGCTAAGATTCTGTTCTAAGTTTAAATCACTGCGCTTAAGAGATCTATAAAACGAAGGTGTTCCAAATTCAGCTCAAAACCCGCAGTGTTCGTCTTATTCACCCCGTGGGATCGACACCGTGGCTTACCTGGTGCCCAGAGAGGTAAGAGGGCACCAGCGCCCAGAGAACTGCAGTTACAGATGGCTGTGAGCTGCCTATGGGAACCAAACCTTTCTCCTTCTCCGCAAGAGCAGCCTGTGCCCTTAACCATTCCTCCAGGCCCAGAGCAGCCAACTTTTATGGAAATTATAGGGCAGACGATGTGCCAAGCACTTTGCCTGGACCAAATCACTTAACCCAAGAGGGTGAGTACTTTCTCTGTCTCACACACAAGAGTGGCTAAAGACAGACAGACAGACAAATCAGCAGAGCTAGAATCCATGAGCTCTACGGTGCTGAAAGCAGGGGACGCCAGCTAAGGTCATCTCAATGGGGAAGGCAGCAGGATGTCTTGTTGGGACAAACCAGACTTCCTGTTAGACAGGACTTTCTGTTGGGAGCGTGGGAATGTTCTAGCTCCTGTCAGATTTCAGTTCGTGATACTGGTGGTTCTCAAAATGTGAGTGTCATGGCTGGAGAGACCATGGGGAGTGACAGGACTTTCCTCAGGGAAAGATCTCCTAAACCAAAGCTTGTGTTTATGTGAAACACTAGGTGATGTTCCCTAGGAACACAGAGCTACAACACCTTAAAGAAGTGGGAAGATGGGCTACAGAGATGGATCAGTGGTTCAGAGAAAGGGCTCTTCTTTCGGAGTATTGGGGTTCACTTCCCAGCTGCCCATGTGACAACTTAACTGTCTGCAGCTCCAGACCCAGGTGATCTCACACCCTCACATTGACATACATGCAGGCAAAACACCTGTACCTCACATTCTGTTGAGGAAGTAGGCCTTACCGTAGCCTTTCCTCTAGGAGGAGAACTCCCCTGTGAGAATGAGACTTCCCTTCCTGCATGAGAAATGGTACTTCCTGGAAGCAACAACAGTGCTTGGGGGTCGGGGGGGGGAGGTTATAGATGATGGGTCTTCTTGAGAAGCAACATCATTTTTAAAGATTTATTTATTAATTATATTTAAGTACACTGTCACTGTCTCCAGGCACACCAGAAGAGGGCATCAGATCCCATTACAGATGGTTGTGAGCCACCATGTGGTTGCTGGGACTTGAACTCAGGACCTTTGGAAGAGCAGTCAGTGCTCTTAACCACTGAGCCATCTCTCCAGCCCCCAAAGTAACATTTTTTTTAAGGCAGTGGTTCTCAGTGTTCTCAATGCTGCTACCCTTTAATACAGTTCTTCCTGTATGGAGACCCTGTAACATTTCTGTTGCTACTTTATAACTGTAATTTTGCTACTGTTACAAAAAGAACCTTTTTTTTTTAGACAACGTTTCTCTGCATAGCCCTGGCTGTTCTGGAACTTTCTCTATAGACCAGGCTGGCCTCCAACTCAGAGATTCACCTGCCTTCCTGCCTGTGAGAGCTAGGATTAAAGGTACATGCCGCCACCGGATTTGCTGTTATGAATTTCAATGTAAATACGTGGTATGGGACTCCTGTGAAAGGGTTATTCGACCCTCAGAGGTTAAGATGCATTGTTGAGGAGGAGAGGACGCCAGGGGTGGGGCTCGTGGTTGTCTGAGTCACAGGCTCACCTGTACTCCATCCTGGGCAAAGAACGCACGGGCATCAGCCTGCATGGCCAGCTGGAGACAGGTGGCCTCTCCCCAGAGGGGACAGCGGCGCAGAAGAAGGCGGGCTGCTCGCTCCTCACTGTTGTGGTAACACTCTCCAAAGAGGTCTGGGGAGCAAGAATACAGATGAGATCGGAAAGAGCAGGGAGGGGCCTGTGTGCACCCCTGACAGCCCGCCCCACTCACCCACGCTCATGCTTTCGAAGGTGGTAGCGAGGTCCTTCCGGCGGGCGGCCTCCTCGGCCTCCCACTCCAGGCGAGCCATCACTCGGAGTAAGAGACAGGCTCCAAGGGCAGAGGCCACTGAGTTGGAGCCCTGAAGAGACAGAGAAAGAGGACATGGTGAGGTTAGACCTTGCAGTGAAGTTTGGGGAAGGAACAGAGAGAAATCCCGGGATTATGGAAGATCAAAGTTAATAGGGTCATTAAGGCCAAGGGGTCACATAAGTAAATGCACAGTGCCAATGGGCAGGGTCACTATCATCACATCAAAGACATAAGCTGAGTGGTGGCCCGGAGCACTGTTGTGCACTTTTCCTGGGCACTGAGCTCAGTCTAGGAAGATAAGGTTATTATTGTATACACCTTTAAAAAAAAATCAGTGTGAGAAACAAAAGAAAACAAATTTTGTGTGTGTGTGTGTGTGTGTGTGTGTGTGCACTCGAGTGCTGGAGTGCAGATTGGGGAGTGGTCACAGGCAGCATTCATGAGGTTGAGGCAAGAGAATCGCAGGCTCCTGGCCAGTCTGGGTTACACAGGAAGACCCTGTCTCAGCAAATCAAAACTAGGGGTGGGGATGGCAGTTCCCGTTGGGTAGAGTGCTTGCCTAGCGTGTACAGAGCCTTGGTTCTCAGCACCGCATGAGCCAAAGATAGTAGCACATGTTCAAGATCATCCTGGGTTAATATCAAGTTCAAGACCAGCCTGGGCTATATGTGACCCTGCCTCAAGACAAACTACAGAAGAAAGAAAGAGAACTGAGTGTAAGTTGGCTGAGGTCAGAGGTCAGAACCATCTATGGAGACTTGGTGTCCCTGTGCACAGAGGGCCAAGGTGAGGTCCTCACCAGGTCGAGAAGGAGCTCTTACCTTCTCCCAGAAATAAATCGCCATCTGGGCTCGGTTCAACAACAGAGCCCAGATCAACAGGTCATTCCAGGGAGCTTGCTCAAAGCTCGCATCCATTGACGGCTGCATGTTGTTGGCCCAGTTTGAAAGCAGAGACTCCTGAAAGCACAGAGAAGCCTAACAAGAAATAGTTCTGCCCCTGGGTTTACCATATCCCCTCTCAAACATTACCTTTCCCCATCTTACTACCCCCTCTTCCCAAAGCCCTGTCCCCCTCCCAGATGTACCCGCACCATGCAACCTCAGCCTCAACGGGCCTTACATGCTCTCTGGGCTCCTGGTCCATCTGGGAGTCGCGGGTGTTCCTGGCAGGGTACCGTGGTGCGCACGTTTCTCCCATCAGAGTCCTCAGAACGTGCTCCACATTCCGGAGCTCTGCAGCTCCATTTACAGGTGGGAATTTGCTGCCACTAGCATGGGACGCCTGGTCCAGAAGACTGCGGATCAGTGAGTTAGGGGAAACTGCACTGTACAGCTGGGCCAGGCGCTGCATTGTCAGGAAGTGTCCCAGGCTAAGCCCATGGGAGATGAGCAAGCGTACAAATTCAGGCCGGTCATTCAGCAGAGCATCCATGAGAGAGGCCTCCAGGTGGAAGGACTGTGTGAGGGAAAGGGGTGAGACAGGGATGAGCTGAGGCAGACATGCTGGGAGAACTCAGGAATGGAGGACAAGAGACAGAGGCCACAGATGAAGCATGACAGACAGAAAGACTGACTGACTGACTGATAGATAGTGGATGGACAGATAAATAAGTGGGTGGATGGGCTGATGGGTGGATAGATGAAAGGATCCATGGGCAGATGAATATATGGAGTAGGCTGGTGGATGAAAAGAGGGTAAGAATGGTTGAGTAAGTAAGTACTGGTGCATGGATGGGTAAAAAGATGGATGGGTGGGTGGGTGGATAGATGGGGGAATGGGTGGATAGCTAGAGAGATGAATGTGTGTATAGCTAGAGAGATTGATGGATGGATGGATGGGTGGGTGGGTGGGTGGGTGGGTGAGTGGGTGGGTGGATGGATGGATGGATGGATGGGTGAGTGGGTGAGTGGATGGACAGACAGCATGTGGATGATGGATGGGTGGGTATACAGGGAGACAAGGAACAAGCCAGGGACAGAGAAACAGCCAGAGATGAGTAGCTAATTAAGGAAGGATGGGACCAGGTGTCCAGGAGGTCAGCCAGGAAGAGAAGTGGACCCGTGTCCTGACTCCTCACCCGCCACTGGATGTCCCCACGGAAAAGTTCACTTTGGGCGATGTCCACACGGTTCCAAGCCACAGCCAAACGCAGCTCATCCAGGTAAGCTGAGGCCTCAGAGCTCCCACAGGCTGGAGGGACAAAAGAGAAAGGTGGGGCTCAGGGAAGGGCAGAGACAGAAGACAATGTCCGTTTCGGTGTTTCTTCATCCAGAACTGAAGTCAGACTGACCCTCTTGACAGTGTAACAATGGCACATGATTCCAAACGATGGCCATCTTCTGCTGGCTCAGCAGTCCCTAAGGTTGACATCTGGGCCAACAGAGGTCCAAAGGGCAGTGAATATGCCTAGGATCATACAACTTCCCGTTTTATTTTGAAAAGTAAAAGTATGTCAAGAGTGAGACTTGTCCATGGATGGTTGGTGGGTATCCATGGTGACTGGCCTGGTGCACGGATGGGCTTGTGGATGCAGAGACTGATGGGAATATGGTGGCAGTGGGTAGGTTGGAAGAACGGCTTGATGAGTGGATGAAAAATTTAGACATATGTCCCCTCAAAAAAAAAAAAAAAAAAAGATCCCCTGTGCCTTAACTTGGTGTTATTTATCTCAAGAGCTTCCTGCTCATATTGTCCCACACCCATTTTCTAGAAGTCAGTTTACTCAGCAAGGCAAAATCCCAGGATCCACCCTTCATGTCCCACAGCCCACCATCCCCCGAGCCACTGTTCCATGCCTCATGTCCAGTCCTGGTGGCCACAGCACATCTCAAATGCCACATTCCTGCTCTGCTCATGTCTCACCTCTCCTAGCCAGGCCACCCTGCCTGCTTCATGAGGGCCTCCCAAACACATAGTGGTCCTGATGCCACCACCCCTAGCTCTGAGGGGAAGTCCTGGCCTCCAGTTCTTCAGCTGGTAGGGTCTGCATCCCTTGCTGATCCTGACTCTAGCACTCCCTGCCAAGTACATACTTCCGAGCCTCTTTTGTCTCCCATGCTGGAGACTGCATCACGCAGACCTAAATCCTCAGCCACACAAAGTGGCTACCTGGGGGACTAGTGAAAAATCATTTTTCTCCCGTATGAGCGTCAGGTGGTGGCAGTGGTCACATGAGCCTCTTCAGCCAAGCTTACAACCCACAAGCACATCTCCCAGGATGCTGAGGTTTAAGGTGAATGGGAGGACGGATAAGTGGACTGAGTTGTTAGTGGATGTGTCAATGAATAATTAAAGAACTGGTGGGTGGTTAGTAATTAAAGGTGGATACGTGGATTAGGTGGGTGTGTGGGCAAATGTTTAGATGGACAAGTGAGTGGGTGTCAAGGTGGACGATTGAATGGATGGCTAGATGGTTGTGTAGATGGGTAGATGAGTAGGTAGATGGATGGATGAATAGATATGCAAGGGGATGGGTGGATGGACAAGTGGATGGATGGATGGATGGACAGATGGACAAGTGGATAGATGGATGGATGGATGGATGGATGGATGGATGGGTGGGTGGGTTGGTGGGTGGGTAGATGGATGGATGGACAGATGGACAAGTGGATGGTTGGATGATGGATAGATATGTAAGTGGATGGATGGATGGATGGACAGACGGACAAGTGATGGGTAGATGATGGGTAGAGAATCAATCAATACATGGCTACATGGATAGGGGAATGGATGATAAGAGGGTGGTGGATGGGTGGGAGTCTGAAAAGACAGAAAATGGACGGAAGAATAATGGACGAATGGAATGGTGGGTAGATGAAAATAGGAAGGTATTAATGGACATATGGACGGGCGAATCCAACAGGGAAGTAAGTGGTTAAAAAAATGATAAAAGCCTCTAGGGAAAACTGCTGGATGCTAGATCCAACAGCATCTAGCAGAAACCTAGGAAACAAGAAAGACATAGGAGGCACAAATTGGGGTCTGGCCTTAGGCTTAAAGGATTGAGGGTGGAGAGTCACCCACAGCTGAGGTGAAGACAAGGCCAAAGTAGAAGGCCCATCCCCCATCCTACCTTTCACAAGAGCCCTCAAGACGATAGTCTCAAACTCCTCGGAGCCATCTTCTGATGAATAGACTGTCAGCAGCTCCTTCCGGGTCATGATCCTCTCTACCTGCAGAACACAGAACTCTAGACCCCAGCACAGCCTTACGGTTCCACCTACCCTTAGGGACTGCAAGCCAGGGTGCCCAGCCCGGCTCACCACAGTTGCGCAATGCCATACCTGGGCCTGCAGGACCTCGGGGTCACCTTTAGGGAAGTAACGCTTAATCCGATCCCGGGCTTCGCCTCTCCTGAGTCCCCCACTCCCTGGGGCCAGAGTATCTTCCAGGGTCTCCACGAGGCAGTCTGCAGCACCCCCAGAGCCAGCCACCAAGAGGCAGGGGAGCTGAGCCTGGGTGGCATCTTCTATCCGCTTCAGGAGCAAGGGGAGAGCCAGTCAGGGTTCAGCCCTCTGGTCCCCGCATCCCTAAGACTCTCGCCTGGCCCTCAGCTCTCCTCCCACCTCAAAAACAGGGATGTAGCTCCAGATACCTTTAACATCTTCTCATCGCCTTCAATGAGAAGGAGGAGCACAGGGATGTCAATTCCAGTCCCTGAGAGAAAGGGGGAAAAGGGAAACTTGGTCACATTCTATCAGCCTTTGCTGGGGATGGAAAAGAACTACATTTCCCAGAAGTCCCTTGGGTCAGACATTGACCTTGTTCCAAACCCTATGGCCTAGAGTGATGGGAATTGTCATTCTTCTTTGATTTTTTTTTTAAAGTTATTCATTTATATAATGTTGGGAGGAGGATGCTCATAAATGTGTGGAGGTCAGAGGACAATTTGTGAGCATCTATCCTCACTTTTGGCTTTGTGGGTCCTGAGGATAGAACTCACGTGATAGGGCTTGGCAGCAGGTGCCATTATTTGCTGAAGACTTCCTGGCTTTATTATTAATATGTGAGTGTTGTATGGTGTGTGTGTGTGTGTGTGTGTGTGTGTGTGTACCTGTGATCGTGCACATGAATAATGCAGGTGTGCACTGCCACGTGTGAGTGAGGAGGTCGGGGGACAAGGTCAGCTGTTGCTCCTCATCCCCCACCTGGATCTGAGGCAGGGGTCTAGTGCTATAACCACCACACACACCAAGGGTCTCTGTCTCCCATCTCCCATGGGGTAGTTGGGGTTTGTGAGCTGCTGCAGCCAACATGATGTGAACTCTAAGGTCCCCACTCTTTCGCAGCCAGCACACGTCAGCCATGCCCCCAGCACCCTTCAGACAAAGCCTCATGCATCCCAACATGGCCTCCGACTCATTATGTAGCTAAGGATGACCCTGGACTTCTGATCCTCTTACAGGGTGCTGGGGAATGACAGCACCAGGTCCAGAAGTCCAGGGCGGTCACCTTAACTTCAGATACGAGCAGAGCCGGGGACCTGAACTCTTGTCTCCCAAGTCAGTCTAATGTTGGGTTAAGCCCTCCGAAGGCCAGTGAGGAGAGAGTTCAAGTGGAAAGGAAGGAAAGACAAACAGACGGACGGGCAATCTTAGCGCCGTAAAGCCATTAACAAAGTCCAATAGTCAAAGCACACGAGGGTATTGCAGGGTGATCCCTCCCGCAGTAAAGTAATCAGAGAAATTGCACTGGGCTGGGCAGCATCAGAACATCCTGGAACTCTGGGCTGAAGAAATAACAGAAGCAAGAAGGTTAAATTTAAACGTGTGTTTTTGTGGCGGTTGCTACTGTTGCTGGTTTGTGTTTTTAGAGGACAGGGTCTCACTCTGTAGCCCAGCCTGCTGCTCCGGGCCTTCCTGCCCCAGCCTCCCAAGCATCACTACAAACAGCTAAAACTATCTCCTCTCTCTTTCAGATAAAATTAATTCATCTCACGTGCGTGTGTGTGTGTGTGTGTGTGTGTGTGTGTGTGTGTGTGTGTGTGCCACAGTGTGTACGAGTGTTTAAGTCAGAGGACAACTTGCAGAAATTGATTCTCTCTTTACACCACATGGGTTTCAGGGATTGGATTCAGATCCTTGGGCTTAGCAGCAAGTGCCTGCCACCTGCGGAGCTGTCTCGCTGGCCCCGCAATCACGTACTCCGGATAAAAGTGAAAACTGCTGGGAAGTAATGAAAAATCATTGTTCTGGGATCCCACTGGTTCATATATTTGAAGACGTTGTCACCAGGGAGTGGCAGTCTTTAAGAAGGGTCAGGAGGTGTGGTCTTGGAGGAAGTGTGTCACTGGGGGCGGGTTGTCAGGTTTCAAAGGCTCTAGTCAAGCCCAGTGTCACCCTCTCTCTTCCTGCCGCCTCTGAATCCAGATGTAGACCTGGAACTCACTAGGCTCTGCACCTCTGCCTGCAGATCACTGAAATTAAAACTGTGCCCCACCACACGGGGAACCTTTTTTTCTTTTTGTCCCTTCTTTCTGTTAAAATAGCATCTTAAAAAAAGACCGTATCTGCATGTCAGAAGATAACAACAGATCCCAGTACAGATGGTTGTGAGCTATTATGTGGTTGCTGGGATTTGAACTCAGGACCTCAGGACCTCTGGAAGAGCAATCAGTGCTCTTGACTGCTGAGCTGTCTCTCCAGCCCATTATGTCCCTTCTTATGATTAAGTTTGTTGAATTGAGTTTACACCAAGGGTGACATTTGTCATGATACTGAATGGAAGTCACGGTCCAAGGCCATGTGTTAATTTGCAACAACCCCATCTGAAATGCTATGTAAGTTTTCACACGATGCTCAAATAAAGATTGGGGGGGGCATCTTTAATTTCTGACTTTTTTTTTTATGCTTAGGAATGCTCAACAGGTAAAATATATGCAAAACCCCTGAAACAGAAAATATTTCTGGGGCTGGAGAGATGGCTCAGCGGTTAAGAGCACTGACTGCCCTTCCAGAGGCCCTGAGTTCAAATCCCAGCAACCACATGGTGGCTCACAACCATCTGTAATGGGATCTGATCCCTCTTCTATGTGTTTGAAGACAGTGATAGTGTACTCTCATACATAAAGTAGATAAATACATCTTTTAAAACCATTTCTGGTCCTAGGTGAGTAAGGGAGCCTCATGCTCTGTTCACACAGACACAGAGAAGCAAGTGAGCAGCCTGCAGTCTAAGGGTTTGGACACAGAGGGAAGATCAGAGCTTCTGGGCTTCTCATGTTTTACTTTTGAAAGCTGTTGCATAAATGGATCCAGAGTTTAAAGTCCTTCAATTTATTACTCTGTGAGTATTCTGTACCTAGAAAAATTTCAAGAGTATCTTTCACCTTTGAGACAGGGTTTCTCTGTGTAGCTCTGGCTGTCCTGGAACTCACTCTGTAGACCAGGCTGGCCTCAAACTCAGAGATTCACCTGCTTCTGACTCCCAAATGCTGGGATTAAAGGTGTGCGCCACCACATGGCAAAATCAATTTTAAGAAAATCTTCTGTGTGTATGCGTCTCTGTGTGTGTATGCCTGTAAGTGCCATACCTAACGAGGCCAAAAGAGGGCGCCTGGATCCCCTCGAGCTAGAGTTGCAGCCAGCTGGCAGCTGCCCAAAGTGGGTGCAGGAGACGGACCCCAGGTCCTTTGTAAGAGCAGCAAGTGTGTCTAACTACTGAGCCATCTCTTTGCACCCGCTTTGTGTTCATTTTCTTTTACTTTTGAGAAAGGGTCTTTTATGTAACCCTGGCTAGCCTGTGTAGATCAGGCTGGCCTCAAATTCCCAGAGATCTACTTACCTCTGCCTCCAAGTGTTGGGATTAAAGGTCTGTGTCACCATCCCCAGCACAGACAAGAAACAAAGGAAAGTTGCCCAATCCTGACCCGACCTGGCCCACGGGGTCCTGTGTGCTGGCTTCGGAACACAAACCCCACTCACCTCCCACTCCGGTCTTCTGCTGAGCCACATAGGACTCAAACCGAAGGCGGAAGCGGTTCTCACCACCCAGACGGCCATAGGTCCCGTCGTCCACCAAGAAGAAAGCAGAATAGTTGTAGTCCAGGGGGAACTCAACTCCATCCTCAGGGTCACCACGCCACCGGTATCTTGCAGGGAATGAGCCCTGGGGACAATGCCAGACAGAGAAGTCTTTTAGAAGGGACATGACACCCCCTCCCCCAGACCCGAGGACCAGACATTGGCCTCCTCCCTCAGATCCAAGGATCTTTCCCAGACTTTCTTAGACCCAGAAGTCCTTCCCAGTCTCCTCTCTCAGAATTCAGGATTACTCCCTGCCCTCCTCCCTCAGACCAGCACTTCAGGACAGGGCTTCTTCTCTGAACCCCATTCCCACCTTGGGGTTGATCAGCATGTCTCTGTTCCGGACCACTCCCCAGGGGGCCACACCCATGGCAACCACCTTGCTGCCCCCAGTGCTGGCCGTCTGGTGGTCTCTCACGGCCACACCCACATGCCGGCCAATGCCGGTGTGCAGACCCCCAGTGACGATCCAGGCCCCTACATAGGACAGAGGGAGAGACAGAGTGGAAAACAGTAAACAAAGACATGAAAAGGGGAACAATGTGCTCCAACAAGGGCAACAGTGGGGACGAGGCCCAGGAGACAGAGTTCCCAACCCCCGTGGTCACCTGTGCTCTGGGCCGCTCGCACCAGCCCACGACGCAGAAGGTCCTGCAGCCAGGTCTGGAGCACGGAGCCCCCCGACCCCCCCAGCACGGACACCACCAAGTTTGGGGCACGGAAGCCCCAAGAGCGGGTGACGAGACTGTACACAGTGGCGGGGTCCGTGCGGTCAGACAGCCGGAGGAACTGTGGACACAGGGGAAGAGACACATGGGGGACAGAGAGACAGAGACAGCAGGAGACAGACCCAGACAGATGCAGATAGTGGCCTAGAGGGAGGACAGAACTAGAGAGAAGCAGACAGAAGGGAGGCTGCAAGGACCTAGAGGAAGGGGAGGGACAGACTCTTAAGACCGAGGCACGCAAAGACAGGGTGGACCAATGGGGAGACACATTCAGCGTTGTCCCAACCACACCCATGCTGGCGCCCCGGACATGCAGGCCTCACGTTGCTGGGCTTCCGGCCAGAGTACGTGAAGTCCAGGTCCCCGTAGGCATCTGTGGGCTTCTCCGTGGTGTGTTCGTCACTGTTCCACTTGGTAACTACGGCTGCCCCAAAGGCATCCTCCACAGCCACAGAAGGGTGAGCATCCCGAGGTTGCCCACACTGGCACAAGGTCCCTCTGGGGGGATGAGGGTACAGTATGAACCCTGGGTGTCCCCACTCTGTACAAACGTCCTTATCCTGTCCACATGGTTCCCATGAGACAGAGTCTCCCATAAAGCCAGCACTGGCTCTGTCTGTCTGGAGAAGAGACTGAAATGAGGAGCCCTGACAGCCCAGCGCCATCCCAGATAAGCCAGGACAGGGAGAGGGGTTTGTGGCACCAGAATCAAGAACAGCAGCTTGTCATCGGCAAGTGCCCTGGCTGCCCAAGTCCGAGAGAAGGACATACACTATAGGAAAAAAAATTAAAGAGGGATTTGACCAAAAGAAGAAGAGGAGAAAGGAGGAGGAGAAAAAGGAAGGGGGTGGGGAGAGAGAAAAAGGAAAAAAAAAAAAAAAAAAAAAAAAAAAGAAGAGAAAAGAAAAGAAGTCATGGGTGGTGGCACACGCCTGTAATGCAAATTTGAGGCCAGCCTGGTCTACAGAGGGTCCCAGGACAGTCTGGGCTACAGAGAAACACAATCTCAAAAAGCAAAATTTAGAAGAAGAAAAAAAAAAAAAAAAAACAAAAAACAATAATTCAAAGGGAGTTTGGGTACCACAAGTTGAGGCCACTGTGCAGTTTGGGGCTAGCGTCTTCACCTCCCTGAATCTAAATCCCCTCCTCCAAAGATACAAAGATAGTAAAAGTCCCACGGAACTCAGAGAAGCCAAGGAAATCAGTGTTTCCTGAAGCAAGGATAGCAACGGGCCCCAGCTGCGTGAACTCCAAACGGAGCTTTAAATAACTTAGGATTTCACAGTAAAAAAGCCGAGCCTTTCTCAGAGCTCCCTAACTGTAAAAGGGGCGCTAGGCCAGTCACTGGCCTGTCTGCCAGCCTCATCTGGCCCAGGCTTGCAGAAACCAGGAGCAAGAGGCTAGACCAGGGGGTAAGCTAGAATGTAAAACTGCCTTATTCACTGCTGTGCCCCGGTACAATCCTTACAATCCTTCCCCAGCTCCAGGCCTTCTCGCTCTGAGAAACAGACAACAGATGATGGTTTCCATTTCTCATCTCCTCTCTAAATAGGACACAGTGGGCTGGAGAGATGGCTCAGTGTTAAAAGTGCATACAGAAGGCTTGAAATAAATTCCCAGCACCCACATGGCGGCTCACAACCATCTGGAATTCTAGTCCCAGGGAATCCGACGCTCTCCTGGCCTCCTCAGACCCCGTGCATGCACGTGGTGAACAAAGACACATGCAGGAGAAAACCCCTATACACGTAAAATAAATATGATTGTCAAAAGTAACAAAAGGAATATTTGAAAATCATAAATGTACAATTGTCCCTTAGACTCAGGAGTGGGGGTTTTGGGAGTGGGGTTGTTTTTGACTAGGCTCCCAGTAGCCAAGGCTGGGCTCAAACTTACAACAGGCAAAGCTGATCACAGATGGTTTCTTCTTATTTATTTATTTCGGGGCTCAAACTTCTGATCCTCCAGCCTCAGCCTTGAGAGTTCCGAAATTACAGGCATGCACTACTATACCTGGCTAATTCTAGTGCTGGGGACATGCTAGACAAGCATTCTAGTAACTGAGCCACATTCCCAAGCCCTGGGAGGGGGGATCATTTTATTAAATAATTTTTATATTTTATATGTCTTCCTGAATGTCAGCACACTGTATATGTGTATGCACGGTGCCTTCGGAGGCTGGAAGAAGGTGTTGAACTCCCCAGAACTGGAGTTAAAGGTGGTTGTGAGGCCTTACCTGGGTGCTAGGGAACTGAACTCAGGTCCTCTGCAAGAGCAACCAGGGCTGTTACCACTGAGCCATCTCTGCAGCCCTCCATCCCTTGTCTTTTGAGAGTCCAAGCTGGTCTAAAACTAAGTTTGTAGCCCAAGCTGACCTTGAACTCCTGCTCCACCTCCTGAGTGCTGGGATGATGGCCAGTGCACACCAGCGCACACCAGCGCACACCAGTGCACACCAGCACACACCAGCTCACACCAGCACACACCAGTGCACACCAGCTCACACCAGTACACACCAGCGCACACCTGGCGAAAGGACGAGGTGATGTGAGGCAGGCCATGGTACTGGTCATCCACAGGACACACACTGGGTCCACACAGATGACCTGTTGTCCCTTCAAAGCTACAATAAAGGATGTGACCTCCCTCTCTAGTGCCAGGGGACCCCGAGATGCTTCAGTTTCACCCCCATTTAATCCTTTTACATATCAGGACCTCATTCTTGGACACCCTCGTTTCCTCTAGTCTTTTAGTCAAAAGCTCTGCATGGAACATTGTGGAGCTCCGGGGAGAAGGTGCCCTCCTTGGGAACAGGAGGACTGGAGTTTATCCCTAGGACCCATAAAAAGTCTTAATCCCAGTGCCGGGGAGGAGTCACCCCAAGTTAGTGAGAGATGCCGTCTTACAAAGCAAGGCACACGGTGTGTGAGGAGCACTGCCTGAGGTCACCCTCTGGCCTCTGCAGGCAGGAATGCACCCATTTGCACCTGCTCAGGAGCACACACAAAATTAAAGGAAAACTCAGTTTCTCGTCACGCGTTCATAGCTCAGGGCCCCATCGCCAGTGAGCATCACCCTCACAGAAGGTCACACGGCGCTGGCAACATCTCCTGTGCCTGCCTGCTTTCCGTCACCTTTGCTCCTTGTGGCTGTGAGGCACAATGGCTCCATTCAAGTGTCATCTCGCTGTCAGAAGGTGGCCAGCCACCATGGAATGCACTCTTTCTGGAAACCTTGGCCTGGTCCTTCCTCTCCTCAAAACTGTAACGTAACCCTCGCGGTGGCTTTCTTTTCCCTCTGCTGCTCTCAGAGCACCCAAGATCCATGCTAGCTTCTTGGCTGTCCTTCATGATACTCTAACCCAACGACCCCAGGGGCCAAGAGAGACAGTTGAGGAGCTTCAGGAAGGGAAGAGGACAGCGGCGGCCAGCACTTGCCTTAAAGGTGTTCAGAGATGTGAGGGTGGGTTGTTGGGTGAGTGTTTTGTTTCGTTTTATTTTGTGAGTGAGGATTTGTCAGCACACGTGTCTGTGCACCACATGTGTGCAGTGCCTGTAGAGGCCAGAAGGGGGTGCCAGGTCCCCCAGAATGGGAGTTAAGGTGTTTGGGAGCTGCCACCTGTATCCCTCTGCAAGAGCAGCCAGGGTTCTTAACCACTGACCCATTGCTGCAGGCCCTAGTTGCATTTAGTGCTGCTGTTTTTTTTATGACTTTGTTGTTGTTTTTAGGGCCTCCACCAGTAGCCCAGATGGTCTCAGAACTACAGTAATCCCCTGCATCAGTATCCTGAGTGCTAGAACAAACCACAGTTGTGTACCGCCACGTCTGGTGGGTTTCTTTCTTGGGTTTGGGTTTTCGGTCCCGATAATGGAACTCAACACATGCTAAGTATGTGTGCTACCGCTGGACTCCAGCCTAAGCCCAGAGGTGTAAGGAAAGACGATCGGGAGCAAGAAAGCGGGGGTGGGGGGCTTTGTATTTTCCTCACCTGCTTCATGGTTTCAATTTCCACCTATAACACAGACCTCTCTGACCCTCGTATGAACCTCAGTCTTCTGCTAAGTTCTAACTGGGCCGCAGTCCTCTCTGTTCCCCTCTCCAAGGCCCGTCATGCACACAGACAGGCCAGCACTCAGGATCCCTTTCCAAACCTGCTTGCTCTCCTGGGCTCCTCATCTTGGTGATGGTCCCCAATCTCTTTGCACCTTTCTAAAGTCCTGTCTACCCACACACAGCTTACAAACAGGCAGAGCCTACCCAGCCCTGGAAAACCACACTCGGGGTAGCCTCTGAGAACCCATGAGGTCTGGCCCCAGCCTTCTTACTCGAAGCATTCTCTACAGCCTGAACTCTGCTCTGCTTTCAAGCCAGGCTGAGCTGTCCTTAGGGAGGACTTCAACCAAGCAGTTCCGAGGCCTAGAGCCACCTTCAGAGCACCACACTGCACCCTCTGTCCAGTGACACCTGTATCCCACCAGCTCCATCTCCTCCCACTGACTTCAGTCACCCTGTCTGTGGCCCTCTGACAGACCCACCAGGAAACCAGTATCTGTCAATTTACATAACATTTCCCATATTGGAGGGACAACAGGCTCCTGATAAAGTCACACTAAGGAAAGCTGATGACACTGCCCCAGGCCACCCTGAGAACTGATTTAAAGCCGGACGCAGATAGGGAGACTAAACATGCAGCCAAGAAGCCTAAAGGCTTGCTCCTGTCCCTTGCCACCCACGGCACAGCACGCAGTGGTAATCACCCTCTTCTCGTGGGAGTTGCAGACATTTCCGGGTATTTATTAGGTGGTGGGCAGAGTTCCAGAAACATCCCAGAGTGACCTTGTTTAGTTTGCGGGTCAGCCCCAGAAGGGAGGAGCTGTTGCGTGCCCAGGTGACAAGCACAGCCTAAGAAGGAAATTACTCCCCCAAAGCTGCAGAGGTCTGCAAGGCTGACAGGGCTGCTCTCTGAACCAAGATGACAACAGAAAGCCGAAGCAGAGACAAAGTGACACAAAGGGACAGAGAGACACATGGACGAGACACAAAGACACAGAACGGATCCCTGAAGCATTTACATGCCTCCCATCCCCACCTAGAGGGGAATGCAGAATTGGGGGCGTGCCCTAAGTAGCGTGGCCCAAAACAAGGGCGCGGGGTGGGGGGATGGGGGGGTGTCTCTCTGAAGCGAAGGCTGGGATGTCCTTGGTGGGCGGGGCCTGAGTGTGGTGGGCGGGGCCTTCTGCGGTGGGTGGGGTGAATCTGTGCACCAAGGCCTCCTGCGGTGGGCAGTGAAGGGGTGTCTGTGGTGGGCAGCCTTGTCTGCGCTGAGTGGGGCGAGTCCGGACTATGGGGGCGGAGCCTGTCTGCAGTGGGCAGGGCCCGCGAACCTACGCTGCCAGGTCAGCAGCCGCGAACTGCTCACCCCGCATCATCCTGGAGGTCCACTATGAACGTCGTGCACACCTTCTTCCTGAAGATCTTAGGGATCCAACTCTGAGAACCGGAACGAGAAGGGCAGGGCGGGCACCCGGGTCAAACCCACAGGATTCGAAGACAGTCCCGCGCACCC